>NC_139611.1:75857567-76591550 GCF_964270895.1 Podarcis filfolensis | reverse complement strand
GGTATGAGGAGGTCGGGAAAATCTTGTATGAAAAAGGGGTTTGAAATTATATATGTGGTGTTTTTTATGTTTTGTGTGTGTCTATGTTCTTGTTTTGTTGTGATTTGTGTTTTTAAAATTTGTGAAAAATTAATAAATATTTTATTAAAAAAAAAAAAAAAAATGGGGAGGGCCTGTCATTGGGAGTTGGGGAATGTGCTTGTGACATGTCAATGCTGTGACTTGTTTGCAAAGCATTTTGAGGATGAAGTTGCTTGCATCCACTGGGAACTGGTACAGCAGATGAATCTCAAGGGGTGTCCCGAGCACTGTCTAGCTCTCTCATGTTGGAAGCGTTTCAGCTAGTAAGATTCAAGGACATTGCCCCTTGCCCCTCTTGTCTGAGGAAAAGAAGAAGAGTTTGGATTTGATATCCCGCCTTTCACTCCCTTTAAGGAGTCTCAAAGCGGCTAACATTCTCCTTTCCCTTCCTCCCCCACAACAAACACTCTGTGAGGTGAGTGAGGCTGAGAGACTTCAAAGAAGTGTGACTGGCCCAAGGTCACCCAGCAGCTGCATGTGGAGGAGCGGAGACATGAACCCGGCTCCCCAGATTAGGAGTCTACCGCTCTTAACCACTACACCACACTTTCCCTCATAAGGAGCAGGGAGGGGAAAGTTGACCATGTAGGGAGGTGATTAATGCGTTCTTGCAAGACAGGGTGGTCCCTGCCTACTTGAAGGAGGCAGTGGTGTGCCATCAACACAATGGGTTACATGGACCCCCACTCCAAGTCATTTCATGGTGGCCCTTGAAGTTGGAACTTCTGGGAAGGGACTTTTGGTGTGGAGTGGCATATGACATCATCAATCAAGGTCAGGAGGGCTGGTTCATAAGCAATTGACAGGAGGTAGTATCCTTATACTACTGATGCCTGCTGTATGCATGACCAATGTGTTCTGCCAGGCTGCTCAGTCAGAGGAATTTGGGCGGGGGAGTTACGGTGTATGTCACCCTGTCTGAAGGCAACTAGAAGAAACAGATAGACCAGTTTCCATGACCCTGGCCTGTAGATCAGTGTCAGGAGACATGAATGGCTAAGTCCAGGAATGATACACCATTGAATGGAAAACTGAACCTGAATCCTGATGCTGAAATTTCACCGTGATTGCCCCAATGGTCCTGTAACTTTCAGCCCTCGTGTCTGCTTTATAGGCTTCCTCATTCTGAAGTATGCATTCGAAAGAAGGCTTTATAATGCAAAAAACCTAAAACTTAATGTTTTGATTTCTGCCAATAGGTTTAAAAACACAAGTGGCAACTTGAGGAGCACGTCACTGATCAGATGAAATCCTTTAAATATCTAGGTTTATGCTTTTTCAATTGGAATAAGCACTTTGTAAATACAATACATTGGTTATTACTACAGTGAACTCTCTATCATGGTTCTGTTGGAGTAAAGGGGGTAGACAAATTCCACCAGCCCTCAAAACTTATGAAGTCAAAGTCATCCCACAAATCTATTATGGTGCACAAATATGGGGTTCTCCTCTAAAACTGAATCTGTAAATACCACGGAATAAATATATTTCCACTATCTTTGAGCTGCTCAAAGCTTCTCCTTTTGGAAGTTGTCAGCAGTGCCAATCTGAATAAAAGAAGGAGGATGGGCAGATAAGCCCTGCCCTGTATAATCAATCACATAATGCGGTGCACATGTACCATTTGAATGTTAATGCCTATCAACTTTGGCAGGGCCTGGCTCCCTCAGATACTTTATTGGAGGGGGTGAAGACCCCTTGTCCCCTAGGAGTTGGCTTCTATGGAAGCTGGTGTTTGTTCAGTGAAGGCTAGAGTGCATATCCTTTCCCTTAGGTATTGGCTAAAATTTAAAGAAGGGGTGGAAGTTTCAAGGAGATTCTGATTTTTGGCAATAGGGAGCCTCCATCATGGAATAAGGAAATGCTATGCATTATTGATGATTATGATATTTCTTGGGACATTCTGTGTGAGTTAGCTATTGAGGTGGCACCTTGTCATATGAAATCTCATATGTTAAAGCAAGATTTGTGTGCTCATCACACTTCTGCCTGTCTGGTAAAATGTGCTCCTTGACAAGGCTGCCTCTCCATTCCAGGGAAGAAGTGTTGAGTGAAAATCGACATCATGAACAATGCAAGGGGTGAGGAATAAAGACCTCCACAGGAAACAAGGATGGAAGGAGACTAGCACCACCTCCTATTGCCTAAGAGGTCACTTAAGAGGTGACCTGATTAGGGTGGCAGTGGGCAAATCTTTGTCCAAATATTTAAATCTCCCAATTGAGAGATGGATTGGGTATATGATTAACTTTTTATTAAGGGACAAGTCCCCTTATACCTCTGAAAAAGTGGTCTGTTCTGCCCTTACAGTGACGATTATAAGGAGAAAGGTTTTTTGGGATCAGTGCTATTTTTCTTGATTTACCAGTGCAATTAATTTTGTTTTGTTTTCAACCTGTTTTATGTATTTTATCTTTTGTAATCACTTCAGCTAAACAAATAAATAATAATTGCATTTGTGTGTGAAAGAAACAAATCTCAGAACCAGCATTTTATTTCCCATAACCATTTATTTTCTATTGCAATGAACATAATAAAATTCAACTATTTTTAAATGATACACTACTGGGTTCTTCGTAGTTAGAATCCACAATCCCCACATTCCTGTCATGGAAATTCTACTCAATATTGATCCGCAGCAGATTCCAATGTATAGTCAGCAGGGTAAAAACTTAAACACATTTCAGGATTCCCCAAAATTAGACCACAGGAAATTAACATTTCATCGAGCAGAGCTTTATGGCTACTGAAGGATAATGAGCATAATAGTCACAAATCCAATACATTCAGGATTGGCACTGTCCATAAGAAATCCATTTGCATCAAGACTTAACTTAAACTTAAAAGAACTTACACAGTCATACCTCGGGTTACAGAGGCTTCAGGTTGCATTTTGGGGGGGGGGGGTTACAGACACACCGAAACCTGGAAGCACTGGAATGGGTTACTCCCGGGTTTCGGCAGTCGCACATGTGAAGAAACGCTAAATCGCACTTTGCACATGCGTAGAAGTGCCGAATTGCAACTCACGTGTGCACACACATGTGCGCATACGCAGCGCTGCGGGTTGCGAACGCTGCAGGTTGCGAACATACTTCCGGCACGGATCATGTTCACAACCCAAGCCTCCACTGTACTAAGTCTAAATCTTAACACTATATTCAGAACACCACACCAAAAGGAAGAGAGATAGAAAGAGAAAGTGAAACTTAGGTTCCTTCTGGCCTCTTACTACAGTCTGTATGCCCTTGAAGAAGAGATAACAGAAAACCAGTTTAACCCAGCTGTACTAAGCTTCTCTGAAGGAACCTTCTGCTTGTTTCTTTCACACAAATAAACTTCCAGAGCCCTTTTCAATCAATCAGAATAGGAAAGATGTCCACACACCAGATCAATATTTTCTACTTCAAGAAATGCAAACTGGCAATTTTAACCCCTTTTTCTGTGCCACTTGCTTTCCTTTTCCACCACCAAAATGAAAAAAGTAAGAACCAGAGATCCTGAGTCCTGGATTTCACCACTAGGACTCCACTTCCCTCTCATTGCTATGGATTTTGGAATAAACAAGGAGGTCTACACTGTCCTATTCACCCTTCATGCTCAAGCTGGTGTGAGATTTGTGAATCATTATAACAGCTTATTTGCTTAACAAAAAGGAGAAAGTTCCCAATTCTGATTGTTCTTTCATTTTTCTGGATGGCACAAAAATCTGTTGTTCCACAGCCTTGGAAAGTGAACTTATGGAGCTGAATGAGAGCTGGAAGGGAAAGGAAAGAAATATTGATATTAATCCTTTATCCAGGGAATTGGAGATTGTGCCTGTGATGGTAAATGGGACCCCTGACCATTACGTCCAGTCATGACTGACTCTGGGGTTGCGGCGTTTATCTCGCTTTATTGGCCAAGGGAGCCGGTGTACAGTCATCTGGTGAAACAGAACAGCGCATGGAAATGTCATTTACCTTCCCACTGGAGTGATATCTATTTATCTACTTGCACTTTGACATGCTTTCGAACTGCTAGGTTGGCAGGAGCAAGGACCGAGCAACGGGAGCTCACCCCATCGCGGGGTTTCGATCCGCCGACCTTCTGATTGGCAAGTCCTAGGCTCTGTGGTTTAACCCACAGCGCCACCCACATCCCTGATGTGAATTTTAATAAGTTATAAATGTGTATATTTAAGAAATCTGAAAAATATCATAATTTCATTGGAACATGAATATACAAAATTTTCAACATCAGAAGTTCAGATAAAAAAAAATCTCAAATGTAAATCAACATTGCCATCATACCCAAAGTAGTCTCAAGACACAAAGATTGTTAATAAACAGGTTATATTTATAAAATATAATGAAATTAGAGAATCAGATAATAGGCCTAATTAGCTAGTTTAACTAAATCAAATTCTTGTGGGGAAGTGAGTTGCAAAAAAAAATTGGAGGAATTCTATCCCTGCCATCTCCTGGACATGTTTAAAGCCACATGCTGTGGCCACACAGCAACATTTGAAAACAACACTCCCTCTCTGGTGTGTGAGCCTTGAGTGTGTGAACCTGGCATGAGTCCACAGTGTGATGCAGCCTCAAAAAAAAAAAAAAAAAAAAAAGCTACAGGGGTGGAAGAGAAGGTGCAGGCAGAAGAGAGCGGAAATTCTGATGCACAGCTATATAGCCTTGCACTAATGGTCTGAGTTATTCTGAGGAAACACTGAGGAAGGGTACAGAGTGGGGCCATTGATCCCTCTCACTTTTCCAGCAACATGAAAGGGAATTGAAGAGGATGGATGGGAGAGTAGGAGGGAATCTGCATGACCCAGCCAATGAGTCGGCCTCCCCCCCCCCCGTCTGAGTAGCAATATTACCTATATTAAGAGCTCCTTGAAAATCAACACACTGGGTTTCATTGTCAAGACAGTTGATGGTCTTCTCACTTTTACATCTTTTGGTTCCATTTGAATAGCAGGCTGGGCACTGCAGACCATTTTCAGCCAGCATATTGCGATCAGGAACTGCCAAAATTCAAAGTATAGTGAGCATGTTAATCACTTTGTCTTTGTATCTGTTTGTTATATTTTTGAAAAAACCCTAGGGCCTTACAGTTTTGGTGGGGGAGCTGCAAGTACTCTTGAATAAATATGATCAAGGCACAATCTGCATTCAGGGCTGACCATAGGACAAAGTCACCACTGGTGTCTGAGATGAATGACCTTTACCAAATTTGAGGTGGGGCATTGTGAACTTTCTTTTCCTTCTCAATCTCCCTGAAGGTTTTCATGCCATCTATTACGGTGTAACCTCTCTGAAAATATAGGCTCTTAGTCCCCTGTTTTTGTATGGAGATTCTCTCTCTCTCTCCTGCTCTTTAACAATGAGCTATCCATGAGTTTCTGTGAACCATCCTGAGACCCCCAGGTATAGGGTGGTATATAAATTCAATAAATAAAATAAATAAATTTAAGAGAACACTGTAAGGTAGGGACTTATCTTATGCACTCTCATAACTCCCAGCTTACATAGTGCTTATTTTCCCAATTAAAAAACTGACCAGAACCAGCTCAAGGGTGATTTAGGAGGACACCTGAATAAGATAGGTGGATTGTAAGGTTCGTTTTTGGAATATTCAATTGAAAGTTAACTTGAAGGGACCATAAATTAATTATGAGCTGTTCATGACCTTAGATATCCAGTTATATTGGTTGAAATAGATCGTTCACAGGGTAATCGTGCATGGGGAGTGTTATAAAGGTGTCTTGAACTTTGTATTCTTGGACAAGTTTGTTGTTGTTGTTGTTTTTACTCATCCACTGGGTTAAATAATCTGGGCAAAATTCTTAAATTGTGTCTCCTTAGATACCTCTTAATCCTAGGAAATAATATGATTTATCTCTGAACCAATCTACTTCTGAGGTGACCATTTGGGGAAAGTGGGTCATTAAAATAACAGATTAAGACAGCAACACATCAAAGGAATGCGGGCTTCTCCATGTGTAGTAATAAGACCAGCAGCAAATCTAGGTCAGCAAATCTAGAACAAGTGGGATGTGACCATTCTCAAGAAAAGAAAGCTGCCAAGGTGAGGATGCTGCAGTGTGTATGAGAGGGGCAGGACATCTTCTGGTCGATGTCTTCATTGTAAGCCTCAGCTTGTATATATTTATAAATACCCCATAAATCATAAAGACATCACAGTGTCCTTTGTGCATTATGGTCCCACAGGAAACACATACCCTTGGTTAAAGCACACCTGGTACCTCTGGAATCTCAAATCACTTGGATATAGGGATGGTGTGTAACAATATCTTAACATCCAGCAAAAACATGGCTGGGACAAGGGGCAATGGCACCTCCATCGTGCTGTTTCAAGGAGCAGGAAGAAGGAGAGGCCTGGTTGGAAAGGCAACCCATCCCTTCTCAGTCAGAGAGATGTAGCTGCCTAGTAGGTCCCTCTTTTTCACAGTTGCTCCTCATCCTTGCCTCTCCATCTCCACCCCTTGAGACACCCTCATAGTGCTGTACTGCTCAACCCAACCTGTAGCCATCTGTGGCTGGCTCACCCCATTTGAATAAGGCACAGGTCCTCTGAGTACTACTGATTGACTAAGGATCCAAGCCTTGGCCAAGTCCAGTGCAAAGCCCTAACATGCTAAGGATTCTAAAATGCTGCAGAAACTTACGGCTGAGAGTTGCATTGTTGCACAGGTCAGTGTTGCAGCAGTGCTTCTTTGTCTGAATTTACCATTCCCTGCAGTGAAGCTGTAATCACCTGAGAAGCAATCGCGGGATAACGAGCATCTATTTAAAAGTTGCTCTTGGGGTTTCCCTATGAAAAAGAATGTGAAAGAAATATCTAGATCTGGAATAAATATGCAGGTCCGTTGCTCCTAAGGCACATTAATTGTAATGGTTCCAATTTTCTGTGTCGCCTGAGTCAGGACGTTTTCCAACTAACAATATGGAAAGTATTATTCAATTTGGCTTTCTAAAGATAGGTGCTGTTTATTTATTTCAATGTGTGTGCATGGCTATATCATAAAAGGAAAAATATCAAAATATTTTTTCCGTAATAATTCATAAAAGATACAATAAAAACTGTATTAAATGTAAATTGTTGTTGTTGTTAATTTCTACCCCACCCCGGTGGAACAGAAAAGTTTTCTGCAGGCATTTAAGAGTTCTGCTCTTTGCCACAAGCAGCGGTCTCTTGCCTCCTCAATCCAAATGACCAGCCTCTGATTTTATGGTTCTGCAGTGACAAAATATAAATACATCTGACATACACTGCACTCTCTCTGCTAGTCGATCATAACAGTTTACAAGTTGGGGGAAATGCTTCCCTGAACTCCTGTGTGCCCAACGCAAGACACTTGACAAGAAACTTGCACTGCACCAAACTCACTGCCCCCTTGCACCTCTCCCTCCAAAAATGTAGCAGTGATGTTCGGAAATATGGTCAAGTGAGCACCACCATCCCACCCAGGATTGCCCCAAGACATTTTGGTACTCAAGGCGAACTACAAAATGCCATTCCTTACTTCAGGATTGGGAAGCTGTGATCCACCAGATGTTGTTGGACTACATCTCCCATCATCCCTGACTGGTGGCCAGGCTAGCTGAGGCTGATGGGTGTTCTAATTCATCTAAAGCTGAAGTACCACAGCTTCCTCATCTCACTTTTTGCATAGGTGAGCTGCCCCACCATCAACTTCTATATGCCACTAGAGCCCTTAAAGTTCAACTATCTTAACTTGGATCTAATCCAACAGCAAAAGACAAAAGGTCAAGCAAATCATACCTATATTTGTTCGCAGAGCACTGGCAACACAGAAATCTTTAAAGGACCCACAAGCTGTTTCATCATAGACATTATCTGTCAGTCCAGCACTTTTGATGTTGAAACGATAGCTGCAGTTCAGAGGTAATGCTGAGGACAGGAACAAAATATTACTTCGTGGATTATTATTATCATTAAGATTATTATTATTTGGTTTTGCCGCTTGCTTAATTGTGTGCTTCCCATAGTCATTGTGTTGGCCAGTGTGAGGACAGGATCCAGGACTACGGTTGAACCAATCTATCAATTTCGCTTGCTCTTAATTTCTAATTTTTCTAATTTAATTATATATCTGCAACCACTTCCTCCAAGAAGCTCAAGGTTGTATACATGCTTCTTCCCTCCCCCATTTTATCCTTACAAGATTCTTGTCAGGTAGGTTAAGACGAGGGATAGTGCCTGGTCCAGTGAGCTTCATGGCTGAGTGGGGATTCAAACTCTGGTTCCCTGGATCTTTGTCTGACAATCAAATCACAACAGCACACTCGCTCTCTTAAATTCAGCTCACCAGATTTCCACAACCAACGAGTATTAGAAGGGAATCTGGAACAGCACTAGAGGATTTATGTGATCTGTTCCAAGGTGTAGAATTGAAGGCTTCTTTCTTTTTAAAATGTATTTAATTTCTTCGTGCTATGGCCATACTTTGTCTTCTTTCCTTCCCATTCCGGAGGAACTTTTACCCTCCATTGCAAAGCAATTATTATTCTATCATGTTTTCTAAGACATATTTTCTCCCCCTCCCCTCTAAAGAAAAGATTGTTCACCTTCTTAGCACTTTCACTGCACTTTGAAATCATGCCCAACATTTTCATCTGGCAATCTCTCGCCTTTGCAATCATCCCTCCCTCCCAGTTTCCATACCTACCAGTCTGTTTGTGGTTGTGTGCGTGTGCACACACTTAAATGACCAATGTTCAAATGTTAAAAGATCTCTCTCTCTTTCTTTCTCTCTCTCTCTCTCTCACACACACACATTTTACACCCACCCCTATATCTGTATATCTATGTATATCTAGATCTATAATTAATCTATGTATATCTATGTATATGTATAAGACATCACAAGAAATAATCTCGTGACTTGACTCTCCCCTACTTTCTCTTGGTAACCGAGCAGTCCTTGCTTTCTGTGGTGTTGATCTACACTCCTAACTCCCTTTCCCTCCCAAGAAGCAAGTTCTCTTCAGTGTCCTCTAAAGATCATCAAATGTTCCCCATCTTACCTGGAGAAAGCAGGGCCAAGAGGAGACATGCGCTCAGGAGTGCTTTCAACATTCTAGAAATATTAGGACACTCAGAGCAGAGATGGATCAAAAAGGGAATTGATGCAGGTAGAGGCTTACCTGGATGGATTTATAGGCCATGGACTCGTGTCAGAGGGAACACTTGGGAACAAATAGTTCAGGGAGGTCTGGGAATGGGAGTTGTTTCTTCACCACCAAAGATAAAGAGGGACATACTGAAATTCAAAGCTCACTGTCGGAATTGTCTGAATTATTTCTCTATGGTCTCAGTAGTTGTTCATAGACACTTCTCAGATTTCTTCCTAATAATAATAATAATAATAATTTTTCACTTTTTTTACCCCACCCATCTGACTAGGTCACCGCAGGTACTCTGGGTCGCTTCAAGCAAATACAGAAGCATAATCAAATATCACACATTAAAAACATCCCTTTGCAGGGCTGCCTTCAGATGTCACCTGAAGGTTTTATAGTTACTTATCACCTTGACATTTGATGGGAGGTCATTGTAAATTGTGGGTACCACTACCAAGAAGGCCCTCTGCCTGCTTCCCTCAGAACTCACTTCTCAAAGTGAGAGGACCATCAGAAGGCCCTGAGAGCTGGATCTCAGTGTCTGGACTGAATGACAGGGGTGGAGATGCTCCTTCAGGAAAAGCCTGGATAATAGATCCATATGGAAAGGGCTGTGGGTGCACATGGATGAAATGGAGGCTTTCAGCAGTAAAACTGATCCTGCTGTCTTGGCCGTGCTTTCCAAAAGGTAGAAGGGATGAAGTGAGACTTCAGGAGTTGAATGTGCCAATGACTGAGAGAGTGCCAGGTATGAATTAGTCACCCACAGAATGATGAGGAAGGTCTTGATTGGAGCCATCAGTGGCCATGGAGCTTCCTGGATTAGGGTTATACATTTTTAATGCATAGGTATATACATTTTAAAACTAACTTATTAAAATTCTCATTCACCATTACAGGCACCATCTCCTAGTCCCAGGGTAAAGGACTAATGTCAACATTTGTTTTCTTTCCCACTAGTTTTCTTAGCGCACAGTATTTCACTTTCCAAGGTTGTGGAACAACAGATTTTTGTGCCATCCCAAAAAAACAGAAGAATACTTGCAGCTGGGAGATTTACCCTTTTTATTACCCCAAAAGATGTTATAATTCTTCACGAATCTCACACCAGTCTGAACATTAAAGGTAAATGGGAGGGTGTAAACATCCTCCTTGTGTATTCCAAAATCCATGGCAATGAGGGGGAATTGGAGGTTTAGTGGTGAAATTCAGGACTCAGGATCTGTGGTTCTTTCTTTTATGAATTCGGTGAAGGTAAAGGGAAGCAAGGGGCGGAGATAAAGGGGTCAGAATGTGGGCATTGTGGATTCTAAATACAAAGAACTCTGTAGTGTATCATTAAAGAATAGTTATTTTTTCCATTATGAAAATAATGCAGCTGCATGTGGAGGAGCAGAGACGTGAACCTGATTCACCAGATTAAGAGTCTACCACTCTCAGCTTTCTCTGGAGGACTGACTTCCCGTCTACTCCTCGCTTCTATTTCTCATCAGTTATTCACTATCACCTCCTCCTCTATGTCTCACTGCCATATTATAACATGTTTTGGTTTTGATATTATTTATTCTATCCTAGGTTTTACATCAGACTTAAAACTCCTACTGAAATTATTCAAAAGCTTCTACAGACTTCAAGCTGTCATTACTATTTTTCAGATAAATTTTAAAGACTTCCCATTTTGAGATAAATGCTTCCTTTGATTTATTTTTTTATTCTTTTTGATAAATTATCTAATTCCGCATATTCGATCATTTTTTGAGTTGACTCTGATCTAGAAGGGACTTTGTCACTTTTCCAATTTGTCGCAATGAGTATTCTTGCTGTAACCATAGCATAAAGAAAAAGTTCTGTCAGGGAACTGACATCAAAGATCAACGGAGAGGGAAGTCGCTCCGAGGATGCAGGGGAGGGAACCAGCAAGGAGAGAGGGAGAGCTTCCGCTGGGGAAGGAAACCAAGGTGACACCAGGAAGAAAGGGGAGGCTGAGAGTACTTCGGAGGGAAGGCTCCGAGACTCTTCCAGTGGGATCAGTGGGGAGAGCGCAGGACCTCCGCTTGGCACGCCTACTCTGCACAGAAGGCTTCCGCGCAGAGAAGCTAGGCGGAGATTGGGGGTCAAGGAATTTTTATGTTGGAAGAAGTTCAGGAAACGCCCACTGACGGATTCTGGCAGTGATTAAGACAGTCGCGTTTGCAAGGCGCTGTCAAACCAGGGAAAGTTTGAGCTATATAACCTGCTTGGAGCAGTTTGGAGTTTTACGCATGAGCAACACCATTTCCCATTACAGCAATCCGTCAGTCCTCTGAGTTGCTCGTGCACAGAGAAACAGGGGCAGCATCATGAGTCAAACTGGAGGAGCCGGGGCCGGAGAACAGGGGGGCAGAGGAGGACCTACTCTCGAGGAGAGAAACAGAGAGTTGGAGCAGCAACTCGCCCTACTAGCGGCGCGGCTGGATGAAAGGCGCACTCAGGATGCCCAGGGGAAGCCCACACCCATTGCAAGGAAGGTACCGGGACTAGTGCAGAAATTTGGGGGCAATCCCAGAGACTATAATGCATTTAAGACAGAAGTGCAGTATGCGCTGGACCTGCAATACTGGGACTTTGTAGATGATGCAGGGAGGGTAGCCTTCGTGGTGGGGCATCTGGAAGGGCGCGCCAGAGATTGGGTCAGACCCTTGATGGCGTCGGAGAATGCTGCCTTGAAGGATTTGAGAAGGTTTTTTAGCGCCATGGACCATATGTTCTCGAGTGATGTGGAGCAGAGCGTGACCCGCAAAGAACTGATGGGGTGCAAACAAGGGAACCAATCAGTGAGAGAGTACTGGTCACGATTTGCGATGCTGATTCATAGACTTGGGTGGGAACTTAGTTCTGCGCCAGTGCAAATGCTATTTGAGGAAGGATTATCCCCTTGGGTAAAATATGAACTCTCCCGCGCGTCCTGTCCGGAATCGATGGACCAGCTGACCAAGATGGCGTTGGCGGTGGGAGTACGCCAAGAGGCGCGTGCTCTAGAAAGGTGGGAAGGGAGAGCAGAGCGTTGGTATGACAACCACATTCCGGACGTGCCTGAGCAACCCGCGCCGCCCGCGGAACCAATGGAGATTGGAGGAGCGCGCGCGCGCGGGGTTTCAAACTCCAGCGAGGCTCGCAAGAAGGAGGGGAAAACGACTAAGAAATGCTTTCTCTGCCAGCAGCCGGGACATTTTGCCAGAGTCTGCCCTCAGAAGAAGGCGTGGCAAGGAATGGTGGGGGCAGTTGAGGGGGAGGAGGAAAGAAATAAAGAGCAGGGAAACGGGAATGCCTGTCTGCCCGAGAGTGGGCACAGCAGCCAGGCGAGCAACCAGTAAAGGCGCCCAAACCAGACCCTCCCCGAGCTGCCATAGCCATAGAGGTGATACTAGAACTCCCTAACGGACACCCTATGAAGGTGAAGGCGTTGCTGGATTCTGGCAGCTCTTGTAACTTTTTTAGCAGGGATTTTGCACTAGAGCACCAGCTCCAAGTAGTGCCTCTAGAACACCCCCTGCAAGTAACGACCATTGATGGTAGAGAACTTCTGGGGGGGGGGGGAAGTGACCCACCAGACCCCCCCCCATGAAAATGAGGGTTGCCAGACACACTGAGACAATTGCCTTTCATGTAGCCACACTAGCAGGACCACCAATCATACTGGGAATGAGTTGGCTGGCACTGCACGACCCAGTGGTGGGATGGCACCAGCGGACAGTCACCTTTGGATCTGCTTACTGCGTGGAGCACTGCCATGGGGGGGGGGAGACCCAAAGGATGGCAGTAGCAAGGGTGGCAGGGATGGTGGTAGGAGAAAAGGGGAGAATACCAGTTCAGTACGCAGATCTGGAAGAAGTCTTCAGTGAGAAGGAGGCTGATAAACTACCCCCTCACAGGCCCTTTGACTGTCAAATCAACCTACTCCCAGGAGCTCAGCTGCCTGTGGGTAAGCTGTATGCCATGTCGGACAGGGAGATGCAGGAGTTGCGGAACTTTATTGACAAGAACCTGAAGAGGGGTTTCATACGAGAATCAAGGGCGGTGGGGGGCAGTCCAGTGTTCTTTGTGGACAAAAAGGACTCTAAAGAGCCCAGGTTGGTCGTAGACTATCGGCGGTTGAACCTGGTGTCGGAACCAGTGACATTTCCAATGCCCAGAATTGACGACATTTTGGCCAGAGTAAGGAAAGGGAAGGTCTTTACCAAGTTGGACCTTCGGGGGGCATACAATTTGATAAGGATGAGGGAGGGGGATGAATGGAAAACCACCATGTTCACCCCTCTGGGGGCCTTTGAGTACTTAGTTATGCTCTTCGGATTACAATCAGGCTCAAGCACATTTCAAGCCTTCATGCACCACGTGCTGGGGTCCCTACTGTACAAGAATTGCATAGCTTTCTTGGACGACGTGCTAATCTACTCGGAGAATGAAGAGCAGCATATAAAGGATGTCAGGGAAGTCCTGAAAAGGCTGCAGGAGCACCAGTTATGGGTCAAATTGGAGAAATGCCAATTCCATGCCCGAGAGGTGGAGTTCCTGGGTTACAGGTTGTCTGACAAAGGCTTAGCCATGGACCCAGGCAAGGTGCAAGCGGTGCTAGAATGGAGGACCCCCAAGAACCGGAAGGACGTGCAGAGGTTCCTGGGGTTTGGCAACTTCTATAGGAAGTTCATCAAGAACTTCGCCCACTTAAAAGCACCCATAACCGATTGCCTCAGCAGCAAGAAGAAGTTTGAGTGGACGGAAGAGGCACAGCAATCCTTTGAAAAGCTAAAGAGGGCGTTCGCTTCGGAAGAGCAACTCTTACACGTGGATTTGCAGAAACCGATGAGGCTGGAGACAGACGCGTCAGACAGAGCGGTGGGAGCGGTATTGCTCCAGCAGGGAAAGCGGGGAGAGTGGAAGCCGTGCGCCTTTTTCTCAAGGAAGCTGAACAAGTCAGAACAAAACTACACGGTGTACGACAGGGAACTGCTGGCCATTCATGAGGCTTTTCGCCGCTGGAGACATTTTCTAATAGGTGCACAGCACAAAATCCAGGTGTGCACGGATCATAAGAACCTGGAATATTGGAGGACTGCGCGAGTCCTGAACCAAAGACAGGTGCGGTGTGCACAGGAGTTTTCCAAGTTTTGTTTTGAAATTAGGTACGTGCCGGGGAGGGAAAACGTCAGAGCAGATGCTCTCTCTCGCAAACCAGAGTACTTGGAAGGAGAGGAAGTACCAGAAGTACGTCATGTCATACCCGAGGACCGGTGCGTGTGTGGGGGAGTGTTGGTAGGGAAACAAGAACTAGCCGGTTTAACGAGGGATGACCAGTACGCCCAAAACAAAATCAGGGAGATTCGAGATGCCGAAAATCAGGGGGGTTTTGAGGTTAAGGAGGGGGCTTTGTACTATAAGGGTGGGTTGTACATACCGGAAGGAGACTTGAGGAGAAGAATACTCAAACAACTGCATGACAACCCCACGGCGGGACATTTCGGTCAACACAAAACCATGTTGCTTGTCACCAGGCAGTTCTGGTGGCCAAGGGTAAGGGAGGATGTGCGGGAATACGTACGGGGGTGCGAGTGCTGCCAGCGAGCTAAAGAGGAGAGGGCAGCACCCGCGGGGTTACTGGAACCCTTGCCCACACCAGAAAGACCATGGGAAGGGGTATCAATTGATTTTATGACTGATTTACCCAAGTCCAGGGGGAAAACAGCAGTCATGGTGGTAGTTGACTTGATGACCAAAATGTGCCATTTTATTGCTTGCTCGCATGCATTGACTGCAGAGGAAACAGCTAGGCTGTTCGTGGATCATGTCTTCAGGTTGCATGGCGCCCCCTTGAGGATTTTATCCGACAGAGGGCGCCAATTTACTTCCAGATTCTGGAGGAAGCTTATGAGTCTGCTGGAAGTTGAAGTTAGTTTCTCGACGGCCAGGCACCCAGAGACCAACGGACAAGCAGAAAGAGCTAATAGCATACTTCAACAGTATCTACGCTGCTACGTCAACGAAAGGGAGAACGATTGGGTGGACAAGCTAGCGCTGGCTGAATTTGCATACAATAATGCGGAACATGTGTCCACGGGGATGAGTCCATTCATGGCCAATTACGGGTGTCATCCCAGGGCCTTCCCAGGGGAAGGGGAGGGGAGGTGGAGTGTACCAGCAGCCGAACAATTTGTGGAAGAAATGCAGGCTTTACACCAACAACTTAAGGTTAACCTGGAGCGGGCGAAGGAAGCGTACAAGAGGCAGGCAGACAAGCACCGCAGAGAAGGGGAAACTATAAGAGTGGGGGACCAGGTGTGGTTGTCTACCCAAGGGTTACCGTTCAAAGGGGGGTGTAAGAAACTACGACCAAGGCGTTTGGGACCTTTCGAGGTCACACAACAGGTTAATCCTGTGACCTTTAGACTCAAATTGCCCACCAACATGAAACTGCACCTGGTGTTCCACCGGTCCTTACTCTCACCGTACAGGGAGGGATTTATGGGACAAGAAAGAGAAGCTCCCAGGCATCCCCGGGTAGAGGAAAGGGAACTCAGTGGTCATGCAGCTGAAATTCTCGATTCCAGGTGGAAAGGGAGGAGGGTGGAATATTTGGTGGCGTGGGAGGGGGAACCCGAATCAGAGAACACGTGGGTTCCGGTAGAAGAGATCAGGGATGAGTATCTGCAGGAGGAATTTCACCGCAGGTTTCCAAGGAAGCCTAAACCCTTAGGGAGGTTCTGGGAGGAGCAATTTGGTGACACGGAGAATGAAGAAGAGTTTGTGGGATTTCCCGCCTCAGAAGAGGAGGAAGGGGAGAGATCCGAGGAAGCGGAATCTGAAGGGGGAGATTGGGCTGAGGAAAGAGAGAACAGCAGGTGGAGAGCGGTGTTGGAATCATCTGAGGAGGAGGATAGCTCTTTCCGGGGCTTTCCCGCTTCACCGTCCCCGGGACGGGAGGGGGAGGGGGAGGGGCCTGGGAGGGAGGTGGATGTCAGGGAACTGACATCAAAGATCAACGGAGAGGGAAGTCGCTCCGAGGATGCAGGGGAGGGAACCAGCAAGGAGAGAGGGAGAGCTTCCGCTGGGGAAGGAAACCAAGGTGACACCAGGAAGAAAGGGGAGGCTGAGAGTACTTCGGAGGGAAGGCTCCGAGACTCTTCCAGTGAGATCAGTGGGGAGAGCGCAGGACCTCCGCTTGGCACGCCTACTCTGCGCAGAAGGCTTCCGCGCAGAGAAGCTAGGCGGAGATTGGGGGTCAAGGAATTTTTATGTTGGAAGAAGTTCAGGAAACGCCCACTGACGGATTCTGGCAGTGATTAAGACAGTCGCGTTTGCAAGGCGCTGTCAAACCAGGGAAAGTTTGAGCTATATAACCTGCTTGGAGCAGTTTGGAGTTTTACGCATGAGCAACACCATTTCCCATTACAAGTTCCTTAGCTTTTTTAGGGATATCTGAATCTGTGATTCCCAGTAGGTAAGCTTCTGGTTTTTTGCTAAAAGATATTCTTAACATTTTTTCCAATTCGGAATGAATATCCTCCCAGAACACCTTGATTCCTTTACATTGCCACCACATGTGGTATAAATTACATGGTTTTTCTTTACTCCTCCAACAATTGCTTGGCACACTTTTATACATCTTGGAGAGCTTCCAAGGGGTTATGTACCATCGATGTTGCATTTTAAGGAAGTTCTCTGTAAATTTCCAACCTATTTCCCACAGATTTTCCCACTGTTTCATGGTTATTGTGTACCCAAAATCCTGCAACCACTTAACCATAGCTGGAGTGACCTCCTCCTCCTTGACTTCCCAGTCAAGGAGGAGTTGGTATGCTTTGCAGAGTGTTTTAGATTTAGAATTTACTAAATCGGATTCGAATCTAGAAGTCTCTGTGGCAAAACCTTTTTGTTTATCAATTTTGAATGTCTCATATAGTTGATGGTATTGAAACCAGTCCGTTACGTACTCCCTTATTTCCTCAAAGCTTTTTAACTTAAATTGATTATCTTCTTCCTTTAGGAGTAATTTATATGATGGCCACATTCCCTGGGTATTTTTCCTCTTAACTGCACAGGCCTCTATTGGGGAGATCCATCAAGAGATTTTGGGTTCTAACAAGCTTTTGTATTTGTCCCATACAACAAACAATGATTTCCTGATAATGTGGTTTGTAAAGCCTCTATGAATTTTTGCTTTCCCATAAGCCAAATACACATGCCAACCCCATCGGTTGTCAAACCCTTCTAGGTCCAGCAAGTCCAGATCCTGCAATGTGCACCATTCTTTCAATCAGGTGAAGCAGGTCATCTCATAATACAATTTCAGATCAGGCAGGGATCAGAAAGCCCTTGATTTCTATGGTGCTTGTCTGCACTCCTAACTCCCACCCGCGTCCCAGTTGGTGGAAGTAGTAACCAGTTCTTTCAAAGGGATTACAATGCAATTCTATACCTGTCTACCTAGATGTAAGTGCCACTGATTTCAATGGGTTCTATGCCCAGATAAATGCATATAGTTCTGTATTGTGACTTCTTCAAGCTACTGTTAGGAGTTTTGGTTTCTCTGGCACTTCCCTCTATCTCCCCTGCCTCACACTCTCTAATCCTACAAATACAGCCACTGTTTAAGAATCTTCTCTCACTTACACAATCACACACAAAGTTTTCTGCGGAATGAAATTATATTTGCAATCTATTTTGTTATCTCCTTTATCCTAAACTCAATCCAAGAAGCCAACCTTCAATGAGGTGGTGTGCCATTTCCTCTCCCAACAGTTTCATGTAAAGGTTTTTTTGTTTGTTTTTGTTTTGTAAAAACTGTTGTTGTGTTAATTTCCTTACAATGCTTTTGTAAATATGCAAAAAACATTTTTCATTCTTTAAAAAATATTTGTTGTCTTCTTGATTTTTTTAGTTTTACGGTTAATTTAGCAATTTCAGCATATTCCATTAATTTAAGTTGCCAATCTTTATTGGTTGTGACTTGTTCTTCTTTCCATTGTTGGGCTATCAATGTCTGTGTGGCTGTTGTTGTGTACATAAACAGATTTTTGTATTCTTTCGGTATATCCATTCCAGTTATACCTATTAAGAAAGCTTCCAGTTTTTAAACAAATGTAATTTTAAAAAGTTTTTAATTTGTTATAGATCATTTCCCAAAAACATTTTATAACCTTTATTGCCACCACATATGGTAAAATATACGCCCTGCTTTTTTACACTTCCAACACTTATTTTCTTTTCTTTTGTACTTTTTTGATAGTTAAATACCATCTGTACATCATTTTCATACAACTCTCCTTAAGTGCCATAAATTTTATATCACTTTTCCATAATCCTTCCCAATCTATCATCTGTATATTATGTCTCACATATTTTGCCCATCAGTGTTTTTTTCTAGAAAAAGAGCTGTTAGAGCTCACCATGAACTTCTTTCTTGTTCTCTTAGAATGGCAATGGCACCCACATGAGAGGGGCCAGAGCTGAGCTCCAGTGAACTCTGTCTGAAAGAAAGTTAAATTCTCCAGAGGAGAAATCTCTTATCTAACACATTTTCTCATTACAATAATGATTTTAGCTGTGCAATGTATATTATTTTGTTTTTATCCAATTTTATGTATTTTATTTTTGAAATCTCTTCAGCTAAAGCAATCAATAATATTTGCATTTGTATCCAAAAGAAACAGATCTGAGAACCAGCATTTTATTTTCCATAACCATTTATTTTGCATTATAATGATCATAATGAAAACTTAACTATTTTTTAATGATACACTATAGAGTTCTTTGTATTTAGAATCCACAACCCCCACATTCTGACCCCCTTTTCTCTGCTCTTGTTTCCCTTTACCTCCACCAAAAGCAAGCAAGAAAGAAACAGAGATACTGAGTCCTGGATTTCACCACTAGGCCTCCAATTCCCCTTCATTGCCATGGATTTTGGAAGACACAAGGAGGAGGTGTACACTGTCCCATTTACCCTTCCTGTTCAGGCTGGTGTGAGATTCGTGAAGCATTATAACAGCTTTCTTTGTAAACTAAAAGAAGTATTCTCCTAGTTGCAATAAAACCTCTTCCATTTTTTTCTGGATGGCACAAAAATTTGTTGTTGCACAACCTTGGAAAGTGAATCTGCGGTGCTCTATGAAACTTGGGGGTAAAGGAAAACAAATATTGACTTTAGTCCTTTACCCAGGGAATAGGAGATGGTGCCTGTGATGGTGAATGAGAATTTTAACACATTAGTTTTAAAAAGTGTATATTTAAGAAATCTGAATATTATAATTTCATCAGAACATGAACATACAAAATTTTCAACATTAGGAATTCAGGTAAAAAAATTATTCAGATGTAAATCAAAATTGGCATCATACCCAAAGGAGTCTCAAGACATGAAGTTTATTAATAAACAGGTTCTATTTATAAGATATAATGAAATTAGAGGTTCTGAATACTGTCCTAATTAACTATGTTAACAAAATCAAATTCTTGTGGTCAGCTGATTTGCATTAAAATGCAAGGCATTCTATCCCTGCCATCTCCTGGGCCTGTTAAAAGGCACATGCTATGGCTACACAACAATATTTGAAAACAACACTCCCTCCCTTGTTTGTGAGCCTTGAGTGTGTGATCCTGGCATGAGTCAACAGTGTGATGCATCCACATAAGGAGCTGGGATGGGAATTTCCTTTCATTTAAATATCAGCAAAGGAAACATCAAATCAGGTCAATTGAAGAAAAGAGAAGATTTTTGGAAAAGAACGCTAGTGATTTTGGATTTGACACAGGAGCAGGAGTTGGATCAGCCACAGGTGCAGGTTCGGGATCAGGATTAGGACTTGGGGCAGGAGTAACTTCAGGATACTACAAAGAAATGAGAAATGTCTTGTTATCTCTATTGAAAGAAGTTATGAATAACATTTTAAAAGCAAGAGAAATCCCAGAAACATGGAAGGAAGCATTCATTACTTTGATTCCGAAACAAGACTCTGATTTGACTCAAGTTAAAAACTATAGGCCTATTTCTTTATTGAATACAGACTACAAAATATTTGCAGGAATTTTGGCGAAGAGACTGAAAAAGATTTTGAAAAATATTATCCATAAAGATCAAGCAGGTTTTCTGCCAGGCAGACAAATGAAAGATAATGTAAGGAATATAATTAACATTTTGGAATATCTGTCTGTCAATAATGAGAAACAAGCGATATTGATGTTTGTGGATGCAGAAAAAGCTTTTGATAACATTGTATGGGACTTTATGCTGAAGAATTTAGAATACATGGAAGTGGGGAAAGACTTTTTTAATGGAATCAAGGCAATATATACAGAACAGAAAGCCAAATTGATAGTTAACAATGTGGTTACAGAAGATATAAAAATATCTAAAGGAACTAGGCAGGGCTGTCCGCTCTCGCCGTTGTTATTTATAATGGTCCTGGAGGTTTTATTAAATATGATTAGACAAAATAACTTAATTAAAGGGGTATCAGTAGGTCGGAATGAATACAAAGTAAAAGCCTTTGCCGATGATTTGGTTATAACGATGGAAGAACCAGGGGAGAGTGTTAAAAAAGTATTGGAGGAGATTGAACAATTTGGGAAAGTGGCCGGTTTCAGATTGAATAAGAAAAAAACTAAAATAATGGTGAAAAATATGGAGCATAAAAAGATAGAAACATTGCAACAACAGACAGAGATAGAGGTGGTAAAGAAAGTAAAATATTTAGGAATTTGGTTGACGCCTAAAAATATTGACCTGTTCCAGAATAACTATGTTCAGATATGGAAAGGAATTAAGAAAGACCTGGAGGTGTGGGGTAGAATGAAACTGTCCTTTTGGGGCAGAATATCTACGATAAAGATGAACGTGCTCCCAAAGATGTTATTCTTATTCCAGACTATCCCTGTTATTAAGGGGGTAGGGATTTTTAAAGATTGGCAAAGAATGATTTCAAGGTATATCTGGCAGGGCAAGAAGCCAAGAATAAAATATAAATTATTGACAGATGCGAAGGAAAGGGGAGGCTTCGCCCTGCCAGATATGAAACTATATTACGAAGCAGCATGTCTTTGCTTTTTAAAAGAGTGGATTAAATTAGAAAATACGGAATTATTGGACTTAGAAGGCTTTGATAACAGATTTGGGTGGCACGCTTACTTATGGGCGGACAAGAAGAAAGTTCATAAAGGATTTGGGAACCACATCTTCAGGAGCTCTTTAATAGAAGTATGGGACAGGTACAAAAGCCTCCTGGAACCAAGAGTCCCTCACTGGTTATCTCCGTTAGAGGTAATGAGTGTGAAGAAAATTAATATGCGAGGGAAATGGGCTACATATGGAGAATTATTAACTAAAGAAGGAGGAAAATGGAAATTAAAACCATACGAAGAGGTTAAAGATTATGTGTATGATTGGTTGCATCACTTTCAGGTAAATGAAATGTTAAAAAAAGATATAGAGGAAAGTGGATATGCAGAAAAAGACTCAAAGTTCCAAACGGAGATAATAGATAATGACTATAAAATTCTGTCAAAAATGTACAAGATATTGTTAGAATGGAATACGAAAGATGAAGAGGTTAAATCGGTAATGATACAGTGGGCCAAAGATTTTGGATATAATATTCAATTTGAAGAATGGGAAAAATTATGGAAGGAAAGTTTAAAGTTTACTGCATGTATGGGTTTGAAGGAGAATGTGATGAAAATGTTTTATAGATGGTATATCACCCCGGTAAAATTGGCAAAAATGTACAAAACATGTAACAAATGTTGGAAATGCAAAGAAAAGGAGGGAACATTCTACCATATGTGGTGGGAATGCAAGAAAGTAAAAAGCTTCTGGGAAGCAATATATAATGAATTGAAAAAGATGTTAAAATACACTTTTGTTAAGGAACCAGAAGCCTTCCTTTTAGGGATTACAGGAAAAGATATAAGAAGAAAAGACTATAAACTTTTCCAGTATGCAGTTACGGCAGCAAGGATTCTTTTGGCCCAGAAATGGAAACAAGAGGAAATACCGACGATTCAAGAATGGAGAATGAAATTGACTGACTATGCGGAACTGGACAAATTGACTGGGAAAATAAGATATGTTCGAAACCAAAAGTTCATCGAAGATTGGGGAAAATTTGTTGATTATCTGAAAAATGTATGTGAGGTGCAAACAACGCTAGTGGGGTTTCAAGAAGCACTGTAAAATTTCTAAAAGGTATTGCTGAAAGTAAATAGAAAAAGGAGGGAAGACAAATGGCAATGCAATTAAAGAAATGCGTATTAAAGGGTAAAAATGGATGATTCTCAGGGAAGTTGAAGGAAGTCCAAAATTTGAACTTTGTTAAAATTTGGCAAAATTTGGATAAATTGTATGAATGTATGGAAAACTAATAAAAATTTATTTAAAAAAAAAAAGGACTTGGGGCAGGAATCGGACCTCCAGATTTGGACTGAGATAACCTGGCATTAAGAATTTTATCTTGGAATGTTAATGGACTTAATTCACGGCCTAAAATAAATAAAATTCAACATGTGCTGATAAAACAGAATTTAAATATGATATGTTTACAAGAAACTCATGTAATAAGAACGTACAGGCAAATTCTGCAAAATAAAATATTAGGCCAGGAATTTATCTCCTCAGATAAGGTTCAGGAGGTTGCTGGATATGCTCCAGTGCTAGTCTGTTGTAAGTCTCATTGATTTCAAAGACATAGTAAAATGCTGCTGCACTTGCTATTAAGTATAATCCCACACCAATCCATCCCATCCTCTGATGGAAGTTCATCAATCTCCATGCTCTGAACCTTCCTCCGCCAGGAAACACGGGAACGAACAGCCAGGAGGAGGGACCGCAGGTGGCCCGACCCTCCTCACACCGCCGCCTCTCCGGCCCAGCCGCTCTCACAGCCCACCCCTTCCGCTGCCCTCCCAGGGCCCGCCTCCTCCGAGCTCTGCTTCTGGTGCCGCACAACATGGCTGCAGTCACGAGAGGAGGGTCAACCTCAGATAAGGTTTAAAAAAGAGGTGTTGTAATTTATGTTAAAGAGAAATTCAGTCTCAAAATGATTTTTAAGGATGAAGATGGAAGATATGTTGCAGTGGAATTGACAGTACAAGGTGAAAAACTCTTGATGCTTGGAATCTATGCACCAAATGAGGGCAAGTCAGAATTTTTTAAAAAATTACAAGCTATTCTTATGGACTACCTGGATTAGAAAATTGTCTCGATGGGGGATTTGAATGGGGTAGTCTCAACAATGATGGATAGAACTCAAAGGCAAAAAGTTACCAATGATGGGAGGCTACCAAAGACGTTTTTTTGAGATGGTGGACAATTTTAACCTGGTGGATATTTGGAGATTGAGGAATCCAATGGAGAAAGATTTTACATTTTTTTAAGAAGCAAATCTATCATCTAGCCACCTGGGTTATATATGGCTAACTAAAGACTTGACCCCAAGAGTGACTAAATCTGAGATCAGCCTAAGGACTTGTTCCAATCATAATGCTGTGTTAACAGAGATAAAATTGTCTCTACAGGGTTCTTTTAGATGGTGGATGAATGATGCTTTACTCAGAAATGATTTGATTGTTAATAAAGCTCAGAAGACCCTAAAGGACAATAATAATAATAATAATAATAATAATAATAATAATAATAATAATTATTATTATTATTATTATTATTATTATTATTATTTATTTATACCCCGCCCATCTGGCTGGGTTTCCCCAGCCACTCTGGGCGGCTTCCGAAAGAATATTAAAATACTGTGATACATCAAACATTAAAAGCTTCCCTAAACAGGGCTGCCTTCAGATTCCACAGGGCGGGCGCCACTACCGAGAAGGCCCTCTGCCTGGTCCCCTGTAACTTGGCTTCTCGCAGTGAGGGAACTGCCAGAAGGCCCTCGGTGCTGGACCCCAGTGTCTGGGTAGAACGATGGGGGTGGAGACAACAATTTTGAATTGAACCTGAATCCTGGAATTGAAGCATCTCCACCTCCATCGCTCTGCCTGGACACTGAGGACCAGCGCTAAGGGCCTTCTGGCGGTTCCCTCGCTGCGAGAAGCCAAGTTACAGGGAACCAGGCAGAGGGCCTTCTCGGTAGTGGCACCCGCCCTGTGGAATGTACTCCCACCAGATGTCAAAGAGAAAAACAACTACCAAACTTTTGGAAGACATCTGAAGGCAGCCCTGTTTAGGGAAGCTTTTAATGTTTAATAGGTTATTGTATTTTAGTGTTTTGTTGGAAGCCAGATGGGTGGGGTATAAATAAATTATTATTATTATTATTATTATTATTATTATTATTATTATTGGATAAGAACATTGGTTTTCAAAAAGAGAAATCCAAATTGGAAATGGAATTATTAAACACAAAAATGAAAAACTTATCCAAGATGTATAATTTATTGCTGGAATGGCATACGAAAGATGAACAAGTGAAATCTGTAATGATTGAATGGGCTAGGGATGTGGGGCACAATATTATGATGGAGGACTGGGATAAATTGTGGAAAAAAGGAATCAAATTTACAGCATGTGGTGTATTAAGAGAAAATTTGATGACAATGATGTACAGATGGTACTTTACACCAGTGAAGTTAGCAAAAATGTATCATACTCATGATAATAAATGCTGGTAAGCCCGGCCCTGCATAATCAATCACAGAATGCAGTGCATGCATACCGTGTTAATGGCAATGCCCATCAACTTTGGGAGGGACCAGCTCCCTCAGACATTTTATGGGGGGGGGAGTGAAGGACCCTTGCCCCCAGGAGTTGCCTCCTATGTAAATTGGTGTTTGTTCAGTGAAGGCCAGAGTGCATATCCTTTCCCTTAGGTATTGGCTAAATTTTAAAAGGGGATGGAAGTTTCAAGGAGATGCTGACTTTTAACAATAGAGAGCCTCCATCATGGGATAAAGAAATGCTATGCATTATTGATGATTATGATATTTCTTGGGACATTCTGTGTGAGTTAGCTATTGAGGTGGCACCTTGTCATATGAAATCTCATATGTTAAAGCATGATTTGTGTGCTTATCATACTTCTGTCTGTCTGGTGAAATGTGCTCCTTGGCAAGGCTGCCTCCCCATTCCAGGGAAGAAGCGTTGAGTGAAAATCGAAATCAGGAACAATGCGAGGGGTGAGGAATAAAGATCTCCACAGGAAACAAGGATGGAAGGAGACTAGCACCACCTCCTATTGCCTAAGAGGTCACTTAAGAGGTGACCTGATTAATGTGGGAGGGGCAAATCTGGTCTCTGAGGAATTCAGTGCAGCTGTCTGCCACTGTGGCAGCGGCAGTGGGCAAGGAATTCCTTGGAGGCCGGATCTTCTGCTCTCATGGATCCAGTGGCCTATGATGGTCACCACACATTTCCACATGGATGGGACCATCCTGCACCTTGGTATGCCAAACGTCCCTTTCAGCCCCCTGACCCTCACTACTTAACCAACATCACAAATACCAAATGGGATTGAAGTTTTACAGCTCTGTGACTCCAGTGTATGAACTCTGTCATAGTTGAAGGATGCTATCACCGGATCCCCTACGTAGAAAACGTTTCCTTATGTGGAGGTAAGATGCCTGCATATTTACCCAACTACTTACTGGTTTGTCCCATCTATGAGGACCTAAGAGAAGCTTTGTTCAAATATTTAAATCTCCCAATTGAGAGATGGATTGGTATATGATTAACTTTTTATTAAGGGACAAGTCCCCTTATACCTCTGAAAAAGTGGTCTATTCTGCCCTTACAGTGACAATTATAAGGAGAAACGTTTTTTGGGGACCAGTGCTATTTTTCTAGATTTACCAGTGCCAGAGCTTCTCCATTGTTCACTTAAAATGGCAATGGAACCCACCTGAGAGATGATGGAACTGAGCTCCAGTGAACTCTGGCTGAAAAAAATGCCCTAAGTTAAATTCTTCAGAGGAGAAACTTCGCATCTAACAAAACATCTGATTTTAATAATGATTTTTACTGTTCAATGTGTTTTGTTTTGTTTTCATCCTGTTTGATGTATTTCGTAATTGCTTCTGCTAAACAAACAAATAATAATTGCATTTGTGTGTGAAAGAAACAGATCTGAGAACCAGCATTTTATTTCACATAACCATTTATTTTCTATTGTAATGAACATAATAGAATGCAACCATTTTAAAATGATACACTACCAGGTTCTTCGTAGTTAGAATCCACAATCCCCACATTCCTGTCATGGAAATTCTATCCAGTATTAATCCAGAGCAGATCCCAACATATAGTTAGCAGAGTAAAAACTTAAACACATTTCAGGATTTCCAAAAAATAGACCACAGGCAATTAACATTTCATTCAGCAGAGCTTTGCGGCTACTGAAGGCAAATGAGCATAATTGTCACAAATCCAATACATTCAGGATTGGCATGGTCCATAAGAAATCCATTTGCAGCAGACTTAACTTAAACTTACAAGAACTTATAATAAGTCTAAACCTTAACACTATATACGGAACACTATATAAGGAAGATAGATAGAAAGACAAAGTGAAACCCAGACTCCTTCTGGCCTCATACTATAGTCAGTATGACCTTGAAGAAGAGATAACAAAACCAGTTTAACCCAGCTGTACTAAGCTTCTCTGAAGGAACCTTCTGCTTGTTTCTTTCACACAAAGAAGCCTCCAGAGCCCTCTTCAATTTATCAGAATAGGAAAGATGTCACCAGATCAATATTTTCTACATCAAGAAATGCAAACTGGCAATTTTAACCCCTTTTTCTGTGCCACTTGCTTTCCTTTTCCACCACCAAAATCAAAAAGTAAGAACCAGAGATCCTGAGTCCTGGATTTAACCACTAGGACTCCAATTCCCTCTCATTGCTATGGATTTCGGAATAAATAAGGAGGTCTGCACTGTCCTATTCACCCTTCATGCTCAAGCTGGTGTGAGATTTGTGAATCATTATAACAGCTTATTTGCTTAACAAAAAGGAGAAAGTTCCCAATTCTGATTATTCTTCTTTCATTTCTCTGGATGGCACAAAAATCTGTTGTTCCACAACCTTGGAAAGTGAAATCATGGTGCTGCAGAAAGAGACCTTGGGGGGGGGGGGAGAGAAATGTTGACATTAGTCCTTTATCCAGGAATTGGAGATTGTGCTTGTGATGCTAAATGAGAATTTTAATAAGTTAGTTTTAAACTGTATATATTTAAGAAATCTGAAAAATTTCATAATTTCATCAAAATATGAATACACAAAATTTTCAACATCAGAAGTTCAGGTAAAAAAATATCTTGGATGTAAATCAACATTGCCATCATACCCAAAGGAGTCTCAAGACACAAAGATTATTAATAAACAGGTTATATTTATAAAATATAATAAAATTAGTGCATCAGAGAATAGGCCTAATTAACTAGATTAAGCAAATCAAATTCATGTGGGGAAGTGAGTTGCAATAAAATGGGAGGAATTCTATCCCTGCCATCTCCTGGACATGTTTAAAGCCACATGCTGTGGCCACACAGCAAGATTTGAAAACAACACTCCCTCTCTTCTGGTGTGTGACTCTTGAGTGTGTGAACCTGGCATGAGTCCACAGTGTGATGCAGCCTCAAAAGAATGCTAGCGGTGTGGAAAACAAGGTGCAGTCAGAAGAGAGCGGAAATTCTGATGCACAACTATATATCCTTGCAGTTATGGTCTGAGTTATTCTAACAAAACAAACAAGCAAAAAAACAGGTGCGGAAGAGAAGGTGCAGGCAGAAGAGAGCAGAAATTCTGATGCAATATACTTGCACTAATGGTCTGCGTTATTCTGAGGAAACACTGAGGAAGGATGCAGAGTGGGGCAATTGAGAGATATGATTCCTCTCACTTTTCCAGCAACATGAAAGGGAAAGGAAGAGGATGTAAGGGAGAGCAGGAGGGAATCTGCATGACCCAGCCAATGAGTCAGCCTCCCCCCCCCCCGTCTGAGTAGCAATGTTACCTATATTAAGAGCTCCTTGAAAATCAACACACTGGGTCTCATTCTCAAGACAGTTGATGGTCTTCTCACTTTCACACTTTTCCTCTCCTTTGGAGAAGCAGGATGGGCACTGCAGACCATTTTCAGCCAGCATGTTGCGATCAGGAACTGCCAAAATCCAAAGTATAGTGAGCATGTTAATCACTTTGTCTTTGTATCTGTATGCTATATTTTTGAAAAGAACCCTAGGGCCTTACAGTTTTGGTTGGGCAGCTGCAAGTACTCTTGAATAAAATATGATCAAGGCACAATCTGCATTCAGGGCTGACCATAGGACAAAGTCACCACTGGTGTCTGAGATGAATGACCTTTACCAAATTTGAGGTGGGGCACTGTGAACTTTCTTTTCCTTCTCAATCTCCCTGAAGGTTTTCATGCAATCTATTACGGTGTAACCTCTCTGAAAATATAGGCTCTTAGTCCCCTGGTTTTGTATGGAGATTCTCTCTCTCTCTCCTGCTCTTTAACAATGAACTATCCACGAGTTTCTGTGAACCATCCTGAGACCCCCAGGTATAGGGTGGTATATAAATTCAATAAATAAAATAAATAAATTTCAGAGAACGCTGTAAGGTAGGGACTTATCTTGTGCACTCTCATAACTCCCAGCTTAGATAGTGCTTATTTTCCCAATTAAAAAACTGACCAGAAGCAGCTCAAGGGTGATTTAGGAGGACACCTGAACAAGATAGGTGGATTGTAAGGTTCATTTTTGGAATATTCAATTGAAAGTTAACTTGAAGGGACCATAAATTAATTATGAGCTGTTCATGACCTTAGATATCCAATTATATTGGTTGAAATAGATCGTTCACAGGCTAATCGTGCATAGGGAGTGTTATAAAGGTCTTGAACTTTGTATTCTTCGACCAGTTTTGTTGTTGTTGTTTTTACTCATCCACTGGGTTAAATAATCTGGGCAAAATTCTTAAATTGTGTCTCTTTAGATACCTCTTAATCCTAGGAAATTAACATGACTTATCTCTGAACCAATCTACTTCTGAGGTGACCATTTGGGAAAAGTGGGTCATTAAAATAACAGATTAACACAGCAACACATCAAAGGAATGGAGGCTTCTCCATGTGTAGTAATATGACCAGAATTAGATTAGCAAATCTAGAACAAGTGGAATGTGACCGTTCTCAAGAAAAGAAAGCTGCCAAGGTGAGGATGCTGCTGTGCCTATGAGAGGGGCAGGACATCTTCTGGTGGATGTCTTCATTTTAAGCCTCAGGTTGTATATATTTATAAATAAATCATAAAGACATCACAGTGTCTGTTGTGCATTATGGTCCCACAGGAAACACATACCCTGGGTTAAGCATGCCAGGTACCTCTGGAATCTCAAATCACTTAGATATAGGGACAGTGTGTAACAATACCTTAACATCCAGCAAAAACAGGGGCACTGGCACTGTGCAGGATCAGATCCTCCCACCTATCAGGAGGAGGATCTGATCCTACATGGTGCTGTTTTCAGGGGCAGGAAGAAGGAGAGGCCTAGTTGGAAAGGCAACCCATCCCTTCTCAGGCAGAGAGATGTAGCTGCCCAGTAGGTCCCTCTTTTTCACAGTTGTTCCTCATGCTTTCCTCTCCGTCTCCACCCCTTGAGAGGCCCTAATAGTCTCGTACTGCTCAACCCAACCTGTAGCCATCTGGGGCTGTCTCAACCCATTTGAGTAAGGCACAGTGCCTCTGAGTACTGCTAATTGACTAAGAATACTAGCCTTGTCCAAATCCAGTGCACAACCCTGACATGCTAAGGATTCTAAAAGGATGCAGAAACTTACGGCTGAGAGTTGCATTGTTGCACAGGTCAGTGTTGCAGCAGTGCTTCTTTGTCTGAAAGAATTTACCATTCCCTGCAGTGAAGCTGTAATCACCTGAGAAGCAAAAGCGGGATGACGAGCATCTATTTGAAAGTTGCACTTGGGATTTCCCTATGAAAAAGAATGTGAAAGAAATATCTAGATCTGGAAGAAATATGCAGATCCATTGCTCCTAAGGCTCATTAATTGTAATGGTTCCAATTTTCTTTGATGCCTGAATCAGGACCTTTTCCAACTAACAATATGGAAAGTATTATTCAATTTGGCTTTCTAAAGTTAGGTGCTGTTTATATCATGGCTATATCATAAAAGGGAAAATATCGAAATATTTTCCAGTAATAATTCATAAAAGATAAAATAAAAACTGTATTAAATATAAATTATTGTTATATTATTATTATTATTATTATTATTATTATTATTATTATTATTATTATTATTATTGATTTTCTACCCTACCCTTCTGACTGGGTTTCCCCAGCCACTCTGGGTGGCTTCCAACAGAACATGAAAAACAGACTAAAACTTCAAAGATTAAAAACTTCCATGAATGGGGCTGCCTTCAGATGTCTTCTAAAATAAATAAATACCAATTAACCAATGTGGAAAGATGTGTTCTTAATGATCTGCATAGCCCTGGTGGAACAGAAAAGTTTTCTGCAGTCATTTAAGAATTCTGCCCCTTTCCACAAGCAGAGGTCTCCTGCCAACTTCATCCAAATGACCAGCCTCTGTTTTTATGGTTCTGCAGTGACAAAATATAAATTGACTGCAGGGGTAAATTAATACTTTTAAATATCAGCGCTGGAATTGGATTTTTCATTTTTTAAACTTGAATGTTTACAATTAATTTGTAAATTGCATTAAATTTGGAATGTATGCAGAACTGCATTTCAGGTCAAACTTGTAGCACAAAGGCTCATGCCTTCTTCTGTACATCTGACAAGACATCTGACAAACACTGCACTCTCTCTGCTAGTCGATCATAACAGTTTGCAGGTTGGGGGAAATGCTTCCTTGAACTCCTGTGTGCCCAACACAATACACTTGACAAGAAACTTGCACTGCACCAACCTCACTGCCCCCTTGCCCCTCTCCCTCCAAAAATGTAGCAGTGATGTTGGGACATATGGTCAAGTGAGCACCACCATCCCACCCAGGATTGCCCCAAGGCATTTTGGTACTTGAGGCGAACTACAAAATGGGGCCCACTCTGAATCAAGCTGGGTAATGGAAATCCTTTTTAAGAGGTAACCTACAGGAATACTTCCTTTATATTGGTTCCTTCCTCATCATTTCATCACTGATAATTATTTCAAAATTACTTGAGGATTGATTGGGAGCCATGAAAGTGTGAAGTACCTTCATCTCCCATCCTGATTGCTCAGCTTTTGATTATTTTAAAATAAATCTGTGAAAGGAATCTCAATTATAATGTCCTTTATCGCAAAGGGGATATTCAGGTTATATTCCAGGTTTATTGTTCTAGTTTGATAACCAAAACTAAACTGGAGTTCATTGATTTGGATCAGCAGGGATTACTGGTTAATGCAAATCAAGTTCTCCAAGCTTGGAGATCAGTACCCAAATTCAGCCACTGGTTGTGATCAGGGAATGTTAGATTCCCCATTTTCCTATGTCAGCCATTGCTTACTTCAGGATTGGGAAGGTGTGATCCTCCAGATGTTGTTGGACTACATCTCCCATCATCCTTGACTGGTGGCCAGGCTAGCTGAGGCTGATGGGAGTTCTAATTCATCTACAGCTGAAGTATCACAGCTCCCTCACCTCAATTTCTTCAAAGGTGAGTTGCCCCACCATAAACTTCTATATGTCAGTAGAGCCCTTAAAGTTCAACTATCTTAACCTGGATCTAATCCAACAGCAAAAGACAAAAAGTCAAGCAAATCATACCTATATTTGTTCGCAGAGCACTGGCAACACAGGAATCTTGAAAAGACTCACAAGTTGTTTCAACATAGCCATTATGTTTCAGTCCCGTCCTGTTCAATCTATATCTGCACTTCAGAGGTAATGCTGATGACAGGAACAAAATATTACTTCATGGATTATTATTATTATTAACATTATTATTATTTGGTTTTGCTGTTTGCTTAAGGAGACACAGAGGAGGATGTGTGAGTGAATTAAAACTTTTAAGTTATAAGGGGTTTGATTTAATCAGCATTTTAATTGAATGAAATAAAATAAACAAAACACTAAGTAATTGAAACTCTTGAAGCTATCATCCAGAACACTGTTTTAATAATTTCCAAGAGGTTGGGAGGTTAACCTGTCTTACTTATTTCCAAGTGGTTGGGTTGGCCAGTGTGAGGACAGGTTCCTAGACTAGAAATGAATAGATCTATCAATTTCTCTTGCTCTCAATTTCTAATTCTTCAAATTTATTTATTTATCTGCAGCCATTTTCTCCAAGAAGCTCAAGGCTGTGTACATGGTTCTCCCCTCCCAATTTTATCCCCAGAAGATTCCTGTGAGGTAGGTTTTTTATTTTTTTATAAAAAAATTTAATTAAGTATTCCACAATTATGCCACATAACAGAACAAATAACACAAAAAGAAAGAAAAAAGAAAAAAGAAATAGAAAATGCATCAAAAAAAGAAAACAATACAATAGACATCTTATCCACCACCATAAAAGAAATAAACAATAAGAGCAAACTTAATCCTTTAAAGATCCATACTTATTTACATATTGGTTGACTTCCTCCATTCCCTCCCTTCTGAATTTCCATGTATCTCTATGTAACAGCTTCCCAATATCATTCTTAAACCAAAATATTTCCAATTTTTAATCTAACATTCATTTTTCTTACTTTCTGAGCCCCATTTATTTAATAAATCCTAATTTAATCCTAGGCCTATTTGGTACTTTCAAGTGATTTCTAATTTTTTATGTTACAATATTTATTCAAATAGTCTTTAAATTTCTTCCAATCTTCTTGGTATTCCTCTTCTTTTTGGTCGTGGATTCTTCCAGTAAGGTCAGCTACCTCCAAGAAATCCATCATCTTCACCTGCCAATCTTCCACAGTTGGTAATTCTTGTATTTTCCAGTTCTTAGCTAGTAAAATCCGAGCAGCCGTCGTGGCATAGAAAAATAATTTAACATCTTTCTTGGGCAATTCCAGACCTGTTATCCCAAGAAGAAAGGCCTCTGGTTTCTTAATAAATGTATATCTCAACGTTTTTTTCCAATTCATTATAAATCTTCTCCCAGAAGTCTTTCACCTTGGGGCAGGTCCCCCACATATGGAAAAAGATACCTTCTTTTTCTTTACAGTTCCAGCAGAGATTATCACTGTTATGATCAATCTTTGCTAGTTTTACTGGGGTTAAGTACCACCTATACATGATTTTCATAATATTTTCTTTTAACATCATACATGCAGTAAACTTAACCCCTTTCTTCCATAACCTCTCCCAATCTTCCAACATTATATTATGTCCTACATCTCTTGCCCAGTCAATCATTACTGATTTAACTTGTTCATCCTTTGTATGCCACTCCAACAACAGATTATACATTTGGTTTTCCCCCCTGCCAGATAAATTTAGACAGTGTCTTCTGCCATTCTTTAAAACAATTAACATTATCAATGATTGGCAAAGCTTGGAATAAAAACAGCATCTTTGGCAATACATTCATCTTAACCACCAAAATTCAGCCCATCAATGAAAGTTTTAAATTTGACTATATCTGAAGATCTCTCTTAATTTCATTCCATAATTTTTCATAATTATCTTTATATAATATCAAAATTTTCACTGATAAATTCACACCCAGATACTTAACTTTTTTTCACAAAAGCAAGGCCTATATTTTCTTTTCTTCTTTTTTTAATATTAAATTTTTATTGATTTTCAACCAGAATACAATTATGTACATTTGTTGTACAAATAGATCTCATATACAACCTTTAGCTCTGCCGAGCTTCAGACTTCCTTCCCCCCCCCCTTCAGTAAGTATCTTATAGTTTCATTACATCTCGTATTTTATTCGTTTATCTAATTAACCATATGCTGTTGAAGTTAATCAAACCCTGCCAGTGTCTTTAAAGATTTACAATTATCTCTTATATACACCAAATATTTACTCCAATTTTCAGAAAACTTCTGATCTTTCTGATCTCGTATTCTCCCTGATAATCTAGCCAGTTCCGCATAATTTATCAATTTAACCTGCCAGTCCGAAATAGTTGGTATTACATTTGTCTTCCAATTCTGGGCCAACAGAATCCTTGCTGCTGTCGTGGCATACAAAAATAAATTCTTCTCCTTCTTTTTAACCTCCTTTCCCACTAATCCCAAAAGAAAGGCTTCAGGTTTTTTTTTAAAGGCATACTTAAAGATTTTTTTAAGCTCATTGTAAATTAAATCCCAAAAGCCCTTCACCTTTCCACATTTCCACCACATGTGGTAGAGATCTCCATCTACCTTTCCACATTTCCAACATTTCTTATTTTTCATTCTGTACATCTTTGCCAGTTTTACCGGCATAAGATGCCACCTAAAAATCATTTTCCATAAATTCTCTTGTAGTGCCGTGCACGCCGTAAATTTTAAATTCTCACTCCATAATTCCTGCCACGCTTCCAATTCAATATTGTAACCAAAATCTATGGCCCATTTGATCATGGCTTCCTTTACCTCCTCATCCTTAGTGTACCAATTCAGTAATAGGTCATATGTTTTTGACAGCAATTTGTCTTTCCCATCTATAATATCTATATGGAATTTTGATTTCTTGTCCTCAAATCCCAACCTCTTTTTGTCTTCCTTCAGTATCTCATTAACTTGATGATGTTGCAGCCACCCAGTCAGTAAATTCTCCACTTCTTCATACTTCTTTAATTTTAGACCCTGGTCCGTTTTTCTAAGAAACTCTTCATATGTGGCTCTCCTTCCTTCCATATTGGGTTTTTTATGATTAATACTTCTGTTGGAGATATCCACCAAGCGGTTTTCCTTTCTAGCAAACTCTTATTTCTCTCCCATACTTCATATAAAGGTCCCCTGATTATATGATTCAAAAACCCCTGAGGACTCTCACTTTATCATACCACAGGTACGAGTGCCACCCGTACCTGTTGTCATATCCTTCTAAATCCAGGAGATCTGTGTTTTCCAATTTTATCCAGTCCTTTATCCATGTTAAGCATGATGCTTCATAGTATATCTTCATGTCTGGGAGAGCGAAGCCCCCTCTTTCTTTTTTATCAACCAGAATCTTCATTTTTATTCTTGGCCTCTTGCCCCACCAGACAAATCTTGCTAGTGTCTTCTGCCAATCCTTAAATTGTTTTAATCCTTTTATCACTGGGTTTGATAGGAACAAGAATAACATTCTGGGTAGGACATTCATTTTAATTACTGATGAAGAATATCAGTAAGAAAGGCCTATCTTTTCTAAGAGAATTTTTCCTCATTTTATTTCCTCATTATCTAATTCCCCCCCCCCCCAAAAAAAAAACTTTGGTTTTGCTCTTGTTTAGTTTGAATCCTGCTGCCTGCCCGAACTCCTGTATCAATTTCAGTGCTTTTATTGCACTGGTTTCTGGGTCCTGTAAAGTTAACACCAAGTCATCAGTAAAGGCTTTTAATTTATATTGCTTGAATCCTACCGTTAGTTTCTGTTTGCTACTGAGCAGCTGCGTGGAGTCACAGGACTCTGTTTACATTCCAGAGACAGTCCAGGCTATTGGAAGTCTCACAGGAGACAGGATATGACGTTAGTGATTTCCTGTTTCCTTTGTTCCTTTGTTCTGTTGCTCTCTGCTCTCACAGAGAGAGGATTTTTTTGTTGTTGTCTGTGTAGCTTAGAAATAAAGCATAGCATATAGCCATAAATCTCATCACTTCCCTGTGCTGGATTCTCTGCTGAATGGAAAGTGCCTGGAAGCCTCATCAAAGGCTCAGGTCATTAATTATTTGTCGGGAGGGCGATTCTGAAGGACTCAGAGGAAGATGAGCTTTATCAGCTTCGCTGAGCGGAGATCCCGACACCTACTACAATGCCTTATATCTCCTCCTATTTCCTTTACATATTTAGCAGAACCTCCAGAACTGAAATAAATAGCAGAGGGGAAAGTGGGCACCCTTGCCTGGTTCCTTTCTCAATTCTTATTTCTTCTGATACCACATTATTAACTATAATTTTTGCTTTTTGTTCAAAATAGATCGCATTAATACTGTTTAAAAATTCCTGTCCAACCTCTATTCTTTCCAGATTTTTTTCCATAAATAACCAGGAAACATTGTCAAAGGCCTTTTCAGCATCTATAAACATTAACATTGCTTTACAATTTCTTTTCACTTCCAACCTTTCTAATACATCAATTATATTCCTAATATTATCTTTCATATGTCTCCCTAGCAAGAAACCTGCCTGGTCCTTATGAATATAACCTGTTAGAACCTTTTTCAATCTGTTGGCCAATATATTTGCAAAAGTTTTATTGTCCACATTAAGTAATGAGATCGGTATGTTATTTTTTACATCGGATCTATCTTGATCTGGTTTTGGAATCAGGGTTATAAAAGCATCTTTCCAGGTTTCAGGTGCTTTGTCCCCTCTTAAAATTTTATTGCACACATCTGCTAATGGCTGAATTAACCAATCTTTCAAAATTTTGTAATATTTTGCAGAAAGACCATGTGCTCCTGGGGCTTTACCTAGCTGTATCTCATTTATTGCTATCTCAACCTCCTGTCTTGTAATCATAGCATTAAGTAGGAACCTTTTATCCTTGGAAATTTTTTCCATTTCATTTGCTTTAAGAAATTGCTCAATTTTATATTTATCTTCCTTACTTTTTTATACAGCTGTTTGAAATATTTCTGAAAACATTTTCTTATATCTGCAGGGTTTTTCACAGATTTTCCATCAGATACAATATTTGTAATAGTACGTTGTTTCTGTCTCTTTTTTAATTGCCAAACTGTGTGTCTGTGTGGACACACACACACACATATCTATAAACACACACACACACACAGAGAGAGAGAGAGAGAGAGAGAGAGAGAGAGAGAGAGAGAGAGAGAGATCCACTATTTTGTGTGTATTGTTGAAATGCAGCTTCCATGTTAGAATGGGATATTTCATTCTATATCTGTATGGCATCATTTATATGTATGACATCACAAGAAATACTCTTGACTTAATTCTCCCCTACTTTCTCTTGGTAACCCAGCAGTCCTTGCTTCCTATGGTGTTGATCTGTACCCCTAACTTCCCTCCCCTCCCAAGCAGCAAATTCTCCTCACTGTCCACTAAAGATCATTAAATGTTTCCCAACTTACCTGGAGAAATCAGGGCCAAGAGGAGACATGAGCTCAGGAGTGCCTCCATCATTCTAGAAAGATTAGGAGACTCAGAGCAGAGGTGGATCAACAAGGGAATTGATGCAGGCAGAGGCTTACCTGGAGGAATTTATAGGCCATCAACTCATGTCGCAGGCAACACGTGGGAACAAATGGTTCAGTGAGGTCCGGGAATGGGTGTTGTTTGTTCACCACAAAGATAAGGAAGGACATACTGAAATTCAAAGCTCACTGTTGGAATTGTCTATGATCTCATTAGTTGTTGATAGACATTTCTCAGATTTGTTTTTCAATATAGATCATTTACAATTTAACTAGTGAAGACACTCTAGAAAGCAATTGAGAGCCAAATAGGCAAGGGCAAAAGCCCAGAAGCCAGCTACAAAATGAGATCCTAATAGTAATAATATTTTTATTATTTTTACCCCACCCATCTTGACTGGGTCACCCTAGCCGCTTTGAGCACCTTCAAGCATATACAGAAACATAATAAAACATCAAACATTAGAAACCTCCCTATACAGGGCTGCCTTCAGACGTTTTCTAAAGGTCTGATAGTTACTTATCTTCATGACATCTGAGGGGAGGTCATTCCACAATGTGGTCACCAGTACCAAGAAGGCCCTCTGCCTAGCTCCCTCTAACCTCACTTGCGTGGCAAATCCCCTCCCCCCATGTGAAATGAAGACACCGGACACATTATTTAAGGTTAATGGGCATAAAAGGCCACAACTTTATTGATTACAGGAATTGAAAGGTATTGGCCTTAGGCATTGGCTCCTATCGACTACCCGGCATGGAGACCGGGAAGGGTTTGTTGGGAATTCAAGCCCATATCAGGAGAAACTGGCACCCAGGCACTCAGCTTGTTTCCCTGTTGACCTCCCTGGCTGCATTCCCCAGCAAGCGCAGGCAAGGTCTCGATAGGCGATTCTTCTCAAACGTGAGAAGAACACCCCCCCCTCTTTCCTGCCCCCCCCTGGCAGGGGAAAGAGATAGACAGAAACGTATTTACATGCCTTTATTTCTGTCTTTGCAGCATCACAAAAAACATGACTGCTCTCTTCAAAGTCCAGCAGTGTAGTGACAAACACTTCCTGTACTTCCTGGATAGGAACAAACGGAAGAGCTCATATTACACTTTGAGCTAATTCCGGTGCTTCGCACTGTGAATTGACTGTCCCTCTGTTTCCCACGGGCAGTCCCAACATTCCCGTCATGTTTACTTTTCAAGCTAGCACTTTGCAGCTGCATTGCTTTCATATCGTAACAGGGTTATCAATGTGCGCTGCGAACATAATCAATGTGCGCTGAGAACATAGCTTGATCCAGAGAAGAAAACAAACAGTTGTTATACATATAACAATCCCCTGTTGTTTCAGTTCCACCCTTGGAACTACCCGCCACTGGTTTCCCCAGTGTACCTCTCTGGTTGTCTGACTTCCAAGGAATGAGTGCATCTGCATTACCTTGGCTAGGGAATGTAGTGTTACGCTTAGCAACTTCCTGTTGTGTCTTTGTCTCTGACTTAGACACAGCTTCAACCTGTCTTGAGTTGTCAACAATAGTAACACATGCAACAGCTGAGTTAGCAAACTCTTCTGAATACCTCTTGGGTGGTACACCCTTTGTAAGTCTCTCGGACCTGCGTATGAAGTGCTGATCCTCTCTGCTCACTGGTTCAGTCTCAGGACTCTTTGGAGAACCAGTTCCAATAGTAAACAGTGGTTCATCCTTCACCTGTGAAGGTCTAGCCATTGTGTGAGATTTCCTCTCAATGACTGTGTCAACTGAGCTCCTTGAGCTATCACTGTCACTCTCAGTACCACTGTAATCAGTAAAATCATCATCATCATCTGAATTGTCCTCTGTGGGAAATGTGTGAACAATTACTCTCTCCCAACATTTTCATCTGGCAATATCTTGCCTTTGCAAATCCCCCCTCTGTGTCCCTACCCCCCCACACCACACAGACACACAGAGAGTGATCCACATTTTGTGTGTATTACTGCAATGCAGCTTTCATGTTAGAGTGGGATATTTCATTATTTTTCTACATGACATTGTTTATCTGTATAACATCACAAGAAATAATCTCTTGACTTGACTCTCCCCTACTTTCTCTTGGTAACCCTGCAGTCCTTGCTCTCTATGGTGTTGATCTATACTCCTAACTCCCCTTCCCTCTCAAGAAGCAAGTTCTCTTCAGTGTCCTCTAAAGATCATCAGATGTTCCCCATCTTACCTGCAGAAAGTGGGGCCAAGAGGAAGCATGCGCTTAGGAGTGCCTTCAGCATTCTAGAAAGAATAGGAGACTCAGAGCAGAGAAGGATCATCAAATGAATTGACGCAGGTAGAGGCTTGCTTGGAGAGATTTAATGGCCATGGATTCATGTTGCAAGTAACACTTGGGAACAAATAGTTCAGGGAAGTCTGTGAATTGGAGTTGTTTGTTCATTACAAAGATGAAGAGGGACATACGAAAAATATAAGCTCACTCTTGGAATTGTCTGAATTATTTCTCTAACATCTCATTAGTTGTTGATAGAAGCTTCTCAGATTTCTTCCTCTTAATAATAATAATAATAATTTTTAAATTTTTTTACCCCACCCATCTGACTAGGTCACCCTGGCTACTCTGGGTAGGTTCAAACATATACAGAAACATAATCAAATATCAAACATTAAAAACCTCCCTATGCAGGGCTGCCTTCAGATGTCACCTGAAGGTTTTATAGTTACTTATCCACTTGACTTTTGATGGAAGGTCATTGCAAAGTGTCGGCACCACTACCAAGAAGGCCTTCTGCCTGCTTCCCTCAGAGCTCACTTCTCAAAGTGAGAGAACCACCAGAAGGCCCTGAGAGCTGGATCTCAGTGTCTGGACTTAATGACAGGGGTGGAGATGCTCCGTCAGGAAAAGCCTGGATAATAGATCCATATGGAAAGGGCTGTGAGTGCACATGGATGCAATAGAGGCTTTAAGCAGTAAAACTGATCTTGCTGTCTTGGCCGTGGTTTCCAAAAGATAAAAGGGATGAAGTGAGTTGAATGTGCCAATGACTGAGAGAGTGCCAGGTATGAATTAGTCACCCACACAATGATGAGGAAGGTCTTGATTGGAGCCATCAGTGGCCATGGAGCTTCCTGCATTAGGGAGCTACACAAACATGGCCATTCTCTGAACCAGTCAAGTGGGAGGTACCAGGCCACTTGAGGAAGAGACATTGTTGGTTCAGCTCCAAATTACCCCCAAAAGCTGTTAGTGCATCCACACAGAAAAAGAGTGGGGGTGGTGAATCAATCTCTTCATGTGAAGACAAGTAAGACAGACGTAGAATGTAAGGATATGTATCTGGAAGTAAAGGAAATTCTGTTTGCGGGAGGCTTTTTATTTTTTCTCCAGAGGAAATACATAAGAACAAAGCTGATGAGATGGAGAGCTACTGAAAAAAGAAAGTAGACAGAAATTGGTCCCATTGGCTTCTTCTGCATCTTGGCAGGTGATGAGGTTGGGGTGAAAAACATTAGGCATTCTATGGCTTTTATGGGGTTAAGGGCACACTTCAGACATCTGCCAATCTTTAATTCCTTGCGGGGGATTCTGACCTGTCACGAAAATGTTGGGAAAACATGGAGCAGTGGGACCTAGGTGTACATGTTGGGTTAATACCCAAAGGGATGCAGGTGGTGCTGAGGCCTAAACCAATGAACTTCAATGGCTTACTGATCAGAAGGTCTGCGGTTTGAATCAGTACTACGGGTGAGCTCCTCTTGCTCTGTCCCAAATCCTCCAAATGAGCAGTTCAAAAGCATACCAGTGCAAGCAGATAAACAGATACCCCAGCTGAGGTAAGGTAAACGGTGTTTATGTGCGCTCAGGCACTCGTCACAGTCCTCTATGCACCAGAAGCGATTTAGTCATGCTGGCGACATGGGCCATAAAGCTGTCTGCAAGCAAACACCAACTCCCTAGGCCTGAAAGTGGAGATGAGTGCCGCACCCCAAAGTCAAATTCAACTGGAGTTAACCATCCAGGGGTCATTTTCCTTTACCATCACCTTCACCTGATACCCAAAGTTCACCTAACAAGTAGTGAGTCCTTTTCTCACTGTCTTTTCTCAGGAAGTCACAGTTGGAGGCTATAGTATACAGCTGGCAGTCTTGGGGAGGGCTGCTTCCATACAAGAGTTAGACAAAATCCTGTCCTGCCCACATTTTCTGAATTTGCCTAAATTTGGTTTTCAGTTCCTCCAGAGGATTAATTTAGCCTTCCTCCCTGCAGGGTAGACTTCCCAGAAAGCATGGAAACCTAACTGATTATTTGAATACTGTGTTCATGTGGTCAGAGTTTTTCAGTAATTATTAGTAAAGTGGCTAAAGTTGAATCTGATGCAGTACATTGAATCTAATACAGCGCTTCTCTGAGACTTTGTTGTTTTATGCAGCCAGGCTACTACAACTCTTCAATTTTTCTTTAGTAATCTTAATTTTTAAGTTTTTATTATTTTAAAAGCATACAATTCAGTTTTATGAGGTTGTATCTACATAGCAATTCTAAAGCAGAAACTTCTTAAAGAATCCTGAAAGGTTTTGGATAGTGAGAGTACAGAAGATTATCTGTCAGCAAATGAGGCAGCTGTCTCATGAATTGGTGCAGGGCAGCAGGGAAGGTGTCAACTCCCCCTGGTAGGGATACTGCAGGACTACGGACAGCTCCAAATGAGCAACTTGTTCAAAGAAGGCTACCAAGTCAGTTGAGGTCATCTGACTATGCCCATCATTAAAGCAGAACAACTAACAGCAATGGCTAAGACGGCCAACCATATTCTTCAGTGCCTACCTCTAGCCCTCATTTGCTACAGACATGTGCACAAACTGTTAATAGTATCACATCCAAGGTCTATGGGAAGTTGCTGGGTCCTTCATTGATAAAGGTCTTTTCCGAGCCAGTGCCTCTGTCTTTCCTTTTGCTTGATGTGAAGTCTTACTGAGTTGGAAGGAGCGAAATACTTTTTCTGATCTTTCAGGCCACTAATCAAAGTGCAATGAGAGCCTCAAGGTACTGCTCAGGTGACTGCTCAGCTGGCAAAGATAGACATAGCTCAAGACTGTTGAAAGGTGCCAGGGACACACCGGTACACACTGAATAGAATACAATGGCTCCAAGATCATCACTGAGAGCTAATTAAATCAATTTATGGAACTTTGTCCCTCCTTATTCTAATTGTGTCAGATTGTTGGGACAGGGAGTGATACTTTGACTCAGCTGATCTGTTTAGTGATGACTGTCCTTAGTCACATTGTCTTGAATTGAACCCAGCTAGTTGTTTATACCTGCTTCAAACCCCATCTTCCATTTTCAAAAGGTGAGAAGAACTGTGAAATACTACAGCATCCTTCTTGGAGCAGGTGATCAGATAATAATAATAATAATAATAATAATAATAATAATAATAATAATAAAATAATAATTTTATTTGTATCCCGCTGTCCCCAGCCAAAGCCAGGCTCAGAGCGGCTAATATCATATAAATAAGACAATATGCATAATACGATATACAATATGCAAATAAAATAGCATTCAAAATTCATTAAAATAATATAGACTAATATTAAATATCCGCATTTCAAAATTAAACAGAAATCCACTCAATCAGTTACAATAAGTAATTTCTAAACTCCAATCAATAAAACAACAGCAAACCACAGTGCACAACATAATACAATACAAAATGAGAATCAGAGACTGGAGGGTGGGTTCTTCCTCCAAGCACTGTTTCCTTATGAAGAATCCCAGGGCCAGGGGGTGGGGCAAGGCAGGTGGAAGGAGGCCCTGCCTGATGAAGTCTCTCCCCTCCTGTGCAAGGGTACAGGACTATCATGACAGGAGGGCAGTACTTCACTCCCATTGTAGCCTCATGCCTCTCTCCCCAGTTGACACACCAGAAACTGCTCTGGCTGTGCTCTCTTTTTGCCTGTCTTCTTCTTTTTCCATTGCTTTGGATGCAGAGCAATTTCCTGTTCATACCACCACTCAAGGCATTTTTATTTTTATTTTTTTTAAAAGATATTTATTAAGGTTTTACAAAAAACCGAGATTTACAGAATAATAGGAAAACAGAGAAAAAGAAAAGATAAAAAAATAATAATACAAAAAATACAAAAATACATAAAAAAAGGAAAATACAAAATACAAAAAGCAAATAGATAGGAAAAAATTAAAAAGCAAATCCATTTTTTGATATCCTTAAGCTCATTTGCTTGTTTCCTTGACCTCCTCACACCTCCCCTTTTTGTATTCCCATTTACATAATCAATTCAGCAAATCCTTACCCTCTTTCAATTATCTTAACTCTATATCATAGCATATTATAACTCTATATTTTCATCCATTTATCAATTCATTTTTGCATATTCTTGTTGACTTTTGTTGCTAAATACCACTTATTGCCAATCCAAACATAATGAGCCTCATCCTCCACTCTGCTTATCTGAGACAGTCTATGGGTTCTCTCTCTCTTGGCTTTTGGGGAGAATTAAATCCAAAGTAAGTGGGGGAAACATGACAGCCATGCAACCCTATCAGTATTTACTTGTGTGGCAATGCGTCCCCACTTTCCTTTCAGGCATCACCAATACCAAGAAGAGGAGGCACGACAACAGATATTTGGGTGAAATCAGACCACAACATTATTGATTACAGATGTAAGTGGTTTGACATAGGAATTGGGTAGACCCCACCCCTTCCAACCCTCCTGCCAGAAGAACTCACAGTTTGGGGTAAACTGGAAATGAGGAATTATTCTTATTCTTATTCTTATTCTTATTCTTTGTACCCTGTCCATCTGCCTGGGTTGCCCAGCCACTATGAGCAGCTTCCAGCATATATAAAAGCAAAGTAAACCTTAAACTTTAAAAAGCTTCTCTAATCAGGGCTGCCTTCAGATGTCTCCTAAAATATATAGAATTACTCATCTCCTTTACATCTGATAGGAGGGCTTTCCACAGGGTGGGTGCCACTACTGAGAAGGCCCCTTGCCTGGTTCCCTGCACTTTAATTCTCGCAGTGTGGGAAATGCCAGAAGGACCTTGTTGCTGGATCTCAGTGTCTGGGCTGAGGAGGTCCTGACATACATAATGGGGTAATACCCCCACTGGATTGCACGTGGGGAGTATTGTGGCCCGTTGCCCCCATATGGGCATACAAACAGAAGCTTCTCCTCTGGATACCCCATTTGGGGGAGGGGGCAGGCAGAGACTGCAATCAGTGCTCAGATTAAGACTAAACCTATCAAATGCCCAAGTTATAAAGATTGCTATGAGGGTGCTGAAAACTAGAGGGCTAGATCCAATTTCCCAACTGGGAGATTTTTGAAGGGGGTCCACAGTTTCCACCCCTCACATAACAGAGAGATGTGGTTGTCAGCTACAAAAGAAGTACATTGAGTGTACCTTGATTAGCTACAACAGATGGGGTGGGGTAGTGATTGCTTTACAGTGCTTGAGCGTGAAAAGAGGGTACCCAACGGGCTGAAGTGACCAAGTTGCTTCTCCCTCTCATCAAACGATCCCCTGGGCCAGAGGAGTGTCAGCTGAAGAAATGAGGAGCTAGTGGAAATTTTCTTTCTGATCTGACCGTTGTGTAGAAATAAATTCACATCACACAAAAGTAAGTTTTAAAGCTTTACTTGCAGAAACTGGTTTTAAAAGTTACAAAAGCAATAACTGATACAGTGTCTCTGTTATATGTTTCTATTCTTACATATACTGATCAATCTATAAAATAACAATTACCAATTTGATCCTTCTAAGAACATTGCCCTTCCCCAACACCATGACCAAATATCCTTAATTAGATAAATACTGAAACACAACACAGATGTTACAGCAACAACAATTTATTTTGATTGTGAACAAAGGAAAATTTAACCCATATATCATGAGACAAAGCCCCCAAGACCCATATTTCTACTTTAGCTTCTCTAACCCCTGCATCACATTTCCAAAATAGATGACTCAAAATCAAGGGTCCTGTGAATCCCAGTCACTCTGCAATCCCACCATAGACAAGCAACCTCCACCTCCATTAAGTGGTGGACTCCAAAAGGAAGAAGGTATTCTCCTCTCCTAATCACCCTTCAAAGTTAGCAGCTGTGGGGAAGGCAGAGTGTCACAGCATCTTGCCTGGGTTATAGTGCCCAAAAAGTATCCATTATACGGTGATGTCCTTGCCAACTCACAAAAAGATGGGGTCGCACAGCCTTTATAAGATACATCAGGAACCAAACTGTTATCTGGTAAAGAGAAAGGGGCATGGTCACAGGAGTAATGGGTAATAACGGATGTGGGTTTGTGCAGAAGAGAGAGAATAGGAACTTTGTTGTTATTGTTAATGGTATTGCACAAGTATAGAAAGCATGTCAGAATCACATCATGAGATGAATTCTTATTCTTATTACCCTGCCCACCTGAATGGGTTGCCGCAGCTGCTGTCAGATGTCTTCTAAAAGTTGTATAGCTGAGTACTTCCGGAGGCGGCGCCAACGGCAATGGCGGTCTCCTAACTACGAGGGAGAGGCTCCGCAGAAACCGGGTCTATCCGCTACGGCGCAGCGGAGACCCGCTAAAAAACCGCAGGCGGGGGAAGCCTGCGGCCGTGGGACTCGGAGGGTGCCAGAAGCGCCCCCCCCCCCAATTGGCAAAGGGACCCCGCAAGGGGCTCCGGAGCGTAACGGGGGTGATGCGGCACTGAGAGTCGATCGCTACTTCTGTGGAGTGAAGCCGCTGCAGCTGTTGCCGGAGAGCGCTGTCCTTTCTTCTTTGAAAATTCGGCTTTTAAACTACAACCCGTGAGTAAGACTTTTTAAAGTTGGAAAGATCAAAGGATTTGCTCCTTTGACCGGAAAAAGAACTTGAATTTGGCTCCGAAGTGGGGAAGACGTAAAAAGGAAGTCCGTCTTCCGGTTTTGTAGACAGTATTAAAGTAAAGACTATTGGAACTAAGAACTGTGAAAGCGGAATTAAAAAGATTTAAATTTCATCGTCAGATCTAAGAACCCCCTTCAGAGCGGGGGGGGGGAGAGAATACGTTTTGAAAGGGAAAGTGGGAGGGAGAAGAGACCACCATTCAATCCCTGATATTGGTCTGCCAGGAGAATGGGAAAGTATTGCACCGTTTAGAGACATTGTAATTCTATGTGTTTAACCTGCATTTGAACTGTATTGAAGGACCCCCTTTGCAACTGTTGCCAATCTATGGGAATATTGGAAGGTTAAAAAGCGATACTGCTGCCTTTAGACAAAAGTGGTTTTGAAAAGAACATTGTTACTATTGTGCTCCCCTAGAGGAGGATTGGGATACAACTGGGGAATTTCCACTGCAGCTGGCTTGGAGAATTTCTCATAACAAAACAAGTCAAGTTGTGAGAACGACCTTGGGACTTTAAGATAAAGTTATGGATCAGGAAAAACCCCAGGAAAAAGCTACAAGAATAAAAACTAGGCAGCAGCAACGAAGACAGTCGATAGTAGCTCCATCTCTCCCAGAAAAAGAGGATACTGGGCAGACAGGAACAAAGGGAGCAGGCCCTGATGAGTCATTAAATGCATCACTTGACAGAATATTTGGAGCTTTGGAAAGATTGTCAGCTAAAATTGATGTAAACACTACAACCATTAGCTCCAATACACAGGCTATTGATCGGCTGCTCCAGGAATCTAAAGAGACAAGGAAAATCGCTGAAGAAGCAAAAGAGAAGGTGACGGAGATAGAGGAAAAGATACCTCCAATTAATAAGCAATTGGAGGATCACAAGGCCCAACTATCTCTAATTGAACTTAGAGACAAACAGAATAATTTAAGAATTAGGGCAGTACCGGACAGGGAAGGAAGTAACTTGTGTGACTTTCTTACCCAGGAGTTTGAGGAATTTTGGGGCCTGGAGTCAGATAAAGACTTTAAAATAGTGAGCGCCTTCAGAATTGGCAAAGGGGGAAGAAAGAATAAAGTGAGAGACTGCTTGATTTCATTAAGATCTAAAGAAGAGAGGGACCAAATATTGAGCCTCCATTATAAGAATCCACTGGAGATAGCAGAATCGAGAGCAGAAATCTTTAAAGATATACCAAAGTATTTATTGGATTTGAGAGCTAACTACGGTGATTTAGTACAACTCTTAAGAAGAAATAACATTATTTTTAGGTGGGAGTTTCCCCAGGGTTTGTCCTTCAACTACAAGGGGGGGAAAGTGAAGATAAGAACTGAGGAAGATAAGGTGAGATTTTTGAACTATCATGAGGAAGACCTACAGAAAGAGGTGGAAAAAGAGCAGAAGATATCAAGACCAGGAGCCCTGGATATAGGGAACCCACCATCAGGCTTGGAAAAAACAGAGAAAGCAACACCACCCACGGATCAAGAACAACTGACGGGAGCAGTTGAAGGGACTACAGAATAATAACACAATGTCTCTGCAAGCATTAAGTTGGAACATTCGGGGTCTGAACTCCCCTGACAAGAGGAAAAGAATTTTTCATTTGTTGAAAAAAGAAAATTTGTTTTTTTTTAAAAAAAAATATTTATTAGGGTTTTACAAAAAACAGAGATTTACAAAATGAAAAGAAAACAAAGAAAAAGAAAAAATACAAAAATACAAAAAAACACAAAAATACATAGAAAAAAAAAGAAAATACAAAATACAAAAAGCAAATAGATAGGAAAAAATTAAAAAGCAAATCCATTTTTTGATATCTTTAAGCTCATTTGCTTGTTTCCTTGACCTCCTCACACCTCCCCTTTTTGTATTCCCATTTACATACTCAATTCAGCAAATCCTTACCCTCTTTCATTTATCTTAACTCTATATCATAACATATTATAACTCTGTATCTTCATCCATTTATCAATTCATTTTTGCATATTCTTGTTAACTTTTGTTGCTGAATACCACTTATTGCCAATCCAAACATAATTTTAACATTCATCAATTTTACAGTATTTCTGAAGATAGTCTTTAAATTTCTTCCAGTCTTCCTCCACCACCTCTTCTCCCAAGTCTCGGATTCTGCCAGTCATTTCCGCCAATTCCATATAGTCCATCATCTTCATCTGCCACTCTTCCAGGGTGGGTAGCTCTTGTGTCTTCCAATACTTTGCAATAAGTATTCTTGCTGCTGTTGTTGCATACATAAAGAAAATTCTATCCTTCTTTGGTACCAATTGGCCGACTATGCCCAAGAGAAAGGCCTCTGGCTTCTTCAGGAAGGTATTTTAAATACTTTTTTCATTTCATTATATATCATCTCCCAGAAAGTCTTAATCCTTGGGCACGTCCACCAAAGGTGAAAGAATGTACCTTCGTTTTCTTTACATTTCCAACATTTATTATCGGGCAAATGATATATTTTTGCAAGCTTGACTGGTGTCATGTACCACCTGTATATCATTTTCATAATATTCTCTCTTAGGGCATTACATGCCGTAAATTTCATACCTGTGGTCCACAACTGTTCCCAGTCAGCAAACATAATGTTATGACCGATATCTTGTGCCCATTTAATCATTGCGGATTTGACCGTTTCATCCTGCGTGTTCCATTTTAGCAGCAAGTTATACATTCTTGAAAGTGTTTTAGTTTTGGGTTCTAATAGTTCAGTTTCCAATTTTGATTTTTCCACCTGGAAGCCAATTTTTTTGTCCAAATTATAGGCCTCTCTTATTTGATAATAATGAAGCCAGTCTCGCACCTTATCTTTTAATTTCTCAAAACTCTGCAATTTCAATTTGTCTCCTTCTTGTTCCAATATTTCCCAATATTTCGGCCATTTGGCCTCCATATTGGACTTTTTCAGAGCCTTTGCTTCCATTGGTGACAACCACCTTGGGGTTTTATTCTCCAATAAGTCTTTGTATCTTATCCAAACATTAAACAATGCTTTCCTGACAATATGGTTTTTAAATGCTTTATGTGCTTTAACCTTGTCATACCACAAATATGCATGCCACCCAAAGACATTGTTAAAACCTTCTAAATCCAAAATGTCTGTGTTCTCAAGAAGCAGCCATTCTTTCAGCCAGCAAACTGCGGCCGATTCATAATAAAGTTTAAGATCTGGCAGGGCAAATCTACCTCTTTCTTTTGCATCGGTTAGTATTTTAAATTTTATTCTGGGCTTCTTGCCCTGCCAGACAAATCTAGAAATGTTTCTCTGCCACTTCTTGAAACAGTCCATCTTGTCCAAAATCTGCAAAGATTGAAACAAAAATAGCATTTTTGGCAATACATTCATCTTTATAGCTGCAATTCGGCCCAACAAGGAAAGCTTCAAATTTGACCATATTTCTAAGTCTTTTTTCACTTCTGACCAACATTTCTCATAATTATCTTTAAATAAGTTTAAGTTCTTAGCAGTCATGTTAACCCCCAAATATTTAACTTTCTTCACTAATGTTAAACCTGTCTCCTTCTGAAACCTCTCTTTCTCAATCGGTGTTAAGTTTTTCTCAAGGACTTTGGTTTTTGACTTGTTCAACTTAAATCCTGCCACCTGACCAAATTCTTGAATCAGTTCTAATACTCTTTTCGTACTAGATTCTGGCTCCTGTAACGTTAAAACTAGATCATCTGCAAAAGCCTTCAGTTTGTATTGTTTAGCTCCGACCTGAATACCTTTAATCAAACGGTCCCTTCTAATCATATTTAATAAAACCTCCAGGACTGAAATAAAAAGCAGTGGGGAGATTGGGCAACCTTGTCGTGTACCTTTCTCTATCTTAAATTCCTCTGTCACCACGTTGTTAACAATTAGTTTAGCCTTTTGTTCTGAGTAAATTGCACTTATACCATTTTCAAACCCTTGGCCCACTCCCATCCCCTGAAGATTTTTCTTCATAAAACTCCAAGAAATGTTGTCAAAGGCTTTCTCCGCATCTATAAAAATTAAAACTGCTTTGGTATTTATGTTCACTTGCAACTTCTCCAAAATGTTGATTATATTCCTCGTATTGCCAGACAAGTGTCTACCTGGGAGAAAGCCAGCTTGGTCCTTATGAATCTCTTCCACTAATACTTTTTTTAACCTGTTGGCCAAAATATCAGCAAATATTTTGTAATCCACATTAAGCAGGGATAAGGGGTGGTAGTTCTTAAGTTGCGTCTTTTCAGACTCAGTTTTCGGTATAAGTGTAATGTAGGCTTCCTGTCACGACTCCGGTGCCTTTTTCCCCTCTAAAATTTCATTGCAGACCTCCTTTAGTGGCCGAATTAACCAATCTTTCAACGATCTGTAGTATATGGAGGTTAAACCATCTGGCCCTGGAGATTTACCCAACTGCATATTCTGAATGGCACCTTCCACCTCCTGTTCTGTAATTTTGTGGCTCAACATTATCTTATTTTCTTGAGAGATTTTTTGTAGTCCATTTTTTCTCAAAAATTGGTCTAAATCAGTCTCTTTTTGTGGCCCTTGTGTATATAGTTGTTTAAAATATCTCTGGAAACACTTTCTAATTTCCAATGGATTCTGTATGTTCTTTCCATCTACATCCAAATTTGTAATGGTATTTAATTTTTGTCTTTTCTTCATCTGCCAAGCTAGCAGTTTCCCACATTTATTAGCCGATTCAAATGTCTTTTGTCTCATCTGCTTAATTTTCCATTCCACTTCTTGATTTATCATTTTCATATATTGTACTTGATGTAACTTAATTTCTCTCAGAATCTCTTGCGATTTTGGTTTCGCTCTTAGTTTCTTCTCTCCTTCTTTTATTTTTTCCAAAATTTTGTCTTTTTTCTCATTTTGAGTTCTCTTCTTTATTGCATTCTGTTGAATCAGAAACCCTCTCATAACCACTTTGCTTGCGTCCCAGATTGTTCTTTTTTCAACCGTAGTATTCAAATTTATCTCAAAATAGTCTGTCAATGTTTTTTGGGCCTTCTTGATCACCTCTTGATCTCTGAATAAGGTGTCATTCATCCTCCATCTGAAAGATCCGATTGGTGTTAATTTCATCTCCATCTTCACCGCATTATGGTCGGAGCAAGTTTTTGGGCAAATTTCCACTTTTCGAGTCTTAGGTGCCAGTCCTCTAGTTATCCATATTTGGTCAATTCTTGTCCAAGTCATGTTGGCTTCAGAAAAGAATGTTCCCTCTCTTCCAAGGGGGTTCTTAGTTCTCCAAATATCAATCAAGTCCATATTGTCAGTCAGTTCAAAAAAGGTTTTTGGTAGTCTGCCATCTTTGGTTACCACCTGTCTCTGCGACTTATCCATGTTTGTGGATACCACTCCATTCATATCTCCCATCATAATGATGTTGTAGTCCATATAGTCCAACAATGTCTCATGCAATTTCTTAAAAAATTCAGACTTCCCCTCATTTGGTGCATAGACTCCTACAATCAAAAATTTTTCTCCTTGTGATTGAATCTCAACAAATCTTCCTTGTTCATCTTTAAAAACAAATTTCGGTGATAGACTCTCTTTGGCGTAGATAACAACTCCTCTCTTTTTAACTTTGTCCGATGAAATAAATTCTTGGCCCAATCTTTTATTAATCAGAATTTTCCTGTGGAGCCTTATCACATGGGTTTCCTGTAAACAAATTAAGTCCAATTGTTCCTTTTTCAATAAATGAAATACTTTCCTCCTCTTCTCCGGGGAGTTAAAACCGTGAATATTCCAGCTTAGTAGTTGCGGAGACGTGATGTGTTTGTTCTATTTTCCTCCAACTGCTCCCAAAAGCTCTTCTAGTTCTTGCGGTGGTATCTTTTTTTTTTATTTGTCCAGTCCCAAAGGTGGTGGTGCTATGTCTAAAACTCCTGGTCTCAAGGCTCTTAACTCTTCTGTTGCTTCTTTTTGTTGGTCTTCTTCGTAGTCTCTCAGAAATTTTTCCTTGTCTTCCACTGATCTAATTTTGATCTTTTTCCCTTTAAAGGTAAAAGATAATCCCTGGGGGAATTCCCATCTAAAGGCAATGCAATTCCTTCTCAGTAGGGCCACCAAGTCTCCGTAGTTGGTTCTCAGGTCCAAAAGATGTTTCGGTATATCCTTAAAAATCTCGACTCTGGAATCGTTGATCTCCAAGGTCTTCTGAAAGTGTGCACTCAATATTTTATCCCTCTCTTCTTTCGTTCGGAGGGTCACCAAACAGTCTCTCACCCTGTTTTTTCTCCCTCCTCTTCCAAGTCTGAAGGCGCTCACTATCTTAAAGTCTTTTTCCAGCTCCAAATTCCAGAATTTCCCAAATTCCTGTGTAAGATAGTCACTCAGATTATCCTTTTCAAGTTCCGGCACGGCCCTGATCCTCAGGTTTGTCTGTTTCTCCTTCAATTCGATCATAGACAATAAAGCCTGGTGATCCCCAATCTGTTTGCGCAAAGGTTTTATTTCTTCCTCCACAGCCACTACTTTTTCTTTTGCTTCCTCAGCTATTTTTCTGGTGGACGCAGATTCCTCCAGCAGTTTTTCAATAACTTTTGTATTTGAATTAATGCTGGCTGTGTTCCCTTCAATTTTAGTTGATTGATCTGAAACCTGTTTGCTTAGGCCTTCCAATTTCTCATAAATTTTATTTAATACAGATGTAAATTCCCCTTCTGAGGCCATTCCTTTTGTTTCAACTTGCACCAAATCTTCCTCCTGTGTCACAGGGAGGCCGGGTATAGATGCTCTACGTTGCTGGGAGACTATACTAGACTGTTGCGCTCTGCCCTTGGCTGATCTTGTTGCTCTTTGATCAGTCATCCCCCTTTATCTTAAGTCAAGGTCAGTCCCACGGTCAGATCTTCCCGTGGAAATTCCCTAATGTCCACAATGGAAAATTCCCCCAGCTGAATGCACAACTTCAATAGTCCTCTAGGGGGACACTGTAACAGCCATAAAATTCACAATAGAAAAGTCTTTTCTAACTTTCCATGTCCCCTTCAATAAAAACATGCAACAGTTTCCAGTCCAAAGAAGACTCTTAAAATGTATCTCCTTGCAGGGTTAAACCTTAAGAGGTTACAATGTCCATAAGTAGTGCGAGTCCCAATGTAGCAGTTCTCATAAGCCTGGCAGTCCGTTCCCCGGGATTTCAAATTTTTACCTCTATTTTCCCAGAAGAAATAAAGTCACTTTCCTTGCTTCCCCCCTCTCCTAATCTGGGGGGGGGGAGTTCTTTCACTTTAATGTTTCGATTTAAAACTTTAAAGGCTCCGCTTTCAAAGTACTAGCATAGAAACGTCTTTGCTTTGATCTGTTACAAAACGGAAAGGCGGACTTCCTGTTTACACCTTTCCGCTTCAGTGCCAAATTGATGCTTTTTTTTCTTCTTCTTCAAGTCCAATCTTTTAAATTCACCTACTCACGGGTAGTCGTTTAGCAGCCAAATTTTCACAGGAAAAAGGTCAGCGCTCTCCGGCAACAGCTACGCGGCTTCACCCCACAGAAGAAGCAATTGACTCGCAGCACCGCGCCGCTCCCGTTACGCTCCGGAACCCCTTGCGGGGTTCCCTCGCTGATTCGGGGGGCGCTAAGGGTGCCCGCCGAGTCCCACGCTCGCAGGCTCCTTCTGCCTGCGATTTCCGATTGGGTCTCCGCTTCGCCGTAGCAGACAGACCCACTTTCTGCAGGGCTTCTCCCTCTTACTCAGAAGGAGACCGCCATTGCCGTTGGCGCCGCCTCCGGAAGTCCAAAAAAAGAAAATTTGGACTTGATTTGCCTGTAAGAAACCCACGTGATTAGAACACATAGGAAAGTACTGATTAACAAAAGATTGGGCCAAGAATTTATCTCATCAAACAAAGTCAAGAAGAGAGGAGTGGTGATCTACGCGAAAGAAAGTTTATCCCCAAAATTTGTTTTTAAAGATGAACAAGGAAGATTTGTGGCAATTGAAATACAGGCCCAAGGAGAGAAATTCTTGATAGTAGGTGTTTACGCATCAAACGAGGGGAAATCAGAATTCTTTAAGAAACTGCATGAGACGTTGTTGGACTTTATGGACTATAATATTATTATGCTTGGAGATATGAATGGTGTGGTATCGACAAATATGGACAAATCAGATAGACAAATAATTACAAAAGATGGAAGACTACCGAAATCTTTCTTTGAAATGACAGACAATATGGACTTAATTGATACTTGGAGAACTAAGAACCCCCTAAGTAAAGAAGGGACTTTCTTTTCTGAAGCCAAAAAGACCTGGACAAGAATTGACCAAATCTGGATAACCAGAGGTATGGCTCCAAAGATTCGAAAGGTGGAAATCTGCCCTAAAACTTGCTCTGACCATAATCCTGTGAAACTGGAAATGAAGCTAACACTGACTGGCTCCTTCAGATGGAGGATGAATGACACCTTGTTTAGAGATCCAGAAATAATCAGGAAGGCCCAAAAAAGGGTTAAAGACTATTTCGAGATAAATTTGAAGACATCAGTGGAAAAAAGGGTAATCTGGGACGCAAGTAAAGCTGTTATGAGAGGATTCTTGATTCAACAGAATGCAATAAAAAAGAGAACTCAAGAAGAGAAAAAGGGAAAGATCTTGGAAAAAATAAAAGAAGGAGAGAAGAAGCTCAGAGCTAAACCAAAGTTGCAGGAAATCTTGAGGGAGATTAAATTTTATGAAGCACAATATATGAAAATGACAAATCAGGAGATAGAATGGAAAATCAAACAGATGAGACAGAAGACTTTTGAATCTGCTAATAAATGTGGGAAACTGTTAGCATGGCAATTGAAGAAAAGACACAAGTTAAATACCGTGACTGAGCTTGAAGTGAATGGAAAGAACATACAAAATCCACAGGAGATCAGAAATTGCTTCCAGAGTTACTTCAAACAACTTTATACACAAGGGCCACAGACAGAGACTAAAATTGATCAATTTTTGATAACCAATGGATTATAAAAAGTTTCTCAAGAAAATAAATTATTGTTGAATTCTAAAATATCAGAACAAGAGGTTGAAGGTGCCATACAGACTTTGCAATTGGGAAAATCTCCAGGGCCAGATGGATTAACCTCCAAATATTACAGAACTTTGAAGGACTATTTGATTCAGCCACTAAAGGAGGTTTGTAATGAAATTATGGAGGGGGAAAAGGCGCCGGAGTCGTGGAAAGAAGCCTTCATCACACTTATACCTAAAACTGAGTCTGAGAAGACACAACTTAAGAACTATCGCCCCATATCCCTGCTTAATGTGGATTACAAAATTTTTGCTGATATTTTGGCTAGAAGACTTTAAAAAGTTTTAGCAGAAATGATACATAAAGACCAGGCCGGCTTTCTCCCTGGAAGACATTTATCGGATAATATGAGAAATGTAATCAACATTATGGAAAAGTTACAAGTCAATATTAATACAAAAGTGGTGTTGATATTTGTAGATGCGGAGAAAGCCTTTGATAACATCTCTTGGATCTTCATGAAGAAAAATTTGCAGGGGATGGGGGTTGGACCAAATTTTGAAAATGGTATAGGTGCGATTTATTCTGAACAAAAGGCTAAACTTATAGTTAATAATATAGTAACAGAAGAATTCAAAATTGAGAAAGGGACACGACAAGGCTGCCCAATTTCCCCACTGCTCTTTATTTCGGTCCTGGAGGTTTTGCTAACTATGATAAGAAGGGACCAGTTGATTCATGGTATTCAGGTTGGAGCAAAACAATATAAACTTAAAGCCTTTGCAGATGACCTTGTATTAACATTACAAGAGCCAGTACCTAGTACTAAGAGAGCTTTAGAATTAATCCAGGAGTTTGGTCATGTGGCTGGCTTTAAGTTAAATAAGTTAAAAACTAAAGTTTTGGAGAAAAATTTGACGCCGATGGAGAGAGAGAGGTTTCAGAAAGAGACAGGATTGACATTAGTAAAGAAGGTTAAATACTTGGGGGTGAATATGACTGCTAAGAATGTAAATTTATTTAAAGATAATTATGAGAAATGTTGATCAGGTGAGAAAGATTTAGAGATCTGGTCGAATTTGAAGCTTTCCTTGCTGGGTCGGATTGCTGTCATCAAGATGAATGTATTGCCGAGAATGTTGTTTTTGTTTCAATCATTACAAATTATTGACAAGATGGACTGTTTCAAGAGGTGGCAAAGAGATATTTCTAGATTTGTCTGGCAGGGCAAAAAGCCCAGAATAAAATTTAAGATACTTACTGATGCTAAAAACAGAGGGGGTTTCGCCCTGCCGGACTTTAAACTTTATTATGAATCAGCAGCTTTCTGCTGGTTGAAGGAATGGCTACTTCTTGAGAACACTGACATCTTAGATCTTGAAGGTTATGATAATGTATTTGGGTGGCATGCATATTTGTGGTATGGCAAGGTTAAAGCGCATGAAGCATTTAAAAACCATATTGTCAGGAAAGCACTATTTAATGTCTGGACAAGATATAAAGATTTTTTAGAGAACAAAACTCCAAGGTGGTTATCACCTATGGAAGCGAAAGCTATGAAAAAACTTAATATGGAGGCGAAATGGCCAAAGTACTGTGAAATTTTAGAACAGGAAGGTGACAAGTTGAAATTGCAGAGTTATGACAAGCTCAAAGGGAAGGTGCGAGACTGGCTACATTATTTTCAAATAAGAGAGGCTTATAATCAAGATAAAAAAATTGGTTTTCAGGTGGAAAAATCAAAGTTGGAAACAGAACTCTTAGAACCCAATGCTAAGATACTATCTAGAATGTATAATCTGCTGTTGAAATGGCGTACTGAGGAAGAAACGGTAAAATCTGCTATGATTAAATGGGCACAAGATATAGGACATAATATTATGTTCGCTGACTGGGAGCAGTTGTGGACCACTGGGATTAAATTCACGGCATGTAATGCCCTAAGAGAGAATATTATGAAAATGATGTACAGGTGGTACATGACCCCAGTCAAGCTTGCAAAAATCTATCATTTGCCCGAGAACAAATGCTGGAAATGTAATGAAATTGAAGGTACATTCTTTCACCTTTGGTGGACATGTCCGAGGATCAAGGCTTTCTGGGAAATGATTTATAATGAAATGAAAAAGGTGCTTAAATGTACTTTCGTGAAGAAACCAGAAGCCTTTCTCCTAGGCATAGTTGGCCAATTGGTGCCAAAAAAGGATAGAACTTTCTTTATGTATGCTACAGCAGCAGCAAGAATACTTATCACGAAGCATTGGAAGACGCAAGATCTACCCACCGTGGAAGAATGGCAGATGCAAGTAATTGACTATATGGAAATGGCTGAGATGACCGGCAGAATCCGAGACCAGGGAGAAGAGTTGGTGGAAGAAGATTGGAAGAAATTTAAAATTTATTTACAGAAGTATTGTAAAATGTATGAATGTGGATGACATTGTAACAAAATGAAGGGGTTCTAGTAACAAGAGATGAAAATTTGAAACTATGATTTTGGGAGGTAAAATATTTAAGGATAAAGTAGCAGGATATGAATTTGCTGAACTAATTGCTAAAGAAGGATACAAAAAAGGGAGGTGTGAGGAAGTCAGGAAAATAAGTCAATCAAAGTTAAATAATTAGAAAAGAGCGATCTGTGTCTGTTTTATTGTATTGGTTGTGTTTGTATTGTATGTATTGTTGTGTTTCTTTTTTGTATGTGTGTCTTTTATTGTTTTAAGTTTGTAAACCGAATAAAATATTATTTTAAAAAAAAAGTTGTATAGCTGAATATCACACATATGTTTAAAATGTAGAAAGCAATTAACTAAATTCTCTTTTAGTTATTATGGGAGAGGGGCCCAATCCACACTGAAATTGCATTCCAGATCAGAGCTCCATGGCTGCTTTTACTTTTCAAAAAAGGCTAACAAAAACCCTCTTTTAAAAAACTGTCTCACATGTAAATTAACAAACAGATTATTTCCCTCTTTCTCACCCCCCCCCACCGAAATATACAGGCTCATCTATATAAATATGAAGCAAAAGTGAGTTTAGCACTGTAATATTTTCAAGAAAAATAAAACCTGCCCCCGCAACACACATGCAAACTATTTTCTGGCATGAAGCCACAAACAGAATGACAGCAACCCATGCACCTTGGCAGGCTGTGTTTCTCCTCTCCCACTCCTTGGCTGGCAATGCTACTTACTATGAACAAGGACGAATGAAATGCATTGAGTCTCATTCCCATAACAACTGATAGTTTCCAAGTCCGGACAACCTTCTGAACCAGATGCACGACAGGCCTCACACTTTCGCCGATTGCGAACACGTTCTGTGTCTATCAAAAGCAATGACTACAGTTAACACCTAGATCCAACCCTTATATCTCCATAAAAATTCCTACATTACAGTTCTATAATTCTCAGAGGTGGTTGCAGTATTCTCCACTGCACTCTGCTTCTGGCATTAAACAAGCAGATTTGGTTACTACCTTGAAAAACTAGACCAAGGTGCCAGCAACTGGGGTGCTGGACTTCGCCTGTCTTATGGTGTGTTTTGGGATGGGAAGAGAGAGAACAGATAGGTTTCAGGTGGAAGACCATCCTGTGATTAGCCAGCCCTGGTAGGTTGACCCTGAAAGAGCAACTTTAACAGCAGTTTCTTTCTGCTTGGTGTTTTCTGCTTTGGGTGCTATCTGTCCTTGGCAGGAGAAGGGATTAAGAGATAGCTTTCAAGAGAGAGAAATATGCTGCTGATAGTTTTTCTCTCATTTCTTCTCTTAATATTCATACTGGTACTGTTTTAAAATATGTGTTATATTTTAAAGTCACAACTGAAATGGGGAAAAAAGAGTTGTACATTGTAGTGGATGACTTGTAAAGTATAGTGCTGGGTTGCCAATGTAGCTAATTTGCCACTGCTGCTTTTTCTGCATTGCTTATCTTCCATTATGCATTGTGGCATGTATTTCTTATTACTATTAAATATATTTATGTATATAATGTTATGTACGTACATTATGTTGTTTCTTTGTTATGTTGTTCTAAACTGTACTGTCACCTATTGAAGAATATATATGTGTATGTTTGTGTGTAAATGTGTTTTTGTGCATTTTATTTATTACTATTATTATTTTGTACATAATACATTTATATACATTTAATACTTAAAAGAGGCCCCAGGTCTCTGCATGTGTACACACACACGCACACGCACACACACACACACACAAACAAACAAACAAACAAACACATAAACACCAGGTAACAGTATAGGACTTCCTGGAGAGAGGCATGGTGGTTATTTCTCTGCTAGCTCTGCCTGACAGAAGATAATTACATGGTGATTGATAATAGTCAAACAAATAGACTGGCTATTAAATCACTCTGGACATAAGGATGATCTGGGAGTTAGCTCCAAGATGTTGGGATCAAGGTCATTTTTCTACAGCCTAGGCCTTGCAATTTGGACAGGGTTTAGAATGAGCTGGTCATCATGCCCAAATGCCACAAAATTGCCTTATTAGAATCACACCCTCTCTTTTAAAAGCATCTCTTGGACAATGACATTGTAATGAGAGACACCCCTCCATTTGTTGGGGTGAATCTACAATTGAAAATCTGTGGGTACCACTTTCTGTTGTTGAGAAAACAGAAAGGAAACCAATTCTTAAAGTGTCTAAAGTAGAGCAGAAAGCTTGATTTATGGTGGACAAGAAAGATTAAAACATATGATAGGAAGTCCGGTATGTAAAAAATCCATAATCCATAATACTGTTTGTTTGTGTCTTTGTTTGTTCTCTGCCACTAAAGAACTGGAGAAAATGAAAGTGACACTGCCATAATTAGTTATGAGAAAGGAATCTGCAGAAAGGAATCTGCTTTAAGATAACACAGTCACACTTATGGAAGTTCAATTCTGTGGTTATGGAAGTCCAATTCTGTGAGGAAACATTAAAATGGATTAAGTGGCTAATAAGTTTCAGAACATTAAAAGTATCTCTTATGCCAAAGGCACATTTGGATCATCCAGTGACTGTTGGTATTGTTCAACCGTTGATGGCTGAACAATTAAAAATGATCAGAACAATATTTGATGAAGAAGAAAATGAGTCAGAGGATGATGAAAAGAATGAGCCAGAGGTCTCTAATGTGGGAAATGGAAATGGGGAATGTGCAGAGGCTTCAGACCAAATTGATGAAAAGTTGGCAGGACTGGATCAGGAAATAATTCAATTGAAGGAAGCAGATCATCATGCGGAAATCGAAATGACTTCCATACAAGAAATTGGAGTAGAAGATAAAATCACAAATGGTGATTGGGAGAATAATCTGCTTTTGATACTGATGGAGTCAAGAAGGGACAAAGCTTTGGGACTTCAGTCCTGGCCTTTCTTTAGTTCTAGCAGAGAAAAAGTATTCTGCATACAATCCGGAGCCAATAAAGTTATGGTACTTTTTATGGGAAAAGGCTGAAGAAAAAAAATGAAAATGGAAGGTCCAAGAAGAGAAATTTGGGATGCTATCATAAACACAAAAAGAAATGGAACACAATATACAGAACTGGAAAATGAACCAACAAATTATAATGAGAAACAAAAATTGAATACTGACCCAATGTGTGATCACAACTGAGAGACTTTAATGTGGACATTTTATGGAATTTAGTATTATTCAATACAGAGTAATGGTAGTGGTAATTAATACAGGTAAAAGAAAAATAAAAGAAAAAGGTTAACGTTTATTAATAATATGAACAATTAAGGAAACTTTCTTGGACTTTTTGTAAGAAAAAGAAATGAATGATTCTGATACACCCAGACTGAAAAGACATTGTTAAACAGAAACTGGAGAAGATGGATGTATGCATGGACCAAAGGTTTTCATAATCATATTTTCTTTTGTTCATGTACAAACAAGTGTACACTCCATTTCCCTAATACTCCTTCCTTTCACCAAGCAGTACACTCAGACAATCCAACCCATGCAGGAGGCCATTTTAAAACCTTGACTGAGGAAACCATCATCACAATCCCAACACCCTTTTTCTCAGCAGTGCTGCTTTTGTAGTTCTCTGGCTGGGGGGCCATCAGCAGCAACTGAGGGCTCCACTCACTTCCTCCCCAGTTCTTCCCAGCAGGACAACTCCCAGAGCTAAGTGGAATAGCAAGGAGCATGGAGGAAATGTATTATTCTCTCCTTCCCCCTCTCTAGTACCCAAAATGCATCCGGAGTGATCCACACACCCAAGTATCATCAGTAAATGATGCCAATAAATGCTTTTGGGCAGTACGCATGCTTTCTCTTTGAAACACAGGTTGTGATGCTGATTCTAACACTCTCCCATGTAAACTAGGGAAATGAATCAAGGACTAGAACAGTGTCATTTCTATATAACCAACCAAGGAAGAAATTTGAAACCTCAATGCTATTCATGTTTAGGAATATATACAGATATATAATTCTAAAAGCATGCAGCTACTTACCAGTATCATGTATTTCATCATTGCAGAGAAAATCGGCACAGCACTCACGGATAGTCTGTAAGTAACCGTCTACTGTAGTGAAACTGTAATTCTCTTCGGTACAATGTGGAGTACACCCCACTACAAATTTTTCTTTGTTAGAGCCACCTGTGTGAGAGAATTGGAAAAAAAATAACTACATCTCCACACACAAAAATCAAGATGATTCTTATTGAGATCTATATAATGCTTTCTAACATATTTTGGGGCTTAATGGGTGATTTAAGAAAAAGAATGGAAGCACTGAATTTAGTTTCTTTAAGAATTAACAAAACCATGTAAATAGTTGAGGATGTTTCTGTTGAAATTTGGACATAAATGGGAGAAGACAGACTTGTTTTTCTACACACACAAACTGGTAAGCACTCAAAGTGAGTTCATCCATCTATACCTGATATTCACTGAGTTGATTCAGTGGCCCAACTCAAGAATCTGCCTTGTACTATATTTTTAAGAGGCAAGGGTGGTGTAGAAATTAAAGAAATGAATGAAGGAGATGGTAAGAAGAACTGGCAACCCTGGAAAAAGATAAGGCTAGTATGGGGGTCATGAATGTTCACTTCACAGAGGAAGTTCATATGAAGTAATAAAATACAGTAAAATAAATAAAGGAAGTAATAAAGGAAGAATTAAAAACCCAAGAGCATTTTGCACCTCACATTATAATTACTACAACAGGCAAGTGGTCTTTGGGGGCAAAGTTTGGGGACAGTATGCTGCTTTCTGATTTTGGCGGGCTGAATGGGTGATATAAGGGGAGGATTTCAACAACAGAATTTAGCAGGCTATTTCTTCAAGTTGTTTCTTTAAGAATCAACAAAACCGTGTAAATATTCTAGGATATTTCCAGTAAAATTTGCACATAAATGGGAGAAGGCGGACTTGTTTGAGAGGCCAAATTCAAGAAGCTGCCTCAAACTATATTTTTGAGAGACAGAAGATGTTACTATGTTATACATTTTTGTGTTTTTATATTGCAAAGCACCCTGTGATCCTCGGATGAAGGGTGTTATAGAAATCTAAGAAATGAATGAATACGACAGTAAGAAGAACTGGAAACCCTGTATGAAAATGATATATAGGTGGTACATGACACCAGTCAAGCTTGCAAAAATCTATCATTTGCCCGATAATAAATGTTGGAAATGTAAAGAAAATGAAGGTACATTCTTTCACCTTTGGTGGACGTGCCCAAAGATTAAGGCTTTCTGGGAGATGATATATAATGAAATGAAAAAGGTATTTAAATATACCTTCCTGAAGATGCCAGAGGCCTTTCTCTTGGGCATAGTCGGCCAATTGGTGCCAAAGAAGGATAGAACTTTCTTTATGTATGCAACAACAGCAGCAAGAATACTTATTGCAAAGTATTGGAAGACACAAGAGCTACCCACCCTGGAAGAGTGGCAGATGAAGGTGATGGACTATATGGAATTGGCGGAAATGACTGGCAGAATCCGAGACTTGGGAGAAGAGTTGGTGGAGGAAGACTGGAAGAAATTTAAAGACTACCTTCAGAAATATTGTAAAATTAATGAATGTTAAAATGATGTTTGGATTGGAAATAAGTGGTATTTAGCAACAAAAGTTAATAAGAATATGCAAAAATGAATTGATAAATGGATGAAAATATAGAGCTATAATATGTTAAGATATAGAGTTAAGATAAATGAAAGAGGGTAAGGATTTGCTGATTTGATTATTTAAATGGGAATACAAAAAGGGGAGGTGTGAGGGAGTCAAGGAAACAAGTTAAATGAATTTAAAGTTACAAAAACGGATTTGCTTTTAATTTTTTTTTGTATCTATTTGTCTTTTGAATTCTGTATTTTTCTTTTTCTTTTTTTATGTATCTTTTTGTATCCTTTTTTATCACGTGACTTTTTGTTTTATTTTTGTAAACTTTTCTTTTTGTAAAACTTCAATAAATATCTTATTAAAAAAAAAAGAACTGGAAACCCTGAAAAATATAAGGTTAATAAGGCAGTGGTGAGTGTTGACTTCACAGGTCAAGTTCATAGGAAATAGTAAAATGCAAAAGAAGAAATAAAGGAATATAAGAAAAGTTAGAATTAAAAACCACACAGCATTTAGCACATCACATTATAATTACTACAACAGGCAAGTGGTCTTTTTTTTGAGGGGGGGAGTTTGGGGAACACTTCTGCAGAGCTCCCAAACTCAGCATCCCTTTGGCACAGAACCTGTGGCTACTGCCTCTTTGCCCAAATTTCCAAACTATGGCAGGTCAGTTAATTCACTTAACTGATGATGCCCCAGCAATTTTACATTCTTGTTTATTGTTATGGCCTGTCACTGTGGTACAAGACCAGGCACTTTTTAAAGCCTCACTTTGACATTCGGGGAGTGGGGAGAGAGATTAATCAATCACAGTCCTATATTGGGACACATTTCAGTCATGTAACAGTTCAGCCTAAGGTTCTTTCTTAGAAGATCCCATCTTGCAGCCCCAGTGATGGAAAGGCGTTGGGAGGGGAACAAGCTGCAAAAAGCAGCTCAGTTTTTAGAAAGCTCATTCCCTTCTCATGGGAGCGTAGAAGCCTTGGCTTCTTCTGGTCAAGTTTCTCTGGTCCCTCTAATAGGTCCTTTAAGTATTCTCTTTGCAAAGAAGAAGCTTGGCAGGAGAGGTGAGATCATTTGACTAAGAGAAATGGTGGGAAGTTTGTGTTAGGATATTTCCGTTCCACCTTAAAAGGGAGCAGGATGTTTGTGTCACAGCCTGCGTATTTCCTGTTTCCCAGGATGTCATTGTTGTGTCTATGCTTTCGTCTCTGTGTGAGTCTGAGAGAGACTGAAGCAGTCAGTCATGTTTTCTTTGTTCTGACCAACGCAAAATAAATTCGTAAATAATGCTCTCCTGGGTGCATCTTTTGCTGTGCATTATCTGCTGATAAGAGCGTGCATCAGTTCTGGAATGTGGCAAGCTATTTCTGGAGCTTATGTCGCTAATTGATTGATACTGCATTTCTACGAGAGATCGATGGACGTCCGGAGACGGCATGGGGCCTTGATGGATGATGTCTCCCTGGCAGTATCCCAACAACAGGTTATGGGCCCAGATTCACGGCACTTACAGGAGAGTAAGACTGCAAAAGACTGCTGAGAGGTATGTGGGAAAAGCGAAAGTAAGGCTTTTCTGTTGCCGTGGCACAGAGCCTTTGATGTCTGGCTGGCTTAATTGGCCTGGGAGCCACGCCAGAGCCTTCGTGATTAATGAGCTGCCGAGATAAGAAGTTTTTGAAGGCATAAAGGCTTACGGCTCAAGTAAAAACCTGGGATGGAGTTTTTACAAGCTTCTGAAGCTGCTGAGTGCCTAAAGTTAAAAAGGCACAATTATGGGACCTGCGCTGTGTGGTATGAAAGCCTACTGACAATTCGGAGTGTGGCATACTGTGTGTGAAGCCCCTCCAGTTCCTCTGACAGATAGATGAAAGGCCCAAAATTTAAGGGCGATAGACGTAATAGTCTTATCCGTCTCTCTGGAGGAAATTAAAACGCTGGCTGGCAATACTACAGCACGTCAGATGTGGAATGCTTTGAAAGTAGCTCATCTGCCGGTCATCCCAGCCCAGAGTTTGACTGCATCGGAGGTCCTGGCTGTTTCCCAGAATGAGAGTGTATGCAGGGATGCTGAGGGCACCGGTTGCAAGCTGCAGGGGGAGCGGACTGTGATGTCATCCCAGGCAGCATTCCAGGCTCCAGGGGGAGCCAAGGAGTTGGCAGCTGAGAGCTCTGTTTCTCATGGGAGCCAAGGTCATCCTCACAGATACCGGAAGGCCAGAAGTAAACAGAGACAGATGCCTGCAGATGGCCAGAAGCAGAGGGAGGGTGAAGAGCCCACGCTAGTGGAAAACAAGGCTTTGTTTGCTGGCACAGCTTCACCAAAGGCTAAAGGCAAGTTTGATGGCCAGGAGCAGGGGGGGGGGGCAAGCAGCAAAAGCCCACGCCGGTGGAAAACAAAGTTTTGCTTGCTGCAAAAGCTGCTCCAAAGGCCAAGGCCAGATTTATTGTGGATTCAGGATGCACCCGCCATCTCGCAAAAGATAAGCATCTTTTTATCTCCTTCAAGCCTCAAGATGGAGAGATCCACCTGGCTGATGGAAAGACGTTGCGAATTGCAGGAGAAGGGACTGTGAAACTGGCAAGTCTGCACACAACTATCAAAGATGTACTTTATGTTCCAGGTGCTGCAGACAATTTGCTCAGTGTCCCACAGCTGACTGGGCGTGGCTTTGAGATTTCCTTCAAGAGGAGCGTCTGTGTCATCAGAAAAGGCAAAGAGGACATTTTGCATGCAAAGTTTATGGATGGCTTGTTCTGTATAACTTATGACGACAGTGCTGTTGCTGTGTCTAATGCTGATTCTTGTTGTGTTGCACAAACTAACAAAGTTCTTCATGCAGGATGCATTCATGATGCATACAGAAGATTTTGTCACCTCTCTTGGAAGGCACTGGCCAAGATGCCAGAGATAGTTGAGGGTTTGAACATCAAACCCTGTAAGTTTCACATGAAATGTATATCTTGTGCAGAGCACAAGGTGAAGGTTGCTCCAAAAGGCAAGGAGTCTAGCAGGCAGGCTTCCAAACCTTACCAGCTAGTCCACGCAGACCTGGTTGGTCCACTTGCGCCCTCTTTGGGTGGAGCAAGGTACTTCATGGTTCTAATTGATTCTTTTTCCAGGTACATTCATATGTATATGCTTGAGTAGAAATCGCAAGCGTTTCCTAGGTTCAAGGCATTCTGTGCTTGGTTGGAGAATGTTCACAGTAAGCGTATCGGCTGTCTCTTTACTGATCGGGGCGGGGAGTTCACTTCTCAGCAGTTTGAAGCTTTCCTGACTGAGAAGGGAATCCGGCATGACTTGTCAACACCTAGATCGCCATGGATGAATGGGCTTGCGGAGCGAGCAAATCAAATGTTGCTGCAAGGACTGAAAACCTTGTTGCATGATGCCAATCTCCCTGATAAGTATTGGGGGGAGGCTCTGTCAAATTTTGTTTATACTTATAATCGCAGATTGTCATCACCTATTGGTTGTACTCCCTATGAGAAGATGTTTGGTAAGAAACCTTGCATCAAGCACATGAGAATCTTTGGCTCTGACATGTGGGTACACACCCCACAAAGCAACAAGCTTGGGAAGCGTGGGGCACATGGTTTGTTCATGGGGTACGAAAAAGGTGCATACAGGGTATGGATGACTGACTCTAAGTCCATAAAGTTCACAAAGAGTGTTGAGTACAATCCTAAGTGGGGGGGAAATGTGGGAATTTTCCAGAGTTACCCAGAGGAAGATGAAGGTGATGTGAAAAATACTGAGGAAGCTGAGGAAGCTGAGGATGATGATGATGATGATCAGAGTTCGGATTCCAGCTCAGTGGGCGGCGCTGCTGCTGATGTCAGCGACAGTGATGACACAGCAGACTACAAGAGCGCAAAGACCTCAGTCAGACCATCTGATGCGTCTGACAATGAACTGGAAGAACCACTGTTCACCATTGGTCACTTTTCTCCTAGGAAGGAGGAAATGAGTCCAGAAGACTTGCGTGTAGTACGCAGATCTGAGAGGATGACCAAAGGCAGACCTCCAAAGAGATTTGCTGATGAGTTTGCTAAGAAGGCAACTGCTGTTCTTAGTAGCTCAGAGAAGGTGTGGGAACCTTCAAGCTTCAAAGAGGTTCAGGAGTTAACCTCTAAAGATGCTGAGCCTTGGCTTAATGCCATGAAGGCTGAAGTTGATTCCTTGAATAGGAACCAAACTTGGGAGCTGGTACCGGTAGTCCCAGGAATGAGACTGGTTGGCAGCAAATGGGTCTTCAAGGCCAAGACAGACCAGAATGGCAAGGTTGTCAGACACAAAGCCAGATTGGTTGCCAGAGGTTTTTCACAGGTACCAGGACAGGATTACCACGAGACCTACTCACCCACTGTCAAGTATGAGAGCATTCGGCTGATGCTCAAGATTGCTGCGGAGGAGAAACTGCATGTTTCCCAACATGACATTAATACAGCTTTTTTTGTACGGGATTTTGGGGGAGGAGCTGTATATGCTTCCACCTGACGGGATGCAGATACAGAAGGGAATGGTCTGTAAACTGTGGAAATCCTTATATGGTCTCAAGCAGAGTGCCAGGTGTTGGAACACAAAACTCACTGAGACGTTGCTTTATCTAGGTTTTCACCAGGGCAAAGCTGATCCATGTGTGTTTGTCAAGGAGGAGGGGCAAAACAAACTGTATTGTTTATGTTTTGTTGATGATCTTCTGATGTTTTGGAAGAATCAGGCTTTGTACCAAAGCACCCTAGCTCAGCTGAAGGAGCACTTTGACATGAAGCATCTTGGTGAGGTATCCAACTATCTTTCTCTGCAGGTGGAGAGGGACCAAGCAGGTAATTTTCTGGTACACCAAACACAGAAAATTGCTGATGTATTAGCCAGGTTGAATTTGGTTGGTGCAAACCCAGCAGACACACCGATGGTGACAGGTTGCCAGGTAGATATTACTGCTGAAGCGTTTTCTGACACAACGCTATACAGATGCATTCTAGGCAAGTTGAATTTTATTGCTAGATGCTCAAGACCTGACATAGCTGTAAGCACTAACCTGCTTAGCAGACATGCTAACAATCCTACTGTTCAGGATTGGAAAGCTCTGAAGCGCATAGCCCGCTATTTGAAAGGGACTTTGCACTACAGGCTGAGGTTCACCAGTCAGAAGACTGGAGGTCTTGAAATTTTTGCAGATGCAAGTTTTGGAAGTGACACCACGGATGGTACAAGCACTTTTGGAGTATGCTACATGTACAACCACTGTCTGTTTGACTGGCTGTGCAAGAAGCAGACGACAGTAAGCCTAAGTTCCTGTGAAGCAGAACTCAATGCTCTGTCATTTTCACTCATGGATTGTGAATGGTTGATCCAACTGTTTAAGGACATCAGAGTTTCTGTGAAATGTCCTATACAAGTGTTTCAAGACAATAGATCTTGTTTGGCTTTGCTGAACTCAGAGAGTTGCAAGCAAAGAACCAAGTACTTGCAGATTAAGCTACGTCGTGCAAGAGAGTGTATTCAGAAAGGACTCATTCAGGTGTCCTACATGCCAGGAAATGAAATTCCTGCTGATCTGTTGTCTAAGGTTGTTAACAGAGAACAACTTAAGGTTTACGCACAAAGGTTGCAATTGGGTTGAACCACAGGTACTACAGGTTACACGGAAAGGGGGAGGATGTTAGGATATTTCCGTTCCACCTTAAAAGGGAGCAGGATGTTTGTGTCACAGCCTGTGTATTTCCTGTTTCACAGGATGTCATTGTTGTGTCTATGCTTTCGTCTCTGTGTGAGTCTGAGAGAGACTGAAGCAGTCAGTCATGTTTCTTTGTTCTGACCAACGCAAAATAAATTCGTAAATAATGCTCTCCTGGGTGCATCTTTTGCTGTGCATTATCTGCTGATAAGAGCGTGCATCAGTTCTGGAATGTGGCAAGCTATTTCTGGAGCTCATGTCACTAATTGATTGATACTGCATTTCTACGAGAGATCGATGGACGTCCGGAGACGGCATGGGGCCTTGATGGATGATGTCTCCCTGGCAATATCCCAACAGTTTGAGCCCTTTCTTCAATGAATGTGCCCAGGCAGCATCTCTTGGACCTCAGCAAGAGAAATCATCTGGATGCACCTTAGACAGCAAGCCCATTATATGTCAACAGACCAAACAGAGTTTTGTAGGCAGAATCACAGGCTTGGTTCACATATAAACTCACATATACACCTTGTATCTTTTCTAGTTCTTTGATGGTTCAGCACTTAATGACTCAACTGAATACATGAAATATCTCTCCACTTTTTTAAAAAAAAAATGGTTTCTGTTTCTCAACATAGGATGAGATCAAGATTCACACACATGCACATTTCTCGTGAACGTACATATGCAAGTCATCCCTAGATACTCTAGGGATGGTAGGCCCACAGACTCAGTTTTAATAAGACAGAAAAGTTTTGTACTCACGTAACCCGTTTCTGGTTAAATGGGCAAAACAAAGGCCATCTTCAATAGCACAAAGTGGATCCCATGCATCTTCACCCAAAGAATTGTCAAAACATTCCTCATATGCCATTGCTGCAGGGAAAGAGGAGGAGACAGTGCTACCCCATTGAGTTGCCCGTTTTTTTGAGAAATGACATCTACATTCATGGTTAGAAATATGGCCATGATCGCACCCTTTGTTGGATGCAATCCACCCAGCCAGACATGAGCAGTTTTCATCTTCTTAGGATCCATCACAGACTCTTCAAAAGTTGGTGACTTGGAGCCCCTCCTTATCTTTGTTCTCTGCCTTTTCTCCTTTCTCTCCCCCATCCATAGCTTTTTATTTTTTGTCCAAGGTCAGTCACAGTCACAAGGGGGAGATAAGGAGGCAGCCAGATTCCCTCCACAAGCCTCAGTGTAAAAGTCAGCAATGTCTCCTTTCCCAAATTTCTTTTTACCTCCCTTTTACTCTCAAATGGTGCTCCCCAAATAGTACTGTCTATGTTAAAATTTGTTTCTGAGGGTAAATATACTGTTAATGATATTTCTACAGCTCAGGCAGCTGCAGTTACTTTGTTTTTCCCAAAGAGGAAAGCGAAAGTTGAAAGTATCCTGTTGCTTTGTGACATCACAATGGAGCCTAGACTTCCCCACCGGGTGGTGCGCTTCCGAAAAAAAAGATAACTCTTTTTCAGTCTATTTTTCTGTAGGGATTAATTAAGTAAAGAAATTCTCCTCCCCCTTCCCCCTACTAGAAGGGGGATCAAAAAGTTCAACTTGAAAGTCTTTTAAAAAGACGTGATTTAAATCGCGGCTTCAGTTACGGTAGCTGTTTTCTCTTTTATTCAGAGGGAAGGGATCGACCTCCATTTTTAAATCCTGTTCCTTTCAAATTAAATATCCAAATTTATGTCCTTTCTACTCACGATTTTCCAATTAATTTTTGGAGGAATTGGTCACTCGCAATCGCCGGACTCAGAGCTTCGCGCAGTGAAGAAAGCGAGTCTATTCCCAAATGCCTCCGTCTCCAACCCTGCTCGCTCTTGGGGCTCTTTTAAAGAGCCTACCGGGGAGCAGGGGAGTCGTTCCAGGCACCTGCAGGAACACCAGGTCCTCAGAATGCTCAATCTGAGGTTTTTTTGGGGGTACCGCGATGCTCTAGCTGTCTCCTGAGCCTTTCAATCGAAAGAGCTCCTGTCCGCCATAATGGGCGACCAACCAGAAGAGCTCCTGTTAGGTAGGTTAAGCCGAGGGATAGTGCCTGGTCTAGGATCCCCCAGTGAGCTTCGTGACTGAGTGGGGATTCAAACCCTGGTCTCCTGGATCCTTGTCTGACATTCACGACTGCACACTGGCTCTCTGAAATTCAGCTCCCCAGATTTCCACAACCAACAAGTAGTAGTAGGGAATCTGGATCCTCACCATTGGGTTTATGTGATTTGTTCCAAGGGGATGGTGTCTTTCTTTGTAACATGTATTTAATTTCTTCCTGCAATGGCCATACTTTATTTTCTTCCCCTTCCTTTCCTAAGCAACTTTTACTCTCCATTCCAATGGAATTACTATTCTGTCATATTTTCTCCCCCTCCCCCACTAAAGAAAAGATTGTTCATCTTCTTAGCACTTTCCCTGCACTTTGAAATCATGCCCAACATTTTCATCTGGTAATCTCTTGCCTTTGCAATCATCCCTTCCTCCCCGTTTCCAAAACCTACCCGTGTGTGAGTGTCTGTGTGGACATACACACATATATCTTTCTTTTTTTTATATAAATATTTATTAAAGTTTAACAAATACAAGAAAAATGAAGAACAAACAATAAAAAATTACAATAAAAAAGAAAAGATAAAAAAAGGAAAACAAGAACATTTTAAAAGCAAAAACATTTTTAAAAAAAGAGAAAAAGAAAAATCCCTATTTTCCTAAGCTTATCTTTCATTTGCTTATTTCCTTGACTTCCTCACACCTCCCTTTTTGTATTCTAGTTCCATTAATTGATTCAGCAAATTCTTTCCATCTTTCTCAATTTTTAAATAATTTATCTTAACCGTCTGCCTTAATTAATTAACTCAGCAGATCCTTACCATCTTTCACCATATTTTTTTATTCAATTTACCTTAACTTATTTAACCTTATCTTACCATAAAGTACCTTAACACTTAGTAGCTTAATACTTATTTACATAACTCCTTATATCATTTCTACTAAAGCCAAATAGTTTCATTCCAACATTTCCCCTGACATTCATTAATTTTATACTAATTCCCAAAATAGAAATTTCCCTTTAAAAACATTCATCCAATTTTCATCCAACGTCCCTTTCCCCTGGTCTCGGGATAAGTCAGTCCTTACTGTCCATACCATCTAGTCCATCAACCTGGTAATCTTACATCCGAGGCTCTTAAGTCTCTTCCATGCCCCTTCTGCAAATCTTCTTCTTCTTGTTTGTTTTTGCACTTTCTCTTTTCTTTTGCTAGTCTCTTCCTTAATTTCTTTCCTTTCTCAATGAGGAGTAAATCTCTGGGGGGTTCCGACACAAAATTATCTCCACCTCCCTTCATCCGACCATCCCACTCCCCCCAGTCCCACTCCCCACAACCATCAACCTGATCCAAAAAATATTTTACAACATGTTTCAAAGTCCCTCCAGTGACAAGTGCCTCCTCAGCTCCCAAGTCCCCCTGGCGTACCCCTGATGTCTTCGAAAGCAATGGTTTGTACTCCTGCAGGACCTCAAATCCCTCCATTTGAGTTTCTTGAATTAAATTTTTTTCCATTGTCATCTGCTCTTGCTCTTGTCTAGGCAGAGTAGGTTCCTGAAAGAAACCCTGGGTGATTTCTGTATCAGTGTTCTCTGTTAAATCACCTTTGCAGGCCACAGCAGTCACCAAGTCCCTCTTTTCATACGTCATATCAGCCATTTCATTCATCCTATCAATCTTCTTATGCATCTGTTCCAACAAGGCACTTGTTTTGCAGAGAGCACTCACCAGCACTTCCTCCCAGCACATTTTCGTTGAAGGCCAGAGGATTTTTCCCATGATCTTAATCTGACAGCTGTAAAGTCCCTCAGTGGACTGCCGCAACAATTTAACAAGCTCCCTCTAGAGGAGACAAATTCTATTTGTATCCATTTTTTTGTAGCAAATCCAACCGAGAGAAGTTACTTTCATTTTTCAAATATTCAAGTGCTTTCAAATATTTTGTTTCTCTAAGATGCAAAAGGCAACATTGGATTCAATTTGTTTCTCTTCTTTTGCTATCTGTCATAAAGTTCCATTCAGGGTCAACGAACGTCTCGAATAGTTTCTGTCTCTGACACCCCGTTCCCAGGTCAGAGACGGTGGAAAACATAATTTTCTTTACTCCCTCTCCAGATTTAGACAGTCAAAATTCACCCCCTTTACTCTCACTTCCAGGGGGGTCTTAATAATTATAAATGACAGGAATCTCGAACTTTATACACAACTTTCCAGGCTAATTAGCTTGAAAGGTTTTTGCTTCAGTCTGTTTACAAAAAGCGGAAAGGTTGACTTCCTGTTTTATACCTTCCCGCTTCGATGCCAAATTAACATATTTTTTAATCCAATTTTCCGTTTCTAGTCACGGGTACTTATTTTAGAGTCCAATTGTCCACAGGAAAAAGTCAGCGCTCTCCGGCAACGGCTATGTGGCTTCACTCCACAAAAGTGGCGGTTGATCCAAAACACCACGCTGCTCACCCCACGTCGCTACGAAGCCCCAAAAAGGGGTTTCCTTATGAGTAGGGGAGGCGCTCCTGGTGTCAGCCGGATCCCAAGTCCCCAGGCTTCATCCGTCTGGGGTTTTTAAAGGGTCTCCGCCTTCGCCGTGGCGGCAAGACCCGATTTCTGCGGAGCGGGTTCCTCCCGGTCAGAGGAACTCCGCCATTGCCGATGGCGCTAACCCGGAAGTCCTCCATACACACATATATATATATATATATATATATATATATATACACACACACACATATCTATAAAAACACACACACAGAACACAACACTCAACACACACACACACACACACACACACACACACACACACACAGACCCACTATTTTGTGTGTATTGTTGAAATGCAGCTTCCATGTTAGAATGGGATATTTCATTCTATATTTGTATGGCATCATTTATATTTATGACATCACAAGAAATACTCTTGACTTAATTCTCCCCTACTTTCTCTTGGTAACCCAGCAGTCCTTGCTTCCTATGGTGTTGATCTATACCCCTAACTTCCCTCCCCTCCCAAACAGCAAATTCTCCTCACTGTCCACTAAAGATCATTAAATGTTTCCCAACTTACCTGGAGAAATCAGGGCCAAGAGGAGACATGAGCTCAGGAGTGCCTCCATCATTCTAGAAAAATTAGGAGACTCAGAGCAGAGGTGGATCAACAAGGGAACTGATGCAGGTAGAGGCTTACCTGGAGGAATTTATAGGCCATCAACTCATGTCGCAGGCAACACGTGGGAACAAATGGTTCAGTGAGGTCCAGGAATGGGTGTTGTTTGTTCACCACAAAGATAAAGAAGGACATACTGTAATTCAAAGCTCACTGTTGAAATTGTCTATGATCTCATTAGTTGTTGATAGACATTTCTCAGACTTGTTTTTCAACATAGATCATTTACAATTTAAATGGTGAAGACACTCCAGAAAGCAATTGAGAGCCAAATAGGCAAGGGCAAAAGCCCAGAAGCCAGCTACAAAATGAGATTCTTCCTACTAGTAATAATATTTTTATTATTTTTACCCCACCCATCTGACTGGGTCACCCTAGCCACTCTGAGCACCTTCAAGCATATACAGAAACATAATAAAACATCAAACATTAGAAACCTCCCTATACAGGGCGGCCTTCAGATGTTTTATTTTTTTATATATATAAATTTTTTATTGGTTTTTCAACACATATTAAATGACAAAACAACACAATACATAAACAAACAAACAAACATATAAACACGTATAATTTCTTAACCTTTCTTTCCTTAAACCTTCTTTCAGCGACTTCCCCATACCTCCCCTTTCTGCATCCCTGTTTTAAATCAATCCAGCAACCCCTAATTTCAATTTCTTATAGCACTTTCTTTAAATCTTTTTTCTCATATCCAATTGTTTGTCACTGCAATTCTGTTTTGCTTTACCCAAGACATTTTAACATTCATTAATTTTACAACAATTCTTAAGATAAACTTTAAATTTCTTCCAATCTTCTTCCACCGTCTCTTTCCCTTGGTCACGGATTCTGCCAGTCATCTCCGCCAGTCCCATGTAGTCAATCACCTTGGTCTGCCATTCTTCCAGTGTGGGTAGTTCTTGTGTCTTCCAATACTTTGCTAAGAGTACTCTTGCTGCTGTTGTAGCATACATAAAAAACGTCCTATCTTTCCTTGACACCAATTGGCCTACCATGCCCAGGAGAAAAGCTTCTGGTTTCTTCACGAAAGTGCATTTAAGCACCTTTTTCATTTCATTATAAATCATTTCCCAGAAGACCTTAATCCTAGGGCATGTCCACCAAAGGTGGTAGAAGGTACCTTCAGTTTCCTTACATTTCCAACATTTGTTATTGGGCGTGTGGTAAATTTTTGCCAGCTTGACTGGGGTCATGTACCACCTATATATCATTTTCATAATGTTCTCTCTTAAGGCATTACATGCCGTGAACTTTATACCGGTGGTCCATAACTGTTCCCAGTCAGCAAACATAATGTTATGACCGATGTCTTGTGCCCATTTAATCATAACTGATTTAACCGTCTCATCCTGTGTATTCCATTTCAACAGCAAGTTATACATTCTTGATAGATTCTTAGTATTGGGTTCCAATAGCTCTGTTTCTAATTTTGATCTCTCCACCTGGAAGCCTATTTTCCTGTCCAGTTTGAAAACTTCGTTTATCTGATAGTAATGAAGCCAATCTCTTACTTTTGACTTCAATTTCTCATAGCTCTGCAATTTCACTTTTCCCTCCTCATGTTCTGTAATTTCCCAATATTTTGGCCATTTGGGTTCCATATTAAGTTTTTTCACTTCCTTAGCTTCCATTGGTGACAACCACCTGGGGGTTTTGTTTTCCAACAAATCTTTGTACCGAATCCACACGTTATATAATGCTTTCCTAACAATATGGTTTTTGAAACCTTGATGAGTTTTAACCTTGTCATACCATATATATGCATGCCAGCCAAATCTATCATTGAACCCTTCCAAATCCAAAATGTCTGTGTTTTCAAGAAGCAGCCAACTTTTCAGCCAGCAGAAAGCCGCTGATTCATAATACAAGTTTAAGTCCGGCAGGGCAAACCCCCCTCTTTCTTTTGCATCGGTTAGTATCTTAAATTTTATTCTGGGCTTTTTGCCCTGCCAGACAAATCTAGATATATCTTTTTGCCACCTCTTGAAACAATCCATTTTGTCCAAAATCTGCAATGTTTGGAACAAAAACAACATTCTCAGCAAGACATTCATCTTAATAACAGCAATTCGGCCTAACAAGGAAAGTCTCAAATTTGACCATACTTCTAAATCTTTCTTAACTTCTGACCAACATTTCTCATAGTTATCTTTAAATAAATTCACATTCTTAGATGTCAAATTAATCCCCAGGTATTTCACCTTCTTTGCTACCGTTAAACCAGTTTCACTCTGAAACCTCTCTCTTTCAACCACTGTTAGATTTTTATCCAATACCTTCGTTTTCTGTTTGTTCAGCTTAAATCCTGCTACTTGACCAAATACTTGTATTAGTTCTAAAACTCTTTTCGTACTAGTGTCTGGCTCTTGTAAGGTTAAAACTAGATCATCTGCAAATGCTCTCAGTTTATACTGTTTAGCTCTGACCTGAATCCCTTTAACCAGCTGGTCCTCTCTTATCATGTTTAATAAAACCTCCAGGACCGATATAAAAAGTAGTGGGGATATTGGGCATCCCTGTCGTGTCCCTTTCTCAATAGCAAATTCTTCTGTGACCACATTATTTACAATCAATTTTGCTTTTTGTTCAGAATAAATTGCACTTATACCATTTTCAAAACCTTGGCCTACCCCTTCAGATGTTTTCTAAAGGTTTGATAGTTACTTATCCTCATGACATCTGAGGGGAGGTCATTCCACAGTGTGGGCACCAGTACCAAGAAGGCCAGCTGCCTAGCTCCTTCTAACCTCACTTCTCAGAGAAGTGAGGATTCCCTTAGAGCTAGATCTCAGTGTCTGGACTGAATGATGGGGGTGGAGATGCTACTTCAGTAAAACATGCTCGAAAGAATGAAATGGGCTATCGGTACATGTGGATGCAATGGAGGTTTTAACCAGTATAACGATCCTGCTGTCTCAGCCATGGTTTCCAAAGCATAAAAGGGACAAAGTGAGACCTCAAGAGTTGAATGTGCCAGTGACTGAGAGATATGGCAAGAGAGAGATGCCGAGATATGGCAACTCTAATAGACTGCAGTGTGGCCAGCAACTCAGATGACTTAAAAAGGGGATTAGATGAATTCAGAGAGGGCATGTTTTCCCACAATGGCTACGTTCTACTTCCACTGTCAAAAGAAGTTCTGCCTCTGAATAATTGGTGCTGGGAATTGCTGAAGAACATAATATTGTCGCAGTCTTGTCTAGCTTGCAGGTTTTCCACAGGGATCGGTTGGGATGCTAGACTAGATGTGTGATTGTCCTGATCCAGCATGTTCACCTTGCGTTTAAAAGAGTGAGGGACAACTTTTTGCCTATTTTCTTCTTCTCTTTCCACTGCTCTTGGACATAGAGCAATATCCTCATTTCCCGCTATACCACCAACCAAGGTATTTTTAACCATACACAGCACAGAAGGCACAGAGGACATTCATCACTAACCTGTCTATCTTGGGGTGTCCTTCTCTTTGCTTCATTATTTATATTAGGCCTACTGAGCAATGCAACTCCTTCCTTGATAGCCAAAGGTGCTTCTCAAGTTTCCACTCCATCCCTCACCAATACATATATTTGGCTGGAAGGATTGGAGGTGGTGTATGGATTTCAGCAAACTCCAATGCACTATTGGTGGAAGTTGTAACCATTTATTTTAAAGGGATTACAATGCAATTCTATATCTGTCTTCCATGATGTAATTGTCACTGATTTCAATGGGTCTTACTCCTAGATAAGTCTGTAAGGTTTTGTATTGCAACTTCTTCAAAGTATACTTTGGAGTTTTGGTCTATCTGGCACTTCCCTTTATCTCCCCTGCCTCAAACTCTTTTCCAATTGAAATAACTATTATAATGCTTCACATATCTCACACCAACCTCACATTAATGGGTAATTATGGTTCAGCATAAATCTCCTTCTTGTGAATTCAAGAATTCACAGCAATGGGGCACTTGGGGAGTTGGAAGCCTAGTGGTGAGAGTCAGGCCTGAGGATCCATGTCTCTTCCTTTTTTGCTGTTGATGGAAGGAAATGGGATGCAGGACACAGAGAAAGAGGGCTGTATTATAGTGTGTCATTATGCTTATTATGATAAATATAAAGGATTGTGTTAAATAAAAAGTTGGTTCTAAAATGTGCAACTTTCAAATCAATAGTTTGGAATGGGGAAGTATGGTATATCCTGATATAAAGGATCAGAGTTTTGTTTTTAATGTGAAACAGAAGGCAAGCAGAGGTTTGACAGTTTTTGAATGCATGGTTATGTCATCTAACCCCAATGCAAAAGGACAGATCTCTCAACTAAGTGAAATGATAAAAGAGTTAGAACAGGTGGTGGAAGAGACTGACTAGGCCCAACAATATTTGTATGTTCAGTTACCTACACCTTTTAAAAATACAACATACAAAAAGCCATATTTAAAAGGCAATTGACTTTTATGCCAATCCTATGGCCTCCAACTCTGACCTGTTTGAGTTGTAAATGTTCTAATATTCTCCTTACAGTTGAAGAGTACATTCACCCTGGAGGCAAAGTGATTTTCAAGCTGATTTGAATGCATACCCCTCAACAGTCCCAATTTGGCCAGGATGGCCACAGAATTCATTAAGCTGTCATTGGCTGTGCCTTGATTCCAGAGTGTCCTGATTTCTCCCTGCCAGCAGAGAAGGGCCATGAAAGCAGCTCCTGGGGAATGAGGGCTCCTTCTCAAAGCCTAGTTACTGTTTACCAGGCTTTGGGAAAAATAATGCTGGACTGTAGGACAATGTCAGAGTCCTTCTGCCAGAAGCTGTACAAGCTGCTTGATTCATTCCAGAAAGAAGGGACTTTCCCAACCATTACACTGCTCCCACACCTCTGTATTGTTCAGCCTAGGCACTAGCCGAAACCAACTGTGAAAAGAGGCATATCCTCAGGGAGGCCCTCATAATGCCAGAGTGATCAAAAACCAAGCAGGTAATCTATGGAAGAAGACGCTGGCTTGGAGGGATTTATGGGCCAGGGATAGGTGCCCAAGGATTCCAACTGGGAAGGACTGGTCCAGTGAGGAGCAGGAAATTATGGAAATGGAGAGTGCATGCTTTCCCAGAAATCCTATATTTTTATATTGTAACACGAAGCTCTTTTTTCATATTGGATGCAGTCTTTTTAAGGAACTCTGTCGGAATCAGCCAGATGCCTCTTCCAGTCTAACCATACCTACACTGTCAGTAAACAGGTACTTTAAATAAATGTGTTCCACCCGCGGGCTTTATGATAAAACTGAGATGGAAACAACCTAATTCTAATGAGGCACAAAGTAATCAACAATTAGCATGTCACACACATATGCTCTTCCCAGAAATCAGGTGAACCTGGAACCTGCTCGCAACCATAGGACCATTCAAGTTTGCACTGTCAGTTTTGTAGCTTTTCAGTATTTTTCTTTTTAAATGTAGTCATGATAGCTATCTTTTTTTTTATATTGATATTTTATTAAGTTTTACAAGAAAAAAGGGAAAAACCATACAGCAAAAAACAATACATATTAAAACACCGACAAATACCAACAATTAAAAAAGAAGTTTTAACAAAAAAGAAAAAAAAGAGAGAGAAAAAAAGAGAGAAGAAAAAAAAGAAGAAAAAAAATCTCTTTTCAAATTCTTATCATTCATTACCTTATTTTCCTGACTTCCACCCGCCTCCCTTTCTTGTATTCCACATTTAAAATTGATCAGCAAATTCATTCTTATTAGTTTTATCCTTAGATAATTTCCCTCACATATTATACTTTCCCAATCCTTATTTACTAGAACCCCTTCATTTCATTTCAATGTCATCAGCATTCAAAAATTTTACAATGTTTTTGTAGATAGGTTTTAAACTTCATCCAGTCCTTCTCCACCCGCTCTTCTCCTTGATTTCGTATTCTGCTGGTCATTTCTGCCATTTCCATGTAGTCCATTACTTGCATCTGCCATTCTTCCAAGGTGGGTAGATCTTGTGTCTTCCAATGCTTTGCAATAAGTATTCTTGCTGCTGCTGTGGCGTACATAAAAAAAGTCCTATCCTTCTTTGACACCAATTGGTCAACCATGCCCAGGAGGAAAGCCTCTGGTTTCTTCCGGAAAGTATACTTAAATACCTTTTTCATTTCATTATAAATCATCTCCCAGAAGGCCTTGATCCTTGGGCACGTCCACCAAAGGTGAAAAAATGTACCTTCAGTTTCTTTACATTTCCAGCATTTATTATCGGGCAAATGATAGATTTTTGCAAGCTTGACTGGGGTCATGTACCACCTGTACATCATTTTCATAATATTCTCTCTTAAGGCATTACATGCCGTGAATTTAATTCCAGCGGTCCATAACTTTTCCCAGTCAGCAAACATAATATTATGTCCGACATCTTGTGCCCATTTTATCATAGCAGATTTTACCGTTTCATCCTCAGTATTCCATTTCAACAGCAAGTTATACATTCTTGACAGTATCTTAGCATTGGGTTCTAACAATTCTGTTTCTAATTTTGATTTTTCCACCTGGAATCCAATTTTTTTATCCAAATTATAGGCCTCTCTTACTTGAAAATAATGTAACCAGTCTCTCACCTTATCTTTAAGTTTCTCATAACTCTGCAATTTCAATTTATCACCCTCCTGCTCCAAAATTTCCCAATATTTTGGCCAGTTAGTCTCCATGTTAAGTCTTTTCAAGGCCTTTGCTTCCATAGGCGATAACCACCTTGGGGTTTTATTCTCCAATAGATCTTTATATTTAATCCAGACATTAAATAATGCTTTTCTGACAATATGGTTTTTAAATGCCTTATGTGCTTTAACCTTACCATACCACAAGTATGCATGCCACCCAAATACATTATCATACCCTTCCAAATCTAGAATATCCGTATTCTCAGGAAGTAGCCATTCTTTCAGCCAGCAAAAAGCTGCTGCTTCATAATACAACTTAAAGTCCAGCAGGGCAAATCCCCCTCTATCTTTTGTATCCGTAAGTATCTTAAATTTTATTCTGGGTTTTTTGCCCTGCCAGACAAATCTAGAAATATCTCTTTGCCACCTCTTGAAACAGTCCAACTTGTCTATAATCTGCAATGATTGGAACAAAAACAGCATTCTCGGCAACAATACATTCATCTTAATAACTGCAATTCGGCCCAGTAAGGAAAGCTTCAAATTTGACCAAATTTCAAGATCTTTTTTCACTTCTGACCAACACTTCTCATAATTATCTTTAAACAAGTTGACATTTTTGGAAGTCATGTTTACCCCCAGGTATTTTACTTTCTTTACCAATAATAAATCTGTCTCCTTCTGAAACTTCTCTTTCTCAATTGGCGTTAAATTCTTTTCCAAAACCTTAGTTTTTAACTTGTTCAGTTTAAAACCTGCTACCTGACCAAATTCCTGGATCAATTCCAAGGCCCTTTTAGTGCTAGAAACTGGCTCCTGCAATGTCAGAACTAAGTCATCTGCAAAAGCTTTAAGTTTATATTGTTTATCTCCGACCTGGATACCTTGGATCTGTTGGTCCCTTCTAATCATATTCAGCAACACCTCCAGGACCGAAATAAAAAGCAAGGGGAAATTGGGCAGCCTTGTCGTGTCCCTTTCTCAATTTTAACCTCTTCTGTCACCACATTATTAACTATTAATTTAGCCTTTTGTTCTGAATAAATCGCACCTATACCATTTTCAAATTTCCCCCCCCACTCCCATCCCCTGAAGATTCTTCTTCATAAAATTCCAAGAAATGTTGTCAAAGGCTTTCTCTGCATCTATAAATATCAAAACTGCTTTTGAATTTATATTCACTTGTAACTTTTCTAAAATGTTAATTATATTCCTCATGTTGTCTGATAGATGTCTACCGGGGAGAAAGCCAGCTTGGTCTTTATGTATCATCTCTACCAATACTTTTTTCAATCTCTTCGCTAGAATATCAGCAAAAATTTTATAATCCACATTAAGCAGGGATATGGGACGATAGTTTCTAAGTTGTGTCTTTTCAGACTCATTTTTCGGTATAAGTGTGATGAAGGCTTCTTTCCATGACTCTGGCGCCTTTTTCCCCTCCAAGATTTCATTGCAAACCTCCTTTAACGGTTGAATTAAGTAGTCTTTCATAGTTCTGTAATATTTGGAGGTTAACCCATCTGGTCCTGGAGACTTGCCCAATTGCATATTCTGAATGGCACCTTCCACCTCTTGTTCAGATATTTTGTAATTCAATAATAATTTATTTTCTTGTGAGATTTTTTGTAGTCCATTGATTTCCAAAAATTGGTTAATTTTAGTCTCATTCTGTGGCCCTTGTGCATACAATTGTTTAAAGTATCTCTGGAAGCAGCTCTGGATTTCCTGTGGATTCTGTATGTTCTTACCATCCACTTCAAGGTTTGTAACAGTATTTAGTTTTTGTCTCTTCTTCAACTGCCATGCTAACAGCTTTCCACATTTATTGGCTGATTCGAAGGTTTTTTGTCTCATCTGTTTAATCTTCCATTCTATATCCTGATTTATCATTTTAATATATTGTACTTGATGTAACTTAATTTCTCTCAGGATTTCCTGTGACTTTGGTTTAGATCTAAGCTTCTTCTCTCCTTCTCTGATTTTCTCCAAAATCTTTTCTTTTTTCTCCTCTAGAATTCTCCTTTTTATTGCATTCTGTTGAATCAAAAATCCTCTCATTACAGCTTTGCTTGCATCCCAGATTACTCTTTTTTCCACTGTAGTCTTCAAATTTATTTCAAAGTAATCTTTCATAATTTTTTGGGCCTTCTTGATAATTTCCTGATCTCTAAACAAGGTGTCATTCATCCTCCATCTGAAGGAACCAATCTGTGTTAGCTTCATTTCCATTTTCACAGGGTTATGGTCGGAGCAAGTTTTAGGGCAAATTTCCACTTTCCGAATCTTAGGAGCCATTCCTCTGGTTATCCAGATTTGGTCAATTCTTGTCCAAGTCATTTTAGCTTCAGAGAAGAAAGTCCCCTCTCTACCTAGGGGGTTCTTAGTTCTCCAAGTGTCAATTAAGTCCATATTGTCTGTCATTTCAAAAAAGGTTTTCGGTAGTCTTCCATCTTTTGTCACTACTTGTCTTTCAGATTTATCCATGTTTGTTGACACTACGCCGTTCATATCTCCCATCAAAATAATGTTACAGTCCATAAAATCCAACAACGTCTCATGCAGTTTTTTATAAAATTCCGATTTCCCCTCATTTGGTGCATAAACTCCTACTATCAGAAGTCTCTCTCCTTGAAATTGTATTTCAATTGCCACAAATCGTCCCTGTTCATCTTTGAAGATAAATTTTGGTGATAGTTTTTCTTTTGCATAGATCACAACCCCTCTCTTTTTAACTTTGTCTGATGAGATAAATTCTTGGCCTAACCTTTTATTTATCAATACTTTCCTGTGAAGTCTAGTTACATGGGTTTCTTGCAAACAAATCAGGTCCAATTGTTCCTTTTTCAATAAATGAAAGACTCTTTTCCTCTTGTCCGGGGAGTTAAACCCCTAATATTCCAAGTTAATATCTGCAGAGACATGTTGAGATTATTTTGCAGTCCCTCCGACTGCTCCTTGAAGCTGTTCCAGTTCTGACGGGAGTGTCTCTTTCTCTGATTTATCCAATCCCAAGAGGTAACTTCCTGGGCCTGGTGCTCCCGATCTCGATGCTTTCAGTTCTTTTGTTTCGGTCTCTTTTTGCAGGTCTTCCTTGTGGTCTCTCAGGAATCTCAATTTATCTTCCTCTGATCTTATCTTTACTTTTTTCCCTCTGAATGTGAACGACAGACCCTGAGGGAATTCCCACCTGAATAAAATGTTGTTTCTTCTTAACAGGCCCACTAAGTCTCCGTAGTTGGCCCTGAGATCCAATAGATGTTTGGGGATATCTTTAAAAATTTCAATTCTTGAACCCCCTATTTCCAGTGCTTTCTGGTAATGGAGACTCAATATTTTATCTCTCTCCTCTTTCGACCTAAAAGCAATCAAGCAGTCTCTCTCTCTATTTTTCCTTCTGACTCTTCCAAGTCAGAAGGCACTCACTAGCTTAAATTCTTGTTTTCCTGGATCCAGATCCCAACAGTCCTCAAATTCCTGTGTAAGAAATTCACTCAAATCCCCTTCTTCCGTTTCTGGCACCGCTCTAACTTTCAGGTTAGCCTGTTTTTCCTTAAGTTCGATCATAGAAAGTTGTGCCCTGTAGTCCTCAAGCTGTTTATTAATTGGTGGTATCTTTTCTTCTACTGCAATACCCTCTCCTTCGCTTCTTCTGCAGTCTTTTTTGTCTCTTTAGATTCCTGTAGCAACCTATCGATAGCCTGAGTATTTGAATTTACTTTCTGTCCCAGATCATTTACAGTTGTAGTATTTACATCAATTTTGACTGTCAGATTTTGTAAAGCTGCAAGTATTTTGTCTAATGTTGCAGAGTCTGTTCCTTTTATTTCTTCCCTTTCTGGGGCTAGTGGGGCGGGTAGGGCTGCCAGTGACGGTCTTCGTTGTTGCAATTGCTGCTGTTGCTGCAATTGCTGCTGTTGTCTAGTTTTAATCCTTGTTGATTTTTCCTGGGGTTTATCTTGCGGTTTGTCTTGATCCATTACTTTGCCTCTGGGAACCAAGGTCACCTCAAAGTTTCAAATTTGTTTTGCAGTAAGGAAGTAACAGCTGCAGTGGAAAGTCACCAGTTATAACACAATGTTCCTCTAGGGGAGCACAGTAGCAATTTGTTTCAAGTTATTTCAACAGTACTTATTTTCTAAAAGTAACTCCCAAACTCACAAACTTTCCACTTACTTCAATAATAGGAAACTGTAGCAAACTTGAAGGTTTTCTTAAAAAGTTGCCATTTCCCTTGCAGAGATCACAAAAAATTACAGTGTCTTTAGATGGTACGTCACTTACTGTGCCCTTTATGTTGTTTAAAGCAGTCCGACATCAAGGATTGAGCGATGGTTTTTCTCCCCCCTCCACCACTTAGGAGAGGATTTTTCTGTTTGACAGTGAAATTTAGGTCCTTTAAAATCATTTTTTACAGTTCATAGTTCCTTTGGTCTTTGCTTTCTTTCTATTTACAAGACCGGAAAGGCGGACTTCCTGTTTGCGCCTTACCGTTTCAGGTCCAAATTCAATTTCAAAATATCGATCAAAGTGCCAAATTCAAGTTCAAATACTAGTCAATCAAGGTCTTATCCCTTTGATCCTTCAGTCTTTCCAAATTCCTACTCACGGGTAGATGTTTCCGATTGAAGTTTTCACAGGAAAAAGGTCAGCGCTCTCCGGTAACTGCTGTGCAGCTTCGCTCCGCAGAAGTAGCGATAGACTCTCAGCACAGCGCTCTCCCGTCCCGCTCCGGAGCCCCTTACGGGGTTCCTTTGACAGTTCGGGGGGGGGCGCAAAAAGTGCCCGCCGAGTCCCACGGCGACAGGCTTCTCCCGCCTGCGGGTTTTCAAAAGGGTCCCCCGCTTCGCTGCAGCGGTGGACCCGATTTCTGCGGGGCTTCTCCCTCCAAGTCAGAGGGAATCCGCCATTACCGATGGCGCCGCCTCCGGAAGTCGTAGTCAGGATAGCTATCTTCCCTCCAGCATGAGAGCCATTAAGCCTCTTAATACCAGTTGTTGCAGATCAGAGTAGAAGATGTGACCCACAAGGGATGTGTACTCACTGATGGCTTCCACATCTCTTTGGGGTTCAGAAAGTGGTGTTAAAATATACTAGGTTAGACTACGTCAGATTTGTTGTTTTCTGTGTACATATGTCCTCAAATGTTCCCAAATTCTTAAGTGACCTTCTTCTAACTTTTTTTATTCCTATTTGGTAACTGGATTCCTACTGCACTGTTGTCTTATTTATCTTAAATAAATATGTATTCTGTACTTTTTGTAGATATTTGGATAGCCTGGATCTAAACCAGTACCTCAGAGCCTTTAAGGAATCCTGGGTTTTATGTTCTGCTGGAGATATCAGGCAAAAGCTTTTGTTTTCTTGAATCACCCAGTGGTTTCCTGGACCATAAGGGAAGAATTGTTAGCAAGAGTGGTGACATTCTGTTATTCTGGGAATTTGGCATTACTACGATACATATCTCAAACACATGATATGAAAGCATTGGTCTGAGTTTAAAAAATAAAACAAAAGGCTTAATGTGCTGTCAAGTGGGGGGGGGGGACTCAACCGGCTGCCAGTTACCAGGTGGAGAGGTGGAGAAGTGGACATCTCCCAGGGTGAGAGGCTGGGTGAGAAAAGGAAAGCTCCAAGGTGAAAATGGGGAGGGTCTGTCATTGGGAGTCAGGGAGGGTGCTTGTGACTGTTGGTTTCTGCTTTCCTTCACTGTGCAGCGAAAGGGCTTGTCACGAGACAGGTGTTTACATTCCACAGTCTGTACTGTTGGAGTTTCTCACGGGAAAGGGAGACTGGATGTGACGTACACTGGTTTCCTGTTTTTCACTGTTCTTTGCAGTTTCACTTTGGTGATTCTCTCCGAGCTGTCGAGGAGAGAGGATGCATTTCTCTGCTCCGGCAGAGGCAAGATGTCTTTCTGTAATATAATCGCTTTGAACTTTAAATAAAGCAATATAGAGTATGCAGCACGTACTCCTCATCCTTCTGCTGTGCACGGGACTCTGCTTTAAACTAACACGGGGTTATGGGCCCAGAAGTCGAATCGGAGTGCCGGCAAGGGATCGGAATGCAGAGGGACAGATCGGATCAGAATCTGCTCTGCGTGTCAAGATGATTGATGAGGTATGTGCTACTGCTCCGGGCAGCCTGCCAGCTTCTAGTTAATGGCCTTATGGCTGGACTTTTAACTTTAAAGCCGTTTTGCTGGGAATAGGCAAAAGGCTCCCAGGCACAAGTTACTATGCTGGGGAAATCGAAAGTAACTTTTAAGTGCGCTTTTGGAATAAGGCAGCTGCAGCAGTGACGCAGCAAGATTTAAAGCAGCATATATGACGCTGAAGGCTAATGCCAGAGTCATGATGGCCCTTCAGGATGCTTGTGGGATTCCAAAGCTCAATAAGAAGAATTACGCGGACTGGGTTTTGTATGCAGAGGCAATTCTGCGGAAAGAGGGTTTGTTTGAGGTGATTACAGACAACCCCCCAGCTCCAGTTACAGATGTATGGGCAGCTAAGGATTCCAAAGCAAGGGGAACTCTTACATTGATAGTATCCCCGGAAGAGCTCTGTCTGTTGCGTGATAAGACCTCAGCCAGAGAAATTTGGGACGCTTTGAGAGAGGCTCACTTAAGGACAGAAGCTGGATCCACTATGTTTTACTTCAACAAGCTGCATAATATGGCTCTTGCTGAAGGTGGAGATGTGCGTTTACATCTGATGGAGATGCAAAATCTGAGACATGAGCTGCAACAGAGAGGACTCAACTTTCCAGAGGCTGTGTATTCTTTCATGATACTACAATCTTTGGGTTCAGGTTGGGAGTCTGTTGCAACCCAGATTGCTGTGCAACCAACAGCTCAGCTAACAGTGGATTATGTTACTGCCGTGATTAAATGAAGCAGATCGCCGGGGTGCTAGCTGCATGGGCAAGGGGGAGTCTTCACAGACGTCGTCCCATAGTGCAGTGGAACCACCAGATGGCGCCAAAGCTTTGAAGGCAGTGAAATGCTACTCGTGTGGACGTCTAGGCCATATGAAGAGGGAATGCAGATATCCCAGGGCCAAGACAGAGCAGCGCAGCGAAAGCTCATCGCGCGGAAAAGGCCGAGGCAAAGGCAAAGGTCCGGTGTCAAGGACAACGCAGCACAAGGCTATGGTTTCACGCTTCACTCCAAAGGTTGCAGAGGTCCAGAAGACGTCTAGATCTTTCTTCGTTGTTGATTCAGCGGCGACCCACCACATGTGCAACGATAAGAGACTGTTTGTGTCTTTTACACCGCAGGAAGGTGCGATTCACCAGGCGGATGACCACACAATTCCCAGTAAAGGCTACGGAACTGTTGTTCTTCACAGTTTGGACTTATCGATACAGAATGTGCTTTACGTGCCAGATGCCAAACATAATCTGCTCAGCGTTGGACAGCTGAATGAGCGGAACATTGACGTTTCCTTCAAGAACAGGAAGTGCATCATCACAAAGAAAAATGATTATGTATTGCATGCTGAATATGTTGATCGTTTGTTTGTTTTGTATTATGATGATGTTGTGCAGGATGACACTTGTTGCATTGCAGGTTCTAACAAAAGTTTGCATGCAGAATGTATTCATGATTTTCATAGAAAATTTGGTCATTTGCATTTTGAGGCAGTATCTAAAATGCCTGCCTTGGTTGAAGGTATGACTATTAAACCCTGCAGGTACCACATGAAGTGCAAAGCGTGCGCAGCAAACAAGGTAAAAATGGCTGCGAAAGGTAAGGTGTCTAGTAGGCAAGCTACGGAACCATACCAGATTGTTCATGCAGATTTGGTTGGACCACTAGCGCCCTCTTTGGGTGGCAATAGGTACTTCATGGTTCTCATTGATGCATTTTCCAGATATATTTTTGTGTACAATCTCAAGCAGAAATCAGAGGCTTTTCCTAGGTTCAAGGAATTCTGTGCTTGGTTGGAAAATGTGCATGGTAAGAAGATAAAGACTCTTTTCAGTGATCGCGGGGGAGAATTCACTTCTCAGCAGTTTGAAGCTTTTCTGACTGAGAAAGGAATTCAACACGATTTGTCTAGTCCTCGCTCGCCATGGCAGAATGGACTTGCGGAAAGGGCAAATCAGACATTGCTTCAAGGGTTAAAAACCTTGCTGCATGATGCCAATCTTCCAGAGAGTTATTGGGCCGAATCTCTCTCGTGTTTTGTTTACAGTTACAATCGCAGGTTATCTTCAGCGATTGGTTGTACCCCCTATGAGAAGATGTTTGGCAAGAAGCCATACATTAAACACATGAAAATTTTTGGTTCTGACATGTGGGTTCATTCACCACAAAATTCCAAGTTAGACAAGCGTGGATTGCATGGTGTCTTTCTAGGTTATCAGAAAGGGTCTTACAGAATAATGATGACTGACTCTAAGGCAATTAAGCTCACGAGAAGTGTTGAGTACAATGCAAAGTGGGGGGAGAATGTGGGAATTTTCCAATGTTATCCTGATGACGGTGATGAGACTGAGGTTAGTCAAAAGCAGCCACAACAACCCACACCCACTGATGAAGGTTCTGAGTCTGAATCTGAAACTGAATCGGGTGATTCAGAGGATTTCAAGAGTGCGAAAGCCTCTATGCGACCCTCTGAAAGCTCTGATCAAGAATTGGAGGAACCATTGTTCACAATAGGTCGTTTTTCTCCTAAAAAGGAAGAGGAGAGTGTTGAAGACTTAAGGCTAATTCGTAGGTCACAGAGAGCCACAAAAGGCAGACCTCCAAAGAGATTTGCTGATGAATTTGCTACGGTAGCAGTAACAGCTGTTAAAAGCTCCAAGAAGGTATTTGAACCTTCTAGTTTCCAAGAAATCCAGGGTTTGGATTCAAAGGAAGCTGAGCCATGGTTAAATGCCATGAAGGCTGAACTTGATTCCTTAGAAAGGAACAAAACATGGGAGCTAGTTCCAGTAGTTCCAGGAATGAAACTGCTTGGAAGCAAATGGGTCTTCAAAGCGAAGACAGATCAAAATGGCAAGATAGTCAGACACAAAGCCAGATTGGTAGCCAGAGGTTTTGCACAGGTACCAGGTGAAGACTATCACGAGACCTACTCACCCACAGTGAGGTATGAAAGCATAAGGCTTATGCTCAAGCTAGCTGCAGAGGAAAATCTACACATTAGTCACCATGATATTAATACAGCTTTTCTGTATGGATCTCTAGATGAATCACTTTATATGCTTCCACCTGATGGCGTACAGGTAAAACAGGGATTTGTTTGTGCTCTGAAGAAATCCCTTTATGGTCTCAAACAAAGTGCACGGTGTTGGCACACAAAACTCACTGAAGTATTGTTTTCTCTAGGTTTTCAGCAAGGGAAAGCTGATCCATGTGTATTTGTCAAAGAGGAGGGGCAAAAGAAACTGTACTGTTTGTTTTATGTTGATGATTTATTATTCTTTTGGAAAGATGTCGCAATGTACAATAACGCCCTAGCTCAACTGAAAGAGCACTTTGACATGAAAGATCTTGGTGAGGTAAACAACTACCTATCTCTGGAAATAGAGAGAGATCAAGATGGTAACATTCTAGTACACCAGTCACGGAAAATTGCTGATGTGTTAAGCAAACTTAATCTGATGGATGCTAACCCTGTAGACACACCGATGACAACAGGTTATCAGATAGATGACACTGAAGAAGCATTTTCTGACACTACATTGTACAGAAGTGTGCTAGGCAAGCTAAACTTCATTGCCAGATGTTCAAGACCAGACATTGCTGTTAGCTGTAATTTGCTAAGCAGACAAGTCAACAATCCTAGTATCAAGAATTGGAAAGCTCTGAAACGCATAGCGCGGTATTTGAAAGGCACTATGCATTACAGACTGAGATTTAACAATCGAAAGTCTGGTGGTCTTGAGGTATTTGCAGATGCAAGTTTTGGAAGTGACACTACAGACAGGAAAAGTACGTCTGGAGTTTGCTACATGTACAATCAGGGTCTGTTTGATTGGTCATGCAAGAAGCAAACAACAGTTAGCTTAAGTTCTTGTGAAGCCGAACTGAATGCACTGTCTTATTCACTTAAGGATTGTGAATGGTTAATACAATTGTGCAAAGATATGAAAATTCCTGTCAAATGTCCAATCCGGGTTTACCAGGACAACAAAGCATGTTTAGCTTTGCTGAAGTCTGAAGGTTGTAAGCAAAGCACAAAGCACTTGCAATTAAAGTTGCAGCATGCTAGGGAATGTATTCAGAAGGGACTCGTAACGGTGTCCTATATGCCAGGTAATGAAATTCCTGCTGATGTATTGTCCAAGATTGTATCCAGGGATCAACACTGTACCTATATGCAAAAGTTGGGTTTGTACTGATATTGTACGAACACGCTGCCCAGTGATGTTCACAGAAAGGGGGAGGATGTTGGTTTCTGCTTTCCTTCACTGTGCAGCGAAAGGGCTTGTCACGAGACAGGTGTTTACATTCCACAGTCTGTACTGTTGGAGTTTCTCACGGGAAAGGGAGACTGGATGTGACGTACACTGGTTTCCTGTTTTTCACTGTTCTTTGCAGTTTCACTTTGGTGATTCTCTCCGAGCTGTCGAGGAGAGAGGATGCATTTCTCTGCTCCGGCAGAGGCAAGATGTCTTTCTGTAATATAATCGCTTTGAACTTTAAATAAAGCAATATAGAGTATGCAGCACGTACTCCTCATCCTTCTGCTGTGCACGGGACTCTGCTTTAAACTAACAGTGACTTGTCAATGCTGTGACTTGTTTGCATTTTGAGGATGAAATTGCTTGCACCCACTGGAAACTTGACTCCTCTGTTACAGCAGGTGAATCTCAAGGGATGTCCAGGGCACGGTCTACCCTGTTGTGTTGGATGAGTTTCAGTAGGTAAGAATCAAGGACATTGCCCCTTGCCCCTCTGGTCTGAGGAAAATTAGCAGGAAGGGGAAAGCTGACTGGGTCAGGAAGGTGATTAATGCCTCCTTAGAAGAGGGGGTGGTCCCTGCCTACCTGAAGGCAGCAGTGGTGAGCCATCAACACAGATAGAAGGGTTATGTGGACCCCCCCCAAGTTATTTCATGGTGGCCCTTGGAGGTGGGACTTCTGGAATGGGACCTTTTAGGTAGAGTGTCATATGACATCTTCAATCAAACTCTAGAGGGGTGGGGCATAACCAATTGACAGGAGGTAGTATTCTAATACTACTGATGCCTGTTGTATGCATGACCAAAGTATCTGGCAAGGCTGCTCAGTCAGTGGATTTAAGGGGGAGGGAGTGTCTATGGCACCCTGTCTGAAGGCAACTAGGAGAGACAGACAGACCAGTTGCCATGCCCATCAAGTTTGGAAGGGACCAGCTCCCTCAGACATTTTATTGGGGGTGGGGCAGTAAAGACCCCTAATAGCTTTATACTACTGATACCTATTGTTTGCATGACGCTCAGTCAGTGGATTTTTTTTGCGGGGGTGGAGGGCACCCTGTCTGAAGGCAATGAGGAGAGACATACAGACCAGTTGTCATACCCATGGCCTGTAGCTCAGTGTCAGGAGAGAGATGAGATGGCTGAGTCCAGGAAAGATAAACCATGGACTGCAAAACTGAACTTGAATCCTGATAGTGACGCTCCACCATGACTGCCACAAGGGTTTGGTAACTTTTAAGCTTTCTGTCTGCTATATATGCTTCCCCATTCTGAAATATTCATCTGAAAGAAGACTTGGTAATGCAAGAAAAACGAAAACTTACTGTAATTATAAAAAGACAGGACGATTGGGGGGGGGTGTTGTAGGGATCAGTGCTGTTCTTCTAGATTTACAAATGCCAGAGCTCACCATGAATAGCACCTACCCGAAAGTTAAATTCTTCAGGAGAAAACTCTTATCTAACAAAACCTCTGAATTGAATATGATTTTCCCCCCTGTGCAATGTATATTATTTTGTTTTCATCCCGTTTTATGTATTTTATATTTAGTAATGTCCTTGGCCAAATCAATAAATAATAAGTGCATTTGTATCTGAAAGAAACAGTTCCAAGAAACAGCATTTTATTTTTCTTAACCATTTATTTTGCATTACAATGATCATAATGAATTTTTTAAATCATACACTACGGAGTTCTTTGTATTTGGGATCCACAATCCCCACATTCTGACCCCCTTTTCTCTGCTCTTGTTTTCCTTTACCAAAGCAAGCAAGAAAGAAACAGAGATCCCAAGTCCTGGATTTCACCACCAGGCCTCCAATTTTCCTTCATTGCCATAGATTTTGGAATACACAAGGAGGAGATCTACACTGTCCCATTTACCCTTCCTGTTCAGGCTGGTGTGAGATTCGTGAAGCACTATAACAGCTTTCTTCGGTAACTGTAAGAACAAATCTCCCAGTTGCAATAAGAAATCTTCCATTTTTGCGGATGGTACAAAGATTTGTTGTTGAACAACCTTTGAAAGTAAAAAAGGTGATAAAGAAGGTATCTGGAAAAAAGAAAACAAATATTGACTTTAGACCTTTTCCCAGGGAATAGGAGATGGTGCCTGTGATGGTGAATGAGAATTTTAATATGTTAGTTTTAAAAAGTGTATATTTAAGAAATCTGAGAAATAACATAATTTCATCATAACATGAATGTACAAAATTTTCAACATTAGGAATTCAGGTAAAAAAATTACTCAGGTGTAAATCAAAATTGGCATCATACTCAAAGGAGTCTCAAGACATGAAGTTTATTAATAAACAGGTTCTATTTATAAAATATTATGAAATTAGAGGTTTTATAAACTGCCCTAATTAATATGTTAACAAAATCAAATTCTTGTGGTCAGGTGATTTGCATTAAAATGCAATGAATTCTATCCCTGCCATCTCCTGGCCCTGTTAAAAGGCACATGCTGTGGCCACACAAAAATATTGGAAAACAACACTCCCTCCCTTGTTTGTGAGCCTTGAGTGTGTGGTCCTGGCATGAGTCAACAGTGTGATGCAGCCACATAAAAAGCTGGAGTTGCACTCCATTGTCTCTCAGGATGGTTGGATGCCAACTGAGGCTCCCTCATTGTCCCAAGCTGTGATCTAGGCATCCAGAGAATCCTTTTATTTTACCATATCCATTTTCATGTTAAACACATCTAACATGAACTGGCGGAAAAGGGAGTTTCCAAAAGCTGGTCAGGAACTCCTGTCCAAATTCTTACTTCGCCCTCAAAAGTGAAACTAGCAAAGCCCAGGCTGTAAAGGTCAGGATAAGGATGAGGAGGGGAAATGTAGGGCACCAGCAGCTCAAATCCCCTGTTCATTCCCGATCCCCTATTCTTTTCAGGAAGGAAGTGTGTGGTAAATTTGGTCCCTTTCCAAACAGCATTATTCCTCAAAAACACTGTTGATCGGGAGTAGCTTTTAGGAGGATACAGAGCACCTAGCTAGATACTGCTCATTGTCACAGTATTTAAGGAAATTTAGTTACATTTCTTTACATAATAAATATGCTTTTTGAGAAAGAGGCACACATTTTGTCCTGAACTGCATGCCAGTGGTAGAAAGATCAAGAGCAACTGGGGTGGAGCAATGAATGCACTTTCCCCTTTTGTCCAGAAGCGTATTTAATATAAACAGCAGAATCTGAATCCTGCTTCTAGACAAGCAAGTGGTATTATGAAAGTTAAAGGGCAAAGTCCAGGCAGGCAAAACACTAAGGAAGAGTGCAGTGCAGCCACAAAGAGATATGACCCCTCTCACTTTTCCAGCAACGTGCAGTGGAAAAAAAGAGGAAGGAAGGGAGAGAAGGAGATCAGGACAGAGTCTGCGTGACCCAGGCGATGACTAGGCCTCCCCCCCCCCGATGAAATAGCAATGTTACCTTTATGAAGAGCTCCTCTAAAATCAACACATTGGGTCTCATTCTCAAGGCAGTTGACGGTCTTCTCACTTTTACACTTTTTCTCTCCTTTGGAGAAGCAGGATGGGCACTGCAGACCATTTTCAGCCAGCACGTTGCGATCAGGAACTTTCAATATCAAATGTAAAGTGAACATGTTCATGTCTTTGTTGGTTTTTATATCTCTGTGTTATATAAATGGAATCTAGCCTAGGAACTTACAGTTTTGCTGGGGCAGCTGCAAGTGTTCTTGGATGAAAACATGATCTAGAAACAATCTGGGTTCAGGGCTGAGCATGGGACAAAGTCACCATTGGTCTCTGAGATGAATGACCTTTACCCAAAGGGGGTGGGAGAGTGTGAACTTTATTTTCCTTTTAATCTCTTGGAATGTATTCATGCCATCGATTATGCTGTAGCCTCTCTGAAAATATAGGCTCTTAGTCCCCCATTTTTGTACAGAGATTCTGTCTTTCTTCTGCTCTTAACAATGAGCTATCCTAGAGTTTCTGTGAACCGCCCAAAGACACCCAGGTACAAGGTGGTTCCTAAATTCAATAAATTCAATAAATAAATGTCAGAGCATGCTGTAAGGTAGGGTCTTATATTTGCACAATTATAACTGATGGGTTAGATAAAAAGGTAATGGAACCCCTGACCATTAGGTTCAGTCGTGGCTGACTCATCTCACTTTTTTTGTCGAGGGAGCCGGCGTACAGCTTCCGGGTCATGTGGCCAGCATGACTAAGCCGTTTCTGGAGAACCAGAGCAGCGGACGGAAACGCCGTTTACTTTCCCGCCGGAGCAGTACCTATTTATCTACTTGCACTTTGACGTGCTTTCGAACTGCTAGGTTGGCAGGAGCAGGTACCAAGCAATGGGAGCTCACCCCATTGCAGGGATTTGAACCACCGACCGCCTGATTGGCAAGTCCTAGGCTCTGTGGTTTAACCCACAGCGCCACCCCCGTACCTTCTGGGTTAGGTAGTACTTGTCAATTAAAGGACAGAGAAGAACTAGCTCAATTGTGATTCAGGAGGACACTTAGATAAGATAGGTTGCTTGTAAGGTCCATATTTGAAACATCCAATTGAAAGTGAACTTGAAGGGACCATAAGCTATTTATGAGCTGTTCAGGAGCTTAGGTATCCAATTTTATATCTGATCCTTTATGGTGCTGCTTCAAGGGACAGGAAGAAGAATTACAAGCCTGGTAGATGAAGGGAACGCAGTGGATGTAGCCTACCTTGATTTCAGCAAGGCATTCGACAAGGTGCCCCATGATATTCTTGTAAAGAAGCTGGTAAAATGTGGTCTTGACTATGCTACCACTCAGTGGATTTGTAACTGGCTGACTGACCGAACCCAAAGGGTGCTCATCAATGGTTCCTCTTCATCCTGGAGAAGAGTGACTAGTGGGGTGCCACAGGGTTCTGTCTTGGGCCCGGTCTTATTCAACATCTTTATCAATGACTTGGATGATGGACTCAAGGGCATCCTGATCAAAATTGCAGTTAACACAAACTGGGAGGGGTGGCTAACACCCCAAAGGACAGGATCACACTTCAAAACGACCTTGACATATTAGAGAACTGGCCCAAAACAAACAAGATGAACTTTAACAGGGAGAAATGTAAAGTATTGCACTTGGGCAAAAAAAAATGAGAGGCACAAATACAAGATGGGGGACACCTGGCTTGAGAGCAGTACATGTGAAAAGGATCTAGGAGTCTTGGTTGACCACAAACTTGACATGAGCCAACAGTGTGACGCGGCAGCTAAAAAAGCCAATGCAATTCTGGGCTGCATCAATAGGAGTATAGCATCTAGATCAAGGGAAGTAATAGTGCCACTGTATTCTGCTCTGGTCAGACCTCACCTGGAGTACTGTGTCCAGTTCTGGGCACCACAGTTCAAGAAGGACACTGACAAACTGGAACGTGTCCAGAGGAGGGCAACCAAAATGGTCAAAGGCCTGGAAACGATGCCTTATGAGGAACGGCTAAGGGAGCTGGGCATGTTTAGCCTGGAGAAGAGGAGGTTAAGGGGTGATATGATAGCCATGTTCAAATATATAAAAGGATGTCATATAGAGGAGGGAGAAAGGTTGTTTTCTGCTGCTCCAGAGAAGTGGACATGGAGCAATGGATCCAAACTACAAGAAAGAAGATTCCACCTAAACATTAGGAAGAACTTCCTGACAGTAAGAGCTGTTCAACAGTGGAATTTGCTGCCAAGGAGTGTGGTGGAGTCTCCTTATTTGGAGGTCTTTAAGCAGAGGCTTGACAACCATATGTCAGGAGTGCTCTGATGGTGTTTCCTGCTTGGCAGGGGGTTGGATTCGATGGCCCTTGTGGTCTATTCCAACTCTATGATTCTATGATTCTAAGGAGAGGCCTGGCTGGAAAGGTAACCCATCCCTTTTCAGGCAGAGACAAAGCTGCCATGAAGGTCCCTCTGAGTACTGTTGATTGACTAAGGATCCAAGCCCTAACATGTTAATGATTCTACAATGATGCATAAACTTACGGCTGAGAGTTTCATTGTTACACAGGTCAGTGTTGCAGCATTGCATCTTCATCTCAAAGAATTTACCATCCACTGCAGTGAAGCTGTAATCACCTGAGAAACAATATCTGGATGACAAACAAGTATTCTCAATTTGCACTTCAGGGTTAACTGTGAAAAAGAATTTTAAAGAACTATCAGGATCTGGGGGGAAATGCGGTCTATTGCTCCTAAAGCACATTCATTATAATGCTTCCAATTTTCTGTGTGGTCGGAATCAGGACCTTTTCAAAGTAACAATATGGAAAGTATTATTCAATTTGGCAATCTAAAGTAAGGTTCTGTTTATTTATTTAAATTTGTGCACACTGCTATATCGTAAAAGGAAAGAGATATCAAATGTTTTTCAGTTTTAATACATAAAAGATACAATATTAAAAGTAAATAGATAGATTTCAATAAACTAGTGTATTCTTAATGGTCTGCTGGAAAAGAAAGGTTTTCTGCAGGCACTTAAGAGTTCAGCTCTCAACCACAAGTCATAGTCTCTTGCCTCCATAATCCATAGAACCAGCCTCTCTTTTTATGTTAACAATTAATTTGCAAAATGCATTAAATTTGAAATTTATTCAGAATTTTATTTTAGGTCAAATTTGTTGCATGAAGAATCATGCCTTTTTCTATACATCTGACAATACATCTGCCATACACTGCACTCTCTCTTCTAGTCGGTTAGAACAGTTTGCAGGTTCGGGGCATGCTTCCCTAAGCTCCTGTTGTTGAACACAAGACACTTGGCAAGACACTTGCATTACACCAACCTTACTACCCCCTTGCCCCTCTCCCTCCAACAATGTAGCAGTGATGTTGGAACAGATGGTCAAGTAAGCAGCATCCCACCCAGGATTGCCCCAAGACATTTTGGCACTGAGATGAACCACAAAATGGCACCCACTCCCTCCTGGGTAGAAGAGGTGAGTAAATCAGGAACAAGCAAAGGGATCAAATCAACCTGAACCAATGGTTGAAGTAGGAACCAAAGACCATCAAGGTGGAGGGACCCACTTTGAATCAAGCTGGGTAACTAAAACCCTTTATAAGAGGTGAACTACAGGAAAACTTCCTTCATGCTGGTTGCTTCCTCATCATTTCATCACTGAGAATTCTTTCAAAATTACTTGAGGGGGGATAAGGAGCCATGAGTTTGTGAAGCATTTTCATCTCCCATTCTGGTTGCTCAGCTTTTGAATAGTTTTTATACATCTGTGAAAGGATTCTCAATTGTAATGTCATTTACGGCAAAGGGAATATTCAGCTTATATTCCAGGCTTCTTGTCCTAGTTTGATAACCAAAACTAAACTGGAGTTCATTGGTTTGGCTCAATAGGGATTTCTGGTTGATGCAAATCAAGTTCTCCAAGCTTGGCGATCAACACCCAAATTCAGCCACTGCTTGTGATCAGGTGATGTTAGATTCCCCATTTTCATATGCAAGCCATTCATTCCTTACTTCTGATGTTGCTGGACTGCATCTCCCATCATCCCTGACTGGTGGCCAGGCTAGCTAAGGCTGATGGGAGTTCTAATTCATCTACAGCTGAAGTGTCACAGCTTCCTCACCTCACTTTTTTCATAGGTGAGTTGTTCCAGCATAGACTTCTATATGCTAGTAGAACCCTTAAAGTTCACCTATATCTTAACCTGGGTCAAATCCAACAGAAAAGACAAAAAGACAGGCAAATCTTACCTATATTTGTACGCAGAACACTGGCAGAACAGGTATACATAACATTATTATTACAAGGTGCATCTGCATTGCCTTTAGATGTCATTCCAGTCCCGTTAAACTTATATTTGCACTCCAGACGTCCCGCTGAGGACAGGAGGAAAAGATTCATGAATCATCATCATCATCAACATCATCATTATTTCGTTTTGCTGTTTGCTTAATGAGACACAGAGGAAGAGGTGTTCGTGAATTAAATCTTTTAAATTAAAAAGTGTTCAATTTAGTAAGCATTTTAATAGAAGAGAATGAAATGAAATGAGTAAAACACTCATTAATCAAAACTATTGTAGCCGTTGTTCGGAACGCTTGGTGAATTATTTCCAAGAAGTGGAGAGGTGTACTCTCCCTTTCCCACAGCCAACTTTTCCTCCCATCCAGACTTTCACTTAAATACGTTTTATTCCCACTGTTTTGTCACAAGCGTAGATCTGAGCACAATTGAACTATGGAATTTTCTACAAGAGGCATTGAATGCCACCAATTTCAATGACTTTTAAAGAGGATTTGATAAATTGATTGAGAATAAGGCTACTAAGCATGATGACTATGTATTACCTCCAATATCAAAAGTAGCATATTTCAAATATCAGTTGCTGGAACCCACAGTAAGCCAGAGTGTTGCTGTGGTGTGGTCCTGATTGTGTACTTCCCATAGTCATTGAGTTCGCAAGTGTTAGGACAGGATCCTAGACTAGGGATGAACCAATTTATCAATTTCACTTGCTGTCAAGTTCTTATTTTTCTAATTCATTTATTTATCTGCAGCCACTTCCTCTAAGAAGCTCAAGGTAGTGTACATGGTTTTCCCCTCCCCATTTTATCCTCAGAAGATTCCTGTGAGGTAGGTTAAGTTGAGGGAAAGTGCCTGGTCTAGGATCCCCCAGTGAGCTTTGTGGCTGAGTGAAGATTCAAACCCTAGCCTTCTGGATCCTTGTCTGGCACTCAAATCACATTCAGCGCCCCACATTTCCACAATCAATGAGTACAGTCATTTGTTGTTGTTGTTGTTGTTTAGTCGTTTAGTCATGTCCGACTCTTCGTGACCCCATGGACCAGAGCACGCCAGGCACTTCTGTCCTCCACTGCCTCCCGCAGTTTGATCAAACACATGCTGGTAGCTTCAAGAACACCATCCAACCATCAAGTACAGTCATACCTTGGGATAAATGTGCTTCAAGTTAAGTATTTCAGGTTGCACTCTGTGGTGACCTGGAAGTAACGGTGTGCGTTACTTCCGGGTTTTGCCGCGCACACAGGCACAGGGGGTCAAAATGACGATACGCACATACACGAAAGTGGAAAAATACGACCTACGTATGCACAGATGCATGGACGCATGTTGCGTTCACTTCAGGATGTGAACGGGGCTTCGGAACAGATCCTGTTCGTATCCCGAGGTACCACTGTAGTAGTTGTGGATCTGGATCCTTACCAGTGGGTTGATATGCTCTGTTCCAAGGAGTAGACTTGAAGGTGTCTTTCTTTGTAAAATGTATTTAATTTCTTCCTGCTATGGCCATACATTGTCTTCTTCCCTTCCCTTTCCTAAGCAACTTTTTCTCTCCATTCCAATGGAATTATTATTCTATCCTATTTTTAAGGCATATTTTCTCTACCTCTCCCAGTAAAGAAAAGCTTATTCACCTTCTTAGCACTTTCCCTCCACTATGAAATCATGCCCAACATTTTCATCTGGCAATCTCTTGCCTTTGCAAATCCCCCCTCTGTGTCCCTACCCCCCCCCCCACCACACCACACAGACACACAGAGAGTGATCCACATTTTGTGTGTATTGGCAGCTTTCATGTTAGAGTGGGATATTTCATTATTTTTCTACATGACATTGTTTATCTGTATAACATCACAAGAAATAATCTCTTGACTTGACTCTCCCCTACTTTCTCTTGGTAACCCAGCAGTCCTTGCTCTCTATGGTGTTGATCTACACTCCTAACTCTCCTTCCCTCTCAAGAAGCAAGTTCTCTTCAGTGTCCTCTAAAGATCATCAGATGTTCCCCATCTTACCTGCAGAAAGTGGGGCCAAGAGGAGGCATGTGCTTAGGAGTGCCTTCAGCATTCTAGAAAGAATAGGAGACTCAGAGCAGAGAAGGATCATCAAATGAATTGATGCAGGTAGAGGCTTGCCTGGAGAGATTTAATGGCCATGGATTCATGTTGCAAGTAACACTTGGGAACAAATAGTTCAGGGAGGTCTGTGAATTGGAGTTGTTTGTTCATTACAAAGATGAAGAGGGACATACGAAAAATAAAAGCTCACTCTTGGAATTGTCTGAATTATTTCTCTAACATCTCATTAGTTGTTGATAGAAGCTTCTCAGATTTCTTCCTCTTAATAATAATAATAATATTTTTTTAAAAAATTTACCCCACCCATCTGACTAGGTCACCCTGGCTACTCTGGGTAGGTTCAAACATATACAGAAACATAATCAAATATCAAACATTAAAAACCTCCCTATGCAGGGCTGCCTTCAGATGTCACCTGAAGGTTTTATAGTTACTTATCCACTTGACTTTTGATGGAAGGTCATTGCAAAGTGTCGGCACCACTACCAAGAAGGCCCTCTGCCTGCTTCCCTCAGAGCTCACTTCTCAAAGTGAGAGAACCACCAGAAGGCCCTGAGAGCTGGATCTCAGTGTCTGGACTTAATGACAGGGGTGGAGATGCTCCGTCAGGAAAAGCCTGGATAATAGATACATATGGAAAGGGCTGTGGGTGCACATGGATGCAATAGAGGCTTTAAGCAGTAAAACTGATCCTGCTGTCTTGGCCGTGGTTTCCAAAAGATAAAAGGGATGAAGTGAGACTTCAGGAGTTGAATGTGCCAATGACTGAGAGAGTGTCAGGTATGAATTAGTCACCCACACAATGATGAGGAAGGTCTTGATTGGAGCCATCAGTGGCCATGGAGCTTCCTGCATTAGGGAGCTATACAAACATGGCCATTCTCTGAACCAGTCGAGTGGGAGGTACCAGGCCACGGGGAAGAGACATTGTTGGTTCAGCTCCAAATTACCCCCAAAAGCTGTTAGTGCACCACACAGATAAAGAGTGGAGGTGGTGAATCAATCTCTTCATGTGAAGACAAGACAGACAGACGTAGAATGTAAGGATATGTATCTGGAAGTAAAGGAAATTCTGTTTGCGGGGGGCTTTTTTATTTTTGCCCCAGAGGAAATACATAAGAACAAAGCTGATGAGATGGAGAGCTACTGAAAAAAGAAAGTAGACAGAAATTGGTCCCATTGGCTTCTTCTGCATCTTGGCAGGTGATGAGGTTGGGGTGAAAAACATTAGGCATTCTATGGCTTTTATGGGGTTAAGGGCACACTTCAGACATCTGCCAAACCTTAATTCCTTGCGGGGGATTCTGACCTGCCATGAAAATGTTGGGAAAACATGGAGCAGTGGGACCTAGGTGTACATGTTGGGTTAATACCCAAAGGGATGCAGGTGGTGCTGAGGCCTAAACCACTGAACCTCAATGGCTTACTGATCAGAAGGTCTGCGGTTCAAATCAGTACTACGGGTGAGCTCCTCTTGCTCTGCCCCAAATCCTCCAAATCAGCAGTTCAAAAGCATACCAGTACAAGTAGATAAATAGATACCCCAGCTGAAGTAAGGTAAATGGTGTTTATGTGCGCTCAGGCACTCGTCACAGTCCTCTATGCACCAGAAGTGATTTAGTCATGCTGGCGACATGGGCCATAAAGCTGTCTTCAAGCAAACACCAACTCCCTCGGCCTGAAAGTGGAGATGAGTGCCGCACCCCAAAGTCAAATTCAACTGGAGTTAACCGTCCAGGGGTCATTTTCCTTTACCATCACCTTCACCTGATACCCAAAGTTCACCTAACAAGTAGTGAGTCCTTTTCTCACTGTCTTTTCTCAGGAAGTCACAGTTGGAGGCTATAGTATACAGCTGGCAGTCTTGGGGAGGGCTGCTTCCATACAAGAGTTAGACAAAATCCTGTCCTGCCCACATTTTCTGAATTTGCCTAAATTTGGTTTTCAGTTCCTCCAGAGGATTAATTTAGCCTTCCTCCCTGCAGGGTAGACTTCCCAGAAAGCATGGAAACCTAACTGATTATTTGAATACTGTGCGGATGTGGTCAGAGTTTTTCAGTAATTATTAGTAAAGTGGCTAAAGTTGAATCTGATGCAGTACATTGAATCTAATACAGCGCTTCTCTGAGACTTTGTTGTTTTATGCAGCCAGGCTTCAATTTTTCTTTAGTAATCTTAATTTTTAAGTTTTTATTATTTTAAAAGCATACAATTCAGTTTTATGAGGTTGTATCTACATAGCAATTCTAAAGCAGAAACTTCTTAAAGAATCCTGAAAGGTTTTGGGTAGTGAGAGTACAGAAGATTATCTGTCAGCAGATGAGGCAGCTGTCTCATGAATTGGTGCAGGGCAGCAGGGAAGGTGTCAACTCCCCCTGGTAGGGACTACGGACAGCTCCAAATGAGGAACTTGTTCAAAGAAGGCTACCAAGTCAGTTGAGGTCATCTGACTATGCCCATCATTAAAGCAGAACAACTAACAGCAATGGCTAAGACGGCCAACCATATTCTTCAGTGCCTACCTCTAGCCCTCATTTGCTACAGACATGTGCACAAACTGTTAACAGTATCACATCCAAGGTCTATGGGAAGTTGCTGGGTCCTTCATGGATAAAGGTCTTTTCCGAGCCAGTGCCTCTGTCTTTCCTTTTGCTTGATGTGAAGTCTTACTGAGTTGGAAGGAGCGAAATACTTTTTTCTGATCTTTCAGGCCACTAATCAAAGTGCAATGAGAGTCTCAAGGTACTGCTCAGGTGACTGCTCAGCTGGCAAAGCTAGACATAGCTCAAGACTGTTGAAAGGTGCCAGGGACACACTGGTACACACTGAATAGAATACAATGGCTCCAAGATCATCACTGAGAGCTAATTAAATCAATTTATGGAACTTTGTCCCTCCTTATTCTAATTGTGTCAGATTGTTGGGACAGGGAGTGATACTTTGACTCAGCTGATCTGTTTAGTGATGACTGTCCTTAGCCACATTGTCTTGAATTGAACCCAGCTAGTTGTTTATACCTGCTTTAAACCCCATCTTCCATTTTCAAAAGGTGAGAAGAACTGTGAAATACTACAGCATCCTTCTTGGAGCAGCTGATCAGATAATAATAATAATAATAATTTGTATCCCGCTGTCCCCAGCCAAAGACAGGCTCAGAGCAGCTAATATCATATAAATAAGACAATATGCATAATACGATATACAATATGCAAATAAAATAACATTCAACATTCATTAAAATAATATAGAATAATATTAAATATCAGCATTTCAAAATTAAACAGAAATCCACTCAATCAGTTACAATAAGTAATTTCTAAACTCCAATCAATAAAACAACAGCAAACCACAGTGCACAACATAATACAATACAAAATGAGAAGCAGAGACTGGAGGGTGGGGCAAGGCAGGTGGAAGGAGGCCCTGTCTGATGAAGTCTCTCCCCTCACAGTTCTTCCTCCAGGCATAGCTTCCTTATGAGGAGACTCAGGGCCGGAGGGTGGGGCAAGGCAGGTGGAAGGAGGCCTTGCCTGATGAAGTCTCTCCCCTCACAGTTCTTCCTCCAGGCACAGCTTCATTATGAAGAATCCCAGGGCCAGGGGGTGGGGCAAGGCAGTTGGAAAGAGGCCTTGCCTGATGAAGTCTCTCCCCTCATGACAGGAGGGCAGTAGCTCACTTCCATTGTGGCCTCATGACTCTCTCCCCAGTTGACACGCTAGAAACTGCTCTGGCTGAGCTCTCTTTTTGCCTGTCGTCTTCTTCTTCTTCTTCCATTGCTTTGGATGCAGAGCAATTTCCTGTTCATACCACCACTCAAGGCATTTTTTAGCCACACAGTACAAAAGTCACAGAGGACATTCTGCACTAAGCTGTCTATCTTAGGGTGTTTTTCTTTGCTTCATGTTAGACCTACTTAGCAATGCAACTCCTTCCTTGATAGCCAAAAGTGCTTCTCAAGTGTCCCCTCCCAACCATCCCAATAAATATATTTGGCTGGAAGGATTGTCCTGGAGAAGATAATCTAATTGATCTTATTTATTGGCAGGAGTGTGTTCAGGAGCCAGGGCCTGTGACCGGTAGGGCTTCTCAGGACTGGGGCTTTCCTAAGTTTTTTCTGAAGAGGCAAGGTGCGGCCGCACAGGTGAGGCCAATTGGTAACTCACAACAGCTGGTGGCAAGAGCCAGGAAGGCATATTAGGTCAGCATTTCCCTTTGCCCCTTTGCCACAGCAACACATTTCCTGCCTTGCTGCATTTGGCTTCTTGACTACTGGCTTCCGGACCCCTGGACCCTTGGCTTCATGACTCCCGTTTCTCTGACCCTTGGACTCTTGGCTTCCGGACTCCTAGCTTCTGGACTCTCATTCCTGCACCCACCCAGCCGTCTTGCCCCTGGTCCCAACATCCTCAACCGGGACATCAACCGCCTGTAAACTGGACTGTGACATTCATTTTGCTTGCGTTTAATAAAGTTAAAGAAGACAGAAAAGTATTCTACTTTTTAATTACTCCATAATTTCATAAATATTTTACCAGAAAAAGTTGAAAGGAGGGGGGAAACCATGCTTAGTGCAGTTCAGAAGCTATGTGCTGTATAAAATTTTATGCAGTTCATAGTTCAATCATGGAACTCACTTCCACAAGAGGCAGTGATGGCCAGCAGCTTAGACGACTTGAAAAGAGGATTTGACAAATTCAGGCAGGGCAAAATAACCCACAATGTCTATGTTCTACCTCCACTTTCAAAGGAAGTTTGGTTACTTCCTTGAAAGTGAAATATGCTTCTCATGTTTCCACCCCATCGCTCACCAATGAATAAATTTGGCTGGAAAGATTGGAGGCAGTGTAGGTATTTTAGCACACTCCTATGCACTGTTGGTGGAAGTAGGTAAAGGTAAAGGTACCCCTGCCCGTACGGGCCAGTCGTGTCCGACTCTGAGGTTGCGCGCCCATCTCGCTTAAGAGGCCGGGGGCCAGCGCTGTCCGAAGACACTTCCAGGTCACGTGGCCAGCGTGACAAGCTGCATCTGGCGAGCCAGCGCAGCACACGGAAACGCCGTTTACCTTCCCGCTAGTAAGCGGTCCCTATTTATCTACTTGCACCCGGGGGTGCTTTCAAACTGCTAGGTTGGCAGGCGCTGGGACCGAGCAGCGGGAGCGCACCCCGCCGCGGGGATTCGAACCGCCGACCTGACGATCGGCAAGTCCTAGGCGCTGAGGTTTTACCCACAGCGCCACCCGTGTCCCCACTGTTGGTGGAAGTAGTAACCATTTATTTCAAAGGGATTAGAATGCAATTCTATACCTGTCTTCCTAGATGTAAGTGTCACTGATTTCAATGGGTTCTACACCCAGATAACTGTGTACAGTCATACCTTGGGTTAAATATGCTACGAGTTGAGCACTTTCGAGTTGTGTTCCTTGGCAACCTGGAAGTAACGGAGTGTGTTACTTCCAGGTTTAGCTGCTTGCGCATGCGCAGACGCTCAAAATGACGTCATGCACATGTGCAGAAGCGGCAAAAAGCGATGCGTGCGCAGACGTGCTGTCGCTAGTTACGTTTACCTCTAGATGCAAATGGGGCTCCAGAACGGATCCTGTTCGTATCTAGAGGTACCACTGTATAGTTCTGTCTTGTGACTTCTTCAAGGTACTGTTAGGAGTTTTGGTTTCTCTGGCGCTTCCCTCTATATCCCCTGCCTCACACTCTTTAATCCTACAAATACAGCCACTGTTTAAGAATCTTCTCTCACTTACACAATCACACACAAAATTTCCTGTGGAATAAAATTATATTTGCAATCTATTTTCTCCTCACTTGGATTTTAAACTCAATCCAAGAAACCAACCTTCACTGAGTTGGTATGGCATTTCCTCTCCCAACAGTTTCATGTAAATGTTGAATAGCACTGAGGGCAGGACAGAATCCTGAGGTTAATTGTCACAGTCCAATGGCTAAGGCTTTGAAAAGGAGACCTCTCAGTTGTCGCCTTTCCAGGCTCAGTATACCCAACTTCCTCATCCATTTCACATAAGACTTGGTTTCCAGATCCTAAATCAGTTTTGTAGTCCTTCTTTGCACATGTTCCAGTTCCTAAATATCTCTTTAGATTGCAGCGTCCAAAACGGACAGAGACAGTAATTCTGGTAAGGCCAGAGGTGGAGGAATCTGTATTTATATACACGGTGGGTGGTGTGTCAATAGTAGAGGAGTTTATACATAATGCTCCTCAGATGTGGAATTGATGGCAGTTACATGTAGGCCATTTTATCTGCCTAGAGAAGTAACAGACGATGCCATAGCCACAGCTTTTCACCTTGCAGTGAGTCATCTGGAGAAACCAGGGAATTATGTCAGAATGCTGTTTATTGATTATAGCTCGGCTTTTAATACCATCCTTCCGGACATTGTTTTTAAAAAGCTGAGGGACCTGGACCTTTCTTCTACCATCTGTGATTGGATTAAAGACTTTCTGAGGGATCACACACAAATAGTGAGAATTGGGCCTGTTACATTTTCCTCTCTGAAGCTCGGCATTGGCACCCCACAGGGATGCGTGCTGAATCCCTACCTGTACTCGTTGTATACATATGACTGTATATCATCCGATCCATCTACTGTGTTTATTAAGTTTGCAGGTGATACCACCATAATGGGTCTAATTACAGGTGGAGATGAATCAGCCTATAGGGAGGAGGTTCATAAAGTCCTGACATGGTGCCTAGAGAACAACTTGCACCTAAATATCAGTAAGACAAAGGAGATAGTGTTGGACTTTCGGAGGAAAAGAGGGAACCAGCCTCGTTGTAGATCAGGGGGGCCGTGTGGAGAGAGTCTCTTCCTTTAAATTCCTGGGAGTCTACCTTAGTGAAGACCTCACTTGGAAAATCAATATAACCCAGGTGGTTAGGAAGGTCCAACAGAGACTTCATTTCCTCAGGGTCTTGCGAAAGAACAATGTCAAACAAAAACTGATGATCTCCTTCTACCGGTCCACAATAGAAAGTGTCCTTTCATATTGTATTACAGTGTGGTACACTGGTTTGACAGCCACAGACAGGAAGTCCCTACAGAGTGTGGTGAATGCATCATGCACTGTCCCCTGAGTTCACTAAATGACATCTCGGGAGACCATTGCCTCAGGAGAGTGAGGAAAATTCTTAGGGATGACTCACAACCGGGCCAGCACCTCTTTAATCTCCTACCTTCAGGCAGGAGATACAAAATTATAGTTAGCCGCACCAACAGGTTAAAAAAAAAGTTTTTATCCGTGGTCTGTTGGGCTGCTGAATGGAAAAAAAAAATAGTGGTGCAATTGACTGTGGGATTCAGCCTCTGTAGTGTTGTCAGTTATGGATAACATCCTCGCAACCTTCTCAACCCCAACCAACACTCTGTTGGTTCCGGCAGCAGAAGACTTCATAGAAAACTGTCAGCAATACAGAGTCCACGCATTCGTAGAACATTTGTTTCTCATAACCATTCTGACATGAATTTATTATAAACGGTATTGTGGGTGAATCAGAAAGCCATAAGTATTAGACAAGATTATGAAAGACGGTTACGACAGCAAGAATCTCGGTTTATCTTTATGTTTAAAACCATTCATCCTTGAGGACTTAATTCTAAACTGGATCTCAATTGTTTTATTTCATTCTTTACATTCTGGCTCTTAAACTGTACTGTATCTTTAAGCTCAATCTCCTGGTAATGAGCACCACCTGGGGTCGGCTTTATAGGTTTCTTGCAACATGTAGTCAGTAGCAGTGGTTACATAACTTTATGGCCACTGCTCCATAGATATTACACCCCATATAGATGAGGTATGTACTTTTCATTTTATTTCATATTGAATTGTCATTATAGTTCATGCGTATCAGTTGTAATAATTTGAGTTATTGTAAGTTACCATGTATATGCAGGTCATCGTTTCAATAATTCATTTGCAGTTTATGAAGCATTTCTGTATCCTTCTGCTGTGCTGAAGAAGAATTCTATGAAACAGTGGGTATATCCAGAATCACTGTTCACTACATCTGTTTGCAGACCACCTCGACAGCGTTGGATGTCATAAAACAAAGCTTTACAGCTTGTTTTCATCAGATAAAAATCTGACCCATTGCTTCTATCAGAGACTTGCATAGTCTGCAAAGACTTTCAGTGACTTATAAGACTTATGTTTAGTTGGTTCTATGTTTTCAAGAGAATCCATCAAGACAGCACATTTAGTGACTTTCAGAGATTTATAAGATTTCTGTTTACAGTGGTACCTCTGGATACTATCCGTTCCGGAGCCCGGTTCACATCCTGAAGTAAACGTAAGACGCACGTACATGTGCGCGGGTCGCGTTTTGCAGCTTCCGCGCTCCATTACTTCCAGGTTGCAGCGGAGCGCAAACTGAAATTACTTAACTTGAAGCTGCTTCAACCCGAGGTATGACTGTATTTGGTTTCTCATGTTGTTCAATGTTCTGTATAGACTATATAAAGAGTTTATATTGATATTGCATTGTTGTACTTGGTCATCGTGTTGCCTTGGATATTAATGATTTGTAGAAAAATTGCCAGCAATCCAAGAAGATTCACCCCGTCTTCCACAGATTGGTCTTGTTACCGGTTGTACCTGCACACCCTTACCAGGCACCTAGACAAGCACCTCCACCTGTTGTCATGGTAGAAGGAGAGGAAGAGTATGAATTAGAACAAATTTTAGACTCCAGGATGTGAAGAAAGAAGTTGCAATACCTGATTGTGTGGAAGGGGTATTGACCGGAAGAAAGATCATGGGAGTACACAGAACATGTCCATGCACCATATTGCCAACTTTATTTTCTCTTCCCTTTCTTTCTTTTATGGTGTTTTCTCTTTCACAAACCCTAAAATCATCATCATTACCTTCAATATTGCTATTAATTTTATTTAAATATTCCTCTTTCTACTCATTTCCTTTGTATTGGTGTGTCTATTGTATTTGCTTATACTAACAGAATATAGATATCTCTAAATCTCAGAATTTAAGATATCTCAACCACATGATCATATGAAACATTGGTCTGAGCTTTAAAAATAAAATAAAATGTTTAATGTGCTGCAAGTAGTGGTGGTGGGTAATCTGAACCTGGTGCCAGTAACCAGGTTGAGAGGTGGAGTAGTGGGCATCGAGAGACTGGGTGAGGAAAGGAAAGCTCCAAGGTAAAAATGGGGAGGGCCTGTCATTGGGTGTTGGGGAATGTGCTTGTGACATGTCAATGCTGTGACTTGTTTGCAAAGCATTTTGAGGATGAAGTTGCTTGCATCCACTGGGAACTGGTACAGCAGATGAATCTCAAGGGGTGTCCCGAGCACTGTCTAGCTCTCTCACGTTGGAAGCGTTTCAGCTAGTAAAATTCAAGGACATTGCCCCTTGCCCCTCTTGTCTGAGGAAAAGAAGAAGAGTTTGGATTTGATATCCCGCCTTTCACTCCCTTTAAGGAGTCTCAAAGCAGCTAAAATTCTCCTTTCCCTTCCTCCCCCACAACAAACACTCTGTGAGGTGAGTGAGGCTGAGAGGCTTCAAAGAAGTGTGACTGGCCCAAGGTCACCCAGCAGCTGCATGTGGAGGAGCGGAGACATGAACCCGGTTCCCCAGATTAGGAGTCTACCACTCTTAACCACTACACCACACTTCCCTTCATAAGGAGCAGGGAGGGGAAAGTTGACCATGTAGGGAGGTTCTTGCAAGACAGGGTGGTCCCTGCCTACTTGAAGGAGGCAGTGGTGTGCCATCAACACAATGGGTTACATGGACCCCCACTCCAAGTCATTTCATGGTGGCCCTTGAAGTTGGAACTTCTGGGAAGGGACTTTTGGTGTGGAGTGGCATATGACATCATCAATCAAGGTCAGGAGGGCTGGTTCATAAGCAATTGACAGGAGGTAGTATCCTTATACTACTGATGCCTGCTGTATGCATGACCAATGTGTTCTGCCAGGCTGCTCAGTAAGAGGAATTTGGGCGGGGGAGTTACGGTGTATGTCACCCTGTCTGAAGGCAACTAGAAGAAACAGATAGACCAGTTTCCATGACCCTGGCCTGTAGATCAGTGTCAGGAGACATGAATGGCTAAGTCCAGGAATGATACACCATTGAATGGAAAACTGAACCTGAATCCTGATACTGAAATTTCACCGTGATTGCCCCAATGGTCCTGTAACTTTCAGCCCTCCTGTCTGCTTTATAAGCTTCCGCATTCTGAAGTATGCATTCGAAAGAAGGCTTTATAATGCAAAAAACCTAAAACTTAATGTTTTGATTTCTGCCAATAGGTTTAAAAACACAAGTGGCAACTTGAGGAGCACGTCACTGATCAGATGAAATCCTTTAAATATCTAGGTTTATGCTTTTTCAATTGGAATAAGCACTTTGTAAATACAATACATTGGTTATTACTACAGCGAACTCTCTATCATGGTTCTGTTGGAGTAAAGGGGGTAGACAAATTCCACCAGCCCTCAAAACTTATGAAGTCAAAGTCATCCCACAAATCTATTATGGTGCACAAATATGGGGTTCTCCTCTAAAACTGAATCTGTAAATACCACGGAATAAATATATTTCCACTATCTTTGAGCTGCTCAAAGCTTCTCCTTTTGGAAGTTGTCAGCAGTGCCAATCTGAATAAAAGAAGGAGGATGGGCAGGTAAGCCCTGCTGTGATGGGATGATGAGCTGCTTGTGCGTGAAAATTCCTAGTCCCTCAGAGTTTGGCTATGTCCACAAACCTCTGTCTGTAACGGAGCTCCTTAAGCATGGCTCCGTCAGTCGCTGGTAGAATCCGACAGTGGGCGTTTACGGAATTTCTTCCAGCATAAAAGCTCCTTAACAGAAACGCGCCTTCTGGACTCTCGGCGTGACAGTTTCCGGCGAGGAGTGGGTGTCCCTATAGGAGGTCCTGAAACCTCCCCACTGTTTTCGCTGGAAGTGTCTCTGAGCCATCCCTCCGACTCACTTTCCCTTGGAGCTCCTTCCCTCCCCCTGCTGGTTCCCTCCTCAGCTGATAAGTCTCTCCCAACCTCTGTGAGTCCTTTCACCTCCTGTTCTTCCGATGGCAATTCCCTGACATCCACCTCCCCTCCAGGGCCCCCTTCACCCCCTTCACCCCATCCCCTCCTCTGCGGGCGGCGAGGGAGCAAAACCCCTGAAAGAACCTCCCTCATCTTCCGAAGTCTCGAACATTTCCCTCCACCGGTTGCTGTTTCTGGTTTCTAAGTACTCCTCCTCATCAGAGTCTATTCCTTCTTCCAACTCCGATTCCGTGAATCCTTCCAGTTCCTCCTCCTCGTCGGTGGTGCCAAAGTACTCCCTCTGGAACCTCGCTACTGACTGAGGTTTCCTGGGGAACCTTCGATGGAACGTTTCGATCAAGACCTCGTCATTGACCTCCTCTGCCGTCACCCAAGTGTTTTCTGACTCCGGTTCCCCTTCCCACGCTACCAAATACTCCACCTGATTACCCTTCCACCTGGAGTCGATGATTTCCGCCACATGGTTGCAGCTTTCCCTCTCTTCCAAGCTTGGTCCCCGTGTGGAAACCCCTTCACCTTCCCCCCTATACGGTGACAGTAATGACCTGTGGAATACTGGGTGCAGTTTCATGTGGTTCGGTAACCGGAGCCTGAAAGCCACTGGGTTGACCTGTTGAATGACCTCAAATGGTCCCAATCTTTTGGGTCTCAATTTCTTGCAACCCCCCTTGAACGGCAACCCTTGGGTTGACAGCCACACCTGATTCCCCACCCTTATGGTTTCACCTTCCCTTCTGTTCTTGTCTGCCTGCCTCTTATATTCTTCTTTGGCCCTTTCTAAGTTGAGTTGGAGTTGACGATGGATCGCTTCCATTTCTTCTACAAAATGTTCAGCGGCCGGCACGCTCCATCTCTCCCCTCCTCCCCCTGGAAATGCCCTGGGGTGGCACCCATAATTAGCCAAAAAGGGGCTCATCCCGGTGGACACATTCTCCGCATTATTGTAGGCAAATTCCGCCAGCGCCAACTTCTCGACCCAATCGTTCTCTCTGTCATTGACAGAACACCTCAGGTATTGTTGGAGGATACCGTTTGCTCTTTCCGCCTGCCCGTTGGTTTCAGGGTGCCGGGCAGTCGAAAAATTGACCTCTACGTGCAGTAAGCTCATGAGCTTCCTCCAGAACCTGGACGTAAATTGTTTGCCTCTGTCTGAGACCACCCTCAAGGGGGCGCCATGCAGCCTTAAAATATGTTCTACAAACAATTTCGCTGTCTCTTCCGCCGTGACTGCATGTGAGCAAGCTACAAAGTGGCCCATCTTAGTTAACAGGTCTGCTACGACCAGGATGGCGGTTTTCCCCTTGGATTTTGGCAGATCAGTCATAAAATCTATCGATACCGCCTCCCATGGTCGTTGTGGTGTGGGTAACGGTTCTAATAACCCCGCCGGCGCCCGCCTTTCTCCCTTGGCTCGCTGGCATTGGTCACACCCTCTTACATATTCCCGTACATCTTCCCTCACCTTGGGCCACCAAAATTCCCTGGTAACCAACCACATGGTCTTGTGTTGCCCAAAATGCCCCGCTGTGGGGCTGTAGTGCAGCTGTCTGAGTACTCTCCCTCTCAATTCCCCTTCGGGTATATATAGTGCCCCTTTGTAATACAATGCCCCGTTTCTTTCTTCAAAACCTCCGGGGTTTTCTCCCTCTCTCCTTAGACATCTGAGCTTATTCTGGGCGTATTCATCATTCTCCATTCCCTCTACCAGTTCCCTTTGCCCCACCAATGCCGCCCCACACACCCAGCGGTCCTCTGGGATGATATGCCTCTCTTCGGGTGCTCCCTCCCCCTCCAAATATTCAGGTTTGCGTGAGAGAGCGTCCGCCCTGACGTTTTCCGGACCTGGCACATAGCAAATTTCAAAATGAAATTTGGAGAACTCCTGGGCCCATCTCACTTGTCGTTGGTTGAGCACTCGTGCCGTTCTCCAATACTCTAAATTCTTGTGGTCCGTGCACACTTGCACCTTATGTTGTGCACCAATTAGTAAGTGTCTCCATCTCCGGAATGCTTCGTGAATGGCGAGTAGTTCTCGGTCATATACCGTGTAGTTCCTCTCGGATTTGTTTAGTTTACGCGAGAAGAAGGCACATGGTCTCCACTCCGACTTACTCTTCCCCGGCTGAAGAAGCACCGCCCCCACCGCCCGGTCTGATGCATCAGTTTCCACTCTCATCGGTTTTTGTAGATCCACATGCAGGAGCTGTTCTTCCGAAGCGAATGCCTTTTTCAATTCTTCAAATGCTTGCTCCGCCTCCGCCATCCAAACAAATTTCTTCTTGCTACTGAGACAGTCCGTAATGGGAGCCGTTAAGTGGGCAAAGTTCTTGATGAACTTACGATAAAAGTTCCCAAACCCTAAAAATCTTTGCACATCCCTTTTTGTTTTCGGTGTCTTCCATTCCAGCACCGCCTGGACCTTACCTGGATCCATGGCTAATCCCTTGTCTGACAAGCGGTACCCCAGGAATTCCACCTCCTTCGTGTGAAACTGACACTTCTCCAATTTCACCCACAGCTGGTTTGCTTGCAGTTGGCTCAACACTTCCCTGACGTCCTTTACATGCTGCTCCTCATTCTCTGAATATACTAACACGTCATCTAGGAACGCCACGCAATTCTTGTAGAGCAGAGGTCCCAGGACGTGGTTCATGAACGATTGAAAACATGCTGAGCCTGCTTCTAATCCAAAAGGCATAACGAGATATTCAAAAGCCCCCAAATGGGTGAACATGGTGGTCTTCCATTCATCCCCCTTCCTTATCCGTATCAGGTTGTATGCCCCCCTCAGGTCCAGTTTAGTAAAAATCTTTCCCTTCCTCACCCCTGGTCAAAATGTCATCAATCCTGGGCATAGGGAAAGCCACTGGTTCCGACACTGCATTTAGGGCCCGGTAGTCCACTACAAGTCTTGGTCTATCCGTGTTTTTTTTGTCCACAAAAAACACTGGGCTGCCCCCCACCGCTCTGGACTCTCTGATGAAACCTCGCTTCAGGTTTTTATCAATAAACTCCCTTAACTCCTGCATCTCCCTGTCTGACATGGCGTACAGCTTGCCCACTGGGAGCTGGGCCCCAGGGACTAGATTGATTTGGCAGTCAAAGGCTCTATGCGGTGGTAGTTTGTCTGCTTCCCTTTCGCTGAAGACATTGCTTAGGTCAGTGTATTGTTTGGGCACCTTCCCTTTGTCCGTTACTTCCGTCCCTGCTAGAAAGGCCTTTGCCCCTTCCGGAGCCTTCCCCTCTTTGCAGTGTTCTAGGCAATGTGCTGACCCAAAGGAGACCACTCTCTGATGCCAGCCCACTAGCGGATCATGCAACGCTAGCCAGCTCATCCCCAAAATAATGGGAGCCCCTCCCAAGGTGGCCACATTGAACGCTATTCTTTCGGTGTGCCTGGCCACCCTCATTACCATTGGGACGGTCTGGAGGCTAACTTCTCCTCCCAACAGCTCCCTCCCATCGATCGTGGTCACCTGCAAGGGGTTACTTAAAGGGATTGTCTGTATCTGGTGTTCAGCTGCAAACTCCTTACTCATAAAATTACAGGAGCTGCCTGAGTCCAAAAGCGCCTTTATCTTTAGTGGGTGTCCGTTTGGCAGCTCTAGCAACACCTCTATCACTAGGGCTGGTCTTGGAGGTTCCGGCGTGGGCACTTTTACTGCTCCTTGGCCTGGCTGCTGTGCCCTGACGGTGGCAGCCAGGCGTTGGCTTTTACTTGCTCCTGGACTTCCTCCTCCTTTCCTCCAACAGCTCCCGCCATCCCTTGCCATTCCTTTCTTTGTGGACAGACTCTGGCAAAGTGACCTGGCTGCTGGCAGAGATAACATTTCTTGGCGCTCTTCCCCTCCTTCTTCCGCCCTTCACTGGGATTTGAAACTGCGCGCGCGCACGCTGTTCCAATTTCCATCGGCTCTCCTGGCGGGAAAGTTGGCTCCGGAATCTCTGGAATGCGGAAATCCCTCCAACGCTCCCCTTTCCCTTCCCGCTTCTCCAAGGCTCTTGCCTCCTGGCGCGCTCCAATGGTCAGCGCTGATTTGGTCAGCTGGTCCATAGACTCCGCCCTGGGCGCCCGGGAAAGTTCGTCTTTCACCGCCGAAGAAAGCCCCTCTTCGAAAAGCATTTGAATGGGTTCCGCCGATAGATCCCACCCCAATTTATGTATCAACATGGTAAACTCAGTCCAGTACTCACGGACAGATCGGCTCCCCTGTTTACAAGCCATCAACTGTCTGCGCACCACTCCCTGCTCAATGTCGCTGGAAAACATCAGGTCCATGGCGTGAAAAAACTTCCTCGCGTCCTTCAGGACGGCATTATTCCCTGCCATCAGGGGTCTAACCCAGTCTCTCGCCCCCCTTCGAGATGGCCAACCACAAACGCCACTCGCGATTCCTCGTCGGGAAAGTCGTCAAACTGCAGATTGAGAGCATACTGCATCTCTGTCCTGAAGGCTTGATAGTTCCTGGGATCCCCCCCAAACTTCTGCACCAATCCTGGCATCTTTCCTGCCAGTGGGGCGCCTTTTGCCTTTTCTGCATCCTGCGCCCTCCTCTCCTCGAGCCTTGCCGTTTGCAGCGCTAGCTGGACCTCCAACATCCGGTACCTTTCTTCCAGGCTTGGACCCGCTCCAGTTCCTCCTGCTTCTCCGGTTCCGGCTGGGTTGCTCATGATGCCTCTCTGCACAAGCTGCTTTCAGGGACTGTCGGGTTGCTGTGATGGGATGATGAGCTGCTTGTGCGTGAAAATTCCTAGTCCCTCAGAGTTTGGCTATGTCCACAAACCTCTGTCTGTAACGGAGCTCCTTAAGCATGGCTCCGTCAGTCGCTGGTAGAATCCGACAGTGGGCGTTTACGGAATTTCTTCCAGCATAAAAGCTCCTTAACGGAAACGCGCCTTCTGGACTCTCGGCGTGACAGTTTCCGGCGAGGAGTGGGTGTCCCTATAGGAGGTCCTGAAACCTCCCCACTGTTTTCGCTGGAAGTGTCTCTGAGCCATCCCTCCGACTCACTTTCCCTTGGAGCTCCTTCCCTCCCCCTGCTGGTTCCCTCCTCAGCTGATAAGTCTCTCCCAACCTCTGTGAGTCCTTTCACCTCCTGTTCTTCCGATGGCAATTCCCTGACACCTGCCCTGTATAATCAATCACATAATGCGGTGCACATGTACCATTTGAATGTTAATGCCTATCAACTTTGGCAGGGCCTGGCTCCCTCAGATACTTTATTGGAGGGGGTGAAGACCCCTTGTCCCCTAGGAGTTGGCTTCTATGGAAGCTGGTGTTTGTTCAGTGAAGGCTAGAGTGCATATCCTTTCCCTTAGGTATTGGCTAAAATTTAAAGAAGGGGTGGAAGTTTCAAGGAGATTCTGATTTTTGGCAATAGGGAGCCTCCATCATGGAATAAGGAAATGCTATGCATTATTGATGATTATGATATTTCTTGGGACATTCTGTGTGAGTTAGCTATTGAGGTGGCACCTTGTCATATGAAATCTCATATGTTAAAGCATGATTTGTGTGCTTATCACACTTCTGCCTGTCTGGTCAAATGTGCTCCTAGACAAGGCTGCCTCCCCATTCCAGGGAAGAAGCGTTGAGTGAAAATCGACATCATGAACAATGCAAGCGGTAAGGAATAAAGACCTCTACAGGAAACAAGGATGGAAGGAGACTAGCACCACCTCCTATTGCCTAAGAGGTCACTTAAGAGGCGACCTGATTAGGGTGGCAGTGGGCAAATCTTTGTCCAAATTTTTAAATCTCCCAATTGAGAGATGGATTGGGTATATGATTAACTTTTTATTAAGGGACAAGTCCCCTTATACCTCTGAAAAAGTGGTCTGTTCTGCCCTTACAGTGACGATTATAAGGAGAAAAGTTTTTTGGGATCAGTGCTATTTTTCTAGATTTACCAGTGCAATTTATTTTGTTTAGTTTTCAACCTGTTTTATGTATTTTATCTTTTGTAATCACTTCAGCTAAACAAATAAATAATAATTGCATTTGTGTGTGAAAGAAACAGATCTGAGAACCAGCATTTTATTTCCCATAACCATTTATTTTCTATTGTAATGAACATAATAAAATTCACCTATTTTAAAATGATACACTACCAGGTTCTTCGTAGTTAGAATCCACAATCCCCAAATTGCTGTCATGGAAATTCTACTCAATATTGATCTGCAGCATATTCCAACGTATAGTTAGCAGGGTAAAAACCTCAACACATTTCAGGATTCCCCAAAAATAGACCACAGGAAATTAGTATTTCATTGAACAGAGCTTTATGGCTACTGAAGGAAAATGAGCATAATAGTCACAAATCCAATACATTCAGGATTGGCACAGGCCGTAAGAAATCCATTTGCAGCAGACTTAACTTAAACTTAAAAGAACTTAAACAGTCATACCTCGGGTTACAGATGCTTCAGGTTGCGTTTTTTTGGGTTACAGACACACCGAAACCTGGAAGTACCGGAACGGGTTACTTCCGGGTTTCGGCGGTCACGCATGTGCAGAAACGCTGAATCACACTTTGTGCATGTGTAGAAGTGCCGAATCACAACCCATGTGTGCACACACTTGTGCGCACACTCGGTGCTGTGGCTTGCGAACGCTGCGGGTTGCGAACATACTTCCCGCACGAATCATGTTCGCAACCCGAGCCTCCACTGTAATAAGTCTAAACCTTAACACTATATTCAGAACACCACACCAGAAGGAAGAGAGATAGAAAGAGAAAGTGAAACCCAGGTTCCTTCTGGCCTCTTACTACAGTCTGTATGACCTTGAAGAAGAGATAACAAAACCAGTTTAACCCAGCTGTACTAAGCTTCTCTGAAGGAACCTTCTGCTTGTTTCTTTCACACAAATAAACTTCCAGAGCCCTTTTCAATCAATCAGAATAGGAAAGATGTCCACACACCAGATCAATATTTTCTACACCAAGAAATCCAAACTGGCAATTTTAACCCCTTTTTCTGTGCCACTTGCTTACCTTTTCCACCACCAAAATCAAAAAAGTAAGAACCAGAGATCCTGAGTCCTGGATTTCACCACTAGGACTCCAATTCTCTCTCATTGCTATGGATTTCGGAATAAACAAGGAGGAGGTCTACACTGTCCTATTCACCCTTCATGTTCAAGCTGGTGTGAGATTTGTGAATCATTATAACAGCTTATTTGCTTAACAAAAAGGAGATAGATACCAATTCTGATAAATTTTCTTTCATTTTTCTGCATGGCACAAAGATCTGTTGTTCCACAGCCTTGGAAAGTGAAATTATGGTGCCGATAGAGAGCTGGAGGGGAAAGGAAAGAAATATTGGCATTAGTTCTTTATCCAGGAAATTGGAGATTGTGCCTCTGATGATAAATGGGACCCCTGACCATTACATCCAGTCGTGACTGACTCTGGGGTTGCGGCGCTCATCTCGCTTTATTGGCCAAGGGAGCCGGTGTACAGTCATTTGGTGAAACAGAGCAGCACACAGAAACGCCATTTACCTTCCCACTGGAGCGGTACCTATTTATCTACTTGCACTTTGACATGCTTTCGAACTGTTAGGTTGGCAGGAGCAGGGACCGAGCAACGGGAGCTCACCCCATCACGGGGTTTCGAACCACTGACCTTCTGATCGGCAAGTCCTAGGCTCTGTGGTTTAACCCACAGCGCTACCCGCATCCCTAATGTGAATTTTAATAAGTTATAAATGTGTATATTTAAGAAATCTGAAAAATATCATAATTTCACTGGAACATGAATATAAAAAATTTTGAACATCAGAAGTTCAGATAAAAAAAATATCTCAAATGTAAATCAACATTGCCATAATACCCAAAGGAGTCTCAAGATACAAAGATTATTAATAAACAGGTTATATTTATAAAATATAATGAAATTAGAGAATCAGATAATAGGCCTAATTAACTAGATTAACCAAATCAAATTTATTGTGGGGATGTGAGTTGCAAAAAAAATTGGAGAAATTCTATCCCTGCAATCTCCTGGACATGTTTAAAGCCACATGCTGTGGCCACACAGCAAGATTTGAAAACAACACTCCCTCTCTGGTGTGTGAGCCTTGAGTGTGTGAACCTGGCATGAGTCCACAGTGTGATGCAGCCTCAAAAAAACAAAAAAACAAACAAGCAAAAAAACAGGTGCGGAAAAGAAGGTGCAGGCAGAAGAGAGCAGAAATTCTGATGCAATATACTTGCACTAATGGTCTGAGTTATTCTGAGGAAACACTGAGGAAGGGTACAGAGTGGGGCCATTGAGAGATATGATCCCTCTCACTTTTCCAACAACATGAAAGGGAATTGAAGAAGATAGAAGGGAGAGCAGGAGGGAGTCTGCATGACCCAGCCAATGAGTATGCCTTTCTCCCCTGTCTGAGTAGCAATGTTACCTATATTAAGAGCTCCTTGAAAATCAACACACTGGGTCTCATTCTCAAGACAGTTGATGGTCTTCTCACTTTCACACTTTTCCTCTCCTTTGGAGAAGCAGGATGGGCACTGCAGACCATTTTCAGCCAGCATGTTGCGATCAGGAACTGCCAAAATCCAAAGTATAGTGAGCATGTTAATCACTTTGTCTTTGTATCTGTATGTTATATTTTTGAAAAGAACCCTAGGGTCTTACAGTTTTGGTGGGGGAGCTGCAAGTACTCTTGAATAAATATGATCAAGGCACAATCTGCATTCAGGGCTGACCATAGGACAAAGTCACCACTGGTGTCTGAGATGAATGACCTTTACCAAATCTGAGGTGGGGCATTGTGAACTTTCTTTTCCTTCTCAATCTCCCTGAAGGTTTTCATGTCATCTATTATGGTGTAACCTCTCTGAAAATATAGGCTCTTAGTCCCCTTTTTTTGTACGGAGATTCTCACTCTCTCCTGCTCTTTAACAATGAGCTATCCATGAGTTTCTGTGAACCATCCTGAGACCCCCAGGTATAGGGTGGTATATAAAGTCAATAAATAAAACAAATAAATTTAAGAGAACACTGTAAGATAGGGACTTATCTTATGCACGCCCATAACTCCCACTTAGATAGTGCTTATTTTCCCAATTAAAAAACTGACCAGAACCAGCTCAAGGGTGGTTTAGGAGGACACCTGAATAAAATAGGTGGATTGTAAGCTTCATTTTTGGAATATTCAATTGAAAGCTAACTTGAAGGGACCATAAATTAATTATGAGCTGTTCATGACCTTAGATATCCAATTATATTGGTTGAAATAGATCGTTCACAGGCTAATCGTGCATGGGAATGTTATAAAGGTGTCTTGAACTTTGTATGCTTGGACCAGTTTGTTGTTGTTGTTGTTGTTTTTACTTATCCATTGGGTTAAATAATCTGGGCAAAATTCTTAAATTGTGTCTCCTTAGACACCTCTTAATCCTAGGAAATAATATGACATCTCTGAACCAATCTACTTCTGAGGTGACCATTTGGGGAAAGTGGGTCATTAAAATAACAGATTAAGACAGCAACACATCAAAGGAATGGGGGCTTCTCCATGTGTAGTAATAAGACCAGCATTAGGTCAGCAAATCTAGAACAAGTGGGATGTGACCGTTCTCAAGAAAAGAACATTGCCAAGGCGAGGATGCTGCAGTGTCTATGAGAGGGACAGGACATCTTCTGGTGGATGTATTCATTATAAGCCTCAGCTTGTATATATTTATAAATACCCCATAAATCATAAAGACATAACAGTGTCTGTTGTGCATTATGGTCCCACAGGAAACACATACCCTTGGTTAAAGCACAGCTGGTACCTCTGGAATCTCAAATCACTTGGATATAGGGACGGTGTGTAACAATATCTTAACATCCAGCAAAAACATGGCTGGGACAAGGGGCACTGGCACCTCCATTGTGCTGTTTCAAGGGGCAGGAAGAAGGAGAGGCCTGGTTGGAAAGGCAACCCATCCCTTCTCAATCAGAGAGATGTAGCTGCCTAGTAGGTCCCTCTTTTTCACAGTTGTTTTCCTCTCCGTCTTGACCCCTTGAGAGCCCCTAATAGTCCTGTACTGCTCAACCCAACCTGTAGCCATCTGGGGCTGTCTCACCCCATTTGAATAAGGCACAGGTCCTCTGAGTACTGCTGATTGACTAAGGATCCAAGCCTTGGCCAAGTCCAGTGCAAAGCCCTATCATACTAAGGATTCTAAAATGCTGCAGAAACTTACGGCTGAGAGTTGCATTGTTGCACAGGTCAGTGTTGCAGCAGTGCTCCTTTGTCTGAAAGAATTTACCATTCCCTGCAGTGAAGCTGTAATCACCTGAGAAGCAATACTGGGATGACGAGCATCTATTTGAAAGTTGCACTTGGGGTTTCCCTATGAAAAGGAATGTGAAAGAAATATCTAGATCTGGAAGAAATATGCAGGTCTGTTGCTCCTAAGGCACATTAATTGTAATGGTTCCAATTTTCTGAGTTGCCTGAATCAGGACATTTTCCAACTAACAATATGGAAAGTATTATTCAATTTGGCTTTCTAAAGTTAGGTGCTGTTTATTTATTTCAATGTGTGTGCATGGCTATATTATAAAAGGAAAAATATCAAAATATTTTTCAGTAATAATTCATAAAAGATACAATAAAAACAATATTAAATGTAAACTATTATTATTGTTGTTGGTGGTGGTGCTGTTAATTTCTACCCCACCCATCTGACTAGGTCACCCCAGCCGCTCTGGGCGGCTTCCAACAGAACATTAAAAACAGAATAAAATTTCAAACATTAAAAACTTCCATAAACGGGGCTGCTCTCAGATGTCTTCTAAAATTAATAGATATCAATTAACCCATGTGGAAAGATGTGTTCTTAATGATCTGCATAGCCCTGGTGGAACAGAAAAGTTTTCTGCAGGCATTTAAGAGTTCTTCTCTTTGCCACAAGCAGGGGTCTCTTGCCTCCTCAATCCAAATGACCAGCCTCTGTTTTTATGGTTCTGCAGTGACAAAATATAAATTGACTGCAGGAGTAAATTAATACTTTTAAACATCAGAACTGGAATTGGATTTTTCTTACATCATTTTTTAAAAACTGGAATGCTTACAATTAATTTGTAAAATGCATTAAATTTGGAATGTGTGCAGAACTGCATGTCAGGTCAAATTTGTAGCACAAAGGGTCAAGCCTTCTTCTATGCATCTGACAATATATCTGACATACACTGCACTCTCTCTGCTAGTTGATCATAGCAGTTTACAGGTTGGAGAAAATGTTTCCCTGAACTCCTGTGTGCCCAGCGCAAGACACTTGACAAGAAACTTGCACTGCACCAACCTCACTGCCCCCTTGCCCCTCTCCCTCCAAAAATGTAGCAGTGATGTTGGGACATATGGTCAAGTGAGCACCACCATCCCACCCAGGATTGCCCCAGGGCATTTTGGTACTCGAGGCGAACTACAAAATGGCATTCCTTACTTCAGGATTGGAAAGCTGTGATCCTCCAGATGTTGTTGGACTACATCTCCCATCATCCCTGACTGGTGGCCAGGCTAGCTGAGGCTGATGGGAGTTCTAATTCATCTAAAGCTGAAGTACTACAGCTTCCTCATCTCACTTTTTTCATAGGTGAGTTGCCCCACCATCAACCTCTATTTGCCACTAGAGCCCTTAAAGTTTAACTATCTTAACTTGGATCTAATCCAACATCAAAAGACAAAAAGTCAAGCAAATCATACCTATATTTGTTCGCAGAGCACTGGCAACACAGAAATCTTGAAAGGACTCACAAGCTGTTTCAGTATAGCGATTATCTGTCAGTCCAGTCCTGTTCAAACGATAGCTGCAGTTCAGAGGTAATGCTGAGGACAGGAACAAAATATTACTTCGTGGATTATTATTATCATTAAGATTATTATTATTTGGTTTTGCTGCTTGCTTAATTGTGTGCTTCCCATAGTCATTGCGTTGGCCAGTGTGAGGACAGGATCCAGGACTACAGTTGAACCAATCTATCAATTTCGCTTGCTCTTAATTTCTAATTCTTCTAATTTAATTATATATCTGCAGCCACTTCCTCCAAGAAGCTCAAGGTTGTGCACATGCTTCTCCCCTCCCCCATTTCATCCTCACAAGATTCCTGTGAGGTAGGTTAAGCCGAGGGATAGTGCCTGGTCCAGTTAGCTTCTTGGCTGGGTGGGGATTCAAACCCTGGTCTCCTGGATCCTTGTCTGTCAATCAAATCACAATAGCACACTCGCTCTCTTAAATTCAGCTCCCCAGATTTCCACAACCAATAAGTATTAGAAGGGAATCTGGAACATCGCCAGAGGGTTTATGTGATCTGTTCCAAGGTGTAGAATTGAAGGCTTCTTTCTTTTTAAAATGTATTTAATTTCTTCGTGCTATGGCCATACGTTGTCTTCTTTCCTTTCCATTCCAGAGGAAATTTTACCCTCCATTGCAAAGCAATTATTATTCTATCCTGGTTTCTAAGACATATTTTCTCCCCCTCCCCTCTAAAGAAAAGATTGTTCACCTTCTTAGCACTTTCACTGCACTTTGAAATTGTTATGTACTGAGTTGAATAGGATCCAAACTGCAGCGGTCTGATTGGTCCTAGAACAATAGGATCCAAAAGGCAGCAGTCTGATTGGTCCTAGAACAATAGGATTCAGAATGCAGCAGTCTGATTGGTCCTAGAACAATGCAGCCGTATGATTGGTTGGCAGGAACCACCCAATCATGCTCCAGATAGAAGTGAATCCACAACCTGATTGGCTTACAGTAGAATTCCGGAATTAGCCAATCATGTGCAGCCCATTGTGTAAATAATGTACGGTATATAAAGCAGATACTTTGAGGGGACTTTCATTCATTCCTCCTCACCACTATGAGCTGAATAAAGAGCATGAAATCACTTTGCGACTCTGAGTATATTTCAGAAATCATGCCCAACATTTTTCATCTGGCAATCTATTGCCTTTGCAATCATCCCTCCCTCCCCGTTTCCACACCTACCAGTCTGTTTGTGTTTGTGTGCATATGCGCACACTTACATGTCCAATGTTGGAATGCTGAACGATCTCTCTCTTACACACACACACATATTTCACACCCACCCATATATATGTATATGTATATCTATAATTAATCTATGTATATCTATGTATATGTATATCTATGACATCACAAGAAATAATCTATTGACTTGATTCTCTCCCCTACTTTTTCTTGGTAACCCAGCAGTCCTTGCTCTCTATGGTGTTGATCTACACTCCTAACTCCCCTTCCCTCCCAAGCAGCAAGTTCTCTTCAGTGTCCTCTAAATATTATTAAATGTTCCACACCTTACCTGGATAAAGCAGGGCCAAGAGGAGGCATGCACTCAGGGGTATCTTCATCATGCTAGAAAGATTAGGTGACTTGGAGCAGAGATGGATCAACAAGAGAATTGATGCAGGTAGAGACTTACCCAGAGGGATTTATAGGCCATGGACTCGTGTCACAGGGAACACTTGGGAACAAATAGTTCAGGGAGGTCTGGGAATGGGAGTTGTTTCTTCACCACAAAGATAAAGAGTGACATACTGAAATTCAAAGCTCACTGTTGGAATTGTCTTAATTATTTCTCTGTGGTCTCAGTAGTTGTTGATAGACACTTCTCAGATTTCTTCCTCTTTAATAATTAATAATAATAATAATAATAATAATAATAATAATAATAATAATATTTACTTTTAACTTTTTTTTACCCCACCCATCTGACTAGGTCACCCCAGCTACTCTGGGTGGCTTCAAGCAATACGGAAACATAATCAAAAATCACACATTAAAATCCTCATTATGCAGGGCTGCCTTCAGATGTCTTCTGAAGGTTTTATAGTTACTTATCCACTTGGCATTTGATGGGAGGTCATTGTAAATTGTGGGCACCATTACCAAGAAGGCCCTCTGCCTGCTTCCCTCAGAGCTCCACCAGAAGGCCCTGAAAACTAGATCTCAGTGTCTGGACTTAATGACAGGGGCAGAGATGCTCCTTCAGGAAAACCTGGATAATAGATCCGTATGGAAAGGGCTGTGGGTGCACATGGATTCAGTGGGGGCTTTAAGCAGTAAAACTGATCCTGCTGTCTCGGCCGTGGTTTCCAAAGGGTAAAAGGGATGAACTGAGACTTCAGGAGTTGAATGTGCCAATGACTGAGAGAATGCCAGATATGAATCAGAAACTATGAACCATCCTCATAGTTGTGTAAGTGGCTGGTGGCCATGGAGCTTCCTCTATTAGGGAGCTACACAAACATGGCCATTCTCTGAACTAGTTGAGTGGGAGGCACCAGGCCATGCGCAATGGCTGCTTAAGGAAGAGATATTGTTGGTTCAGCTCCAAATTACCCACAAAAGCTGTTAGTGCATCCACACAGAAAAAGAGTGGGGGTGGTGAATCAATCCCTTCAGGTGCAGAAAAATAAGACTGAGGGAGGTTTGTGGGAGGTTTTTTTTTGTTGTTGTTGTTGTAGAGGAAATACATAAGAACAAAGCTGATGAGATGGAGAGCTACAGAAAAAAGAAAGTGGTCCCAATGGCTTCATTTGCATATTGGCATGTGATGAGGTTGGGGACAAATACATTAGGCATTCAATGGCTTTTATGGGGTATAGGGCACACTTCAGGCATCTGCCTATCCTTAATTCCTTGTGGGGGATGCTGACCTGCAATGAAAATGTTGGGAAAACATGGAGCAGTGGGACCTAGGTGTACATGTTGGGTTGATACCCAAAAGGATGCAGATGGTGCTGTGGCCTAAATGACTGAACCTCAATGGCTTACTGATCAGAAGATCTGTGGTTCGATTCCGCACTACGGGGTGAGCTCCTGTTGCTCTGTCCCAGATACTCCAAATGAGCAGTTCAAACACATACCAGTGCAAGTAGATAAATAGATACCCCTGCTGAGGTAAGGTAAATGGTGTTTCTGTACGCTCAGGCACTCGTCACTGTCCTCTGCACCAGAAGCGATTTAGTCATGCTGGCCACATGGCCCATAAAGCTTTCTGCAGGCAAACATTGACTTCCTCGGCCTGAAAGTGGAGATGAGTGCAGCATCCCAAAGTCACTGATCAAAGTGCAATGGGAGCCTCAAGGTACTGCTCAGGTGACTGCTCAGCTGGCAAAGCTAGACATAGCTCAAGACTGTTGAAAGGTGCCAGGGACACACTGGTACACACTGAATAGAATACAATGGCTCCAAGATCATCACTGAGAGCTAATTAAATCAATTTATGGAACTTTGTCCCTCCTTATTCTAATTGTGTCAGATTGTTGGGACAGGGAATGATACTTTGACTCATCTGATCTGTTTGGTGATGACTGTCCTTAGCCACATTGTCTTGAATTGAACCCAGCTAGTTGTTTATACCTGCTTCAAATCCCATCCTCCATTTTCAAAAGATGAGAAGAACTGTGAAATACTACAGCATCTTTCTTGGAGCAGCTGGTCAGATGTGCAAGGGTACAGGACTATCATGTGAGGAGGGCAGTAGCTCACTCCCATTGTAGCCTCATGCCTCTCTCCCCAGTTGACACGCTAGAAACTGCTCTGGCTGTGCTCTCTTTTTGCCTGTCTTCTTCTTTTACCATTGCTTTGGATGCAGAGCAATTTCCTGCTGATACCACCACTCAAGGCATTTTTTAACCACACAGTACAGAAGTCACAGAGGACATTCTGCACTAAGCTGTCTATCTTGGGGTGCTTTTCTTTATTTCATGTTAGACGTACTTAGCAATGCAACTCCTTCCTTGATAGCCAAAGGTGTTTCTCAAGTGTCGTCCCCCCATCCATCCCAATAAATATATTTGGCTGGCAGGATTGTCCTGGAGAAGATAATCTAATTGATCTTATTTATTGGCAGGAGTGTGTTCAGCAGCCAGGGCTTGTGACCGGTAGGGCTTCTCAGGACTGGGGCTTCCCTAAGTTTTTTTCTGAAGAGGCAAGGTGCGTCCGCACAGGTGAAGCCAATTGGTAACTCACAGCACCTGGTGGCAAGAGCCGGGAAGGGATATAAGGTCAGCATTTTCCTTTGGCTCTTTGCCACAGCAACATGCTTCCTGCCTTGCTGCATTTGGCTTTGTGACTCCTTGCTTCCTGATCCCTAGATCCTTGACTTTGTGATTCCTTGCTTCCTGACCCTTGGACCCTTGGCTTCTTGACTCCCGACTCTCTGACTCTTGGTCTATTGGCTTCCTGACTCCTGGCTTCCGGACTCTCATTCCTGAGCCCACCCTGCTGTCTTGCCCCCAGTCCCGACATACTCAGCAGGGACTTCGACCACCCGTAAACTGAACCGTGACATTTATTTTGCTTGTGTTTAATAAAGTTAAAGAAGACAAAAACGTATTCTATTTAATTACTCCATAATTTCATAAATATTTTACCAGAGATAGTTGAAAGTAGGGGTAAAACCATGCTTAGTGCAGTACAGAAGCTATGTGCTGTATAATATTTTATGCAGTTCATAGTTCAATCATGGAACTCACTTCCACAGGAGGCAGTGATGGCCAGCAGCTTAGACTACTTGAAAAGAGGATTTGACAAACTCAGGCAGGGCAAAATAACCCACAATGTCTATGTTCTACCTCCACTTTCAAAGGAAGTTTGATTCCTTGAAAGCGAAAGATGTTTCTCATGTTTCCACCCCATCCCTCATCAATGAATAAGTGTGGCTGGATGGATTGGAGGCAGGGTAGGGATTTCAGCACACTCCTATGCACTGTTGGTGGAAGTAAAGGTAAAGGTAAAGGGACCCCTGGCCATTAGTTCCAGTCCTGACCGACTCAGGTTGCGGTGCTCATCTCGCTTTATTGGCCGAGGGAACCAGCGTACAGCTTCCGGGTCATGTGGCTAGCATGACTAAGCCACTTCTGGCAAACGAGAGCAGCACACGGAAACGCCGTTTACCTTCCCGCTGGAGTGGTACATATTTATCTACTTGCACTTTGATGTGCTTTCGAACTGCTAGGTTGACAGGAGCAGGAACCGAGCAACAGGAGCTCACCCCGTCACGGGGATTTGAACCACCGACCTTCTGATTGGCAAGTCCTAGGCTCTGTGCTTTAACCCACAGCGCCACCCGCATCCCAGTTGGTGGAAGTAGTAACCATTTATTTCAAAGGGATTACAATGCAATTCTGTACCTGTCTACCTAGATGTAAGTGCCACTGATTTCAATGGGTTCAACGCCCAGATAAGTCTGTATAGTTTTGTATTGCAACTTCTTCAAAGTATACTTTGGAGTTTTGGTTTCTCTGATGCTTCCCTCTATCTCTCCTGCCTCACACTCTTTAATCCTACAAATATAGCCACTGTTTCAGAATCTTCTCTCACTTACACAATCACACACAAAGTTTCCTGTGGAATGAAATTATGTTTGAAATCTATTTTGTCCTCACTTGGATTTTAAACTCAATCCAAGAAACCAACCTTCACTGAGTTGGTGTGGCATTTCCTCTCCCAACAGTTTCATGTAAATGTTGAATAGCACTGAGGGCAGGACAGAATCTTGAGGTTAATTGTCACAGTCCAATGGCTAAGGCTTTAAAAAGGAGACCTTTCAGTTCTCGCCTTTCCAGGCTAAGTATACCCAATTTCCTCATCCACTCCACATAAGGCTTGCTTTCCAGACCATTTATCTATTTAGTAGCCCTTCTTTGCACATGTTCCAGCTTCTAAATATCTCTTTGGGTTGCAGGGCCAAAACTGGGCACAGCATTCCAGGTGTGGAATGACAAAGTGAGATCAGAGTGGTACTAATAGTTCCCTTGATCTGGACACTATAGAAATCAGTTATAGCATAGCAGACTTTAAAAAAAATAAAAATAAGTGTACACTTTATAAAGTTAAGTTATTAAGATTCTTATTCACCACCAGAACCACAAACTCCATGGTCCTAGTAAAGGACTAATGTGGGATGCAGGACACAGAGAAAAGAGGGTTGTATCATTATGTATCATTATGCCTATTATGATAAATATAAATGATTGTGGCAAATTAAAAAGTTAGTTCTGAAATGTGTATCTTTTAGTTTGGAATGGGGAAGTATGGTATTTCCTAATATAATAATAATAATAATAATAATAATAATAATAATAATAATATAATAATAATAATAATAATAATAATAATAATAATAATAATAAATTTATTTATACCCCGCCCTTCTCAGCCATAAAGCATCAGAGTTTTGTTTTTAATGTAAAACAACAGGCAAGCAGAGATTTGACAGATCACCTCTCTCAACCAAGTGAAATGATAAAAGAGGCACCTTAGCCTTGTCAAAAAAACAACATACAAAAAGTCATATTCAAAAGGCATTGGACTTTAAGCCAACCCTATGGGCCTCCAGCTCTGACACTTTAGAGTTGTAAATGTTCTAATATTCTCCTTACATTTCAAGAATACATTCATGTGTGGCCACAATATGGCGGCGCTTTCGCACGCTTCAGCTTTGAGCTCACCTACTCACGCTTAGAGCTGGTAAACATTGGGCTTGCAAGGAATTTAGGGATAATGAGATTATTTCAGCAGTCCCACAGTATACCAAACTGTATAGCGAGCCCTCTAGGATCTCCATGGATTGTCGGCAGGAGGGGGAAGTGCTGACAGAAATGAAAGAGAAAGGAGCGAAAACAAAAACGAGTGTGTAGAGCCGGTTTCTTGACTCAGCTTCGAAAACAACCCACCAGACCAGTACTGCCAAGTGTCTTCCTGACAAACACCAGATCTCTCGTCTATAAATTTGATGAACTAGAGCTGCAGATGGCAGCGTGTAAGCTTCTTCGTGAAAGCTGTGTGGTAATTATCACTGGAACCTGGCTACATTCAGCCGTACCAGATGCAACGGTGGAGCTGACAAACCAAGTAATTTATCATTCTGACAGTAATTCTGGTAAGGCCAGAGGTGGAGGAATCTGTATTTATATACATGGTGGGTGATGTGTCAATAGCAGAGGAGTTTATATGTAATGCTCCACAGATGTGGAATTGGTGGCAGTTACATGTAGGCCATTTTATCTGCCTAGAGAAGTAACTGTGACAATTATCATAGCCGTTTACATTCCACCTGATGCTAATATCAGAGCAGCACTTTCTAAGTTATATGACATCATTTCTACGCAACAGCAAATCCATCCAGAGGGTGCTATTGTTGTGGCAGGGGACTTTAATCAGGCCTGCCTGAAGGCAGTCTTTCCTAAGTTTGAACAGTATGTGAAATTCCCCACTAGAGGGAAGAATATTTTGGATTGTGTGTATTCCAATCTGAAGCAGGCATACAGGGCAATCTCCCTTCCCCACTTAGGTTCATCAGACCATTCCTCAATTTTTCTATGTCCGAAGTACATTCCCCTAAGGAGAACTCAGCCAGCTATAAAAACAGTCAGAATCTGGCCAGAGGGTGCTCTCAGTAAGCTCCGTTTTGAAAGCACTGATTGGAGTGTGTTTGAACAACAAGATCTGCACAGATACAAAGATGCTGTACTTTCCTATATCAAAGTGTGCACTGATAATGTAACAACGGAGAGGTGCACTAGAGTTTATGGGAACAGTAAACCCTGGATGACTGCAGAAGTAAGGTTACTCTTGAAAGCTCGGGTTAATGCCTTTAAGGCAGAGAGGCAAGAACAAGGCTCAGGAAAGGCATTAAGGGAGCAAAACAACAATATAAGCTTAAAATTGAGAATTGCTTTGCCGATAACAAAACGAGACAAGTGTGGCAGGGACTGCAGCACCTAACCAACTACAAGGGCAATAAAAGGAACATGGTTAAGGCTGATGATGTGTTAGTGGAGGAGCTGAACACCTTCGCCCGCTATGAGGTAGAAAGATCAAGTATTACGGCTCCTGCCTGCCAGAATACAAACTCTCAGCCACTTATTCTAGCAAGGGTCCTGACAAGGACTTTTAACATCTCCCTGCAGAATGCTTGTGTTCCATCATGTTTGAAAGCGGCCACCATTATCCCAGTCCCAAAGAAAACAGCAATTAACTGCCAAAATGACTACAGACCCATTGCATTAACATCTGTAATGATGAAATGCTTTGAGAGATTGGTCCTTCAACATCTTAGGACATGTTTTCCACCAGATTTTGATGAACACCAGTTTGCTTACAGGAGAAATAGGTCAACAGACGATGCCATAGCCACAGCTTTTCACCTTGCAGCAAGTCATCTGGAGAAACCAGGGAATTATGTCAGAATGCTGTTTATTGATTATAGCTCGGCTTTTAATGCCATCCTTCCAGACATTGTTTTTAAAAAGCTGAGGGACCTGGACCTTTCTTCTACCATCTGTGATTGGATTAAAGACTTTCTGAGGATCACACACAAATAGTGAGGATTGGGCCTGTTACATCTTCCTCTCTGAAGCTCGGCATTGGCACCCCACAGGGATGCATGCTGAATCCCTACCTGTACTCGTTGTATACATATCACTGTATCTCATCCGATCCATCTACTGTGTTTATTAAGTTTGCAGGTGATACCACCATAATGGGTTTAATTACAGGTGGAGATGAATCAGCGTATAGGGAGGAGGTTCAAAAAGTCTTGACATGGTGCCTAGAGAACAACTTGCACCGAAATATCAGTAAGACAAAGGAGATGCTGTTGGACTTTCGGAGGAAAAGAGGGTAACCAGCCTCATTGTAGATCAGGGGGGCTGTTTGGAGAGAGTCTCTTCCTTTAAATTCCTGGGAGTCTACCTTAGTGAAGACCTCACTTGGAAAATCAATACAACCCAGGTGGTTAGGAAGGCCCAACAGAGACTCTGTTTCCTCAGGGTTTTGCGAAAGAAAAATGTCAAAAAAAGCCTGATGATCTCCTTCTACCGGTCCACAATAGAAAGTGTCATTTCATACTGTATTACAGTGTGGTAAGCTGGTTTGACAGCCACGGACAGGAAGTCCCTACAGAGGGTGGTGGATACAGCACATGACATCATGGGCTGTCCCTTGAGTTCACTAAATGACATCACGGGAGACCGCTGCCTCAGGAGAGTGAGGAAAATTCTTAGGGATGACTCACAACCCGGCCAGCACCTCTTTAATCACCTACCTTCGGGCAGCAGATATAGAAGTCAGCCACACCAACAGGTTAAATAAAAGTTTTTATCCGTGGGCTGTTGGGCTGCTGAATGGAAAAAAAATAGTGGTGCAATTGACTTCCGACAAGCACACAGAGTGTGAACAAGACTGAGTGTATGGGGGGGAGGGGAGCTCATTTAATTTCACTGCACCCAGGTGGTATAATGACAATAAAGGTTTATTATTATTATTATTATCATCATCATCATCATCATCATCATCATTTATGTTTATTTATTATTATTCACCTTGGAGGCAAAGTTATTTTAACAGTCCCAATTTGGCCAGAATGGCCACAGAATTCATTAAGCTGTCATGGGTCGTGCCTTGATTCCAGGTGTCATGATTTCTCCCTGCCACCAGAGAAGGGCCATGGAAGCAGCTCCTGGGGTGGCAGTGACATTGGGAAAGAGACATGAGGGCTCCTTCCCAAAGCATAGTTTGTGCTTACTAGGCTTTGAAAGAAGGCTTTGGAAGAAGGCCGTTTCACACTAGGACCCTGTCCTCACACATCCAGCCAGGAGACCTCCTTTGCTGCTTCTTTCAGACCAGAAAGAAGGGGCTTGCCCAACCATTGCACTGCTCCCATACCTCTATATTGCTTAGCCTGGGCAGTAGTCGAAAGCAACTGTATAAAGAAGAAGCATATACTCAAGAAGGCCCTCATAATGACAGAGTGATCAAAAGCCAAGGAGAAACGAACCAGCAGGTGACCTTTGGAAGAAGAAGCTGACTTGGAGGAATTTATGGGCCAAGGAAAGGTGCTCAAGGATTCCAACTGGGAAGAACTGGTCCAGTGAGGAGCAGGAAATTATGGAAATAGAGAGTGCATGCTTCCCCAGAAATGCTAGATTTTTCTGTTGTAACACAAAGCTCTTTTTTCATGTTGGAAGCAATCTTTTTAATGAACACTGTGGGATTCAGCCTCTGTGGTGTTGTCAGTTATGGATAACATCCTCACAACCTTCTCAACCCCAACCAACACTCTGTCGGTTCCAGCAGCAAAAGACTTTGTAGAAAAACTGTCAGCAATCCAGGAAGATTCACCCCGTCATCCACAGATCGGTCTTGTCACCGGTTGTACCTGCACACCCTTACCAGGCACCTAGACAAGCACCTCCATCTCCTGTCATGGTAGGAGAGGAAGAGTATGAATTAGAACAAATTCTAGACTCCAGGATGTGAAGAAAGAAGTTGCAATACCTGATTGCGTGGAGGGGGTATTGACCAGAAGAAAGATCATGGGAGTACACAGAACACGTCCATGCACCAGATTTGCAAAGGGCGTTTCATACACACTACCCCAATGTACCAAAACCACTAGGGTGGGTGGAGGAGGACTGTGGAAAGGGGGGGTGATGTCAGGGACTGAACAGAGGAGGAATGGTGGAGACCATCTCCCCAACCTGACCCTTCCAGAGAAGAAGACAACGGTTCAGAATTACAACAGAGATTTAAAAATTGGAAAAGTGGTATTATACCGACAAAAACAGATTGACTTGCCAAATTATTGGAGTATTACAATATATCCAAAACAATGGGAGAAATTGGAAGGATCTCAAAAGAGAAGATAGACAAGGACTGGAAGGTGTTTAAAGGATACTTGCAAAACCATATTGAAAAATCAGAACTCCTATTAGAATAAACAAGTTCCGTTTTAAATGCTGAAATACTAAATAAGATGGATAACAATGTGTAATAGAAAAAGACCAATTGGTTAAGGGTATACAAGTCGGAGCCAAACAGTACAAATTGAAAGCATTTGCAGATGACTTAGTATTGACATTACAGGAGCCAGAATCTAGTACTGAAAGAGTATTGGAACTGATTCAAGAATTTGGTCAGGTTGCAGGATTTAAGTTGAATAAGTTAAAAACTAAGGTTTTAGAGAAAAATCTAACAATGATTGAGAGAGAGAGGTTTCAGAAGGAGACAGGTTTAACATTGGTTAAGAAAGTGAAATACCTGGGGGTTAATATGACAGCCAAGAATGTGAATTTATTTAAAGATAACTATGAAAAATGCTGGACGGAAGTGAAAAAAGATTTAGAAGTATGGTCAAATTTGAAGCTTTCATTGCTAGGCCGTATTGCTGCGATAAAAATGAATGTATTGCCAAGAATGTTGTTTTTGTTTCAAACACTGCAAATTTTGGATAAAATGGACTGTTTCAAGAAGTGGCAGAGAGATATTTCTAGATTCGTCTGGCAGGGCAAGAAGCCCAGAATAAAATTTAAAATACTAATGGATGCTAAAGAAAGAGGTGGATTTGCTCTGCCAGACCTTAAACTTTACTATGAATCAGCCGCATTTTGCTGGCTGAGAGAATGGCTGCTTCTTGAAAACACAGACATTTTGGACTTAGAAGGTTTCAACAATGTATTTGGGTGGCATGCATATCTGTGGTATGACAAGGTCAAAGCACATAAAGCATTTAAAAACCATATTGTCAGGAAAGCATTGTTTAATGTCTGGACAAGATATAAAGGCCTACTTAAAAATAAAACCCCAAGGTGGTTGTCACCGATGGAAGCGAAGGCTCAGAAAAAGCTCAATATGGAGGCTAAATGGCCAAAATATTGGGAAATTTTGGAACAAGAAGGAGATAAATTGAAATTGCAGAGCTTTGATAAACTAAAAGACAAAGTGCGAGATTGGCTTCATTATTATCAAATAATGGAGGCATACAATTTGGACAAGAAAATTGGCTTCCAGGTGGAAAAATCAAAATTAGAAACAGAACTGCTAGATCCCAAAACTAAGATTCTGTCAAGAATGTATAACTTGCTGCTGAAATGGAACACTCAGGATGAAATGGTGAAATCTGCTATGATTAAATGGGCACAAGATGTGGGACACAACATTATGCTGGCTGACTGGGAACAGTTATGGACCACAGGTATGAAGTTCACGGCATGTAATGTAATGTAATGTAAGAGAGAATATTATGAAAATGATATACAGGTGGTACATGACACCAGACAAGCTCGCAAAAATATATCATTTGCTTGATAATAAATGCTGGAAATGTAAAGAGACTGAAGGTACATTCTTTCACCTTTGGTGGACGTGCCCAAGGATTAAGGCTTTCTAGGAGATGATTTATAATGAAATGAAAAAGGTATTTAAATATACCTTTCTGAAGAAACCAGAGGCCTTTCTCCTGGGCATGGTCGGCCAGTTGGTGTCAAAGAAGGATAGAACCTTTTTATGTATGCCACAACAGCAGCAAGAATACTCATCGCAAAGTATTGGAAGACACAAGATCTACCCACCCGGGAAGAATGGCAGATGAAGGTGATGGAGTACATGGAACTGGTGGAAATGACTGGCAGAATCCGAGACCTGGGAGAAGAGTCGGTAGAAGAAGATTGGAAGAAATTTAAAGACTATTTACAGAAACATTGTAAAATTAAGGAATGCTAGAAGGATGCTGGAATGAAGTTATGTGGTTTTAGCAGTAAGGTTAGAAAGGAGTATGTAAAAATGGATTGTTAACAGGTGACAATGTAAAGTTATAATATATTAAGATAAATTATTAAGATAAAAGCAAAAATGGAAAGGATTTGCTGAAATAACTAACTGAACTGGAATACAAAAAAGGGAGGTGTGAGGAGGTCAGGGAAACAAGTAAATGAAAGACAAGACATGGAAAGATTGATTTGTTTTTAATCATTTTTACTTTTCTGTATTTTGTATTTTTGCTTCTTTTTTTCTTTTCTTTTTTTGTAACTTTTTTGAAACTTTAATAAATATTATTTTAAAAAAAGAAAAAGAAGCAGAAAACTGGTTTAAAAGTGTGTGAAAGAAAGTAATAGAAGTGGAAAGAAATTGCAATTGAGTAGATTGGAAGTCTAACACAATGGTGGGGTGGGGGGTGAGGGATGGTGGTGGGGAAAGGAAGAAAAAACAAAACAACAAAACAAAAACAAAACAAAAAGAAATACAACAGAGATTTGAGAGGAGGCCACAGCTCAGAGGAAGATGAGGGGAGAAGCTGGGAAATAATGGGAGAAGAGGAAGAGGCAGAGCCGGCTGATACGTTATCACTAGAAAGCATTCGAGTCCCACCATCTCCCAGAACCCAGCGAACCTGCAAAATAGGAGAGCAAAGAGCTCAAAGACAGATGGCCCTAAGTGACCTTCTTCTATTATCTCTTATTCCTATATGATAACACGGTTCTAGCTACACCATTATTTTATTTTTCTTAAATTAATATGTATTCTTTACTTTTTGTGGATATTTGGATACACTCTTGATCCAAACCAGTACCTCAGAACTCTTTGGGCATCCTGGGTGATATATTTTGCTGGAGACAACGGGCAACAGAGAGTGGTCATTTAGCTCCTGCTTTCTGGAATCACCCAGATGTCCTTTGTACTCAAAGGTGTCTCCTGGACCGGAAGGGAAGAATTGTTAGCAAGAGTGTTGACATCCTAATATTCTGGGAGTTTGGCCTTTTGTTTAAGAGAAATCAAAAGCCTACAAGAGAAGAAGCCCTTAGAATGATGGATTCTTTTCATAAACTACATCTCATCTTGTAACCCATCTCTTTCTTTCTTTCTTTCTTTCTTTCTTTCTTTCTTTCTTTCTTTCTTTCTTTCTTTCTTCTTATTTTTACATTTTCTCATATTGCCAACTTTATTTTCTCTTCCCTTTCTTACTTTTATGGTGTTTTCTCTTTCATAAACCCTAAAATCATCATCATCACCATCACCATCAATATTGCTATTAATTTTATTTAAATATTCCTCTTTCTACTCATTTTCTTTGTATTGGCGTGTCTTTTGTATTTGCTTATACTAACAGAATATCAGTATCTCTAAATCTCAGAATTTAAGATATCTCAACCACATGATGATATGAAACATTGGTCAGAGCTTTAAAAGTAAAATGCTTAATGTGCTGCAAGTGGTGGTGGTGGGAAATTTCAAACTGGTGCCAGTAACCAGGTTGAGAGGTGAAGTGGACACCTCCTAGGGTGAGAGGCTGGGTGAGAAAAGGAAAGCCCCAAGGTGAAAATGGGGAGGGCCTCTCATTGGGAGTTGGGGAATGTGCTTGTGACTTGTCAATGCTGTGACCTGTTTGCAAAGCATTTTGAGGATGAAATTGCTTGCATCCTCTGGGAATTTGACTCTGCTGTTACAGCAGATGAATATCACGGGGTGTCCAGAGCACTGTCTAGCCCTCTCATGTTGGAAGCGTTTTAGTTGGTAAGATTGAAGGACATTGCCCCTTGCCCCTCTTGGCTGAGGAAAACCAGCAGGGAGGGGAAAGCTGACTGGGTCAGAAAGATAATTAGTTCCTCCTTGCAGATGGGTTACGTGGTCCTTTCCCCCAAAGTCATTTCATGGTGGCCCTTGAAGCTGGCACTTCTGGGATCGAAGTTTTGGGGCGGTGTGTCATATGACATCATCAACCAAAGTCAGAAGGAGCAGGACATAAGCAATTGACAGGAAATAGTATCCTTCTCTATCTGTAGTAACTGTAGTAAACCACAGAGAGAGTAAACGATCAGAAAGTCGGCGGTTTGAATCCCTGCGATGGGGTGAGCTCCTCTTGTTAGGTCCCTGCTCCTGCCAACCTAGAAGTTCAAAAGCACATCAAAGTGCAGGTAGATAAATAGGTACCGCTCTGGTGGGAAGGTAAATGGCATTTCCGTGCGCTGCTCTGGTTCGCCAGAAGCGGCCTAGTCTGGCTGGCCACATGACCCGGAAGCTGTCTGTGGACAAACGCCGGCTCCCTTGGCCAGTAAAGCGAGATGAGCACCGCAGTCCCAGAGTTGTCCATGACTGCACTTAACGGTCAGGGGTCCTTTTAGTATCCCTCTACTACTGATGCCTGTTGCATGCATGACCAATGTATCCTGCCAGACTGCTCAGTCAGTAGAATGGGGGGGAGCTCTGTCTATTCCACCCTGTCTGAAGGCAACAAGGAGAGACCGATAGACCAGTTGCATTGCCGCTGGCCTGCACTTCAATGTCAGGAGTGATGAGCTTGTTGTGTCAAGGAATGATACTCCATTGACTGGAAAACTGAACCTGAATCCTGATACTGAAGCTTCACCATGATTGCCCCAAGGGTCCTGTAACTTTCAGCCATCCTGTCTGCTATATATATACTTCTGCATTCTGAAGTATTCATCTGAAAAAAGACTTTGTAATACAATAAAACCTAAAAGCTAATGTTTTGATTTCTGCCAATAGGTCAAATCCTTTAAATTTATAGGTTTCTACTTTTCAGTTGCAATAAACACTTTGTAAATACAATACATTGGTTATTAATTCAGTCAACTCTCTATCAATGTTCTGTTGGAATAAAGGGGGTAGACAAATTCCACCAGCCCTCAAAACCTGTTGTTGTTGATGTTTTCTTCTTGTTGCTGTGGTTAAATTCAATTTATATACTGCACTATACCCACACATCTCAGGGCATTTCACAAGATAAAATTAAAATATAAAAACACTATATATACAGAAACAGCCGAATAACACCCCCCCCCGAAAAAACCCCACATAAAAACAGTTAAAAAGAATTTTAAAATATAACAAATACAATTAAAGAGCAGTTTAAAAGAAGTCAGTCCACAAATCTGTTATGGTGCACAAATCTGAGGATCTCCTCTAAAGCTGAATCTGTAACAGAATAAATAAATTTGCACCATCTTTGAGCTTGCAAAGCTTCTCCTTTTGGAAGCTGTCAGCAGTGGTAACTTGAATAAAATAGAGTGGGGGGGGCAGGAAAGCCTCACTCTGCATAATCAATCACACCTTATTTTGGGATAACTCAGATTCTTTGACTTCCCTCCATTCACTCCCCTGGTTCTTTTGTATTATCTTATGTTGTACAAGTCTATAATTTCCTTATCCTTAATTATTCCCAATTTTCAACATTGTCCTTAATATTACAAGTGGTGTGGTTTTTTTTGTAGAACCTGTTATTGTGTTAATTTCCTTACAGTTCTTTTGTAAATATGCAATAAATATTTTTCATTTATATGTATATCTATATATATCTATAATGTTGTATTCTTGATTTCTAAGTTTTTCGGCTAATTTAGCCATTCCAGCATAATTATTATTAAAGTGTGTATTGGCAATAAGTAATATGAAATTGAAATATCGAATAGACAGGAGGTTGGGTCTTTAGTGTTAAGACCAATTTATGTTTTATTGTTTGTTAAGAAAATTGTGTGTCTATGGTTATTCCTATGTGTAATTTGAGATTTGTGTTTTTTTTCTTTTTTCTTGGTGTATCAATAAAAAAGAAAAGAAGAAAAGAAAATAAGTTGCCAATCTTTTTTGGTTGCGACTTGTTCTTCTTTCCATTGTTGGGCCATCAATTTCCATGCAGCTGTTGTTGCATATTCTTCCGGTGTATCCATTCCAGTTATACCTATTAAGAAAGCTTCCTTTTGATAGTTTGACCAGAGTTAAATACCATCTGTACATCATTTTCATATAATTCTCCTTAAGTGCCATAAATTTTATATCATTTTTCATTATCATTCCCAATCTATCATCTGTATATTATGTTCCACATCTTTTGCCCATCAGTGGTTTTTCTAGAAAAGGAGCTGTTGGAGCTCACCATGAACGTCTTCCTTGTTCTCTTAGAATTGCAATGGCACCCACATGAGAGGGGCCACAGCTGAGCTCCAGTGAACTCTGGCTGAAAGAAAGTTAAATTCTTCAGAGGAGAAACCTCTTATCTAACAAATTTTCTCATTACAATAATGATTTTAGCTGTGCAATGTATATTATTTTGTTTTTATCCAATTTTATGTATTTTATTTTTGTAATTTCTTCAGCTAAAGCAATCAATAATAATTGCATTTTTATCCAAAAGAAACAGATCTGAGAACCAGCATTTGATGTCAGGGGACTGCCATCAGAACAGGGGAGGGAGGCAGGGGGGCCGTAGGGATACAGAGCCTCCAAAACTTCTGAAGAGCAGTTCCTCTTCCAGTGGTGGGGAAAGCCACACCTCCAGTGGAGAAGAGAGGGAAGGGGCCAGCCAAGAGAGGAAAGGGCTTGAGGATGCTGCTGAGAGCCCCAGCACCTCACCTTGCCAGGCTGGCTAGGAGGGACACACGCCACTTCCATCGCCCAACTTGTGCAGAGGGGTGAAACGCAAGGAGGGGAGGAGGAGGCTTTGGGTGCTGAAGTTCTTATGTTGGGGGAGAAGCCGGAAGGGGGCATTCCCGGATTCTGCAAGTGACTAACTCGGACATGAACTTTGTAGATCTGCACTGTAAATAGTTTGCACAATAAAACCTGTAAAAGACAGGTCAGAGTCCTGCCTGGTTACTCACGAGCAACCACCATTAGCATCTGACAGCAATCCAGGAGTCTTTGCGGTTGCTCGCGTGTAGCAGTGAAGAGCGGCATGATGAGTCAAGAGAATAAAGGGAGGCCGGAGGAGCAAAGAGCTGCAGGCAGAGGCGCTGAGGAAGATGCGGCGCGGAACGTACCGGCTCTGGTGCAGAGGAACGTGGAGCTGGAAGTGCACATTGCTGACCTCGCAGCGAGGCTGGAGGAGCGCAGATTGCAGGAGCAGCAAATCATGGCAACTCCGGTGGGGCGAAAGATGCCGCACTGGTGAGCAAATTTGGCAGGAACCCTCAAGAGTACCTTGCCTTTAGGACTGAGATTAAATACGCCCTGGACTTACAAAAGAAGGAATTTTCCAATGATGAGGAGAGGGTGGCATTCGTAGTTTCCCATTTAGAAAGTGCAGCCTGGGAATGGGTGAGACCCCTGATAGCGGTGGGAAACAATGCCCTCCAGGACATGTGGAAATTTTATGAGGTGATGGATGCAATGTTTACCAGCAAAATTCAGGGGGGGGATGTCACACAGCAGGAGGCACTTTCTGTTTGGGGTGCAGCAGCAGATCCAGATGTGGACAGACCACAAGAACTTGGAATATTGGCACACTGCACATGTGCTGTGTCAGAGGCAGATCTGATGGGCGGTGTTTTTTGCCCATTTTGACTTTAAGATCCAATACGTTCCTGGAGAGCAGAATGTGAGGGCAGACGCGTTTTCCAGGAAGCCTGAGTACATGGAAGATGAAGAGCCCCCAGTGGCCAGACAAATGTTCCAGGAGGACAAATGGGCCTGTGGGGGAACACTGGCAGGGGAGGCAGGACTGGTTAGACTCACCAGAGAGGATGATTTTGCTCAAAGGAAATTTAGGGAGCTCAAGGAGGGTCTGGGGGCTTTGAGGAGAAAGGGGGGCTGTTCTACAAAGGGACACTGTATGTACCGGGAGAGCCCTTGAGCATCAGAGTCCTTGAGCAGTTCCATGACAACCCTACAGCTGGGCACTTTGGGCAACACAATACCATGTTGTTAGTTAAGTGGGATTTCTAGTGGCCCAAGGTAAGGGAGGCTGTGCGGGAATATGTCCGAGGGTGTGACATGTGTCAGAGAGCAAAGAGGGAAAGGGCAGCCCCGGCTGGGCTGCTGGAACCCTTATCAACACCGGGGAGACCATGGGAGATGGTGTCCATAGATTTCATGACGGATCTGCCCGAGGTAAGACGGCAGTCCTGGTGGTGGTGGACCTACTGACCAAGATGTGCCACTTTGTGGCATGCTCCCATGCTGTGTCAGCTGAGGAAACTGCCAAATTCTTCCTGAATCACATCTTTTGGCTGCATGGGATCCCTTCTAGGGTGATTTCTGACCATGGAAGACAGCTCACCTTGCGTTTCTGGTGCAAGATCATGAGTTTGTTGCAGGTAGAGGTGAGCTTTTCCACAGCCAGGCACCCGCAGACAAATGGACAGGCGGAGAGGGCAAATGCCATTTTGCAGCAGTACTTGTGCTGCTACGCAAATCAGTGGCAGAATGATAGGGTGGAGAAGCTAGTGCAGGCAGAGTTTGCATACAATAATGCTGAACACGTGACCACAACGATGAGTCCCTTTCCTGCCAATTACGGATGTCATCCCAGGGCCTTTCCAGAGTGTGAGGAGGAGGAATTGAGTGTACCAGCCGCAGAACAATTCACAGAAGAGGTGGAAGCCATATACCAACAGCTCAAGATGACTCTGGAAAGAGCCAAGGAGGCATACAACAAGGCGGTGGACAAACATAGGAGACCGGGGGAGGTTATCCAAGTGGGGGATTCTGGTGGGGCGCGTGACTGAGGAGTATCTCATAGAGGAGTTCCACGCTCTCTTCTGGCACAAGCCCAAACCCCCGAAGTTGTTTTTTGGGGAAGTGTTTGGACCTACAGTGGACGAGGGTGACTTTGAGGGATTCCCGCCCTCAGGGGAGGGGGAGGGAATAGGGGATGAATTTGCCGAGGTCTCTGATGAGGAGGAAATTTCCTGGGACCTCCCACCAGGGCAAGGATTGTCGGGGGGGAAGCATTTTTTGATTCCACAGAGGAAGAGAACGATTCCTTCATTGGTTCCCCCCCTCCTGCCAACGCCAGTGAGTGGGAAGCAGCTCTGGACCCCACCGATGGGGGTTGAGGGGGAGTGGATGTCAGGGGACTGCTATTGAAAAAGGAGAGGGAGGCAGGGGAGCTGTTGGGATACAGAGAGCCTCTGAAACTTCTGAAGAGCAGTTCCTCTTCCAGCGGGGGGGGGGGGGGAGCCACACCTCCAGTGGAGAAGAAAGGGAAGGGGCCAGCAAAGTGAGGAAAGGGCTTGAGGATGCTGCTGAGAGCCCCAGTGCCTCACCTCGCCAGGCTTGTCAGGAGGGACACACGCCACTTCCATCGCCCAAACTTGCGCAGAGGGGTGAAATGCAAGTGGGGGAGGGAGGAGGCTTCGGGTGCCGAAGTTCTTATGTTTGTGGAGAAGCCAGAAGGGGCCACTCTCAGATTGTGCAAGTGACTAAGAACTTTGTAGATCTGCACTGTAAATAGTTTGCACAATAAAATCTGCACATGAACTTTGTAGATCTGCACTGTAAATAGTTTGCACAATAAAACCTGCAAAAGACAGGCCGGAGTCCTGCCTGGTTACTCACGAGCAACCACCACCAGCATCTGACATTTTATTTTCCATAACAATTTATTTTGCATTATAATGATCATAATGAAGGCTTAACTATTTTTTAATGATAACACTACAGAATTCTTTGTATTTAGAATCCACAATCCCTACATTCTGACACCTTTTTCTCTGCTCTTGTTTCCCTTTACCTCCACCAAAAGCAAGAAAGAACAAAACAGAGATCGCGAGTCCTGGATTTCACCACTAGGCCTCCAATACCCCTTCATTGCCATGGATTTTGGAATACACAAGGAGGAGGTCTACACTGTCCGATTTACCCTTCCTGTTCAGGCTGGTGTGAGATTCGTGAAGCATTATAACAGCTTTCTTCGTAAACTGAAATAAGAAATCTCCCAGCTCCAATAATAATTCCTTCACTTTTCAGGACGTCACAAAATTTTGTTGTTGCACAACCTTTGAATGTGAAAAAGGTGATAAAGAAGGTATCTGGAAAACAAAAAGAAGTGTTGACTTTAGTCCTTTCCCCAGGGAATAGGAGATGGTTCCTGTGATGGTGAATGAGAATTTTAACACGTTAGTTTTAAAAAGGGTATATTTAAGAAATCTGAAAAATATAATTTCATCATAACATGAATGTACAAAATTTTCAGCATTAGGAATTCAGGTAAAAAAATTACTCAGATATAATCAAACTTGGCACCCAAAGGAGTCTCAAGACATGAAGTTTATTAATAAACAGGTTATATTTATAAAATATAATGAAATTAGAGGTTCTGAAAACTGCCCTAATTAACCATGTTAACAAAATCAAATTCTTGTGGTCTGGTGATTTGCATTAAAATGACAGGAATTCAATCCCAGTATCTCCTGGGCCTGTTAAAAAGGCACATGCTGTGGCCACACAAGTCAACAAGGTGATCCAGCCACATAAGAAGCTGGAGTTGCACTCCATTGTCTCTCAGGATGGTTGGATGCCAACTGAGGCTCCCGCACTGTCAAAAACTGTGACCTAGCCATCCAGAGAATCCTCCTTTTATTTTGCCATATCTATTTTCATGTTAAACACATCTAACATGAAGTGGGAGAAAAGGGGGTCCCAAAAGCCAATCAGGAACTCCTATCCGAATTCTTAATCAGCTCTCAAAAGTGAAACTAGCAAAGGGCAGGCAAAGGATGGGGGGGGGGATGTAGGGCAGAGGCAGCTCAAATGGCCTGGACTCTGCCTCTTCCTTCCTGGGGCAAATCAGCCCATATACCCCTCCCCTATTCATTTCCAATCCCCTCTTCTTTTCAGAAAGGAAGGGTGTGGTAAAATTGGTCCCTCTCCAAAGGGTATTGTTCCTCAAAAATGCTGTTGAAAGGGGTGGGGGGTGCATGTAAGGGTGGATCCAGGCACATGAATACAGTGATACAGTTAAATGATTCGGTTCAATGTGTTGTGAAATCCCAATGCAGAAATATAGGACTCCACATCGCCGTCTGGTACCACAGTATTATAATGCATATAAAGCAATTTACCGTATTTTTCGCCCCATAGGGCGCACCAGCCATAGGGCGCACCTAGTTTTTTTTTGGGGGGGGGCGACATAAAGAAAACAATTTTTATTTTCCCCCCCCAGGTGCAGGGCTGGGGCGGGGGAAGCCCGAGCTTCCCCCGACCCCAGCCCCCGGAACAGGCTGCTCTCCGCAAGCCATGGGAGCCCTCCCACGGCTTGCAGAGAGCTACCCGAAGCCCGGGCGCGACTGCTCAGCGCGCCCGGGCTTCGGGGTGCAGGCAGCTCTCCGCAAGCCGTGGGAGCCGGGCGATGCACACCGACCCCTCTCGCTCTCCAGGCTTCAGCGAAAGCCTGCATTCGCCCCATAGGATGCACACACATTTCCCCTTCATTTTTGGAGGGGGAAAAGTGTGTCCTATAGGGCGAAAAATTTAGTTAAATTATGACAGCTAAATCTTTGGAGCAGCTTTTAGGAGGATACAGAGCACCTACAGGCAGAAGAGAGTGGAAATTCTGTTGCACAACTATAAATCCTTGCACTAATGGTCTGAGTTAGCCAGATACTGCTCATTGTCACAGAATTTAAGGAAATTTAATTACATTTCTTTTACATAAGAAATATGCTTTTTGAGTAAGAGGCACACATTTTGTCCTGCACTGCATCCCAGTGGTGGAAAGATCCAGATGCAACTGGGGTGAAGCCATGAATGCATTTTCCTCTTTGGTTCAGAAGAGTATTTAATATAAACATCCCGATCTGAATCCTGCTTCTAGACAAGCAAGTGCATTATGAAAGTTAAAGGGCAAAGTCCAGGCAGGCAAAACACTAAGGAAGAGTGCAGAGTGCAGCCAGTAAGAGATATGATCCCTCTCACTTTTCCAGCAACATGCAATGGAAAAAGAGAGGAAGGAAGGGAGAGAAGGAGATCAGGACAGAGTGTGCGTGACCCAGCCCATGTCTAGGCCTTTCCCCCTGACTGAATAGCAATGTTACCTCTAGCAAAAGCTCCTTTAAAATCAACACATTGGGTCTCATTCTCAAGGCAGTTGACGGTCTTCTCACTTTTACACTTTCTCATTTTCTCATTATCTCCTTTGGAGAAGCAGGCTGGGCATCGCAGACCATTTTCAGCCAGCATGTTGCGATCAGGAACTTCCAAGATCAAATGTAAAGTGAGCATGTTAATGTCTTTGTCTGTTTTTGTATCTCTGTGTTATATAAATGGAATACACCCTAGTAACTTACTGTTCTGCTGGGGCAGCTGCAAGTGTTCTTGGATGAAAACACGATCTAGAAACAATCTGGGTTCAGGGCTGAGCATGGGACAAAGTCACCATTGGTCTCTGAGATGAATGACCTTTACCCAAAGTGGGGTGGGAGAGTGTGAACTTTTAATCTCTCTGAATGTATTCATGCCATCGATTATGGTGTAGCCTCTCTGAAAATATAGTTTCTTAGTCCTCCATTTTTGTACAGAGATTCTGTCTCTCTTCTGCTCTTCAGCAATGAGCTATCCAATAAGTTTTGTGAACCGCCCCGAGACACCCAGGTACAGGGTGGTACAAAAATTCAATAAATACAATAAACAAATTTCAGAGAATGCTGTTAGGTAGGGTCTTATATTTGCACCATTATAACTGCTGGCTTAGGTAGTGCTTGCCAATTAAAAGACAGAGAAGAACCAGCTTAAGGGTGATTCAGGAGGACACTTGAATAAGATAAGTGGGTTGTAAGGTCCATATTTGAAACATCCAATTGAAAGTGAACTTGAAGGGACCATAAGCTATTTATGAGCAGTTCAGGAGCTTAGGTATCCAATTATACCGTATTTTTCGTCCCATAGGACGCTCCGCCCCATAGGACGCACCTAGTTTTTTGGGGGGGGAAATAAAGGAATTTTTTCCCCTTTATTTTCCCCCCAAAACCAGGTCGAGGAACAGCGGGATGGCGGCGCTGTGCCTCCCCGCTGTCCCCCGAGCTTGTGGGGCTGGCCGATGTCTGCCCGGCGCGAGGGGCGCTCTGCTTCAGGGCGCCCTGTGCGCCGGGCGGCAGGCTGCTATCCGCAGCGCGGGGAGCCCTGCGGGAACTCCCGCAGGGCTCCCCACACTGCGGATGTCTCCCCGGCGTGAGGGGCGCTCTGCTTCAGGGTGCCCCGCGCACCAGGCGGCAGGCTGCTAACCGCAGCCTAGGGAGCCCTGCGGGAACTTCCGCGGGCTCCCCAGGCTTGCTGATAGCTTCCTGAAGCCTGGAGAGCGAGAGGGGTCGGTGCGCACCGACCCCTCTTGCTCTCCAAGCTTCAGCAAAAGCCTGTATTCGCCCCATAGGATGCACACAGATTTCCCCTTCATTTTTGGAGGGGAAAATGTGCGTCCTATAGGGCGAAAAATACGGTATGTCTGATCCTTCATGGTGCTACTTCAAGGGACAGGAAGAAGGAGAGGCCTGGCTGGAAAGGCAATCCATCCCTAGTAGGTCCCTCCCTGCTGCCTATTAGGTCCCTCTTTTTCACAGTATCTCGTCATGCCTGATTTTCTGTCCAATCTGAATTCCCACCCGTTGAGAGCCCCTAATAGACCTGAGCTGCTCAACCCAACCTACATCCATCTGGGGCTGTCTCACCCCATCTGAACGAGGCACAGATTCTCTAAGTACTGCTGATTGACTAAGGATCCAAGCCTTGGCCAAATCCAGTGCACAGCCCTAACATGTTAATGATTCCACAATGATGCAGAAACTTACGGCTGAGAATTTCATTGTTACAATAGTCAGTGTTGCAGCATTGTGTCTTCATCTCAAAGAATTTACCATCCGCTGCAGTGAAGCTGTAATCGCCTAAGAAACAATAACTGGATGACAAACATGTATTCTCAATTTGCACTTCCGGTTTATCTATGAAAAAGAATTTGAAAGAACTATCAGGATCTGGGTGGAAATGTGGTCTATTGCGACTAAAGCACATTCATTATAATGGTTCCAATTTTCTGTGTTACCCGAATCAGGACCTTTTGAAAAATACAATATGGAAGGTATTATTCAATTTGGCAATCTAAAGTGAGGTGCTGTTTATTTATTTAAATGTGTGCACACTGCTATATCGTAAAAGGAAAGAGATATCAAAATGCTTTTTAGTTATAATACATAAAAGATACAATAAGAACCATATTAAAAGTAAATAGATTTCAATAAACTAGTGTATTCTTAATGGTCTGCACAGGCCTGGTGGAAAAGAAAGGTTTTCTGCAGGCATTTAAGAGTTAATCTCTCAATCACAAGCAGTAGTCTCTTTCCTCCTTAATCCATAGAACCAGACATTCTTTTTATGTTCACAATTAATTTGCAAAATGCATTAAATTTGGAATTTCTGCAGAACTTCATTTTAGGTCAAATTTGTTGCATGAAGAATCATGCCTTTTTGTATACATCTGAAAATACATCTGCCATACACTGCACTCTCTCTTCTAGTCGGTTAGAACAGTTTGCAGGTTCGGGGCATGCTTCCCTAAGCTCCTGTTGTTGAACACAAGACACTTAGCAAGACACTTGCATTGCACCAACCTTACTACCCCCTTACGCCTCTCCCTCCAAGAATGTAGCAGTGATGTTGGAACAGATGGTCAAGCAAGCACCATCCCACCCAGGATCGCCCCAAGGCATTTTGGCACTGAGGTGCCAAATGGTACCCACTCCCTCCTGGGTAAAAGGAGTGGGTTAACCAGGAACAAGCAAAGGGATCAAATCAACCTTAACTAATGGTTGAAGTAGGAACCAAAAACCATCAAGGTGGAGGGACCCACTCTGAATCAAGCTGTGTAACTGAAACCCTTTTTAAGAGGTGAACTACAGGAATACTTCCTTCATGCTGGTTGCTTCCTCATCATTTCATCACTGAGAATTCTTTCAAAATTACTTAAGGCCCCCCTCAAGGAGCCATAAAAGTGTGAAGCACCATCATCTCCCATTCTGGTTGCTCAGCTTTTGAATAGTTTTTATACATCTGTGAAAGGATTGTCAATTTTAATGTCATTTACGGCAAGGGGGATATTCAGCTTATATTGCAGGCTTCTTGTCCTAGTTTGATAACCAAAACCAAACTGGAGTTCATTGGTTTGGCTCAATAGGAATTTCTGGTTGATGCAAATCAAGTTCTCCAAGCTTGGCGATCAGCACCAAATTCAGCCACTGCTTGTGATCAGGTGATGTTAGATTCCCCATTTTCATATGCAAGCCATGCATTCCTTACTTCAGATGTTGTTGGACTGCATCTCCCATCATCCCTGACTGGTGGGTGGCTAGCTGAGGCTGATGGGAGTTCTAATTCATCTACAGCTGAAGTGTCACTGCTTCCTCACCTCACTTTTTTCATAGGTGAGTTGTTGCAGCATAGACTTCTATATGCTAGTAGAACCCTTAAAGTTCACCTATATCTTAACCTGGGTCAAATCCAACAGCAAAAGACAAAAAGACAGGCAAATCTTACCTATATTTGTACGCAGAACACTGGCAGAACAGGTATACATAACATTATTATTACAAGGTCTATCTGCATTGCCTTTAGATGTTATTCCAGTCCCGTTAAACTTATGTTTGCACTCCAGACGTCCGGCTGAGGACAGGAGGAAAAGATTCATGAATCACCATCATCATCATCATTGTTTTGTTTTGCTGTTTGCTTAATGAGGTACAGAGGAGGAGGTGTTTGTGAATTAAACTTTTAAATTAAAAAGTGTTCAATTTAATAAGCATTTTAATAGAAGAGGATGAAATGAAATGAGTAAAACACTCATTAATTAAAACTCTTGTAGCCATTGTTCAGAACACTGGTTTAATTATTTCCAAGAAGTGGGGAGGTGTACCCTCCTTTTCTCACAGCCAACTTTTCCTCCCATCCAGACTCTCACTTAAATACATTTTCTTCCCACTGTTTTTTCACAAGCGTAGATCTGACCCCAATTAAACTATGGCATTTTCTACAAGAGGCACTGAATGCCCCCAATTTCAATGACTTTTAAAGAGGATTAGATAAATTGATGGAGAATAAGACTACTAAGGCTACTAAGCATGACGGCTATGTATTACCTCCAATATCAAAAGTAGCATATTCCAAATAACAGTTGCTGGAACCCACAGTAAGCCAGAGTGTTGCTGTGGTGTGGTCCTGATTGTGTACTTCCCTTAGTCACTGGGTTGGCCAGTGTTAGGACAGGATCGTGGACTAGGGATGAGCCTATCTATCAATTTCACTTGCTGTCAATTTCTTATTTTTTCTAATTCATTTATTTATCTGCAGCCACTTCCTCTAAGAAGCTCAAGGTAGTGTACATGGTTTTCTCCTCCCCATTTTATCCTCAGAAGATTCCTGTGAGGTAGGTTAAGCTGAGGGATCCCCAGTGAGCTTCGTGGCTGAGTGAAGATTCAAACCCTAGCCTCCTGCATCCTTGTCTGACACTCAAATCACATTCAGCTCCCCAAATTTCCACAATCAACGAGTGGTAGTAGTGAATGTGGATCCTCACCAGTGGGTTGATGTGCTCTGTTCCAAGGAGTAGACTTGAAGGTGTCTTTCTTTGTAAAATGTATTTAATTCCTTCCTGCAATGGCAATGGCTCTCTTCCCCTTCCTTTCCTAAGCAACTTTTACTCTCCATTCCAATGGAATTATTATTCTATCCTATTTTTAAGCCATATTTTCTCCACCTCTCCCACTAAAGAAAAGCTTATTCACCTTCTTAGCACTTTCCCTGCACTTTGAAATCATGCCCAACACTTTTGCAAGTATATTTCAATGACATAGTTTATCTGTATGACATCACAAGAAATAATCTCTTGACTTTACTCTCCCCTGCTTTCTCTTGGTAACCCAGCAGTCCTTTCTGTTTATGGTGTTGATCTACACTCCTAATTCCCCTTTCCTCCCAAGAAGCAAGTTCTCTTCAGTGTCCTCTAAAGATCACCAGATGTTCCCCATCTTACCTGCAAAAAGTGGGGCCAAGAGGAGGCATGCGCTCAGGAGTGCCTTCATCATTCTAGAAAGATTAGGAGACTCAGAGCAGGGATGGATCAACAAGGGAATTGATGCAGGTAGAGGCTTACTTGGAGGAATTTAAAGGCCATGGACTCGTGTCACAGGGAACACTTGGGAACAAATAGTTCTGGGAGGTCTGGGAATGGGAGGTTTTTTCCCCACTACAATAGTAAAGAGGGAGATACTGAAATGCAAAGCTCATTAGTTATGATCTCATTGTTGTTTTATGCAGTGAGGCAACTACAGCTCTTCATTTTTTTATTTTTAGTAATCTGGATTCTAAAATTATTATTATTTTAACAGCATGCCACTCAGTTTTATAAACCTGTATCTATAAAGCAGAAACTCCTGAAAGAATCCTAAAAGGTTGTGGATAGTGAGAATACAGGCCATTGTCTCTTAGCAAAAGAGGCAGCTGCCATATGTATTGGTGCAGGGCAGCAGGGAAGGTGTCGATTCCCCCTGGTAGCAATACTGCAGGACAATGGACAGCTCCAAGCGAGCAACGTGTTGTTAGGAGGCTGAAAAGTCCATTGAGGCCATATAACTATGTCCATCATTAAAGCAGAACAAATACTGTAATTTGTTTCTTTGGTTGTTCTGCTGCAAACACTAAGTGCTTGTGATAATATTTTTAAATATCTTCCTGCAATGGCTGTGAACGCCAACCATATTCTTCAGTGCCTGATTGTAGCCCTCATTTGCTACAGCCATGTGCACAAACTGATAATACTATCACATCCAAGGTCTATGAGAAGTTGCTGGGTCCTTGATGAATAAAAGTATATTCTGAGCCTGTTCCTCGGTCTTTGCTCTTACTTGATGTGGGAGTCTTACTGAGTTGGAAGGAGCAAAATACTGATCAAAGTGCAATAAAAGCCTCAAGGTACAGCTCAGGTGACTGCTCAGCTGGCATAGCTCAGGACTGTTGAAAGGTGGCAGGGACACACTGCTATGCACTGAATGACTCCAAGATAATTACTGAGAACTAATTAAATCATATTATGGAACTTTGCCCCTCCTTGTTCTAATTGTGTCAGATCATTGGGGGGGTGGTGGAATACTTTGACTCAGCTCATCTGTTTGCTGATGACTGTCCTTAGCCACATTGTCTTGAATAGAACCCAGCTAGTTGCTTATACCTGCTTCAAATCCCATTCTTCATTTCCAAAAAATAAGAAGAGCCCTGAAGTACAGAAGAATCCTTCTTGGAGTGGCTGTTCAGATGTCCATGGGTACAGGACTATCATGACAGGAGGGTGGTAGGGCACTCCCACTGTGCGGGTGGCAGTAGCGGCCCCGTGAACCTGGGCCCTTATGCCTCTTTCGCTGTCTGGAAGGCTAACAGCAGCTCTGGCTGTGCTCGTTTTGCTCTTCAAGATATGGCAACTCTAATAGGCTGCAGTGATGGTCACCAACTCAGATGACTTTAAAAGAGGATTAGATAAATTCAGAGAGGGCATGTTTTCCCACAGTGCCTATGTTCTACTTCCACTGTCAAAAGAAGTTTTACCTTTGAATAATTGGTGCTGGGGATTTTTGATGGACAGAATATTGTCACAGTCTTGTCCAGCTTGTACGCTTTCGACAGGGATCGGTTGGGATGCTGGACTAGATGGGTGATTGTCCTGACCCAGCATGTTCACCTTGTGTTTAAATGGGTGAGGGACAGCTTTTTGCCTATTTCCTTCTTCTCTTTCCACTGCTCTTGGACACAGAGCAATATCCTCATTTCCCGCTATACCAGCCTCACACTGATGGGTAATTATGGTTCAGCATAAATCTCCTCCTTGTGAATTCAAGAATTCACAGCAATGGGGCAGTTGGGGAGTTGGAAGCCTAGTGGTGAGAGTCAGCCCTCAGGATCCGTGTCTCTTCCTTTTTTGCTGTTGATGGAGGGAGATGAGATGCAGGACACAGAGAAAAGTTTGCTGTATTATAGTGTGTCATTATACTTATTATGATAAATACAAAGGATTGTGTGAAATAGAAAGTTGGTTCTAAAATGTGCATCTTTCAAATCATTAGTTTGGAATGGGGAAGTATGGTATATGCTGATATAAAGCATCAGAGTTTTGTTTTTAATGTAAAACAGAAGGCAAACAGAGGTTTGATAGTTTTTGAATGCATGGTTATGTCATCTAACCCAAATACAAGAGGACACATCTCTCAACTAAGTGAAATGAGAAAAAAGTTAGAACAGGTGGTGGAAGAGACTGGCTGGGCCTAACAATCTTTGTATGTTCAGGTACCTTAACCTTTTTAAAACACAGCATACAAAAAGTCATATTTAAAAGGCAATGGACTTTTACGCCAATCCTATGGCCTCCAACTCTGACCATTCTGAGTTGTAAATGTTCTAATATTCTCCTTACAGTTGAAGAGTACATTCAGCCTGGAGGCAAAGTTATTTTCAAGCTGATTTGAATGTATACCCCTCAACAGTCCCAATTTGGCCAGAATGGACACATAATTCATTAAGCTGTCATGGGCTGTGCCTTGATTCCAGGGTCATCAATCACCTCAGGACACTCAGCCATTAGCATGTTACTGCCGCCCATAACCTGTTAAAGTTTGTGGGTCGTAAATCCTTTGACCCACAGAGTCTGCTGCAACAGCACTGCAATAAAATTGTTTTATTGCCACTCCGACAAACTTCAACGATGCCCACACGCTTCCACTCCCGCGCTGCCACTCTTCTCAGTAGTCGGACAGTTAAGAGTTAACACTCCAGGAGCGTTTTTTTTTAATAAATATTTATTAGATTTTCCAATTTTATATAAACACAAAAAGAAAAAGAAAAAGAAAAAGGAAAATATTAAAAACAAATCAATTTCAATAACAATCCTTCAATAACACATTTCTTTGACTTCCTCATACCTCCCCTTCTTGTTCTCTAGTTCAACCTGTTAATTCAGCAAATCCTAATCTCTTAACATTCCTTTTAAAATAAGCCTTATTTTCATTCAACTTTTTTTAAAAATTTAATAACTTAAACAATTTTAGTCCCCATTATCTTTATCATAACAGCTAGACCAAAGTTCAAACCAACATCTTTTCAAAGTTCATTAATTTTATAGTATTTCTGTAAATAGTCCTTAAATTTCTTCCAATCTTCTTCTGCTGACTTTTCTCCCTGGTCGCGGATTCTGCCGGTCATTTCTGCCAGTCCCATACAGTCAATCAACTTCATCTGCCATTCTTCCAGAGTGGGTAGATCTTGAGTCTTCCAGTGCTTTGCTATAAGTATTCTTTTTTATATATAATTTTTTTATTGATTTTCCAACATATATTAAAAAAAAATACAAGACAATACATAAACAAACAAACATATAAACATGTATAATTTCTTAACCTCTTTTTCTTAAACCTTGTTTCAACGACTTCCCCATACCTCCCTTTTCTGCATCCCTGTTTTAAATTTTCCCAGCAACCCCTAATTTGAATACTTATAATACAATTTCTAATCTTTTTCCTCTTATCCAATTACTTATCACTTTACTTACTTATAATTCACTTTCTTTAATCCTTTTTCTCTTACCCAATTATTTAATCCTTTTTCTCTTACCCAATTATTTGTCACTGCAATTCTGTTTTACCTTACCCATGACATTTTAGCACTCATTAATTTTACAACAATTCTTAAGATACACTTTAAATTTCTTCCAATCTTCTTCCACCGTCTCTTTCCCTTGGTCACGGATTCTGCCAGTCATCTCAGCCAGTCCCATATAGTCAATCACCTTTGTCTGCCATTCTTCCAGCGTGGGTAGCTCTTGTGTCTTCCAATACTTTGCTAAAAGAACTCTTGCTGCTGTTGTCGCATACATAAAAAACGTCCTATCTTTCCTTGACACCAATTGGCCTACCATGCCCAGGAGAAAGGCCTCTGGTTTCTTCACGAAAGTGCATTTAAGCACCTTTTTCATTTCATTATAAATCATTTCCCAGAAGACCTTGATCCTTGGGCACGTCCACCAAAGGTGGTAGAAAGTACCTTCCGTTTCCTTACATTTCCAACATTTATTATTGGGCATATGGTAGATTTTTGCAAGCTTGACTGGGGTCATGTACCACCTGTAGATCATTTTCATAATGTTCTCTCTTAAGGCATTACATGCCATAAACTTTATATGCTATAAATATTCTTGCTGCCGTTGTAGCATACATAAAAAAAGTTCTGTCCTTCTTTGGCACCAAATGGCCGACTATGCCCAAGAGAAAAGCCTCTGGTTTTTTCAAGAAGGTATACTTAAATACCTTTTTCATTTCATTATAAATCATTTCCCAGAAAGCCTTAATCTTTGGGCACGTCCACCAAAGGTGAAAGAATGTACCTTCAACATCCTTACATTTCCAGCATTTATTATCGGGAAAGTGATATATTTTTGCAAGCTTGACTGGGGTCATGTACCACCTGTATATCATTTTCATAATATTCTCTCTTAAGGCATTACATGCCGTAAATTTCATACCTGTGGTCCATAACTGTTCCCAGTCAGCAAACATAATGTTGTGTCCAAGATCTTGTGCCCATTTAATCATGGCTGACTTAACCGTTTCATCCTGTGTATTCCATTTCAGCAGCAAGTTATACATTTTTGACATAATTTTAGTTTTAGGTTCTAGCACTTCTGTTTCTAATTTAGATTTTTCCACCTGGAAGCCAATTTTCCTGTCCAAATTGTATGCCTCCATTATCTGAAAATAATGAAGCCAGTCTCGGACTTTGTTTTTTAATTTCTCAAAGCTCTGCAGTTTCAGTCTATCTCCTTCTTGCTCCAAAATTTCCCAATATTTTGGCCAACTGGCCTCCATATTGAGCTTTTTCTGAGCTTTTGCTTCCATTGGTGACAACCACCTTGGGGTTTTATTTTCCAGTAAATCCTTATATCTGATCCAAACATTAAACAAAGATCTCCTAACAATATGATTTTTAAATGCTTTGTGAGCTTTAACCTTGTCATACCACAAATATGCATGCCATCCAAAAACGTTGTTAAAACCTTCTAAATCCAAAATGTCCGTGTTTTCAAGAAGCAGCCAGTCTTTCAACCAGCAGAATGCTGCTGATTCATAGTACAGTCTGAAGTCTGGCAGGGCAAAGCCACCCCTTTCTTTTGCATCAGTTAAAATCTTATATTTTATCCTGGGCTTCTTGCCCTGCCAGACAAATTTAGAGATATCTTTCTGCCACTTCTTAAAACAGTCCATCTTGTCCACAATTTGTAATGTTTGAAACAAAAACAACATTTTAGGCAATACATTCATCTTTATAGCTGCTATTCGACCCATCAAGGAAAGCTTCAAATTTGACCATATTTCGAGATCTTTTTTCACTTCTGACCAGCATTTCTCATAATTATTTTTAAATAAGTTCCCATTTTTAGATGTCATGTTGATCCCCAGATATTTCACCTTCCTCACCACAGACAGACCTGTTTCATTCTGAAATTTCTCTTTTTCAAACAATGTCATATTTTTCTCTAAAACCTTAGTTTTGGTCTTGTTCAATTTAAATCCTGCCACCTGACCAAATTCTTGAATTAATTCTAAGACTCTTTTGGTACTAGATTCTGGCTCCTGTAACGTCAAAACTAGATCATCTGCAAATGCTCTCAGTTTATACTGTTTGGCTCCGACCTGTATACCTTTAACCAACCGGTCCCTTCTAATCATATTCAGCAAAACCTCCAGGACCGATATAAAAAGTAAAGGGGAAATTGGGCACCCTTGTCGTGTCCCTTTTTCAATCTTAAATTGTTCCGTAACCACATTATTTACAATTAATTTGGCCTTTTGTTCAGAATATATTGCACCTATACCATTTTCAAAACCTTGGCCTACCCCCATACCCTGTAAATTCTTTTTCATAAAACTCCAAGAAATGTTGTCAAAGGCTTTCTCCGCGTCCACAAATATCAAAACAGCTTTAGTATTTATGTTCACATCTAGCTTTTCCAAGATGTCAATTACATTCCTCAAATTGTCAGATATGTGTCTTCCCGGCAGAAAGCCCGCTTGGTCCTTATGTATCTCTTCAATCAATACTCTTTTCAATCTCTTGGCCAGAATGTCAGCAAAAATTTTGTAATCCACATTTAGTAAGGATATGGGACGGTAGTTTTTACGTTGAGTTTTTTCAGTCTCTGATTTCGGTATAAGTGTAATGTAGGCCTCTTTCCACGATTCTGGTGCTCTTTTCCCTTCCAAAATCTCATTGCAGACTTCCTTCAGAGGTTGTATTATCCAATCCTTCAAAGATCTATAGTATCTGGAAGTCAGTCCATCCGGTCCCGGAGATTTGCCCAATTGCATATTTAAAATGGCACCTTCTATCTCCTGATCTGTTATTTTACAGTTCAACAATACTTTACTTTCTTGTGAAATTTTTTGTAATCCATTTGTTTTCAGAAATCCATCAATGTCCCTTTCATTCTGTGGCCCTTGTGCATATAGTTGCTTAAAATATTTCTGAAAACAGTTTCTTATCTCATTTGGATTGTTTATGTCTTTTCCTTCTACTTCCAAATTTGTAATTGTATTTAATTTTTGTCTTTTTTTCAATTGCCATGCCAATAATTTCCCACATTTATCCGCCGATTCAAATGTCTTCTGTCTCATTTGTTTAATTTTCCATTCTATTTCCTGATTCATCAATTCCATATATTGTGTTTGGTAGATCTTTATTTCTCTCAGAATCTCTTGTGACTTCGGCTTGGCTCTCAATTTTTTCTCACCTTCTTTAATTTTCTCCAAAATTTTATCTTTTTTCTCATTTTGCCTTCTCTTTTTTAATGCATTCTGTTGTATCAGAAACCCTCTCATCACGGCTTTACTTGCATCCCAGATTACTCTTTTTTCCACATTTGTTGGCAAATTTAATTCAAAATAGTCTTTTAAAGTCTTTTGGGCCTTGTTGTATACTTCTTCATCTCTAAATAGTGTGTCATTCATCCTCCATCTGAAGGTACCGGTTGTTGTTGACTTCATCTCCATCTTTACAGCGTTATGGTCGGAGCATGTTTTGGGGCAGATTTCCACTTTTTTTATCTTTGGTGCCATTCCTCTAGTAATCCAAATTTGGTCAATTCTGGTCCATGTCATCTTGGCTTCAGAGAAGACAGGAGCGTTTTTATCAACTGGGTGCACTGCCCACATGGCCCGGGCATTTTCCATTGATCTATGCTCTCTGGGGGCTGCTGAGAGCAGTCTGTCTGAGAATGTGAGCAAGGTAGTTTCGTTTTGTTAGAGAGAGAAAGCTGCAAGCATGCAGCTAGATTCTGTAGGTTTCCCAGAAATCCTATATTTTTATATTGTAACACAAAGCTCTTTTTCATATTGGATGCAGTCTTTTTAAGGAACTCTGTGCAAATCAGCCAGATGCCTCTTCCAGTCTAACCACACCTACACTGTCAGTAAACAGGTATTTTAAATATATGTATTCCTCCCTTGGGCTTTATGATAAAACTGAGATTGAAAGAACCTAATTCTAATGAGGCACAAAGTAATCAACAATTAGCATGTCACACACATGCTCTTCCCAGAAATCAGGTGAACCTGGAACCTGCTCACAACCATGGGGCCATTCAAGTTTTTACTGTCAGTTTTGTAGCTTATCAGTATTTTTCTTTTTAAATCTAGTCATGATAGCTATCTTCTCTCCAGCATGAGAGCCATTAAGCCTCTTAATACCATATAGATAATACTTTATTCGGCTATAAGCCCACAAGGTAAAACCAATCAATAAATAAAATAGCATTTTACAATCTAAAATATCAACTAAAATATTTCAACGCATAATCTCCTTCACGTTACATACAATCTCTAGATGTACCATATTGTGGCCTTGAATATAAAGATGGTGGATAGAGTTTACTAGATTTTTAATAGTCATGCAGCATTCCATGAAGTCTTTTATATGAAAGAACTGAATTCAGGAATCTGGCAACCTGTAATGTTCTATAAGAGTCAATGTCCTGGAGTAGGTAGGCTAGATGTAATTCAGGTGGTTTAGCAACAGTTTCCAAGATGATTGAACTCAGAATCCTTGATCGGGGAACAATATATAAAGGACAATTAAACAAGATATGATAAAGGGATTCTATTGATTTGTTGTCACATGCGCATAAAACAGAGGTTTTACCATTAGAAAATCTATTGCTCAGCACATTTGAGGGGAACACATTAAATCTGGCTCTAACAAAAGCGAATCTATGCGACGCAACCGATAAGGTAGACAGATATCGAGGTATCTGGGACATAAATGTAATGCCCTGATTTATCGGGGAACATGTACCTCCACCTGTAGTAAGATTTTGTTGCAAATCAACCTCCTCCAATCTTTGTTTGATGACCTTTTTTGCTGTAATTAGATCTAAATTTAGTATATCGGAAGGAGAGATTCCATAAGACAACAGTTTGGAATGGATTTTTGTTGCCCATGGGCTGGTAAATTCATCTCTCCAAAGGCACTGAATAAGATGGTAATTGGGCAATTTATGCCAAAGGGACAGCCAATAATTAAAGGCATGTCTCCACATCAGGATCTCTAAGGAGGGGGTCTTAAGTTCTAAACAAATAGCCGAGTTGCTTACACAGGAGGGTAGTTTCAAAAGGCGTCTGAGAAAAAGATTTTGCAATGTCACCAGAGGCATGAGGTTTACAAAAGCGCCCCATAAAGGGACCGCATAGGCCATAGTTGCAACCACTTTTGCACTATAAACTTTTAAGGCAGATGGAACATGCATAGCCCCCTCTGTAAAGAAAAAGCGTAATAGAGCGTAGATAAGGGCTTTGCCCTTATTTTGTAAGTATGTGATATGCGCTTTCCATCCCATATTATGCTGGAAGTAAATTCCTAGATATTGAAATTTGAAGACTTGTTCAATTGGCTTCCCCTCGAGTTCCCACCTATACAATTTACGACTCCTGGAAAAAATTAGAACTTTAGATTTGGAATGGTTAATAGTAAGTAAATTTGTTTGGCAATATAACGTGAAGATCTTAAAGGCCCTCCTCAAACCGATTCTTGAATATGAGAGGATCACCGCATCGTCAGCATACAATAGTAAGGGGCAGCGATAGTCTGCAAGCCTGGGTACATGAATGGTGGTTTGGGCCTCAACTAGGGGAGTTCTCATGTCACTAATATAGAGGTTAAAGAGATAGGGGGCAAGGGTGCACCCTTGTCGTACCCCCTTATTTATTGGTACTGAGTTTGTGAGATCGCCCTCAGGTGTTAACCTCACCCTAGTGGCCGTCCCTTCATGTAATTTGATCATAAGCCACAACAGCCTTTTATCTATGCCCCACTTTGCCAATTTTTCCCATAGCAGCTCTGTAGAGATACTGTCAAAAGCCACCTTCAGGTCTATAAAAGCGGCACATAGAAGACCATGAGTGGGGGAAGAATACTTCCGCGCCAAATGATATAGAATTATTGCATGGTCAATAGTAGCACGATTTGGTCTAAACCTGGCCTGCTCATGGCCTATCAGATTGGAATCTTCGGCCCATTGGGTTAGTCTGGTTAGCAGGAAGCGAGTATAGATTTTTCCGATGATTGATAATAAACTGATATTACAATAGTTTCCTGGGTCCTCTGGTGGTCCTTTTTTATATATAGGAATTATGATGGACTCCTTCCATGATCTAGGTATCTGGCCCGTGGCATTAATTGCATCAAAGATTTTTGCAAGAATTTTGGCCCACCATGCTGGGTGTTGTTTAATAGCTTCTGCCAGGATCAGATCGGGCCCTGGGGCTTTATCAGTTTTCAGTTTAGCAATTAAATCAACTATTTCCTCCGGGTCAGTATCTGGCCATATGGGCAAGTGACATGAAAGAGTATCAGAATTAATGTTAGAGATAACTGTCTGGGAGAAATATTTTCTTAGAAATTGTTCCCATGTCGGGGCTGGTATAACCGTCAATGGGTATTTCCTCGATCTTTTGTTGATTAAATTCCACAAACCACGAGAGCTGCGAAGCTTAGAGGCAGCAATCAGCGCTTGCCAACGTCTTAGCTGCCATTCATGCTTGGCTGACTTCTGTGCCTGTTTGTAAGCAATTTTGGCCTGCAAGTACTCTGGGGGAAGAGTTTCAGCTCCAGAAGATTTATATCTGTTGTAGATACAACAGAGAGAGAGTCTAGCTTGCTTACATTTGGAATCAAACCAAGGTGCACCGAACCTGGGTTGATCTCGGTTAACCAGGTGAGTCGGCATCGTAAAGAAGCTAGTTAAATCTACAGAGAGGTGGGAGAACCACTCCAATATCCTATTTGGTTCAGACAACTCCGCCACTGAAACAATAAGGGGTTCGGAGATGTTCCTCTGGAAGAATTCTGCGTATTTTGGGGCCTGTTTCATAGACCATTTAATGCTTCTTACATGAGCTGCAGCATTTAAACCTACATGAATTGGGTGTGAACTGCTAACCGGGTGCCAGTCAAGCGTTAGCTTGGCCGCTAGAGGTAGGTGGTCACTGGATTGTACATTGTCTACTTTAAAATAAAAGAAGTTTGAGAATAGATCTTCTGAAACTAGAATGTAGTCTAGGACACTATTTGATGTTGTGCCCAAATGAGTGAATTCTCCTGGCACGTCCGGAGGGCAATTGCCATTCAAAATGTTCAAATTCATACGAATGGCCAATTGATAAAGAAGGACTCCCGCCTCATTCACTCTGATGTCCTTAGATCTTCTTGATGTAAAAGAGATTAAATCAGATTTTGGGTAGGAGGGAGGTACCCACCACTTGGCCTTGATTATCCCATCCCAATTGGCGGCTGTACGTGCATTAAAGTCACCACCCATTATCGATGGAATATTAGGGTACATAACATAGCATGCCAATAAATGATCTTCCAGAGAATCCCATCTTTGATGGAGGTCCGATATAAGACCACCTGGAGGAAGATAAACATTGGTGATTAATAGGGAGAATTTTTCGCTTGAAATCAGACCTGTAAAAGCAAAAGGAGGAAAAGTCTGAACTAGCGAGAGTTTAGCGCTCATTTTAAGCGATATGGCGATTGCAAGACCACCTCTGGACCGGCCACCTTTTTGGGAGGGACTAGCTGGGAGTGATATCAGTTCAAAGCCATTTATATCTATCTTATCTTCTTTCCATGTTTCTTGCAAAAGGATTATCTGAAAAGAATTTATATAGGACAAAAATTCGGGATCTAATCTTTTCCTTTTCCAGCCAGCAATATTCCAACTTAGGACTGCTAGCTGGGGACTTCTGTGTTGTTCTTTTAACAGTCAAAGCGAAGGAGGGGCAGACTCTCTGGAAGAGACAGAAGATGTAACAAAAAAATCAGTTATTTTACATTGGGAAGATGGTAACTGTGAGGAGCCCTCCAAATTAAAAATTTTAATAATTTGGTTCGACTGTTGGCACACCGAGGATGATCTACTAGAAGTAGATCCCTGAACAGGTAGTCTCTTCATTTCGAAATTCTTTGTACAACTTGACAAAGAAATACCCAAAGAGGGAGAAATTAAGTCCGTCGGAAGAAACCCTCTAGCAGATTTATCATCAGGGATTAGGATGATTTTATTGATGCGTCCCATTGGGTCTTCAATCGTTTCCGACGACAGGTCCCGAAGTGTAACATTCACATTTTCCTTTAAAGAAGGTAGTTGAGGGGACATCACGGGGGCAGTAATTGCGGAAGACTCTCTCAGGGGCATCACTTGTGGACTACTTCTATATCTGGTCGAAACTGGAGAAGATTCTAGCTCTGGCATAGATGAGTGAGTTAAAGAGGGATTTGAGTCAGGCAGGGAAATCAGAGTTTCGTCCTTAGGTGTGTTGGTTGATGGATGTAGATGAAGGTTAAGTGAGGATGGCAGAGCCTGGTCGTCTCGTGGAATAGCACTGGGGGCAGAAACAACTTGAAGATTTGAGTCTTGCAGGATGGTTTTTGTTTTCAAAGTGGGGCTGAGTTGAAGAAGGTCGACCACATCTGTCCGGTGAACCCAAGTGGGGTCATTTGAAGCATCGTTAGTATCTTCCCCTCTGTGTTGGACTTGCAAAAGCTGCGATTTAAGCGTGTCAAATCTTTGCATCATCACCGACTGTTCTTTCGGAGGGAGGGCTCTGAACGAATCAATAAGTTCCCTTTCATCAAGGGCAGTCTGCAGGTTTCCGTCTTCATATATGGCTGTTTGAGAGGGTATCGAAATTGGTCGAGAATGGCACACTGCAGAATCATCGCAGTGGGGCCTGACAGTATTTTGAAGTAAGGCAGAGTCTCTTGTCCTAATGTCCTCATCGCCCGGGCACCTATTTAGAAGGGGTTTGATCTTGCTATCTGCAAAAACCCTCGTTGCTACGATATCGGCCATGGACAAAAGCGTTTTTCGCCTAACAATAATAGATGGTATCTTTTCAGAGTGGAACACAAGTATCACCTTCAAGAAGTTGGACTGTCGGAACAGGGGCATCACCGCATATAGGTCAATCTGGTGTTTCTTAATTTTTAAAAGTTTGCTTAAACAGTCTTTAGCCCCTTCTAGCGATGACCATCTTCCTATTTCCGACCTGACAGAAAGGCAACTTTTCTTGGGTTGCAGAGTTAATATCTGATTATTCAATTGGGAATTTAAGATATATTTAATTTTAGTCTCCTTTCTTTTATCTGAATTGGGGTGAGGCAATAAGTTTTTGACCTCACAAACTGAAGATTGTGTTGTTGATTCAAGTTTTTCGACTTTCAGCAGGATATTGGATAATTGTGAAGATACCTCATCCAGCCTTTTAAAGATACAGTGAAGGGTCTTAATTACTAAGTGTAACTGCTCACAACTGGGGAACTCCCCCATATCAGATGTTAAACCCTCATCCTGTGTTGAGAGTTTTTCTTTCGTATTCTCCTTTACAGACTTTACTTTTGAAAGATTTTGAGTCGTCAGAGTTGGAGTGGCTTCTAAATCAATTAGAGGTAGGGAGTGATTTTGGGTTTCCACCGCAAAGCAATGCTCCGCATTGTCACTCCCTCTTCTATTCCGGTGTGGCACCAACCTTGATAGTTTTGGTTTAGGGGATGATAGGGGCTCGTCAAAGTCTCTCAAGCGTTTGTTCTGATCCATACTTTCCTCAGGCCAAGGATTATACGATTCTTAAAATAACATAACATTTAACACACAAATAATATAGTTAAGACCACCAGAAGATGGCACCGTGGGTGAAAGCTCCTTGGATGGATAATAATAGTGAAGTTTTCCTCTCCACTGCGGTAAAATCCACTTACAACATCAGTCTTTCGTGGACACCTCGGACCCAATTTGCAGAAGCTTTTCACAAGGGGAAGTATTGAATTGTGACAGCCTCAAGATGTCTAGGGGGTAGGGTGCCAAATGTCCTGGCTCCACTGGCCTCTCTCCACCCTCTATAACAGCAGCCTGTCCCTCTTAATACCAGTTGTTGCAGATCACAGTGGAAGGTGTGACCCACAAGGGATGTGCACACACTGATGGCTTGTTGTGGTTCTGGACAGATTGGTTTAGAGATCTTGGTTCAGAGGATCAACCAATTGCACCTGCTGGCGAAGCTGATGGTGATGCACCTGCTGGCGGTCCAGACCGAGCTGCCGAACACCACCAGGGTGCAGTGCCAGAGGGGGCAATTCCAAAGAGAAAGGTAAAATCAGAACCCAGGAGTGTACCCTCATCTCCGCAGGCCTCCCTTGTGTCCCACAGACAGGCGCAGTCCAGGAGCACAACACAGGTGCAGCAAGTCACTTGGTGGTTCACCAGATGCTACGGACTCCCAGGCAGAATCCAGCACATCTGGGTCAGATGGGGAGTCCAGCATGGGGCAAAGACGGTCTAAGCGGACCACGAAGGGTAAACCACCTGACCATTTCACAGTCACGAATGTGTGGGCTGGTTTTGCTCAGTGCGAACCAGAAAGCTTTGCTGAGGTTCAGAAGTTACCTCAGGCAGAATCCAGCAAGTGGCCGCAAGCCATGGAAAAGGAGCTTAGTGCCATGAAGTCTCTAGGAGTCTTCATGCTCACAACTCTGCCAGCTGACCAGCAGGCGGTGAGTTGTCGCTGGATCTACAGGTTGAAACACACTGCAGGTGGAGAGCAACAATATAAAGCCAGATTGCTGGCAAGAGGCTTTAGCCAGTGACCGGGGCTACACTATTCCCAGGTTTACGCACACACGGCCAGAAATGAGACCATGCAATTGCTTTTGGCCATATCAGCGCAGAGAGGTTCTGAGGTCGCTCATTTTGACATCGATGTTGCCTATTTAAGCTCACCGCTGCAGGAGGAGATCTACATGTTACCTCCACCAGGGTTTGAGGGCGACAAACCAGGTCTGGTATGGAGACTGCACCGTTCCATTTATGGCTGGAAGCAATCAGCCAGAAATTGGAATTTATGTCTCAACGAAGCTCTGGGGAAGCTAGGGTTTCAGAAGAGTCTGGCAGACAGCTGCCTGTACCTGAAGGGGATAGGCCAGCAACAGAAACTGGTTCTTATCTTTGTTGATGACATTGTATTTGTTCCCTGGACAGGTAAACAGATGCAGGAGTTTGCAAGGAAGCTGAAGCAGCACTTCAAACTCAAGGAGTTAGCTCCTGTGAGCTGTACCTTGGGGTGCAGATTCACAGGGACAAAGATGGCAGTTTTTTGCTAAATCAGAGAGGAAAGATAGAGCAATTACTGCAAAAGTTCAAGATGGCAGACTGCAAACGTGTCAGAACACCAGTGGAAACGTGTTTTCTGAAAGACAGCCAGTCTGAGGTAAAGCCAGAGTTCGAGAACTGGGAGGTGTTTCAATCTGCTCTGGGGAGTCTGCTATATCTCTCACAATGGTGCAGACCCTATATAGCTTTTGCTGTTAATCTCCTAAGCAGAGAGGCTGCAAAACCCAGTGTGGTGGCCTGGAATGGTGTAAAAAGGGTACTTAGGTATCTGCAAGAGACCAAGGAGTATAGTCTCACACTGTCAGCTAAGGGAGATGCACAGATTCAGTGCTGGGCAGATGCAGATTGGGCCAACAACTCAGACAGGAAGTCTATCTCTGGAATGGTTGTAATGTACAGAGATTCTGTAATTGGCTGGAGGTCCAAGAAACAAAGCCTCATTGCTCTGTCATCAACTGAGGCAGAATTCAGCGCTCTTTCAGGAGTGTGTAGACAGCTGGAATTCTACACGTCTGGTCCAGGAGATATGTGGAGTTTGTTGCCTACCCATAACAGTGTGGGAGGACAATCAAGCTTGCCTGAAACTGGCAGAGACAGGCCAATTCAATGCCCGGACCAAGCATTTGGACATACAGTTCAAAAACGTGTGTGAGGGTGTTAGGACAAACATGATCAAACTGAAGTATTGTCCTAGCGAAGAGAACCTTGCTGATGGTTTTACCAAGCCCTTAAGTTTCCAGAAGCACAGAGAGTTCTGTGAGGGGCTAAACATGGGTTGAACTGTTTGTACATTTGCACCCAGGTCATTGCGAATGAGAGGGGGTGTTGTGATTCTGGATAGTTAAGAGTTAACACTCCAGGAGCATTCTTATCAACTGGGTGCACTGCCCACATGACCCAGGCATTTTCCTTTGATCTGTGCTCTCTGGGGGCTGCTGAGAGCAGTCTGTCTGAGAATGTGAGCAAGGTAGTTTCGTTTTGTTAGAGACAGAAAGCTGCCAGCATGCAGCTAGATTCTGTAGGTTTTTCTTTTCTGTTTTTGTATGCTTCTAAATAAAGAGTGATAGAATAGAAGCACTGGTGTCAAGCTGAGTTATTGAGGACACCACGCAGACACAGACAAAGCCTTTTTACACTGCATGTGAACTCTGCTAACATCCAGCAACTGAGAAGAGTGGCAGCACTCGAGTGGCAGCGTGTGGGCGCCATTGAAGTTTGTCGGAGTGACAATAAATCAAACTCCGTGGGCCAAAGGATTTACAACCCACAAACTTTAACATGGCTGCCACATCTCTTTGAGGTTTAGAAAGTGGTGTGAAAATATACTAGCTTAGAGTACGTCAGATTTGTTGATTTCTGTGTACATATTTCCCCAAATGTTCCCAAAATCTTAAGTGACCTTCTTCTGACATTTTTTATTCCTATTTGGTAACTGGATTCTTACTCCACTGTTGTCTTATTTTTCTTAAATAAATATGTATTCTGTACTTTTTGTGGATATTTGGATGCAGTCTTGATCCAAACCAGTACCTCAGATCCTTTCGGGAATCCTGGCTTTTATGTTCTGCTGGAGACATCTGAAAAAAGCTCTTGCTTTCTGGAATCACCCAGATGTCCCTTGTACCCACCGTGGCTTTAAAAATAAAATAAAATAAAATAAAATGCTTAATGTGCTACAAGTGGTGGTGGTGGGAAATCTGAACCTGGTGCCAGTTACCAGGTGGAGAGGTGGAGAAGTGGGCATCTCCCAGGGTGAGAGGCTGGGTGAGAAAAGGAAAGGTCCAAGGTGAAAATGGGGAGGGTCTGTCATTGGGAGTCAGGGAGGGTGCTTTGACTTGTCAATGCTGTGACTTGTTTGCGAAGCATTTTGAGGATGAAATTGCTTGCACCCGCTGGAAACTTGACCCCTCTGTTACTGCAGATGAATCTCAAGGGGTGTCCAGAGAACTGTCCAGCCCTGTTGTGTTGGAAGTGTTTCAGTTGGTAACAGTCAAGGATATTGCCTCTTGCCCCTCTTATCTGAGGAAAAGGAGCAGGGAGGGGACAGCTGACTGGCTCAAAATGTGATTAATGCCTCCTTACAAGAGGGTGTGGTCCCTGCCTATCTGAAGGCAGTAGTGGTGAGCCATCAACACAGATGGGTTATGTGTACCCCCCCAAGTTATTTCATGGTGGCCCTTGGAGGTGGGACTTCTGGGATGGGATTTTTTGGGTGGAGTGTCATATGACATCTTCAATCAAACTCTAGAGGGGTGGGGCATAACTAATTGACAGGAGGTCATATTGTAATACTACTGATGCCTGTTGTATGCATGACCAATGTATCTTGCAAGGCTGCTCAGTCAGTGGAATGGGGGGGCAGTATCTATGGCATCCTGTCTGAAGGCAACTAGGAGAGACAGGCCGACCAGCTGCCATACCCATGGCCTGTAATTCAGTGTCAGGAGAGAGATGAGCTGGCTGAGTCCAGGAATGATAAACCATGGACTGCAAAACTGAGCTTGAATCTTGATACTGACGCTCCACCATGATTGCCACAAGGGTCCTGTAACTTTCAGGCTTCCTGTCTGCTATATATGCTTCCCCATTCTGAAATATTCATCTGAAAGAAGACTTGGTAATGCAAGAAAAACTAAAACTTAATTACAAAAAGAAAGGACGGTGATAAGGGGGGGGGGAGGAGGTTGTAGGGATCAGTGCTGTTTTCCTAGATTTACAAATGCCGGAGCTCACCATGAACTTCCTTGTTCTCTGAGAATGGCAATAGAATAACACCCCCCCCAATGGTGTCAAAGCTGAGCTCCAGTGAACTCTGGCTGAAACAATGCTCAAAGTAAAATTCTTCAGAGGAGAAACCTATTATCTAACAAAACCTCTGATTTTAATAATGATTTTTTTCCTGTGCAATGTATATTATTTTGTTTTCATCCTGTTTTATGTATTTTATATTTAGTAATGTGCTTGGCTAAATCAATAAATAATAATTGCATTTGTATCTGAAAGAAACAATTCCGAGAACCAGCATTTTATTTTTCATAACCATTTATTTTTCATTGTAATGATCATAATGAAAACTTGACTTTTTTAAATGATACACTACGGAGTTTTTTTGTATTTAGAACTTTTTCTCTGCCCCTTGCTTTCCTTTACCTCCACCAAAAGCATAAAAGAACGAACCACAGATCCTGAGCCCTGAATTTCACTACTAAACCTCCAATTCCCCCTCATTGCCGTGGATTTTGGAATACACAAGGAGGAGGTTTACCCTTCATGTTCAGGGTGGTGTGAGATTCGTGAAGCATTATAACATCTTTTTTGGGTAATAAAAAGCATAAATCACCCAGCTCCAAGTATTCTTCTGTTTTTTGGGATGGCACAAAAATCTGTTGTTGCACAACCTTGGAAAGCGAAATACTGGTATATTAAGAAAACTGAGGGAAAAGAAAACAAATGTTGACATTAGTCCTTTACCCAGGGACTAGGAGATGGTGCCTGTAATGATGAATGAGAATTTTGATAAGTTAGTTTTAAAAAGTATATATATAAGAAATCTGAAAAATATCATAATTTCATCAGAACATGAATATACAAAATTTTCAACATTAGAAGTTCAGGTAAAAAAATAACTCAGATATAATTTAAAATTGCAATCATACCCAAAGGACTCTCAAGACACAAATAATATTAATAAACAAGTCATATTTATAAGATATAATAAAATCAGAGGATTTGAAAACAGGCCTAATTAATAAGATTAAACAAATCAAATTCTTGTGGGCAGGTGAGTTGTAATAAAATGGGAGGAATTCTACCCTTCCATCCTGGGCATGTTAAAGACCCATTCTGTGGCCACACAGCAAAATTTGAAAACAACACTCCCTCCTTGGTGTCTGAACCTTGAGTGAACCTGCCATAAGTCAACAGGGTGATGCAGCAGCAAAAAAAGCTGGAGGGGCACTTCATTGTCTCTCAGGATGGTTGGGTGCCAACTGAGACTCCCTTGTTGCCTTACTGTGATCTAAGTATCCAGAGAATCCTCCTTTTATTTTACCATATCTATTTTCATGTTAAACACATAAAACAGATAAAAAGTGGGAATCCCAAGAGCAAATCAGTTACTCACCTCAGAATTCTTACTCAACCCTTAAAAGAGAAACTAGCAAAACCCAGGCTGTAAAGGGCAGGAGAAGGATGAGAAGAAAGAATGTATGGCAAAGGCAGCTCAAATGGCCTGGACTCTGCCTCATGGGGCAGATCAGCCCATATGCCGCTCCCCCGTTCATTCCAAATCCCCTGTTCTTTTCAGGAAGGAAGGGTGTGGTAAATTTGGCCCCTCTCAAAACAGCATTATTCCTCAGAACTATGTTGATAGGGAGGGGTTCATGTAAGACTGGATCTAGACACATCACAAAAGCAAGTCAGTTCAATGCGTTGTAATCTTCTGTAAGGAAATTCTGTTTGTGAAAGATGGAACTGCACAACGCCATCTGTTGCCACAGTGTTATAAAGCATATAAAGCTCTTTACGAATGTAGCTAAATCATGACATTTGCAAAATAATGTATGGTTGTAGAAAGGAACATATCCTTCCTCTCTTCCCCCTTCTGTGTATCCCCTAAATCCATTCTGGGAGTTTTCCCAATTCTGTGGATCACCTTTCGGGAGGTTACAGAGCACATACATGCAGGAGAGAGAGGAAATTCTCTTGCACAACTGTAAATCCTTGCACTAATGGTCTGAGTTAGCCAGATACTGCTCATTGTCACAGAATTTAAGGAAATTTATTACATGCCATTTACATAATAAACATGCTTTTTGAGCAAGAGGAAAACATTTTGTCCTGGACTGCATTCTAGTGGTGGACAGATCCAGATGGAACTGGGGTGGAGCAATGAATGCACTTTTTCACTTTTGTTCAGAATGGTATTTTATATACACATCCACTCTGAATCCTCCTTTTGGACACGAAGTGGCATTATGAGAGTTAAAGGACACAGACCAGCCAGGCAGGCAGGCAAACACAAAGGAAGGGTGCAGAGTGGAGCCAGTGAAAGATGTGGCCCCTCTCACTTTTCCAACAATATGCAAGGGAAAGGAAGACGGAGGAAGGTAGAAACGGAGGGAATCTGTATGTCCCCCAGTCCATGATTAGGCCTTTTTTTTTACCTGTTTGAGGCATAACATTACCAACAGTAAGAAGTCCTTTTAAATCAATACACCGGGTCTCATTCTCAAGGCAGTTGACAGTCTTCTCACTTTTACACTTTTTGGTTCCTTCGGAGAAGCAGGATGGGCACTGCAGACCATTTTGCGGAAGCGTCTTGCGATCAGGAACTGCCAAAATCAAAAGTATAGTGAGCATGTTAATGGTTTTGTCTGTTTTTGTATTTATGTGTTATATTGATAGAATCCACCCTAGGACCTTACAGTTTTGGTGGGGTAGCTGCAAGTAATCTTGGATAAAAATATGATCTAGGCACAATCTGGGTTCATTACTGACCATGGGACAAAGTCACCATTGGTCTCTGAGATGAATGACCTTTACCCAAAGGGGGGTTGAGGAGTATGAACATGCTTTTCCTTTTCATCTCTTAATGTTTTCATGCCATTGAATACGGTGTAGACTCTCTGATAATATATGCTTTTAGACCCCTATTTCTGTATAGAGATTCTGTCTCCATTCTGCTCTTCAGCAACGAGCAATCCGTGACTTTCTGTGAACCGCCCTAAGACCACTGGGCATAGGGCAGTATATAAATTCAATAAATAATGTAGAAATAAAAAATAATAACTGCTAGCTTAGATAGTGCTTATAGTGCCAATTAAGGACTGACCAGAAGCAGCTCAAGGGTCATTTAGAAGGAAACCTGGATAAGATATATGTGTTTTAATATCCATAAAGTCGTACCTTGGAATTTGAACGGAATCCGTTCAGGAAGTCCGTTTGACTTCCGAAAAGTTCTGAAATTGGCACAGCTGCCAATTGGTTTCTGATTGTGCAGGTGCGCCAGAAACAATACCGTAAGGCACACCAAGCATATGACTTAAAAAAAAAGTTCAAAAACTGGAACACTCACTTCTGGTTTTTGATCATTCAGGAGCCGTAACATTCGACTCCCAAGGCGTTTGATAGACTTTTATATGCTAGTAGAACTATGTTAACATGGATCTAATACAACAGAAGACAAAAAGTCAGGAAAATCTTACTTATATTTGTATGCTGATCAGTGGCCTCACAGGAATCTTCAGTGGATTCACAAGCTTTTTTTAAATACCCATGAAATGTCATTCCAGTCTTGTTAAACGTATGTCTGCACATCCTAGCTAATGCTGAGGACAGGAGCAAAAAATTACTTCATGGGTTATCATTATCATTATTATTATTTGGTTTTGTGGTTTGCTTAATGAGACACAGAGGAGGAGGTGATAGTGAATTACAACTTTTAAATTAAAAGGGTTCGGATTAGTAAGCATTTTAATAGAAGAAAATGAAATAAAATGAGTAAAAGACTCATTAATTAAAACTCTTGCAGCCATTGTCCAGAACACTAGTTGAATTATTTCCAAGAGGTGGGGAGGTGAACCCTCCCTTTCCCACGACTTATTTTTCCTCCCATCCAGACTCTCACTTAAATACATTTTCTTCCCATTATTTGGTTACAAGCTTAGATCTGAGCACAATTAAACTATGGTATTTTCTACAAGAGGTAGTTAGGGGTCCAATTTTAATGGCTTTAAAAGAGAATAAGACAAATTGATGGAGAATAAGACTGCTAAGGCTACTAAGCATGATGCCTATGTACTACCTCCAATATCAAATGTAGCATATTTCAAATAACAGTTGCTGGAACCTATAGTAAGCCAGAGTGCTGCTGCTGTGCTGAGGTCTTGATTGTGTGCTTCCCATAGTCAGTGGGTTGGCCAGTGTGAGGATAGGATCCTGGACTAGGGATGAACCAATCTATCAGTTTTGCTTGCTCTCAATTTCTATTTTTTTCTAACTTATTTATTTATCTTCAGCCACTTCCTCCCAGAATTTCAAAGTTGTACACATGGTTCTCCCCTCCCCCATTTTATCCTTGCAAGATTCCTGTGAGGTAGGTTAAGCCGGGGGACGGTCCAGTGAGCTTTGTGGCTGAGTGGGGATTCGAACCCTGGTCTCCTGGATCCTTGTCTGACAGTCAAATCACAACAGAACACTGGCTCTCTTAATTTCAGCTCCTGACATTTCCACAACCACCAAGTAGTAGTAGGGAATCTGGATCCTCACCAGTGCTCTGTTCCATAGGGGTGGTTTCTTTCTTTGTAAAATGTATTTAATTTCTTCCTTCTATGTTCATACTTTGTTTTCTTCCCTTCCCTTACCTAAGCAACTTTTCCTCTACATTTCTTTTTTTTTATAAATATAATATTTTATTAGGTTTACAACCAAACTTAAAACAATAAAAAACACACATACAAAAAAGAAACACAACAATACATACAATACAAACACAACCAATAACAATAAAACAAACACAAATCACTCTTTTCTGGTTATTTCAACTTTGATTAACTTATTTTCCTGACTTCCTCCCGCCTCCCTTTTTTGTATCCTTCTTTAGCAATTAGTTCAGCAAATTCATATCCTAGTACTTTTCCTTAAATATTTTACCTCCCAAAATTATAGTTTCAAATTTTCATCTTTTGTTACTAGAACCCCTTCATTTTATTACCATGTCATCCACATTCATACATTTTGCAATACTTCTGTAGATAAATTTTAAATTTCCTCCAATCTTCTTCCACCAACTCTTCTCCCTGGTCTCGGATTCTGCCAGTCATCTCAGCCATTTCCATATAGTCAATTACTTGCATCTGCCATTCTTCCAAGGTGGGTAGATCTTGCGTCTTCCAATGCTTCGCAATGAGTATTCTTGCTGCTGCTGTAGCATACATAAAAAAAAGTTCTATCCTTCTTTGGCACCAATTGGCCAACTATGCCTAGGAGAAAGGCCTCTGGTTTCTTCACGAAAGTGCATTTAAGCACCTTTTTCATTTCATTATAAATCATTTCCCAGAAAGCCTTAATCCTCGGACATGTCCACCAAAGGTGAAAGAATGTACCTTCAATTTCATTACATTTCCAACATTTGTTCTCGGGCAAATGATAGATTTTTGCAAGCTTGACTGGGGTCATGTACCACCTGTACATCATTTCATAATATTCTCTCTTAGGGCATTACATGCCGTGAATTTAATCCCAGTGGTCCACAACTGCTCCCAGTCAGCGAACATGATATTATGTCCTATATCTTCTGCCCATTTAATCATAGCAGATTTTACCGTTTCTTCCTCAGTACTCCATTTCAACAGCAGATCTTTTCCTCTACATTTCAATTGAATTATTATTCTGTCCTACTTTCTAAATCATATTTTCTCCCCCTCCCCCACTATAGAAAAGATTGTTCATTTTCCCTGTACTTTGAAATCATGCCCTACATTTTCATCTGGCAATCTCTTGCCTTTGCAACCCCCCCCCCCCCCCGTTTCCACACCTAGTCATGTGTGTGTGTGTGTGTGTGCGCGTGACTTTTGTGTGTATTGCTGGAATGCAGCTTCCATGTTAGAGTGGGGTATTTCATTACTAGTCTGTATGATATCATTTATCTCCACGACATCACAAGAAATAAACTCTTGACTTGACTCTCCCCTACTTTCTCTTGGTAACCCAGCAGTCTTTGCTCTCTATGGTGTTGATCTACACTCCTAACTCCCCTTCCCTCCCAAGCAGCAAGTTCTCTAAAGATCATTAGATCATTAAATGTTCCCAATCTTACCTGGACAAAACAGGGCCAAGAAGAGACATGCGCTCAGGAGTGCCTTCAGCATTCTAGAAAGATTAGGAGACTCAGAGCAGAGATGAATCAACAAGGGAATTGATGCAGATAGAGGCTTGGCTGGAGAGATTTATAGGCCATGGACTCATGTTGCAAGTAACACTTGGGAACAAATACTTCTGTGAGGTCTGGGAATGAGAGTTGTTTGTTCACTACAAAGAAAAAGAGAGGCATTTTGAAATTCAAAGCTCACTGTTGGAATTTTCTTCCTCTTAATAAAAAAGAAAGTTACTTGTCTCTTTGACATCTGATGGGAGGTCATTCCACAGTGTGGGCACCACAACTATGAAGGCCCTCTGCCTGGTTCCCTCTAGGCTCACTTCTCACATTGAGAGAACTGCCAGAAGGCCCTCAGAACTAGATCTCAGTGTCTGGGCTGAATGACGGGGGTTGAGATGCTCCTTCAGAAAAATCCTGGATATTGGATCCATATGCAATGTGCTCCGGGTGCACATGGATGCACTGAAGGCTTTAACAAGTAAAACTGATCCTCCTGTCTTGGCAAAGGTTTCCAAAGGGTAAAATGGATAAAGTGAGACCTCAGGAGTCGAATGTGCCAATGACTGAGAGAGTGCCAGGTATGAATCAGCCACTCACACAAGTATGAGGAAGGTCTCGATGGGAGTCAGCAATGGCCATGGAACTTCCTCCATTAGGCAGCTACACAAACATGGTCATTCTCTCAACCAGTCGAGTGGGAGGCATCAGGCCATGTTCAAAGGCCACTTGAGGAAGAGACATTGTTGGTTAAGCTCCAAATTATCCCCAAAAGCTGATAGTGCATCCACACAGAAGAAGAGTGGGGGCAGTGAATCAAGCCTCTCCTGGTATGCCCCGCAAAGGACCTTAATGGTCCATGAATAGCCATAGTTTAGAGGTCTCGAGCCCTAAGGAAGTCAGAATATCCTCCACCAGGGCCAGGGCCTTTTCAGTGATGGCTCCGACCTGGTGGAATGCTCTGTCCCATGAGACTAGGGCCCTTCTGGATTTAACCTCCTTCCGTCAGGCCTGTAAGACAGAGCTATTCTGCCTGGCCTTTAATTTGAATTCAGCCTGATCTTTTATTTCCTTTCTCTTCCCTCCCCCTCCCATTTTATGAAGATTACCTGCTCTGAGACTCCACAGCTAATTCTCCCCTGGCCTCCTCGCTGGCCCAAGTAGGACCAATTCAGCCAGCTAGCCCTGGGGATTATCTAATGCTTATTTCCCCTAAATTGATTTTAGCTTTTTGAATTTTATTGTTATTCATGTTTTTATATTGTATTTTATGCTGCTTTTACAATTAAGTATTTTAAATTTGTTGTTAGCCGCCCTGAGCCCAGTTTTTGAACCAGGAAAGGTGGGGTATAAATAAAAAAAATATTATTATTATTATTATTATTAGTAGTAGTAGTAGTAGTAGTAAGAATAAGATATAAAGTGAGATATCTGGAAGTAAAGGATTTTCTGTTTGTGGGTGGCTTTTATTTTTTTTGCTCCAGTGGAAGTAGGTAAGAACAAATCTGATTTGGAGAGCTACAGAAAGAAGAAAGAAGCATCTAGGCAGGTGATGAGGTTGAGGAGAAAAAAATTAGGCATTCTATTGCATTATTGGGATAAGAGCACACTTCAGGCATCTGCCAATCCTTAATTCCATGCGGGGGATGCTACCTTGTAAAAGTGACATGAAAAAAATGAGTAAAAACGGAGTAATGGGACCTAGGTGTGTGTGTTGGATTGATAGTCAAAGGATGCAGGTGGTGCTGTGGCCTAAACCACCAAGCCTCTCGGACTTGCCGATCACACGGTCTGCAGTTTGAATCTTCACTAGGGGGTAAGTTTCTGTTGCTCTGTCCCACATCCTCCAACCTAGCAGTTGGAAAGCATACCAATGAAAGTAGATTAATAGGTACCACTGTGGTGGGAAGGTAAACGGTGTTTCCATGCACTCTGACACTTGTCATGCTCCTCTATGGGCCAGAAGCAATTTAGTCATGCTGGCCACATGACCCATAAAGCTATCTGTGGGCAGACACCAGCACCCTTGGCATGAGAGTGGAGATGAGTGCCACATCCCAAAGTCGAATTCAACTGGAGTTAACCGTCCAGGGGTCCTTTACCTTTACCTGATACCCAAAGCTCACCTAACAAGAAGTGAGTCCATTTTTCACCGCCCTTTCTCAGGAACCCACAGTTGGAGGCTACAGCATACACGTGGCAGTCTTGGGCGGTACTGCTTCCACACAAGAGTTACACAAAATCCTCACCTGCCCATATTTTTTGAATTTGTCTAACCTTCCACAAATATTTTCCTGTCCTACAATTTGCTCCTCTGAAACTTTGTTGTTTTATGCAGCCAGACTCCTACAGCTACTACAGCTCTTCAATTTCTTTTAGTAATCTTGGTTTTTGAATTATTATTATTATTATTTTAAAAGCATAGCTGCCATTCAGTTTTATAAGTTTTATAAGACTGTATCTACATAGAAATTTTAAACCAGAAACTCCTTAAAGAATCCTAAAAAGGTTTTGGATAGTGAGAATACAGATAATTGTCTATTAGCAAATGAGGCAGATGCCACATATATTGGTGCAAGGAAGGTGTCATTTCCCCCTAATGGAGATACTGCAGGACCACCGACTGCTCCAAATGAGCACCGTGTTCAAAGAAGGCTGCAAAGTCAATTGAGGCCATATGACTATGCCCATCATTAAAGCAGAAAAACTAATTTAATGCTTTGGTTGTTCTGCTGCAAGCACTGAGTGCTTGAAGGGCTTGTGATTATATTTCTAAATCTCTTCTCACAATGGCTAAGACGACCAACATTATTCTTTAGTGCCTGACTGCAGCCCTCCTTTGCTACAGAGATGTGCACAAACTGCTAGTACTATCACATCCTAGGTCGATGGGAAGTTGTTTGGTCCTTGATGGATAAAGGTATATTCTGAGCCTGTTCCTCGGTCTTTGCTCTTACTTGATGTGAGGGTCTTACTGAGTTGGAAGGAGCAAAATACTGATCAAAGTACAATAAAAGCCTCAAGGTACTGCTCAGGTGACTGCTCAGCTGGCAAAGCTGAACATAGCTCACGACTGTTGAAAGGTGCCAGGGACACACTGCTATGCACTGAATGACTCCAAGTTAATTATGAGAGCTAATTAAATCATTTCCCCCCTCCTTGTTCAATTGTGTCAGATCATTGGGACAGGGAGAGTTACTTTGACTCAGCTGATCTGTTTGCTGATGACTGTCCTTAGCCACATTGTCTTGAATTGAACCCAGCTAGTTTATACCTGCTTCAAATCCCATTCTACATTTTCAAAAGATAAGAAGAGCCCTGAAATACAGCAGCATCCTTCTTGGAGTGGCTGTTCAGATGTCCATGGGTACAGGACTCTCATGACAGGAGGGCGGAAGGCCACTCCCACTGGGCCCTTATGCCTCTTTCCCTGTCTGGCAGGCTAGCAGCGGCTCTGGCTGTGCTCTTTTGCTCTTCAAGATATGGCAACACTAAAAGGCAGCAGTGATGGCCACCAACTTAAATGACTTAAAAAGAGGATTAGACAAATTCAGACAGGGCAATGTTACCCACAATGGCCATGTTCTACCACTACAGTCAAAGGAAGTTTGCCTCTAAATACTTGGTGCTGGGAATAGCTGATGGACAGAATATTGTCGCAGTCTTGTCCACCTTTCAGTCTTCCAACAGGGATCTGTTGGGATGCTGGAATAGATGGGTGATTGTCTTGATCCCGCATCTGCAACTGATGTTTAAACTGGTGAGGGACAGCTTTTGGCCTATCTTCCTCTCTTTTCATTGCTTTGGACACAGAACAATACCCTCATTTCCCACTTATATCACCACCCAAGGTATTTTTTTAGCCACATAGTACAGAAGGCACAGAGGACATTTTGCACTAAGCTGTCTATGTTGGGTGTCCTTCCCTTTGCTACATTATTTTTGTTACCCTACTTAGTGAAGCAACTCCTTCCTTGATAGCCAAAGGTGCTTCTCAAGTTTCCACCCGATCCCTCACCAATAAATATATGTGGTTGGAAGGATTAGAGGTGGCATAGGGATTTCAGCAAACTCCTATGCACTGTTGGTGGAAGTAAAAAGGTAAAGGTACCCCTGATTCTTGTGTTCCAGTTGCGAATGACTCTGAGGTTGTGCGCTCATCTCTCTCTATAGGCCGAGGGAGCTGGCATTTGTCCACAGACAGCTTCCGGGTCATGTGGCCAGCATGACTAAGCCGCTTCTGGCGAACCAGAGGAGTGCACGGAAACGCTGTTTACCTTCCCGCCGGAGCAGTACCTATTTATCTACTTGCACTTTGACGTGTTTTTGAACTTCTAGGTAGGCAGGAGCAGGGACTAAGCAATGGGAGTTCACCCCGTCACATGGATTTGAGCTGCCAACCTTCCGATCGGCAAGCCCTAGGCTCAGTGGTTTAGACCACAGTGCCACCCGCATCCCTGAGGAAAACTAACAAATGATAATCGCTTCCAGTCCAGTGGCTAAGGCTTTGAAAAGGAGTCCTCTCAGTTGCCTCCTTTCCAGGTTAAATATACCCAACTCCCTCATCCATTCCACATAAGGCTTACTTTCTTGACCCTTTATCGTTTTGGTTGCCCTCCTCTGCACACAGTCTAGCTTGTAAATATCCTTCCTAGATTGCAGTGCCCAAAACTGGACACAGTATTCCAGCTGTGGTGTGACCAAGTCAGAATAGAGCTGAATTATTAGTTCCCTTGATCTGGACAATATAAAAATCAGTTATAATATAGTAGACTCTCTCTCTCTCTCTCTCACACACACACACACACACACACACACACTTATAAAATTAAGTCATTAAGATTCTCATCGACCCCCAGAACCATAAACTCCTAGACCCTAGTAAAAGACTAATGTGAACATTTCTTTTTTTTTCTTCCAGATTTTGTTCATAGGAGTAACTTCACTTTCCAAGCATGTGCAACAACAGATTTCTGTGCCATTGAAGAAAGAGTTGGAATTTGAGCAATAGCTCTCTTTTCCAATTGAAATAACAGTTATAATGCTACACAAATCTCACACCAGCCTCATGTTGATGGGTAATTATGGTTCTGCATAAACCTCCTCCTTGTGAATTCAATAATTTACAGCATAGGTGGGGGGGGGAGTTGGATGCCTTGTGATGAGAGCTTGGCCTCGGGATCCCTGTCTCTTCCTTTTTTGTTGTTGGTGGAGGGAAATGGGATGCAGGACACAGAGAAAGGGTGCATTGGTCTTTTATGCCAATCCTATGGGCCTCCAGGTCTGACCATTTTGAGTTGTAAATGTTCTAATCTTCTCCTTACAGTTCAAGAGTACATTCACCTTGGAGGCACAGTTATTTTAAAGTTGATTTAAATGCATACCCCTCAACAGTCCGGATTAGGCGGGAACAGCTATGGAATTCATTAAGCTGTCCTGGTTTTTGCCTTGATTCCAGGGTGTCCTGATTTCTCCCTGCCAGCCGAAACGGGCCATGAAAGCAGGTCCTGGGGTGGCAACAGGATTGGGAAGGAGACATGAGGGCTCCTTCCCAAAGCCGAGTTACTGCTTACTAGGCTTTGGGAAGAATGCTGTTGGACTCTAGTACCCTGTCAGAGTCCTCACGCCTCCTGCTGTACATACATTTTGTTGCTCTTTCAGACCAGAAATCAGGGGCTTACCAAACCATTGCACTGTTCCCACACCTCTGTATTGTTTAGCCTGGAAAGTAGATGGGATCCTCCTTAATGAGGGTCCTGGTTGCAGGCGGACACCTAAGGCACCCCCCCTGCTGGGAAAGTTGTTGCCGGGCATGGCCAAAGCCTTAACCATTGGGTCCCAGGATCGTGCCAGGCTGTTTGGGCCAATCGGGCAGTTGGCGCAATTCCTGGGGCCTATAAAAGCGGCAGCGTGGCATAACTGGGGGTACTTGCATCGCATTGCCGAACACCCGCCCTCCCTCCCTAATTTTAGGTGGTACTGCTTTGGCCTTGCTTTGGATTGGGTCGCCTGATTTGGAGCAGGGGCTGGGGAGGAATTTTTTCCATTTGGCAGATTGGATGTAGCCACTTGATTTTTGCCTACCCCCTTAGCAATCGTCACAACTTTGTAAGGTTTGGGAGTTAGGCATTGGCTTATTGGAGTGTGTGGTAGGGGAGGTGCAGCCATCACCTGCCCCTCCATGAATAAGGGTATTCCGGTAAAGGAATCTGGGGGTCCTGGATCTCATCCGAAGTCCGCTTAAGGGGCTAGGGCCATGCCAGGACCACAGGAACCCCGGGGTGAGCTACGCTGGTCTTCATTGATGTTGCTCCCTCATTTGGTGTTTACCCTTTCAGACTTCCAGCCAGAGAGGCAGAAGTCAGTTATAGTCTGCTGCCAAGCCTAAGCCAACACCACTCACTTTGCTGTATACAATAAAGCTGTGGCCTAAATTTTGCCCAGTAACTTAAACTAAAATTATGTGTCAGTGTGAAGTAATTTTCAGGGGAAGGGCTTGGGGGCCTTGAAGTGCAATCCAAACCAACTGTGCAAAGAAGAAACATATACTCAGGATGGCCCTCATAATAACATAGCAATCAAAAGCCAAGGAGGAATGAACCAGCAGGTGGCTTATGGAAGAAGAAGCTGACTTGAAGGGATTTATGGGCCTAGGAAAGGTAACCAAGGATTCCAACTGGGAAGGACTGGTCCAGTGAGGAGCAGGAAATTATGGAAGTAGAGAGTGCATGCTTTCCCAGAAATCCTATATTTTTATATTGTAACACAAAGCTCTTTTTTCATATTGGATGCAGCCAGGTGCCTCTTCCAGTCCAACCACACCTACACTGTCAGTAAATGGGTACTTTAAATAAATGTGTTCCTCCCTCGGGCTTTATGGTAAAACTGAGCTGGAAACGAACTAATCCTAATGAGGCACAAAGTAATCAACAATTAGCATGTCACACACATGCTCTTCCAACACATCAGGTAAACCTGGAACCTGCTCACATCCATGGGGCATTGACATCCTAATATTCTGGGAGTGGGTGGGGTGTTTCTAATGTAATTCCCACCACCACCCACACTTTGGTTTATTTTTATTAAATTTGAATATTGCCCTTCGTCTATTGATCTCATGGCAGTTTACAAGAGAAAAACACAAAGCACATAATGAAAACCAGATCGACCCCTTCTCACAAACCAATACCCCCCTCCCTCTCTATGGAGTGTTGTTTGTAAGTTACTTTGAGCTGCCCTGGGCAAGATAGCAAGTAATTTTATTTAATTGATCAATGATGATGATGATGATGCAAGCAACGCAAGCATGGCATCCAAAGAGAAACTTGCTTTTGCTGTGGCCCCTGAGCACCCATCTTGCTGGGGTGGGGGCTTGTCCTCCCGCAGGGTGGGGCAGGCACGTCCTTTGCAGGGGCTGCATCCAACAAGCAAGGTTTCCTCCAGTAAGGGGCAGGGGTAGGTTTCCAAAAATACCCTCTTGTGAGAGGAGCTCACCAGCTGCTTCCCTGATGGGGCAGTGGTGGGAGCAGGGTGGGCTTGTGCAGCATCAGAACATCCCCTCCCATGAGAGGAGCTTGGGATGAGGCGGTGGCTGCTTGGGTTTGTCTCTGGCAGAGGGAGGGCGATAGGGAGGGCGATGCCTCGGTAACAGTGATCGAGCAGAATTCTTTCCACAATCAGTAAATCGTGATCTACAGGTTGGACTAGTGGAGCTACAGGAATGAAAGGGTTGTAGATAACATTTCCTCTTGTAACCTATTTCCAGTGATATGACTTCTGAACAGCTTTCATCACCATTTTTAACACACACACACTCCTCTCTTCCCCATTTTTCGCTTTTCTTTCTCCCTCCTTCCTTCCTTCTTTCTCTTTTTACTTTCTCTCAATTCTCCCCTTTCTTTTCTCCTCGCTTTCCTGCTTTTATTGTGTTCTCACTTTTATAAATCCTAACAGCATCAACATTGCCATCATTATTGCTATTAATTTTATTTTAAATACACCTCCGTCTACACATTTATTTATACTAACAGAATTTCTAAAGGATAGAGTAAAGTCATATGTGTGTATTCACATCTAAGAAAATGTGGCATTTTCCCTCTCCATTTATTTCCAATGTTTCATTAATTAGGAAACCCTCTCACACTAAAAAAAAGGGGGGGACACAAAGATGAGGCAATGCTAAGATATCTCAACCACATGATGATATGAAACATTGGACTGAGCTTTAAAAATAAAATAAAATGCTTCATGTGCTGCAAGTAGTGGTGGTGGGAAATCTGAACCTGGTGCCAGTAACCAGGTTGAGAGGTGGAGAAGTGGGCATCTCCCAGGGTGAGAGGTGGAGAAGTGGGCATCTCCCAGGGTGAGAGGCTGGGTGAGAAAAAGGAAAGTACAAGGTGAAAATGGGGGGTGCCTGTCATTGGGAGCTGGGGAATGTGCTTGTGACTTATCAATGCTGTGACTTGTTTGCAAATCATTTTGAGGATGAAGTTGCTTGCATCCACTGGGAACCTGACTCAGCTGTTACAGCAGATGAAACTCAAGGAGTGTCCAGAGCACGGTCTAGCCCTGATGTGTTGACTGAGTTTCAATTGGTAAGATTCAAGGACATTGCCCCTTGCCCCTCTTGTCTGAAGTAGCAGGGAGGGGACAGCTGACTGGGTCAGGGAGGCGATTAATGCCTCCTTGAAAGAGGGGGTGGTCCCTATTTACTTGAAGGAGGCAGTGGTGTGCCATCATCACAGATGAGTTATGTGGATTCCCCCCCAAGTTATTTCATACTAACCCTTGGAGCTGGGACATCTGAGATGGGACTTTTTGGGTAGAGTGTCATATGGGATCTGTAGAGGGGTGGGGCATAATGAACTGACAGGAGGTAGTATACTAATACTACTGATGCCTGTTGTATGCATGACCAAAGTATCCTGCCAGGTTGCTCAATCAGAGGAATTGGGGGGGGGGCAGTGTCTATGGCACCCTGTCTGAAGGCAACTAGGAGAGACCTATAGACCAGTTGCCAAGCCCATCTACTTTGGGAGGGACGGGCTCCCTCAGACATTTTAGGGGGGGGAGAGCGAAGACCCCTTGCCACCTTGGAGTTGCCTCCTATGTAAACTGGTGTTTGTTCAGTGAAGGTCACCGTGCATATCCTTTCCCTAAGGTATTGGCTAAAATTTAAAAAGGGGATGGAGGCTGCAAGGAGATTCAGATTTTTAACAGTAGAGAGCCTCCATCTTGGAATAAGAAAATACTACGCATTATTGATGATTATGATCTTCCTTGAGATATTCTTACTGTGTTAGATATTGAGGTGACACCTTGTCATATGAAATTTCATATTTTAAAGCATGATTTCATGGTCAAATGTGCTCCTTGTCAAGTCTGTCCCAAGACATGTTGGCAGCTGAGGCAAACCACAAAATAGTGCCTCTCCATTCCAGGGAAGAAGAGATGAGTGCAGATCAACATCGGGAAGAATGTGAAGGGTGAGGAATAAAGATCCCCACAGAAAACAAGGATAGGAAGAGACCAGCAGTGCCTACTATTGGCCAAGAGGCCACTGAAGAGGCAACCTGATTGTGGGGGAGGGGCAAATCTGGTCTTTAAGAAGCGCAGTGCGGCTGTTGTTGCCACTGTGTCAGCAGCAGGGGCAAGGAATTCCTTGGGAGGCCAGATCTGCTGCCCCTATGGATCTATCCTCCTAAGATGGTTGCCTCACCTTGCCTCATGGGGACCAGCCTGTGTTGGAAAAACGCCCTCCCGGGACGCCGGGGCTTCTCTCCGGTGGTCACTCTGGCTGGAATCCTCCCTCAGTCCAGAGAGACCGATGATAAGCGACCCCTCCCTTCTGAGAGGAGCACACTCACTTTCTCCTGGCATCGCATCACAGAAGAAAGAGGCAGTCCGTAGTCTACTTTATTAAGACTGTACAAAACATGTCTGCTCTCCTGAGCAGTACAGCACGAGAGTATCTGACTCGACTCTGCTTCTACACAGAAGCGAAAGACAACTCTCAGTAGCTCCACCCGGGTACACTGAAAACTGGCTGAGACTTCCTGTCTCATACTCAGAGACATCACATGATGTCAACAATGTAGCTGCTTGCTCGCAGCTGGTGGGAACTGAAATCCCAACAGCCTGCAACTTGCTATGCCAAACTAGCCATTCAGCACCCTCACTATGTAAGCATATCACAAATACCAAACGCGGAAAAGCTTTTACAACTCTGTCATAGTTGAAGGCTGCTCTCTCCGGATCCCCCATGTCGTTTGCCTACGTAAAGGTAAGAGGCCTGAATATTCACTCAACTACTTACTGGTTTGTTCCATCTATGAGGACTTAAGAGAAGCTTTGTTCAAATATTTAAATATCCCAATTGAGAGATGGATTGGTTATATGACATACTATTTATTAAGGGACAAATCCCCTTACCCCTATGAAAAATTGATCTGTTTTGCCTTTACAGTTATGATTGTAAGGAGAAAAATTTGTAGGGATCAGTGCTATTTTTCTAGATTTGCAGGTGCCAGAGTTCACCACGAGCTTGTTCCTTGTTCTCTTAGAATGGCAATGACACTAACCTGAGAGGTGCCAGAGCTGAGCTCCACTGAACTCTGCCTTAAAATATGCCCTAATTTAAATCTTTCAAAGGAGAAACCTCTTATCTAATGAACCATCTGATTCTATTAATGATTTAACTGTGCAATGTATTTTATTTTGTTTTTATTCTGTTTTATGTATTGCGTCTTTCGTAATCAGTGTGGCTAAACCAATAAATAATAATTGCATTTGTATCTGAAAGAAACAGATCTGAGAACCAGCATTTGATTCTCCATAACCATTTATTTTGCATTGTAATCATCATACTGAAAACTTAACTATTTTTTCTTCTTTAGTGTATGTGCTGCCGAAGCAAGCACAAAAACTTTTTTTTAATGAGACACGACAGGATTCTTTGTAGTTAGAATCCAGAATTCCCATATTCTGACCTCTTTTTCTGTCCTTTGTTTCCCTTTACTTCCAACAAAAGCAAAAAAGAAACACTGATCCTGAGTCCTGAATTTCACCACTAGGCCTCCAATTCCTCCTCTTTGCCATAGATTTTGGAATACACAAGGAGGAGGTCTACAGTGTCCCATTCACTCTTCACGTTCCGGCTGGTGTGAGATTTGTGGAGCATTGTAACATCTTTCTTGGGTAACAAAAAGGACAAAGCTCCCACCTCCAACTGCAGCTCTTCCATTTTTCGTGATGCCACAAAAATCTGTTGTTCCACAACCTTGGAAAGTGAACTTGGGGCCCTTAAATGAAGCTGGGGGGGATGGGGAGAGAAATGTTGACATTAGTCCTTTACTCAGGGACTAGGAGATGGTGCCTGTGATGGTGAACGAGAATTTTAATAAGTTAGTTTTAAAATGAGTATATTTAAGATATCTGAGAATTATCATAATTTCACCAGAACATGATTATACAAAATTGTCAACATTAGAAGTTCAGGTAAAAAAATTAACTCAGATATGTTTTAAAATTACTATCATACCCAAAGGACTCTCAAGATACACACAAAGAATATTAATAAACAAGTCATATTTATAAAATATAATGAAATCAGACGATTTGAAAACAGGCCTAATTAATAAGATTAACCAAATCAAATACTTGTGGGCAGGTGAGTTGCAATAAAATGGGAGGAATTCTACCCCCCCCCCATCTCCTGGGCATATTAAAAGTCACATGCTATGGCCACACAGCAAGATCTGAAAACAAACAATCCCTCCTTGGTGTCTGAACCTTGAGTGAACCTGTCATAAGTCAGGAGATGCACTTCATTGTCTCTCATGATGGTTGGGTGCCAACTGAGGCTCCCTCATTGCCCTACTGTAATCTAAGTATCCAGAGAATCTTCCTTTTATTTCCCATAGCTATTTTCATGTTAAACACATCGAACATAAAGCAGGTGAAAAGGGGGAATCGCAAGAGCCAATGAGGTACTCACCTCAGAATTCTTACTCAACCCTAAAAAGAGAAACTAGGAAAGCCAAGGCTGAAAATGGCAGGAAAAGAATGAGAAGGAAGAATGTAGGGCAAACGCAGCTCAAATGGCCTCCTGAGGCAAACCAGCCATATGCCCCTCCCACATTCATCCCAAATTCCCTCTCAATATAGCATTATTCCTGAAAAATATGCTGATAGGGAGGTATTCATCTATGTCTGGATCTCGGGTTAGGGTACAGTGGTACCTCAGCTTACAACACCTCGGGTTACAAATACTTCGGGTTACAATCTCCGCTAAGCCGTAGGTAGTACCTCGGGTAAACAACTTTACCTCAGGATAAGAACAGAAATAGTGTGGCGGCAGCAGGAGGCCCCATTAGCTAGAATGATATCTCAGGTTAAGAACGGTTTCAAGTTAAGAACGGACCTCCGGAACGAATTAAGTTAATAACCAGAGGTACCACTGTAGTCAATTGCGTTGCAAACTTCATACTAGGAAATCCTGTTGAAGAAAGATGGGACTCCACACCGCCATCTGGTGTCAAATTGTTATAATGCATATAAAGCACTTTATCTTTACGGATGTAGCTAAATCATGACATCAGCAAAATAATGTATGGTTGTAGAATGGAACATATCCTCCCTCTCTTCCTCCTTCTGTGTATCCCCTAAATGAATTCTGGGGTTTTTTCCAATTCTGTGGAGAAGATTTTAGGAGGCTAAAGAGAAAATACAGAGAGTGGAATTTCTGTTGCACAACTGTAAATACTTGCACTATTGTTATGCGTTAGACAGATATTGCTCATTGTCACAGAATTAAAGGAAATGTATTACATTCCTTTTACATAGTAAATATGTTTTTTGAGCAAGACAGAAACATTTTGTCCTGGACTGCATCCCAACGGTGGAGAGATTCGGATGCAACTGGGGTGAAGCAATCAATGCACTTTTTGTGAGTACGCTTACTCACACTTCTCTTCATACTAACTCACACTTACTCACAGAGCTGCTTTCCCCCCAGCCAGTAATACATTCAGTGCGACCAGTCCTCCCAGTTGCTGCCATTTAGCCTCTCAAAGGGCACATTGAAAGACTCATGTGCTTGCGGTTGAGCCATCTTCCCCCGGGGCTATAAGCGTACTCACACTTTTTTACTTTTGTTCAGAAGGGTATTTTATATACACATCTCACTCTGAATCCTCCTTCTGGACAAGCAAGTGGCATGATGAGAGTGAAAGGACACAGTGCAGGCAGGCAAAACACTAAGGAAGGGTGCAGAGTGGGGCCAGTGAGAGATATGATCCCTCTCATTGTTCCAGCAACATGCAAGGGAAAGGAAGGAAGGGAGAGAAGAAGACAAGGAGAGAGTCTGCATGACCAAGAATTAATAGCCCTTTTCCCCTTGTCTGAGTAGCAATGTTACCGGTAAGAAGATGTACTTTAAATTGAGTACACTGGGTCTCATTCTCAACGCAGTTGATGTGCTTCTTGCTTTTACACATTATGGTTCCTTTGGAGAAGCAGGATGGGCACTGCAAACCATTTTCAGGCAGCATGTTGTGATCAGGAACTGCCAAAATCAAAAGTATATTGAGCATGTTAATGTCTTTGTCTGTTTTTGTATCTCTGTGTTGTATTAATGGAATCCACCCTAGGGCCTTCCAGTTTTGGTGGGGCAGCTGCAAGTACTCTTGGATAAAATATAATCTAGACACAATCTGGGTTCAGGGCTGAGGATGGGACAAAGTCACCATTGGTCTCTGAGATGAATGACCTTTATATAAAGGGGAGTGGGGGAGTGTGAACTTTCTTCCCTTCTCAGTCTCTCAGAAGGTTTTCCTGCCATTGATTATGGTGTAGCCTGTATGAAAATGGATGCTCTTAGTCCCCTATCTTTGTACAGAGATTCTGTCTGTGTTGTGCACTTCAGCAATGAACTAACTGTCACTTTCTGTGAATTCCCTGAGACCTCCAAGTACAGGGCAGTATATAAATTAAATAAATAACAATAATAGAAATAACTGCCAGCTTAGACAGTGCTTATTTTGTCAATTAAAAGACTGACCAGAAGCAGTTCAAGGGTCTGGATAAGATAGGTGGGTTGTAAGGCCCATATTTGGAGCATCTAATTGAACGTTATCTTTAAGGGACCATAACCTATTTATGAGCTGTTCATGCGCTTAAGTATCCAATTATATTGCTTGAAATAGATCTTTGATGGCTAATTATGCATAAGGAATGTTATAAAGGCAACTTGAAGATTGTATTCTTGGCTACGATTCCCCCCCCCCCAACTTATCCACTGGGTTAATTAACATAGGTAAAGTTCCTAAATTGACATAACTGACACTTCTTTAGACACTTCTAGATCCCAGGAAATCAACATGACTTTTGTCAGAAGCAATCTACTTCTGAGGTAACCATTTTGGGGAAGTGGGTCATTAAAATAGCAGATTAGCACTGCAGCACATCAAAGGACTGGAGGCTGCTCCCTGTGTAATAAGAAAACCAGGATTACATTTTATTAGAATAAGAGGGATGTGGCCATTCCCAGGAAAAGACAAACTGCCAAGGCAAGAATGCTGCTGTGTCTATGAGAGGGGCAGGACATGTTCTGGTGGATGTCTTCATTGTAGGCCTCAGGTTGTATATATTTATGCATAACCATATATCATAAAGACACTACAGTGCATTATGGTTCTGCAGGAAACACAGAGCCTAGGTTACAGCATGCCTGGTACCCATGGAATCTCACATCACTTGGATACCGGGGCGATGTGTAACCATATCTTAATATACAGTAAAAATATGGTTGGAACAAGGGGCACTGGAACTGTGCAGGATCAGATCCTCCCACCTATCAGAAGGATGATCTGATCCTGCATGGTGCTGCTTTGAGGGGCAGGAAGAAGGAGAGGCCTCGTTGGAAAGGCAACCCATCCCTTCTCTGGCAGTTGTAGCTACCAAATAAAAGGTAACGGGCACCCTGACCTTTAAGTCCAGTCGCGGTTGACTCTGGGGTTGCGGTGCTCATCTCACTTTATTGGCCGAGGGAGCCAGCGTACAGCTTCCAGGTCATGAGGCCAGCATGACTAAGCCACTTCTGGTGAACCAGAGGAGTGCACGGAAACACCGTTTACCTTCCCACCAGAGCGGTACCTATTTATCTACTTGCACTCCGAGCTTTCAAACTTCTAGGTTGGCAGGAGCAGGGACCGAGCAATGGGAGCTCAGCCTGTCGTGGGGATTCGAACCGCCAACCTTCTGATCGGCAAGCCCTAGGCTCTGTTGTTTAAGCCACAGCACCACCCTCGTCCCTAGCTACCAAGTAGGAACCTCTTTTTCACAGTTGCCCTAATAGTCCTGAGCTGCTCAACCCAACCTGTAGCCACCTGGGGCTGTCTCACCCCATTTGAATGAGGCACAGATTCTCTAAGTACTGCTGATTGACTAAGGATCCAGGCCATGGCCAAATTCTGTGCTAAACCCTAACATGTTAATGATTCTAAATTGATGCAGAAACGTACGGCTGAGAATTGCATTGTTACACAGTTCAGTCTTGCAGCAGTGCTTCTTCATCTGAAAGAATTTACCATCGCCTGCAGTGAAGCTGTAATTGCCTGAGAAACAGAATCTGGATGACGAGCATTGACTCAAAAGTTGCTCTTGGAATTTCACTATGAAAAAGAATTTGAAAGAAATATCTAGATATGGAGGTTTATTGCTCCTAAGACACGTTCATTGTAATGGTTCCAATTTTCTGTATTGTCTGAATGAGAACCTTTTCAAACAAATAACATGGAAAGTATTATTAAATTCGGCAATATAAATTGATGAGCTTTATGAATTAAAATATGTACACACCACTATATCATAGAAAGAAAAAATATCAAAATGTCTTCCAGCCATAATATTTAAAGCATACAATAAAAGCTATTAAAAGTAAAGAAACAGATATCAATTAACCAATGGAAAGATGTATTCTGAATGGCTTGTATGAGCCTGGTGGAATACACAATTTTTCTGAAGGCATTTAAAAGATGCTTGCCAACGATGGGTTGAATAATAGTGAGACTAGAGAAGCCAATATAAGTCAGATGATACTACCCTGACCTTGGCTAAGTTCCTCTTAGAAGTAATAAGAAATAGAAACCGACATACTCTGGATAAAACAAAGTGACCGCCTCTTAATCTTCCCTGTATTTCTCTTTTGTCTTGTTTTTGAAAATGATTTTGTAGGTCTTTCGACTGAAATAAATAATGTTGTTCTTCTTGGCAGTATCAGTTGCATTTTCAGCTGAATTTGGGGGAACCACTTGAAGCAGCCATTTTGCAGAGCTATTTCAATGGCTTTTGTTTGATTTGCTCAATGCAAACAGCTAGAAGTCTGTAAATTTTGATAATCAACCCAATTTGCAATGGGGCGTGAATAATTTCGATTGCAACTGTAGTTTGTAAAATATAACCGAAGCTTTCAAAGCTTTATTACGATCATAGACCAGAGTAAAAGGCATTCAATTTGGAATGAATGTAGAACTTCATTTCAGGTCCAATCTGCAGCATGAAGAATCATGACTTCTTCTATACTTCTGACAATACATGTGCCATACACTGCATTCTCTCTGCTAGTCGATCATAACCGTTTACAGGGTGAGAAAATACTTCCCTGAACTCCTGTTGCCCAACCCAAGATACTAGGCAGAGGTTTAAAGACGGTCTCAAGGCAGGATTGGGAAACTGTGATCCTCCAGATGCTGCTGGACTGCATCTCCCATCATCTCTGACTGGTGGCCAGGATAGATGAGGCAGGTGGGAGTTCTCATTCATCTACAGCTTATGTGCCACAGCTTCCTTACAACTAATTTAGTAATTCCAACAACAAAAGGCAAAAAACCAGATAAATCTTACTTATATTTGTACGCAGAACACTGGCAACACAGAAATCTTGACCAAAGTTACAATTTGTTGTTAAATAGTCATGGTATGTCAGTCCAGTACTGTTTAACCCCGATCTGCAGTTCAGAGGTAATGCTGAGGACAGGAGCAAAAGATTAGTTCATGGATTGTTATTATCATTATCATTATTATTATTTGCTTTTGTGGTTTGCTTAATTTGGCACAGAGAAGGAGGTGGGAGTGAATTAAATCTTTTAAATGAAATGGGGTTCAAGTTAATAAGATCTTTCAATAAAATAAAATGAGTAAAATCCATTGGTCAGAACACTGGTTTAATTATTTTCAAGTGGTTTCAAGGTAAACCCTCCCTTTCCCCTGGCCCATTTTTCCTCCCATCCAGTCTATCACTTCAATACCTTTTTTCTTCTACTGTCTGATTACAATCTTAGATGTGACGTTAGCTAAAGGACCAATGGCCAGATGATGAAGAGCAGGAAGGCAAATTTTGACAGTATGCAGCTCCTATCGTCCTCACCTGCAAGTCAGCTTTTCAATCTAAATTGGTCTTATCCCATCATTTGGGCATGAAAAAAGGCTTTGGGGAAACTGGGAACCCTCTGCAGGAATACTCTGTACCATCACTTACTAGACCTCCTGAAGATTTTGCATTTCAACCAGTTTTAAGCAGAGTTAAATGAACAGGGTTAGATCCAGATTAAGAGACTTGGACTTTAAGGGGGGGTTAGGACAGTTGGGGGGTTAGGACAGTTAAGAGGGGAGAAAGAGGGGACTTCCTGGAAGTACATACTGTTCTGCATGACATGGACAAAGTGGAAATAAAAACATTTTGATCCCTCTCTCGTAAGACTGACAAAGCTGCCAACTTGAATGGCTTCACAAAAGCTTCACAAAAAGGTTTAGACAAATGATGCAGAATTAGGCTACCAGTGGCTACTAAACATAGTACCTTCAGGTACTAGCATATTTCAAATATCCTTTAAAATTTCTATCCATTTTAGTTGCTCTTGGTTTCTATTTTTTTTATTTGTTTTCTGCACTTGCCTCCAAGCAGCTCAAGGCTATGTACATGGTTCTCTGCTCCCCATTTTATCCTCACAAGAACCCTGTGAGGTAGGTTAACCTGAAGTATAGTGACTTGTCCAGGATCCCACAGTGAGCTCCATGGCTGAGTGGGGATTTGAACCCTGGTCTCCTGCATCCTTGCTTGACCATCTAATGACTACAGCACACTAGCTCTCTTAAATTCAGCTCTCCAGTTTCCTCTGTCCTCTAAATGTGATAAAAAGTTCTCCATCCTACTGGTTCCTACTTACCTGGAGAAAGCAGGGCCAAGAGGAGGCATGTCCTCAGGAGTGCCTTCATCATTCTAGAAAGAGAACTGATGCACATAGAGGCTTAATTGGAGGGATCTATAGGCTACGTGTTTGTTCTGCAGGCAACACTTGGGGACAAATGTTCAGCGAATTCTGGGAAGAGGAGTTTTTCCCACCCCCTTTGGCATAAAGACATAGAGAAAATGATGAAATTCAAAGCTCACTGTTGAAATTGTCTGAATTATTTCTCCTCAATCTTATTAGTTGTCAACAGGCACTTTTCAATTTTCTTCCTCTATACAGTTAATATAAAATTTAAAATCTGACGGCACCCAATAAAGGAGCTGAGAACCAAAAAAGGCAATGGCAAAGCCCAGAAGCCACCTACAAGAAACCCCCTCAATACATTCTCCACCTAAAGATTCCTCATCTAAAGAAGAGAAAAGCCTGGACACTAGATTCATCCCAGCAAGACTGGGAAGGATGGGATGAGCTGTGGTTAAAATGTTGACTTCATATTGCAGCACACGTGGAGGTTTCAACCAGTAAAACAGATCCACACAGAAAAAAGGAGGGTGACTCAGTGGCAGCAAAGAAATCAATTCAGGTGCAAGCAGGTAAGGCTGAGGTAGAAAGCAGAGTGATACCTATGGATATGAACGCTTCTGGCTATGAATGCTTCGCGTTACGAACTCCGCTAACCTGGAAGTAGCTGCGAAAAAATAATTCTGAGCCAATGCCTCTGCTTTTTGCCTTTGCTTACTGAGTTGGAAGGAGCAATATACTTTTTCTCTTCTTCCCGGCCACTAATCAAAGTGCAACGAAAGCCTCAAGGTACTGCTCAGGTGACTGCTCAGCTGGCAAAGCTAGACATAGCTCAGGTCTGTTGAAAGGTGCCAGGGACACACTGGTAGGCACTGAATAGAATACAATGACTCTGAGAGCTGATTAAATCATTTTACTGAACTTTGCCCCTCCTTGTTCTAATTGTGGCAGAGGATACTTTGAGCCAGCTGATCTGTTTGGTGATGACTAGACTTAGCCACATTGTCTTGAACTGAATCCAGCTACGTAGTTGCTTATACCTGCTTCAAATCCCACCCTCCATTTTCAGAGGACAAGAAGAACCCTGCAGTGTAGCAGCATCCTTCTTGGAGTGGCTGATCAGATGTCCATGGGTACAGGACTATCATAACAGGAGGGCAGTCACCCACTCCCCCTGTTCACCCCCAGCAACTGGAAATAGTACAGTGGTACCTCAGGTTAAGTACTTAACTCGTTCCGGAGGTCCGTACTTAACCTGAAACTGTTCTTAACCTGAAGCACCACTTTAGCTAAGGGGCCTCCTGCTGCTGCCGCGCCGCAGAAGCCCGATTTCTGTTCTCATCCTGAAACAAAGTTCTTAACCTGAAGCACTATTTCTGGGTTAGCGGAGTCTGTAACCTGAAGCGTATGTAACCTGAAGCGTATGTAACCTGAGGTACCACTGTATATCCATCAAACTACCGTAATTGCCACTGATAGCCTCTTCCATAAATGTGACTAGTCCACTATTAGGTCTATCCAACTGTGGCTTTCACTGCTGATGTGGGTTATCTATAGCTCACCCAGTAGAGCATGAAACTCTCAATCTCATGGTCGAGTCCCACGGGGGGAATTGCAGTGGTTGGACTAGATCACTCTTGAGGTCCCTTCCAACTCTACAGTTCTATGATTAAACTGAAGAATTTTGCTGATGCAGATTATGCTTCGCTTCAGCAGAATTTCTGATGTCCTGGAGAACGTATCTTAGCTGAGATAGTTGAAAAGAGGGGTAAAACATGGTTAGTGCAGTTCAGAAGCTATGTGCTGTATGATATTTTATGCAGTTCATAGTTCAGTCATGGAACTCACTTCCATAGGAAGCAGTGATGGCCACCAGCTTAGATGACTTAAAAAGAGGAATAGACAAACTCAGGCAGGGCAAAATAATCCACAATGCCTATGTTCCACCTCCAGTTTCAAAGGACGTTTGCTTCCTTCCTTGATAGTGAAAGATGTTTCTCAATTTTCCACCACATCCCTCACCAATAAATATATTTGGCTGGAAGGACTGGAGCAATCCCCTAGGGATTTCAGCAAACTCCTATGCACTGTTGGTGGAAGTAGTAACCATTTATTTCAAAGGGATTACAATGCAATTCTCTATCTGTCTACCTACGTAAATTTAAGTGCCACTGATTTCAATGGGTCTTACTTCCAGATAAGTCTGTATAGTTTTGTATTGCAACTTCTTCAAAATATACTTTGGAGTTTTGGTTTCTCTGGCACTTCCCTTTATCTCCACTGCCTCAAACTCTTTTCCAGTTGAAATAACTATTATAATGCTTCACATATCTAACACCAGCCTCACATTGATGGGTAATTATGGTTCAGCATAAATCTCCTCCTTGTGAATTCAATAATTCATAGCAATATGGGGGTGATGCTTAGTGGTGAGAGTCAGGCATTGGGATCCGTGTCTCTTCCTCCCCCCCCCTTTTCTTTTACTGTTGGTGGAGGGAAATGGGATGCAGCACACAGAGAAAAGAGTGCTGTATTGTGTATCATTATTCTTATTGTGATAAATATTAATGATTGTGGAAATAAAAATTTGCTTCTATAATGTGTATCCTTCAAATCAATAGTTTGGAATGGAGAAGTATGGTATTTCCTGATATAAAGCATCAAAGTTTTGTTTTTAATGTAAAACTGCAGGCAAGCAGAGATTTGACAGTTTTTGAATGCATGATTATGTCATCTAACCCCAATGCAAAAGGACAGATCTCTCAAATAAGTGAAATGAGTTAGAACAGGTGGTGAAAGAGACTGGCTGGGCCTAACAATCTTTGTATGTTCAGGTACCTTAGCCTTTTTAAAACACAACATACAAAAAAGTCATATTCATAAGACAATGAATCCTACGCCAATCCTATGGGCCTCCAGCTCTGACCATTTTGCTTTGTAAATGTTCTCATATCCTCCTTATCCATTCACCTTGGAGGCAAATTTATTTTAAAGCTGATTTGAATGCATACCCCTCAGCAGTCCTGATTTGGCTGGAATGGCTACGGAATACATTAAGCTGTCCTGGGTTGTGCCTTGATTCCAGGGTGTCCTGATTTCTCCCTGCCAGCAGAGAAGGGCCACGGAAGTAGCTCCTGGGGTGGCAGCGGCATTGGGAAAGAGACAGGAGGGCTGCTTCCCAAAGCCTAGTTAGTGCTTAAAAGGCTTTGGGGAAAAGGCTGTTTGACTCTAGGATCCTGTCAGAGTCCTCACACCTCCTGCCAGAAGGACCTCCTTTTGCTGCTTCTTTCAGACCAGAAGGAAGGGGCTTACCCAACCATTGCACTGCTCCCACACCTCTGTATTGTTTAGCCTGAGCAGTAGTCGAAACCAACTCTTCATGGAAGAAGCATATACTCAAGAAGACCCTCATAATGCCTGAGTGATTAGAAGCCAATGAGGAATGAACCAACAGATGACCTCTGGAAGGAGAAGTTGACTTGGAGGGATTCATGGGCCAAGGAAGGGTGACCAAGGATTCCAACTGGGAAGGACTGGTCCAGTGAGGAGCAGGAAATTATGGAAATGGAGAATGCATGCTTTCCCAGAAATCCTATATTTTTATATTGTAACACAAATCTCTTTTTTCATATTGGATGCAGCCAGGTGCCTCTTCCAGTCCAACCACACTGTCAGTAAATGGGTACTTTAAATAAATGTGTTCTTCCCTCAGGCTTTATGGTAAAACTGAGCTGGAAACAAACTAATCCTAATGAGGCACAAAGTAATCAACAATTAGCATGTCACACACATGCTCTTCCCAGAAATCAGGTGAACCTGGAACCTGCTTGTATCCATGGGGTCATTCAAGTTTGCACTGTCAGTTTTGTAACTTATCAGTATTTTGTTTTTAATATAGTTATGATAGCTATTTTCCCTACAGTATGAGAACTAGTAAGTCTCTGAATATCTGCTGTTGCAGATCACAGTGGAAAATGTGATCTATAAAGGGATACACATGCATTGATGGTTACCACATCCTCGTTGTGGGTCACAAAGTGGTGTTGTCAGTTATGGATACCATCCTCGCAACCTTCCCAACCCCGACTGACAACCTGTCGGTTCTGACAGCAAAAGACTTTGTAGAAGAACTGCCAACAATGCAGACTTTGCTAAAAGAGCGTTTGGACTGTGCTAAAGAGGCCTATAAGATATTGGCCAATGCGCACCGACAACCTGGTGCCGAGATTAATGTGGAAGATCAGGTGTGGCTGTCAAAACCTGATTTGCCGCAGAAGGGCAGGTGCAGGAAACTGGACCCACAGAGAGTGGGCCCGTTTGAAGTTGTGGACCAGATCAACTCTCTGACTTTCTGGCTCCGATTGCCTGTGTCTATGAAGATTCACCGGATCTTGCACAGATCAGTCTTGTCACCTGTCATGCCTGCACACCCTTACCAGGCACCTCGACATGGTAGAAGGAGAAGAAGAGTATGAAGTAGAACAAATTCTAGACTCCAGGATGCAAAGAAAGAAGTTGCAATACCTGATTGCGTGGGAGGGGTATTGACCGGAAGAAAGATCATGGGAGTATGCAGAACATGTCCATTCACCATACTTACAAAGATGAGGCAATGCTAAGATATCTTAACCACATGATGATATTAAAGTATTGGTCTGAACTTTAAAAATAAAATTAAATAAAAGGCTTAATGTGCTGTCAAGTGGTGGTGGGGAAATCTCAACCTGGTGCCTTTAACTGGGTGGAGAGGTGAAGTGCACACCACCCCGGGTGAGAGGCAGGATGAGAAAAGGAAAGCTCCAAGGTGAAAATGGGGAGGGCCTGTCATTGGGAGCCAGGGAGGGTGCTTGTGACTTTTCAGTGCTGTGACTTGTTTGCAAAGCATTTTGAGGTTGAATCTCAAGGGTTGTCCAGAGCGCTGTCTAGCCCTGTTGTGTTGGATGAGTATCAGTTGGTAAGATTCAAGGACATTGCCCCTTGCCCCTCTTGTCTGCGGAAAGCACGCAGGGAGGGGACAGCTGACTGGGTCAGGGAGGTGATTAATGCCTCCTTGCAATACAGGGTGGTCCCTGCCTACTTGAAGGAGGCAGTAGTGTGTTATCATCATAGAAGGGTTATGTGGATTCCCCTCCCCAGGTTATTTCATTGTTGCCGTTGGTGGTGGGGCAGTGGGGCATAAGACATTGATAGGAGGTAGTATCCTTATATTACTGATGTATTGGCCTGTAGATCAATGTCAGTACTCAGGAGAGATGAGCTGGTTGAGTCCAGGAATGATACACCATGGACTGGAAAACCTGAATACTGATACTGAATCTCCACCATGATTGCCCCAAGGGTCCTGTTACTTTCAGCCTTCCTGTCTGCTATATATGCTTCTCCACTCTGAAGCATTCATCTGAAAGACTTGTTTTATTTTAATCAATCGGTAATGGAAGAAAAACTAAAACTTCATTATAAAAAAACAGGACGTTTATAAGAGGAATAGTTTGTAGAGATCAGTGCCATCTTTCTAAATTCACAGGTGCCAGAGCTCAGCATGAACAACTTCTTTCTTCTCTTAAAATGGCAATGGCACCCCCTGAGAGGTGCCAGAGCCAAGCTCCAGTTAATTCTGGCTGAAAAAAATGCCGTAAGTTAATTATTCAGAGGAAAAATCTGTTATCTAACAAAATGTCTGTAACAGAATGGGGGGGGATATGAATGGAGTCTTACTCCCAAGTAAAGAATGTAGAGCTTGGGGCAATGACCGCTCCCCGCTTAAAACTGGGGGCGCCCTTTGCGTGGACGCGTGCAGCCCCTAGATCTGGAGCGGCTCCAACAACATAGGCTTGGCTTTGCCTTCCCTCAGGTGGGATGCCTGGAGGTCTCCGCCTACCTCAGTCAGTCGTCCAATCCCACCTGGGGGAAGCGTTGCCAAGGAGACCAGGCCAGGTAGGGGAGGGATTACCTGCCCACACATATGTTCTCCAGAGCCGGCCCATCCCCCCCACACACACTGGATAACCCTGATGCTCCCTAGGTCCACGGCTGGGGGCTGGGGAGGGAGAACGCCCAATGCCTGAGCCAAGGTCTACCCACATTTGAAATTTAATAAAGTTGTGGCCAATTTAATCCCATAGCACGTTGTCTTGAGTCGTTATTCCACATGACGGGGGGGACCGCGCGGGATCTGGGGACTCCGCCTGTCCACGCAATGACCGCTCCCGCTTAAAACTGGGGGCGCCCTTTGCGTGGACGCGTGCAGCCCCTAGATCTGGAGCGGCTCCAACAACATAGGCTTGGCTTTGCCTTCCCTCAGGTGGGATGCCTGGAGGTCTCCGCCTACCTCAGTCAGTCGTCCAATCCCACCTGGGGGAAGCGTTGCCAAGGAGACCAGGCCAGGTAGGGGAGGGATTACCTGCCCACACAATAGAGGGAGGATCTTACCTGGGAATCCTCACTTGGCTCCAGAGCTTCTCCCACCCTACCCACCCTCAGTTAATGTCTTATTTTACAGGTTAATTTTTCTTCACAGGTTTTGCAGGTTAACTTTTCTCCACAGGTATGCGGGCGCTGCTACGTTAAGGTCGCTGTTAAAGGGCCGGAAAGGAATTTCCCTGCATTGGCAGGTTTCGCCTTTCCCGTAGCAAAACGTCACAACTTTGGCGGTATCAGGCCTTGGGCGGAATCCTTTTGTCCATCTTCCTCTTTGCGGCGGCGATACCAGGGTTCCCCGTTAAAGGGGTTTTCTGAAGGGAGGCTTTGACCGTACGCCGAAAGGTCGTCATTGCTCTCCCCTGCGGCGGCGGCGTTACGGGGGCGGCTATCTCTGCTTGAACATATGTTCTCCAGAGCCGGCCCATCCCCCCCACACACACTGGATAATCCTGATGCTCCCTAGGTCCCCGGCTGGGGACTGGGGAGGGAGAACGCCCAATGCCTGAGCCAAGGTCTACCCACATTTGAAATTTAATAAAGTTGTGGCCAATTTAATCCCATAGCACGTTGTCTTGAGTCGTTATTCCACATGACGGGGGGACCGCGCGGGATCTGGGGACTCCGCCTGTCCACGCAATGACCTTAAGGGAACCCTGCCATACTAGGGCTCCCCTCACCCCATCACAACATTGCACCAAGCACCACACAAAACCCCAAGTATAAAGTGTCATTTCTAACCTCGTATTCCAGAGCTATATACAGACAAGCAGTATGAATGAATGATGTATTTTATGAATGAACAATGTATTTGCACCTTAACCAATCAAATCACATCGAATGTAGCCCTTCAGCCAATCCAGGCAATGCTTTAGCTCTGGAAGAGCTGTTCAGTGTGAGCTATCTTGCACACTTCAATGAGCGCTGACAAGCTCCTGCAGAGAAAACAATGGACTGAGCTCATCAAAACCTTGTTACCTTGAAATCCAATCATAAAACTGGATACAATGTAACAAAGCTAATTCAGGTCACTTCCGAAAAACACTGTCTGTATTGAGAATAGCCTAAACACTTAGAAATTCACAGAAAATCACCGGTTTCACCAATTCTCTTCATTCCACTGCCACTTTGTATCATTGGCCAATGGCTTGGAAACCACTCAGTCCCCACCATAATCCCTCAAGCGGGAGGTCACGTACTCACAGGAAGATACTCTTAGGTGACAATCGCTGGACAAAAGCTCTCCTCCGGACTTGCCCAGGTGCCAGACTATGCAAACTAAAGTTCTATTGTCCTCTTGTGCTTAGAATGTACTTCCCAATACATATCCTGTATTTGCATGTTACCCCAACATTCCTCATATGCTAATCATATATAACCCTTCCCTTTGGTGATGTAGTGATGATGTAGTAATGATGTAGTGATGATGTTTAGCGAACTGTATGCTGGGATAAGATAGGAACTTTTAAAAGTCCTTGTCACCCCATTCTCGGGGTTCAATTCCTCTTTGAACCTGTTGCGCAATAAACTTTGACCTACAGCAATTTGCTCCGGTTGGTGGCTGGACTCCTTCTTTGTTCCACAGGGATCCACGGGCTCTGCCCAACAAGCTAGGTGCCTGAGCAGCCTTGCACCCAGATTTTCCCTGTAACATGTCTGAAAGGTATTTTATCTTTTGTGATCTCTTCAGCTAAACCAATAAATAATAACTGAATTTGTATCTGAAAGAAACAGATCTGTGTGATAAGAATTTTAAGGTCTTAGATATGTTCATAAATGTACCAAGCAAACACGTACATAAATATATAAACCACATGTCTGAAACCCCACAGAAAAAAGTCCTGAACAAATTGACCTTTCTCTGCAAGGTCAAAGTGGGAAACCTCGCCATTGTCTCTTTCCTCACAAATCCTGTCTTTAGGGCACATTTAAGATATGAATAGGGTGTGAGCCTGGGACCTGGCTCATGAACTAAGTATTTATCATTACAAAAGAGTGGCCAGGCTCCCCAGGCAATCCAATCAAGTGACCATTAAACAGGTAGCCTGCCAGACAGGAGATAAACAATGACAGGAGATAAATAACGCACTCAGATTTCTGCTGTAGACCACCCTTTCTGTAATGTAGGTATGATGTGTCTGGGGGGTGGTCTTGAGCTACGCCCCTTCTGTGATGTATGTATGATGTTTCTGGGGGTGGTCTTGAACTCCAGGGTGGGCAATTTAAAATGTATATATAAGGGCGGACACACCTGCGTTCTGGGCCCTCCTCCTTTCCTGTGTGTGAGGGAGCACTCTGTTGCAACAGAACAATAAAGATCAAGCTTACTTGCTGCTTTGCTTCTCATTATTCGCTGGTTGGCCTCTGTTATTTTCTCCTACCAGTAGGAAACCTATGTAAGGACTCTATCTGGGCTCTTGGATACCCCATAAGAAAAAAAAAGACTTATTTTGTTTACAACATCTGAGAACCGGCATTTTATTTTCCATTGTAATGATCATAATGAAAACTTAACTGTTTTTTAATGATACAATACGAGGTTCTTTGCAGGTAGAATCCACAATCCCCACATCACGACCCCTTTTCCTCTGCCCCTTGCTTCCCTTTATTCCTCCAAATGCAAAAAAAGAAAGAAACAGAGATCCTCAGTCCTGGATTTCACCACTAGGCCTCCAATCCTCCTTCCTCATTGCCATGGATTTTGGAATACACAAGGAGGAGGTCTACACTGTCCCATTCACCCTTCATTTTCAAGCTGGTGTGAGATTCGTGAAGCATTATAGCATCTTTCTTTGACAACCTTAAGGAAATATATCCCAGTTCCGATAAAAGATCTTTTTTCCTTAATGGCACAAAAATCTGTTGTTGCACAACCTTGGAAAACTTGGAAAGTGACATTGTAGAGCTTGTGGATAACTGGATAAAAGGAAAGAAATGTTGACATTAGTCCTTTGCCCAGGAACTAGGAGATTGTGTCTGTGATGGTGAATGAGAATTTTAATAAGTTAGTTTTAAAATGTGCATATTTAAGAAATTTGAAAAATATAATTTCATCAGAACATGAATATACAAAATTTTGAACATTAGAAGTTCAGGTAAAAAAGTAACTCAAATGTAATTTAAAATCGCTATCATACCCAAAGGACTCTCAAGACATCAAGATTATTAATGAACAGGTTATAGTTATAAAATATAATGAGATTAGAGGATCTGAAAGCAGGCTTAATTAACTAGATTAACCAAATCAAATTCTTGTGGGCAGGTGAGTTGCAATAAAATGGGAGGAATTCTATCCCTGCCATCTCCTGGACATGTGAAAAGCCACATGCTGTGGCCACACAGCAAAATTTGAAAACAACACTCCCTCTCTGGTGTGTGAGCCTTGAGTGTGTGAACCTAGCATGTGTCAACAGTGTGATGCAGCAGCTAAAAAAGCTGTGTGAGGTTCCAAAAAATAATGCAAAAGTGTCCTTCTTTTTATTATGTTATGTTAATTTAATTATGTTTATAAATGCTATGTTTCCTTTAACTTAATACTTGCAATGTGCTTCTGAAATAGCTGTGTATTAACACTGTAGTATTTTTGAAAGTTTGTCCTTGCTTTGTATCATGTAAAGGAGTGTAAACTGCTTGTAATCCAATTAAGTGCTGTCTTTGAATTTACTATTGCTTTGCCTGCTGAGAGATGAATAGCCCAGGTCCTGCATATGAAAGGATCAATAAACAAAGGGAAATGTTTTTTGTTAGGATAGTGTGAACAAGATATTTTGTGTCTGATAAAGATTTAGAGTGACCCTAAGAGTGAGAGTTTTATAAAGGTAAAGGTACCCATGACCATTAGGTCCAGTTGCGGAGGACTCTGGGGTTGTGGCGCTCATCTCACTAAGTAGGCCGAGGGAACCGGAGTACAACTTCTGGGTCATGTGGCCAGCAGGACTAAGCCGCTTCTGGCGAACCAGAGCAGTGCCCGGAAATGCCATTTACCTTCCCGCCAGAGTGGTACCTATTTATCTACTTGCACTTGATGTGCTTTCAAACTGCTAGGTTGGCAGGAGCAGGGACCGAACAACGGGCGCTCACCCCATCACGGAGATTTGAACCACTGACCTTCTGATCGGCAAGCCCTAGGCTCTGCGGTACAGGGGCTGGGTAACTTAAAAGGACTAGGATAGTTATAAAAATATCTGGGCATGTTCTGGAGCCTCATTAAAGATCCTCATGGATATCAAAGCACACCCTGGGCACACCCATATTAACATGCCAAGGAGTAAGCTATGAACTAGGTGTCAAAAGAAACCAATAGGAATTAGAGGAGGGACAAAGGGGGAGATGGGGGGGAGATGCTGTTTTAAAACCAGTGCCTGGGACAATTAAGGTCTGATTAGCAGATCCCAACAGCTGGAGTTGTCTTTCATTTTTCCATTGTCTCTCAAACAATTGGATGCTAACTCAGGCTCCCTCATTGCCCCACACTGTGATCTAAGCATCCAGAGAATCCTCTTTTTATTTTACCATTTCTATTTTCATGTTAACTACATCTAACATGAAGTAGGTGAAAAGGGGGAATCCCAAGAGCCAATCAGGAACTCCCGTCAGAATTCTTATTCAGCCCTCAAGAGAGACACTAGCAAATCCCAAGCTGTAAAGGGCAGGAGATGGATGATCAGGAAGAAATGAGAGCAATGGCAGCTCAAATGGCCTGGACTCTGCCTCTACCCTCCTGGGGCAGATCAGCCACATGCCCCTCCCCTGTTCATTCCAAATCCCCTCTTTTCAGGAAGGAAGGATTTGGCAAATTTGCCTTCCTCCAAACAGCATTATTCCTCAAAGGCAAGATTTAGACACATCAAAAAAGTGATTCATTAAAAAATGTGTTGTAAAACCCATCGGCGAAACACAGGACTCCGCAACGCCATCTGGTTTCACAGTGTGTGTGTGTGTATACATATACATATACATATACATATACATATACATATACATATACATATACATATGCATATGCATATGCATATACATATACATATACATATACATATACATATACATATACATATACACGGGCGGCTCTGTGGGTTAAACCACAGAGCCTAGGACTTGCCAATCAGAAGGTTGGTGGTTTGAATCCCCGTGACGGGGTGAGCTCCCGTTGCTCGGTCCCTGCTCCTGCCCACCTAGCAGTTTGAAAGCACGTCAAGTGCAAGTAGATAAATAGGTACCATTCCGGTGGGAAGGTAAACAGCGCTTCCGTGCGCTGCTCTGGTTCGCCAGAAGCGGCTTAATCATGCTGGCCACATGACCTGGAATCTGTCTATAGACAAATGCCAGGTCCCTTGGCCATTAAAGCGAGATGAGCGCCGCAACCCCAGAGTCATGCATGACTGGACCTAATGGTCACGGGTCCCTTTACCTATAGATATAGATATATAGATATAGATATAGATATTCCAGTATTGTCCAAACTTAGTTGGTCTCTAAGATGCTACTGGACAATTTTATTTAAAATATATATATATATATATTTCTACTGCGTCAGACTAACATGGCTGCCTACCTGAATCTGGTTTCACAGTGTTATAACACTTATAAAGTGCTTTATCTTTACGAATGTAGCTAAATCATGACATCAGCCAAATGATGTATGCTTGTGGAAAAAGAGTATCTCTTCCCTTTCTCCCTCCTCCTGTCTATCCCCTAAATCCATTTTGGGAGTTTTCCCAATTCTGTGGAGCATATATTGGGAGGATACAGAGCACATACAGGTGGAAGAGTGCAGAAGTTCTGTTGCACACCTAAAATCCGTGCACCAGTAGTCTGACTTAGCCAGATACTGTTCACTGTCATAGAATTTAAGAAAAAATATTACATTCTTTTTACATAATAAATATGCTTTTTGAGCAAGAAGGACACATTTTGTCCTGGACTGCATCCCAGTGGTGGAGAGATCCAATTGCAACTGGGGTGAAGCAATGAATGCATTTACTTTTTTCAGAAGGGCTCTGAATCCTCATTCTGGACAAGCAAGTAGCATTATGAGAGTTAAATGACACAGCCCAGGAAGGCAAAACACAAAGAAAGAGTGCAGATTGGGGTCAGTGAGAGATATGATCCCTCTCTCTTATCCAGCAACATTTAAGGGAAAGGGAGGGAGGGAGAGCAGGAGGAAGTCTGTGTGACCCAGCCAATGACTAGGCCTTTTTTCCTGTCTGAGTAGCAGTGTTACCATTAAGAGCTCCTTGGAAATCAACACACTGGGTCTCATTCTCAAGGCAGTTGATGGTCTTCCCACTTTCACACTTTCCATTGGAGAAGCAGGATGGGCACTGCAGACCATTTTCAGCCATCATGTTGCGATCAGGAACTGCCAATATCAAAAGTATAGTGAGCTTGTTAGTTGTCTGTTTTTGTATCCGTGTGTTATATTACAGTGGCACCTCTAGTTGCAGACATGATCCATTCTGTGGTGCCATTTGCACCCCGAAAAGTCTGCAACTAGAGCAACACTTCTGTGCAAGCGCAGAGCGTGACAGAGCGCTTCTGTGTATGTGTGAAGCGTGCAGATCGCTTCTGTGCATGCACAAAGTGCACAGGACATTTCTGCACATGTGCGTACAACAAAACCCGGAAGTATACACTTCCTGGTTTGCTGCGCTCAGAAGCTGAAAAGACGCAACATGAACATAACGCAACACAAGGTTATGACTGTAATGGAATCCACCCTGTAACTTAACAGTTTTGGTGGGGCAACTGCATATAATCTTGAATATAATATGACATAGACACAATCTGGCTTCAGGACTGATCTTCTGACAAAGTCACCATTGGTCTCTGAGATGAATGACCTTTACCAAAAGTGGGATGGGCAAGTGTGAACTTTCTTTTCCTTCTCACTCTCTCTGAAGGTTTTCATGCCATCAATTACGGTGTAGCCTCTCTGAAATTATACGTTCTTAGTGTCCTTTTTTTAAAAAAATAATAATAATTTTTATTAACTGGCCAATCACATCAAATTAAATCACATCACATAAATTCCAAATTACAAAGCCAAATTTTTAAATTTTGTTGGGGGAACCCATACTTCAAGATCCAAAGGGGGATTCAGATCATCTTCTTATTACTGCGTTAATGTCCAAATCAGTCCCAATCAGTCCAAACAAAATTCATAATTCTATCCAGTCTTATCTTGGTGTTTCCACATCATATCTTGTTCATATAATTTCTATTTTTCCTTTACGATCTCTTCTGTTAGTCTCCTTAAGCCGATAAGCAAAATAATAATCCTGTGTGGATTTCCCGTTCCTCCACTAAGTCCAGATGGTTTCCATATATCTCCTTTGTAGATAACATCGCTCTTTCCATCATAAATTTGGCATTTGTCGCTCTTAAGTCCCACCGAGAAGTTGATCCACGATATGTAAACAACTCTATTTCTCACTTTCTCCTCCCAGACCCAAGAGCTCCAACAATGCCTCCCAAAATGGCGACGGCATTTTTAACTGCGTCATTCTAAAACTCTTAGCTTTCCAGCTTCATCTTGAAACATTGCTTTGGTTCGAAAGTTTATCTCCACACAGCCTTAAATCCACAGCTTAAGTCCTTAGTTTCTGACTCATTAGGGGAGGGGATTCTTGTTAAATCACATAAGAAAAAGGAAGGCAGGTTTTTTTCCCCCTCCCCCCTCAGTCATACCGTATCTTGACGTATCTTCTCATATTTTATTCTTGTCTTGTTATCAGAGATCTCTTCTGTCAGCAGTCTTCACTCCCCTTTTTCCTTGAAGCATGTGCAATTTATCTCGTCCAAATTGTTTCTTTTGAAGATGCTTGCAACTAGCGGCGTGAATCAGGGACGGCGTCCAGGAGTGCCGGAATCCCACAGGAGGGCTTTGTGCCTAGTGCCCCCACCCCCACAAATTCGGGGGTGGTATAGGGCACAGCAGGCAAAGGCCATCCCCCCCCCACAATCCTGGGGGGGTTAAGGAAGCTAATTACCCCCATCATAGCCTCCAAATTACCTCGTGTGGGTCGGAGAGATGTTATTGTCAGCCATCTTCCGATGCGCCACCTAGTGGCCCCCCCTTAGTGTCCTATTTTTGTACAGAGAATCTCTCTGTTTTCTGCTCTTCAGCAATGAGCCATCTGTCACTTTCTGTGAACCGCCCTTTGGCCTCTGGTTATAGTGCGGTATATAAATTCAATAAATAATAATAGTAAATAATAACTGCCAGCTTAGACAGTGCTTATTATGTCAATTAAAAGACTGACCAGAAGCAGCTCAAGGGTCATTTAGGAGGACACCTGGATAAAATAGGTGGGAGACTTAATGATGACTTATTGGACGACCAAGAACTAGTAGACAACACACAAGAAAGATTAGAAGAATATTTCAAATTGAATTTAAATGAAGAAACAAAAGTCCAAACTGTATGGAACGCTAGTAAAGCGGTCATGAGAGGTTTTTTAATACAACAAAATGCTGTTAAAAAAAGAGCCAGGGAAGCAAAGAAAAAGGAAATTTTGGATGCCATATCAAAGAAGGAAACGAATTAGGAAAAAATCCAAACAAACAATCAATAAAACAGGCAATAAAATTATTACAATCACAGTATTCAAATGATGAAATAGCATGAAAAAATTAAAAAAACGAGCATGCAAATAAACCAGGAAAGTTGCTAGCATGGCAACTAAGGAAAAATCAACAGATGAACTACATAGGTAAAATTAACTCCAATGGGAAAGTTTTGGATAAAACAAAAGAAATAAGGGAAGCTTTTTATAAATATTTTCAGAATTTGTATAAAAGAGGAAATGAAAATATAATCAACATACAAGAATATAGAAAAAAGAGTCATCTGACAAAGATAAAACAAGAGGAGACAGTATTCTTAAATACACAAATAACAGACCAATAAATTCCTGATGCAGTAAGTCAAATAAAGATGGGTAAATCACCAGGACCAGATGGATTATCAGCAAAGTATTATAAGAACTTTTAAAGAACAGCTTGCAAGCCCAATTTCCATAATGAAGGAAATATTAACAAAAGTATATAAGTTATTCCATACTTATAAAAGTATGGAATAAACATAAAGATTTTTTAGAACCAAAAACTCCACAGTGGCTCTCGCCGGTGCAAGCATTAGCATTAAAACCTCTTAGTAAGAGAGGAAATTGGCTTACGTACGGAGAATAATTAATAGAGACTGAAAAAGGGTTAAAGCTGAAAGAATATGAGGAACCAAAGACTGCATTGCAAAGTTGGCTGCATCATAGACAATTGAACGAACAGTTTAAGGAAGACAATAAAAAAAGTTTCAGCTACACAGTATCAGACTTTCAAAAAATATAATTGAGAGTGAAACGAAATTACTTTAAAAATGTATAATCTTCTGTTATATGGGGAAACGCTGGATGAAATGGTAAAGTCAGCACAAATAAAGTGGGCTCAGGATTTGTCATAATATACAACTGGAAGATTGGGAAAAGATGTGGAAGCTGAATTTAAAATTTACAGACTGTATCTTGTTGAAAGAGAATTATATGAAAATGATGTATAGATGGTATATTATGCCAGAGAAAGTGTCAAAAATGTATAAAAAGGGATATAAAACCTGTTGGAAATGTAAAGAAAAAGATGGTACATTTTATTGTATGTAGTGGGAGTGCAAAAGGGTTTGAAATTATTGGGAAATGATATATAATGAATTGGGGGGGGGGAATGCTTTAAAAGTCTTTTGTTAAGAAACCAGAAGCATTCCTCTTAGGAATTTTAGATCATGATTAAAAAAAAGGAAATTGGAAATTATTTATGTATGCAACAACAGCGGCAAGAATTATATTAGCAAAAGCTTGGAAGACAGAAGGAATACCAACGAAAGAAGAATGGCAAGGGAAACTTATGGAATATGCAGAACTGGCAAAATTAACAGATAAATTACATGTAAAGGATAACAAAGACTTTAAAAGAGAATGGGAACCATTTACAGCATATATGAAGAAGCAACATAAAGAATTGGACTCACTGGCAGGGTTTGAATAAACAAACACAATTGTATATAACAAAAAGTAAGATTATATGAATGGGGGAAGTTTTGGGAAACAACGCAGGGTGAGTAATATGGAAATAAAACCAAATGGAAATATGAGGGAAGGGTAGGGGGGAATATGGAAATATGGAAAATTGTTAGAAAAATATTGTTAATGGAAAAACCAATATTTTTTATTCTTAAAGAAAGTTAACTGTTCATGACCTTAGGTATACAATTATATTGCTTGAAATAGATCATTCACAGGCTAATCATGCATAGGGAATGTTATAAAGGCATCTTGAAGTTTGTATTCTTGGCCCAGATTTTTATTTTTTTACTTATCCGCTGGGTTAATTAACTTAGGCCAAATTCCTATGCAAAAGCCTTTGACTGTGTCGACCACAGCAAACTATGGCAAGTTCTTAAAGAAATGGGAGTGCCTGATCACCTCATCTGTCTCCTGAGAAATCTCTATGTGGGACAAGAAGCTACAGTTAGAACTGGATATGGAACAACTGATTGGTTCAAAATTGGGAAAGGCGTACGACAAGGCTGTATTTTGTCTCCCTGCTTATTTAATTTATACGCAGAATACATCATGCGAAAGGCTGGGCTGGATGAATCCCAAACTGGAATTAAGATTGCCGGAAGAAATATCAACAACCTCAGATATGCAGATGACACAACCTTGATGGCAGAAAGTGAGGAGGAATTAAAGAACCTTTTAATGAGGGTGAAAGAGGAGAGTGCAAAATATGGTCTGAAGCTCAACATCAAAAAAACAAAGGTCATGGCCACTGGTCCCATCACCTCCTGGCAAATAGAAGGGGAAGAAATGGAGGCAGTGAGAGATTTTACTTTCTTGGGCTCCATGATCACTGCAGATGGTGACAGCAGCCACGAAATTAAAAGACGCCTGCTTCTTGGGAGAAGGGCAATGACAGGCCTAGACAGCATCTTGAGAAGTAGAGACGTCACCTTGCCAACAAAGGTCCGTATAGTTAAAGCCATGGTTTTCCCAGTAGTGATGTATGGAAGTGAGAGCTGGACCATAAAGAAGGCTGATCGCCGAAGAATTGATGCTTTTGAATTATGGTGCTGGAGAAGACTCTTGAGAGTCCCATGGACTGCAAGAAGATCAAATGCATCCATTCTTAATGAAATCAGCCCTGAGTGCTCACTGGAAGGACAGATTGTGAAGCTGAGGCTCCAGTACTTTGGCCACCTCATGAGAAGAGAAGACTCCCTGGAGAAGACACTGATGCTGGGAAAGATGGAGGGCACAAGGAGAAGGGGGCGACAGAGGATGAGATGGTTGGATAGTGTTTTCGAGGTTACCAGCATGAGTTTGACTAAACTGCGGGAGGTAGTGGAGGACAGAGGTGCCTGGCGTGCTCTGGTCCATGGGGTCACGAAGAGTCGGACACGACTAAACGACTAAACAACAACAAGTGTCTCTAAATCTTAGGAAATTAACATGACTTATTTCAAAAGCAATCTACTTCTGAAGTGACCATTTTGGGGAAGTGGGTCATTAAAATAGCAGATTAGCACAGCAGCACAGCAAAGGTATGGAGGCTGCTACCTGTGTAGCCATGAGAGGGACAGAACGTCTTGTTGTGGAAGCCTTCGTCATAGGTTTCAGGTTGTATATATTTATACATAACTGATATATCATATAGACTCTACAGTGTCTGCTGTGTATTATGGTCCCAAAGGAAACACAGAGTCAGGGTTAAACCACGCCTGGTACCCCTGGAATCTCATATCACTTGGATAAAGGGACAATATCTTAAAGGTAAAGATACTCCTTACTGTTAGGTCCAGTCGCGGACTCTGAGGTTGTGCGCTCATCTCGCTCTATAGGCCGAGGGAGCATGTGGCCAACATGACTAAGCCGCTTCTAGTGAACCAGAGCAGCTCACGGAAATGCCGTTTACCTTCCCGCCAGAGCGATACCTAGATATACTTGCACTTTTGACATGCTTTCGAAATGCTAGGTTGGCAAGAGCTGGGACCGAACAACGGGAGCTCACCCTGTTGCAGGGATTTAAACCGCTGACCTTCTGATCAGCAAGCCCTAGGCTCTGTGGTTTAGACTACAGCGCCACCCGCATCCCTAACAATATCTTAACATACAGTAAAAATATGGCTGGGCAGTGGCACTGTGCAGGATCAGATCCTCCCACCTGTTAGAAGGATGATCTGATCCTGCATGGTGCTGCTTCGAGGGGCAAGAAGAAGAAGAGGCCGGGTTGGGAAGGCAACCCCTCCCTTCTCTGGCAGAAATGTAACTGCCCAGTAGGTCCCTCTTTTGCATAGTTTCTTCTCATGCCTGCCTCCCTGTCCTGCCTGACTCTCCACCCCTTGAGAGTGTTGGGATACTGCCAGGGAGATAAAGCCCATCATGGCCCCACGTCGTCTCCGGACGTCCATCGATCTCCCGTAGACACGCAGTATCAGCAATTAGCGACACGAGCTCCAGAAATAACTTGCCACATTCCTGGGCTGATGCACGCTCTATCAGCAGAATTCACACAGCGAAAGTTGCATGCAGGAGAGTATAATTTAGAAGTTTATTCAGCGTTGGTCAGAACAAAGAAAAAACATGACTGCCTGCTTGCGTGTTCAGGCACAGAGAAACGAAAGCAATAGAAAACATAAACTTCCTGTGAACAGGAAATAAGCAGACTCTGTGACTCACAAAGCCTGCTCCCTTTTAAGGTGGAACGGAAATATCCTAACAGCCTCCCCCTTTCCGTGTAACCTGTAGTACCTGTGGTTCAACCCAATTGCAACCTCTGTACGTAAACCTTAAGTTGTTCTCTGTTAACAACCTTAGACAATAGATCAGCAGGAATTTCATTTCCTGGCATGTAGGACACCTGAATGAGTCCTTTCTGAATACACTCTCTTGCACGATGTAGCTTAATCTGCAAGTATTTGGTTCTTTGCTTGCAACTCTCTGAGTTCAGCAAAGCCAAACAGGATCTATTGTCTTGATACACTTGTATAGGACATTTCACAGAAACTCCGATGTCCTTAAACAGTTGCATCAACCACTCACAATCCATGAGTGAAAATGACAGAGCATTGAGTTCTGCTTCACAGGAACTTAGGCTCACTGTCGTCTGCTTCTTGCACAGCCAGTCAAACAAACAAACAGTGGTTGTACATGTAGCATACTCCAGAAGTGCTTGTACCATCCGTGGTGTCACTTCCAAAACTAGCATCTGCATAGATTTCAAGACCTCCAGTCTTCTGACTGGTGAACCTCAGCCTGTAGTGCATAGTCCCTTTCAAATAACGGGCTATGCGCTTCAGAGCTTTCCAATCCTGAACAGTAGGATTGTTAGCATGTCTGCTAAGCAGGTTAGTGCTTACAGCTATGTCAGGTCTTGAACATCCAGCAATAAAATTCAACTTGCCTAGAATGCATCTGTACAGCGTAGTGTCAGAAAACGCTTCAGCAGTACCATCTACCTGGTAACCTGTCACCATCGGTGTGTCTGCTGGGTTTGCATCAACCAAATTCAACCTGGTTAATACATCAGCAATTTTCTGTGTTTGGTGTACCAGAAAATTACCTGCTTGGTCCCTCTCCACCTGCAGAGAAAGATAGTTGGATACCTCACCAAGATCCTTCATGTCAAAGTGCTCCTTCAGCTGAGCTAGGGTGCTTTGATAGAAAGCCTGATTCTTCCAAAACATCAGAAGATCATCAACAAAACATAAACAATACAGTTTGTTTTGCCCCTCCTCCTTGACAAACACACATGGATCAGCTTTGCCCTGGTGAAAACCTAGAGAAAGCAGTGTCTCAGTGAGTTTTGTGTTCCAACACCTGGCACTCTGCTTGAGACCTGTGATGGGATGTTGAGCTGCTTGTGCGTAAAGTTCCTAGTCCCTCAGTGTTTGGCTAAGTCCACAAACCACTGTCTGTAACGGAGCTCCATAAGCATGACTCCATCAGTCGCTGGCAGAATCCGACAGTGGGCGTTTACGGAATTTCTTCCAGCATAAAAGCTCCTTAACGGAAACACGCCTTCTGGACTCTCTGCATGACAGTTTCCGGCGAGGAGTGGGTGTCCCTATAGGAGGTCCTGAAACCTCCCTGCTGTTCTCGCTGGAATTGTCTCTGAGCCATCCTTCCGACTCACTTTCCCTTGGAGCTCTTTCTCTCCCCCTGCTGGTTCCCTCCTCCGCTGATAAGTCTCTCTCAACCTCTGGGAGCCCTTGCACCACCGGTTCTTCTGATGACAGTTCCCTGACATCCACCTCCCCTCCAGGGCCCCCTTCACCCCCTCCCCTCCCTTCCTCTGCTGGAGGTGAGGGAGCAAAACCCCTGAAAGAACTTCCCTCATCTTCCGAAGTCTCGAACATTTTCCTCCACCGGTTGCTGTTTCGGGTTTCTAAGTACTCATCCTCATCGGAATCTATTCCTTCTTCCAACTCAGACCCCGTGAATCCTTCCAATTCTTCCTCCTCGTCGGTGGTGCCAAAGTACTCCCTCCGGAACCTCGCTACTGACTGAGGTTTCCTGGGGAACCTTTGATGGAACGCTTTGATCAAGACCTCGTCATTGACTTCCTCTGCCGTTACCCAGGTGTTTTCTGACTCCGGTTCCCCTTCCCACGCTACCAAATACTCCACCTGATTACCCTTCCACCTGGAGTCGAGGATTTCCGCCACATGGTTGCTGCTTTCCCTCTCTTCTAAGACTGGTCCCTGTGGGGAAACCCCTTCATTTCCCCCCCCCCTATACGGTGACAGTAATGACCTGTGGAATACTGGGTGCAGTTTCATGTGGTTCGGTAACCGGAGTCTGAAAGCCACGGGGTTAACCTGTTGAATGACCTCAAATGGTCCCAATCTTTTGGGTCTCAATTTCTTGCAACCCCCCTTGAACGGCACTCCTTGGGTTGACAGCCACACCTGATCCCCCACCCTTATGGTTTCACCTTCCCTTCTGTTCTTGTCTGCCTGCTTCTTATATTGTTCTTTGGCCCTTTCTAAGTTGAGTTGGAGTTGACGATGGATCGCTTCCATTTCTTCTACAAAATGTTCTGCAGCTGGGACGCTCCATCTCTCCCCTCCTCCCCCTGGAAATGCCCTGGGGTGGTACCCATAATTAGCCAAAAAGGGGCTCATCCCGGTGGACACATTCTCCGCATTATTGTAGGCAAATTCTGCCAGCGCCAACTTTTCCACCCAATCGTTCTCTCTGTCATTGACATAACACCTCAGGTGTTGTTGGAGGATACCGTTTGCTCTTTCCGCCTGCTCGTTGGTTTCTGGGTGCCAGGCAGTCGAAAAATTGACCTCCACGTGCAGTAAGCTCATGAACTTCCTCCAGAACCTGGACGTGAATTGTTTGCCCCGGTCTGAGACCACCCTCAAGGGGGCGCCATGCAGTCTGAAAATATGTTCTACAAACAATTAAGCTGTCTCTTCCGCCGTGACTGCATGTGAGCAAGCTACAAAGTGGCCCATCTTAGTTAACAGGTCTACTACGACCAGGATGGCGGTTTTCCCCTTGGATTTCGGCAGATCAGTCATAAAATCTATCGATACCGCCTCCCATGGCCTCTCTGGTGTGGGCAACGGTTCTAATAACCCCGCCGGCGCCCGCCTTTCTCCCTTGGCTCGCTGGCATTGGTCACACCCTCTTACATACTCCCTTACATCTTCCCTCACCCTGGGCCACCAAAATTCCCTGGTAACCAACCACATGGTTTTGTGTTGCCCAAAATGCCCTGCTGTGGGGCTGTCGTGCAGCTGTTTGAGTACTCTCCCTCTCAATTCGCCTTCGGGTATATATAGTGCCCCTTTGTAATACAATGCCCCGTTTCTTTCTTCAAAACCTCCGGGGTTTTCTCCCTCCCTCCTTAGACCTCGGAGCTTATTCTGGGCGTATTCATCATTCTCCGTCTCCTCTACCAGTTCCCTTTGCCCCACCAACGCCGCCCCACACACCCAGCGGTCCTCTGGGATGATATGTCTCTCTTCGGGTGCTCCCTCCCCCTCCAAATACTCTGGTTTGCGTGAGAGAGCGTCCGCCCTGACGTTTTCTGGGCCTGGCACATAGCAAATTTCAAAATAAAATTTGGAGAACTCCTGTGCCCATCTCACTTGCCGTTGGTTGAGCACTCGTGCCGTTCTCCAGTACTCTAAATTCTTGTGGTCCGTGCATACTTGCACCTTGTGTTGTGCACCAATTAGTAAGTGTCTCCATTTCCGGAACGCTTCGTGAATGGCGAGTAGTTCTCGGTCATATACCGTGTAGTTCCTCTCGGATTTGTTTAACTTCCGCGAGAAGAAGGCACACGGTCTCCACTCCGACTTATCCTTCCCCGGCTGAAGAAGCACCGCCCCCACCGCCCGGTCTGATGCGTCAGTTTCCACTCTCATGGGTTTTTGTAAATCCACATGCAGGAGTTGTTCTTCCGAAGCGAAGGCCTTTTTCAATTCTTCGAATGCTTGCTCCGCTTCCGCCGTCCAAACAAATTTCTTCTTGCTGCTGAGACAGTCCGTGATGGGAGCCGTTAAGTGGGCAAAGTTCTTGATGAACTTCCGATAAAAGTTCCCAAACCCTAAGAATCTTTGCACATCTTTTTTCGTTTTCGGTGTCTTCCATTCCAGTACCGCCTGGACCTTGCCTGGATCCATGGCTAATCCCTTGTCTGACAAGCGGTACCCCAGGAATTCCACCTCCTTGGTGTGAAACTGACACTTCTCTAATTTCACCCACAGTTGGTTTGCTTGCAGTCAGCTCAACACTTCTCTGACGTCCTTTACATGCTGCTCCTCATTCTCTGAATAGACTAATACGTCATCTAGGAAGGCCACACAATTCTTGTAGAGCAGAGGTCCCAGGACGTGGTTCATGAACGATTGAAAACATGCTGAGCCTGCTTGTAATCCAAAGGGCATAACGAGATATTCAAAAGCCCCTAGATGGGTGAACATTGTTGTCTTCCATTCATCCCCCTTCCTTATCCGTATCAGGTTGTATGCCCCCCTTAGGTCCAGTTTAGTGAAAATTTTTCCCTTCCTCACCCGGGTCAAAATGTCATCAATCCTGGGCATGGGGAAAGCCACTGGTTCCGACACTGCATTTAGGGCCCGGAAGTCCACTACAAGCCTAGATTTATCCGTGTTTTTTTTGTCCACAAAAAACACTGGGCTGCCCCCCACCGCTCTGGACTCTCTGATGAAACCTCTCTTCAGGTTTTTATCAATAAACTCCCTTAACTCCTGCATTTCCCTGTCTGACATGGCATACAGCTTGCCCACCGGGAGCTGGGCCCCAGGGACTAGATTGATCTGGCAGTCAAAGGGCCTATGCGGTGGTAGTTTGTCTGCTTCCCTTTCGCTGAAGACATTGCTCAGGTCAGCGTATTGTTTGGGCACCTTTCCTTTGTCCGTTACTTCCGTTGCTGCTAGAAAGGCCTTTGCCCCTTCCGGAGCCTTGCCCTCTTTGCAATGTTCTAGGCAATGTGCTGACCCAAAGGAGACCACTCTCTGATGCCAGCCCACTAGCGGATCATGCAACGCTAGCCAGCTCATTCCCAAAATAATGGGAGCCCCTCCCAAGGTGGCCACATTGAACGCTATTCTTTCGGTGTGCCTGGCCACCCTCATTACCATTGGGACGGTCTGTAAGCTGACTTCTCCTCCCAACAGCTCTCTCCCATCGATCGTGGTCACCTGCAAGGGGTTGCTTAAAGGGATTGTCTGTATCTGGTGTTCTGCTGCAAACTCCTTGCTCATAAAATTACAGGAGCTGCCTGAGTCCAATAGCGCCCTTATCTTTAAGGGATGTCCGTTTGGCAGCTCTAGCAACACCTCTATCACTAGGGCTGGTCTCGGAGGTTCCGGCGTGGGCACTTTTACTGCTCCTTGGCCTGGCTGCTGTGCCCTGACGGTGGCAGCCAGGCATTGGCTTTTACTTGCTCCTGGACTTCCTCCTCCTTTCCCCCAACAGCTCCCGCCATCCCTTGCCATTCCTTTCTTTGTGGACAGACTCTGGCAAAGTGACCTGGCTGCTGGCAGAGATAACATTTCTTGGGGCTCTTCCCCTCCTTCTTCCGCCCTTCACTGGGATTTGAAACTGCGCGCGCGCGCGCTGTTCCAATTTCCATCGGCTCTCCTGGCGGGAAAGTTGGCTCCGGAATCTCTGGAATGCGGAAATCCCTCCAACGCTCCCCTTTCCCTTCCCGCTTCTCCAAGGCTCTCGCCTCCTGGCGCGCTCCAATGGTCAGCGCTGATTTGGTCAGCTGGTCCATAGACTCTGCCCTGGGCGCCCGGGAAAGTTCGTCTTTCACCGCCGAAGAAAGCCCCTCTTCGAAAAGCATTTGAATGGGTTCCGCCAATAGATCCCACCCCAATTTATGTATCAACATGGTAAACTCAGTCCAGTACTCACGGACAGATCGGCTCCCCTGTTTACAAGCCATCAACTGTCTGCGCACCACTCCCTGTTCAATGTCGCTGGAAAACATCAGGTCCATGGCGCGAAAAAACCTCCGTGCGTCCTTCAAGACTTCATTATGCCCTGCCATCAGGGGTCTAACCCAGTCTCTCGCCCCCCCTTCGAGATGGCTAACCACAAACGCCACTCGCGATTCCTCGTCGGGAAAGTCATCAAACTGCAGATTGAGAGCATACTGCACCTCTGTCCTAAAGGCTTGATAGTTCCTGGGATCCCCCCCAAACTTCTGCACCAATCCTGGCATCTTTCTTGCTTGTGGGGGGGCCTTTGCCTTTTCTGCATCCTGAGCCCTCCTCTCATCGAGCCTCGCCGTTTGCAGCGCTAGCTGGACCTCCAACACCCGGTACCTTTCTTCCAGGCTTGGACCCGCTCCAGCTCCTCCTGCTTCTCCGGTTCCAGCTGGGTTGCTCATGATGCCTCTCTGCACAAGCTGCTTTCAGGGACTGTCAGATTGCTGTGATGGGATGTTGAGCTGCTTGTGCGTAAAGTTCCTAGTCCCTCAGTGTTTGGCTAAGTCCACAAACCACTGTCTGTAACGGAGCTCCATAAGCATGACTCCGTCAGTCGCTGGCAGAATCCGACAGTGGGCGTTTACGGAATTTCTTCCAGCATAAAAGCTCCTTAACGGAAACACGCCTTCTGGACTCTCTGCATGACAGTTTCCGGCGAGGAGTGGGTGTCCCTATAGGAGGTCCTGAAACCTCCCCGCTGTTCTCGCTGGAATTGTCTCTGAGCCATCCTTCCGACTCACTTTCCCTTGGAGCTCTTTCTCTCCCCCTGCTGGTTCCCTCCTCCGCTGATAAGTCTCTCTCAACCTCTGGGAGCCCTTGCACCACCGGTTCTTCCGATGACAGTTCCCTGACAAGACCATATAAGGATTTCGACTTCTGGTCGGCGCCAGCGTTCAATGGCGGTCTCCCGCTGAGCTCAGCTCAGGGAGACTGCTCCGCGAGTTCGGGTCTGACCGCTACGGCGAAGCAGGGACCCCTAAAATCACAGGCACAGAAGCCTGTGAGCACGGAGACTCGGTGGGCACCTTAAGCGCCCCCCTTACCGCAAAGGAGCCTTTTTAAAGGCTCCGGAGCAGCATCGGGCGAGCGCGGTGCTGAGAGTCGCTACCCAGCCCGTGGAGTGAAGCCGCGTCGCCATTGACAGAGAGCGCCGATTCCTTCCTGACATTTGGAACTTAATTGGATTACCCGTGAGTAAGACCGAACAACAACTTTAAAAAAGAATATTCGAAAATTGGCTGAAAACGGAGAAGGCAAAAAGTAAGGAAGTCCGCCTTCCCCGGACTGCATGATAACTAAAGCAACGAAACAGAAAGCTGCAATTTGACAGAAACAGCTTTAAAATTGACGGACTCAGACATTGGATTTAAATCCCCCCCTTAGCAGGCAGGGGCGGGGGGGGGAAGACTTTGATTTGTATTACCTGCATGAAAGAAGCATAGAAGGGGAGGACTGCCTGGAAAGTGAGCCACCGGGACTGAGAACTGTCATTAGAGACTTGCTACAAAGTTGGTGCTTTGCCCTTTATTACAAAGTAAAGACTTTATTTGCTACAAGTTTGGGACTCTGGAAAGTTACAAATTGACAGTACTATTATTGGAAAACATTGGATAACTGGTTGCTACTTGTGAAGGGAATCCTTGTTTCTTTGTATTTTGAACTTTGGACTGCTCCCTCTAGAGGGTTGCAGGGAAACAGTTATTATTTTCACTGTAAAGAACAGGCTGGTGGAGTTTTCCATTTGAAAGTAATTCCCGTGGGAAAGACCTTGGGACATGAGTGGCCCAGTAGAAGAGATAACAACAAGAGCTAAAAGTAAAGCTGCTCAGAAAAAAAGGGGCTCAATTTCAAGTCCAGCTGCAGCAGGCGCAGTTACAACTTTATCTATGGAGCCAGTGGCACAGGCATTAGTTAAAATAAACGAGGCTTTGGAAGCGCTCACAAATCAGAGCACAGAGAACTCCAAACAGCTGAAAGAGTTGTCAACAAAATTGGATTTAAATACAGAGACAATAAACAAATTAGTTCAAGAAAATGAGGCAACTAGAAAGATTGCTGAAGAGGCAAAAACTTCTGCAGAAACTACACAGAAAAGTTAGTACCAGTCTGCAAAAAGCTGGAGGAACATGATGCGGCCCTGTCTTTATTGGAACTACAGAGGAAAAATAGGAATTTGAGACTGAGACTGATTCCAGAAAGTGAAAAGGATAACTTGATAGACTTTCTTACAAAAGAGTTTTTGGAATTTTGGCAGGACAATTTGAAAGAGGAGGAATTCAAGATAGTAACTGCTTTTAGACTGGGCAGGAGACAAAACAGAAAGAGCCCAAGAGACTGTTTGATAACTTTGAGATCTCAGGAGGAGAGGGATAAAATACTAAATTTACATTTTCAAAGAGCTCTGGAGATTGAAGATTCTCATGTGCAGATATTTAAAGACATCCCTAAATATATTTTGGAAGTGAGGGCTCACTACAAGGACTTGGTCACTCTGTTGAGAAAGAATAACATACTATTCAGATGGGAGTTTCCACAAGGCCTGTCTTTTAATTACAAAGGGAAGAAAATTAAAATAAAAACAGTGCAAGATAAAGAACAATTTCTGGAAAGGAACGAGGAGGACCTTCTGAAGGAAGCGGCAGAACCTACAAATCTAGTAGAAGTACCAGACATCTCAAACTTATCTTTTGGGCTTAAAACACCAACAGGAGAAGAATTGCTTGGAGCAGTTGGGGGAACAATTAAGTAAATAACAAGATGTCTCTGCAATTTCTAAGTTGGAACTGTAATGGACTAAATCTTCCCAGAAAAAGGCGTGAGGTTTTTCATATTTTAAAAAAAGAACAATTGGACTTGATTTGTTTGCAAGAAACTCACGTGACTAGAGTACATCGAAAATTACTTATTAATAAAAGATTAGGACAGGAATTTATTTCGTCAGACAAAGTGAAGAAAAGAGGAGTGGTGATCTACGCAAAGGAAAAGTTGACCCCTAAATTAATTTTTAAAGATGAACAAGGAAGATATTTGGCAATTGAAATTCAAGTTCAAGGAGAAAAATTATTGATAATAGGAATTTATGCTCCAAATGAAGGGAAGTCGGAATTTTTTAAGAAACTGCATTTGACATTAATGGACTATCTGGATTATAATGTAATTTTGATGGGAGATATGAATGGAGTGGTCTCTACAAATATGGATAAAGCACAAGGACAGGTAGTCTCCAAGGGTGGGAGACTACCAAAGACTTTTTTTGAAATGACAGACAACATGAACCTGATTGACATTTGGAGAACAAGGAACCCTCTTGAAAGGGAGGGAACTTTCTTCTCTGAAGCAAAAATGACTTGGACCAGAATTGACCAAATATGGGTAACTAGTGGGATGGCACCAAAGATAAAGAAAGTGGAAATCTGCCCAAAGACTTGCTCCGACCATAACGCTGTAAAGATGGAGATGAACCTAACAACAGCTGGTTCCTTCAGATGGAGGATGAATGACTCCCTATTTAGAGATGAAGAGGTGTACAAAAAGGCCCAGAAAGCTGTGAAGGACTAGTTTGAGATAAATCTGAGAACAGAGGTGGAGAAAAGAGTAATTTGGGACGCAAGTAAAGCCGTCATGCGAGGATTTTTAATACAACAGAATGCTATAAAAAGGAAGAGACAGAATGAGAAGAAGAAGATTTTGGAAAGGAAAAAAGAAGGAGAAAAGAAACTGAGATCTAAGCCAAAGTCACATGAAATTTTGAGAGAAATCAAGTTTTACCAGAGGCAATATATGGAACTGATGAATCAGGAGATAGAATGGAAAATAAAACAAATGAGACAAAAGACATTTGAATCGGCACACAAATGTCGGAAACTTCTGGCATGGCAATTGAAGAAGAGACAAAAACTGAATATGGTTACAAGCCTAGAAGTTGAAGGAAAGAACATGTATAAACCAAATGAGATTAGAAACTGTTTTCAGAGTTATTTCAGGAGACTTTATGCACAAGGGCCGGTGAATGAAAAAGAGATAGAAAAATTTCTTTAAAAATATGGATTACAAAAAATTTCTGAACAAAGTAAAGTGATTTTGAATCAGAAGATAACTGAGCAAGAAATTGAGGGAACCATTCAAAATATGCAATTGGGAAAATCTCCAGGACCAGATGGATTAACCTCCAGATATTACAAAGCTTTGAAAGAATGGCTTATACAACCGTTGAAGGAGGTTTGTAATGAAATTTTAGAGGGGAAGAAGGCACCCGAATCGTGGAAAGAAGCATATATTACACTTATACCAAAATCAGAGACTGAGAAGAATCAGATTAAGAACTACCGCCCTATATCATTACTTAATGTGGATTACAAAATTTTTGCAGACATTTTGGCAAAAAGATTGAAAAGAGTTTTGGTGGGTGAGATTCATAAAGACCAGGCGGGCTTTCTTCCAGGAAGACATTTATCTGACAATGTGAGAAACATAATAGATATTATGGAACTACTAGAAGCCAATATTAATACTAAGGCAGTATTAATATTTGTGGATGCGGAGAAAGCCTTTGACAATATCTCTTGGAGCTTTATGAAAAAGAATCTTGAAGGGATGGGGGTAGGCCAAGGTTTTGAGAATGGTATAGGTGCAATTTATTCTGAACAAAAAGCAAAATTGATTGTAAATAATGTGGTTACTGAAGAATTTGCTATTGAAAAAGGGACACGACAGGGGTGCCCAATATCCCCATTACTTTTTATATCTGTCTTGGAGGTTTTATTAAACATGATCAGAGGGGACCAGCTGGTTAAAGGGATTCAGGTCGGAGCTAAACAATACAAATTGAGAGCGTTCGCAGATGATCTAGTATTAACTTTACAAGAGCCAGACACTAGTACGAAAAGAGTTTTAGAGCTAATACAAGTATTTGGTCAAGTAGCAGGTTTTAAGTTGAATAAACGGAAAACGAAAGTACTGGACAAAAATCTAACAGTTGCTGAAAGAGAGAAGTTTCATAGTGAAACTGGTTTAATGGTAGCAAAGAAAGTGAAATACCTGGGGATTAATTTGACATCTAAGAATGTGAACTTATTTAAAGACAATTTATGAGAAATGTTGGACAGAAGTTAAGAAAGATTTAGAAATATGGTCAAATTTGAGACTTTCCTTGTTAGGCCGAATTGCTGTTATTAAGATGAATGTTTTGCCGAGAATGTTGTTTTTGTTTCAAACATTGCAGATTGTGGATAAAATGGATTGTTTCAAGAGGTGGCAGAAAGATATATCTAGATTTGTCTGGCAGGGCAAAAAGCCCAGAATAAAATTTAAGATACTAACTGATGCAAAAGAAAGAGGGGGGTTTGCCCTGCCGGACTTAAAATTGTATTATGAATCAGCGGCTTTTTGCTGGCTGAAAAACTGGCTGCTTCTTGAAAACACAGACATTTTGGATCTGGAAGGGTTCAATAACAGGTTTGGCTGACATGCATATATATGGTATGACAAGGTTAAAATTCACCAAGGTTTCAAAAACCATATTGTTAGGAAAGCACTATATAATGTTTGGATTCGGTATAAAGATTTGTTGGAAAACAAAACCCCTAGGTGGTTGTCACCAATGCAAGCTAAGGAAGTGAAAAAACTTAACATGGAATCTAAATGGCCAAAATATTGGGAAATTATAGAACATGAGGAGGGAAAAGTGAAATTGCAGAGCTATGAGAAACTGAAGTCAAAAGTAAGAGACTGGCTTCATTATTACCAGATAAATGAAGTTTTCAAACAGGACAGGAAAATTGGTTTCCAGGTGGAGAGATCAAAACTAGAAACAGAACTGTTGGAACCCAATACTAAGAATTTGTCAAGAATGTATAACTTGCTGTTGAAATGGAATACACAGGATGAGACGGTTAAATCAGCTATGATTAAATGGGCACAAGACATTGGTCATGACATTATGTTTGCTGACTGGGAACAGTTATGGACTACCGTTATAAAGTTTACGGCATGTAATGCCTTAAGAGAGAACATTATGAAAATGATTTATAGGTGGTACATGACCCCAGTCAAGCTTGCAAAAATCTATCATACGCCCAATAATAAATGCTGGAAATGTAATGAAACTGAAGGTACTTTCTACCACCTTTGGTGGACGTGCCCAAGGATCAAGGTCTTCTGGGAAATGATCTATAATGAAATTAAGAAGGTACTTAAGTGTACCTTTCACAAGAAACCAGAGGCCTTTCTCCTGGGCATGGTGGGCCAATTGGTGGCAAGGAAAGATAGGACGTTTTTTATGTATGCTACAACAGCAGCAAGAGTTCTTTTAGCAAAGTATTGGAAGATACAAGAACTACCCACGCTGGAAGAGTGGCAGACGAAGGTGATAGACGATATGGGACTGGCTGAGATGACTGGCAGAATCCGTGACCAAGGGAAAGAGACGGTGGAAGAAGATTGGAAGAAATTTAAAGTTTATCTTAAGAACTGTTGTAAAATTAATGAGTGCTAAAATGTCATGGGTAATGTAAAACAGAATTGCAGTGACAAATAATTGGGTAAGAGGAAAAAGATTAGAAACTGAATTATAAGTATTGAAATTAGGGGTTGCTGGGAAAGTTTAAAACAGGGATGCAGAAAAGGGAGGTATGGGGAAGTCGTTTGAAATAAGGTTCAAGAAAAAGAGGTTAAGAAATTATACGTGTTTATATGTTTGTTTGTTTGTGTGTTGTTAGTTGTTAGTTGTATTGTGTTTTAATATATGTTGGAAAATCAATAAAAAATTATTTAAAAAAAAGAGACCATATAAGGATTTCCGCAGTTTACAGACCATTCCCTTCTGTATCTGCATTCCATCAGGTGGAAGCATGTACAGCTCCTCCCCCAAAATCCCGTACAAAAAGGCTGTATTAATGTCATGATGGGAAACATGCAGTTTCTCCTCTGCAGCGATTTTGAGCATCAGCCAAATGCTCTCATATTTGACGGTGGGCGAGTAGGTCTCGTGGTAATCCTGTCCTGGTACCTGTGAAAAACCTCTGGCAACCAACCTGGCTTTGTGTCTGACAACCTTGCCATTCTGGTCTGTCTTGGCCTTGAAGACCCATTTGCTGCCAACCAGTCTCATTCCTGGGACTACCGGTACCAGTTCCCAAGTTTGGTTCCTATTCAAGGAATCAACTTCAGCCTTCATGGCATTAAGCCAAGGCTCAGCATCTTTAGAGGTTAACTCCTGAACCTCTTTGAAGCTTGAAGGGTCCCACACCTTCTCTGAGCTACTAAGAACAGCAGTTGTCGTCTTAGCAAACTCATCAGCAAATCTCTTTGGAGGTCTGCCTTTGGTCGCCCTTTCAGACCTGCGAACTAGACGCAAGTCTTCTGGACTCATCTCCTCCTTCTTAGGAGAAAAGTGACCAATGGTGAACAGTGGTTCTTCCAGTTCATTGTCAGACGCATCAGATGGTCTGACTGAGGCCTTTGCGCTCTTGTAGTCTGCTGTGTCATCACTGTCGCTGACACCAGCAGCGGCGCTGCCCACTGAACTGGAATCCGAACTCTGATCATCATCATCATTCTCATCATCATCCTCAGCTTCCTCTTCTGCCTCAACACCATCTGCCTTTTTCACATCACCTTCATCCTCCTCTGGGTAACTCTGGAAAATTCCCACATTTCCCCCCCACTTAGGATTGTACTCAACACTCTTTGTGAACTTAATGGACTTAGAGTCAGTCATCCATACCCTGTATGCACCTTTTTCATACCCCATGAACAAACCATGTGCCCCACGCTTCCCAAGCTTGTTGCTCTGTGGGGTGTGTACCCACATGTCAGAACCAAAGATTCTCATGTGCTTGATGTTAGGTTTCTTACTAAACATCTTCTCATAGGGAGTACAACCAATAGGTGATGACAGTCTGCGATTAAAGGAATAAACAAACGTCGACAGAGCTTCCCCCCAAAACTTCTCAGGGAGATTGGCATCATGCAACAAGGTTTTTAGGCCTTGAAGCAAAGTTTGGTTTGCTCGCTCCGCAAGTCCATTCATCCATGGCGATCTAGGCGTTGACAAGTCATGCTGGATTCCCTTCTCAGTCAGGAAAGCTTCAAACTGCTGAGAAGTGAACTCCCCGCCCCGATCAGTAAAGAGACACCCCATACGTTTACTGTGAACATTATCCAACCAAGCACAGAATGCCTTGAACCTAGGAAACGCTTGCGATTTCTGCTCGAGCATAAACACATGAGTGCACCTGGAAAAAGAATCAATTAGAACCATGAAGTACCTTGCTCCACCCAAAGAGGGCGCAAGTGGACCAACCAGGTCTGCGTGGACTAGCTGGTAGGGTTTGGAAGCCTGCCTGCTAGACTCCTTGCCTTTTGGAGCAACCTTCACCTTGTTCTCTGCACAAGATACACATTTCATGTGAAACTTACAGGGTTTGATGTTCAAACCCTCAACCAATCCAGGCATCTTGGCCAGCGCCTGCCAAGACATGTGAAAAAATCTTTGATGTGCTTCATGAATACATCCTGCATGAAGAAACTTGTTAGTTTGTGCAACACAACAAGAATCAACATTAGACACAACAGCACCATTGTCATCATAAGTTATACAGAACAAACCATCTATAAACTTTGCATGCAAAATGTCCTCTTTGCCTTTCCTGATGACACAGACGCTCCTCTTGAAGGAAATCTCAAAACCACGCCCAGTCAGCTGTGGGACACTGAGCAAATTGTCTGCAGCACCTGGAACATAAAGTACATCTTTGATGGTAGTGTGCAGACTTGCCAGTTTCACAGTCCCAACTCCTGCAATTCGCAACGTCTTTCCATCAGCCAGTTGGATCTCACCATCTTGAGGTGTGAAGGAGATAAACAGGTGCTGGTCTTTTGTAAGATGGCGACTGGCACCAGAGTCAATAACAAACCTGGCCTTGGCCTTTGGAGCAGCTTTTCTGGCAAGCAAAACCTTGTTTTCCACCAGCGTGGGCTTTTGCTGCTTGCCCCCCTGCTCCTGGCCATCAGACTTGCCTTTAGCCTTTGGTGAAGCAGTGCCAGCAAACAAAGCCTTGTTTTTCCCTGGCTTGGGCTTTCCACCCCCCTTCTGCTTCGGGCCATCTGCAGGCATCTGTCTCTGTTTACTTCTGGCCTTCCGGCCTCTGCAAAGTTGACCTTGGCTCCCATGGGAAACAGAGCTCTCAGCTGCTGACTCCTTGGCTCCCCCTGGAGGCTGGAATGCTGCCTTGGATGACATCATAGTCAGCTCCCCCTGCAGCTTGCAACCGGTGCCCTCAGCATCCCTGCATTCACTCGCATTGTGGGAAACAGCCAGGACCTCCGATGCAGTCAAACTCTGGGCTGGGATGACCGGCAGATGAGCTACTTTCAAAGCATTCCACATCTGATGTGCAGTCGTGTTGCCAGCTAGTGTTTTAATTTCCTCCAGAGAGACGGATAAGACTATTACGTCCATGGCCTTCGAATCTCGGGCCCTCCATCTATCTGTCAGAGGAACTGGAGGGGCTTCACACACAGTATGCCACACTCCAAACTGACGCAGCAAACTCTCACACCATTTTGCCCAGGTCTCATAATTGTGCCTGTTTAACTTTGGGCACTCAGCAGCTTCAGAGGCTTGGAAAAACTCCATTCCAGCTCTGTACTTGAGCCGTGAGTCTTTTTCACTTCAGAGACTCCTTATCTTGGCTCCTCATAAATCTTGAGGCCTGCTTGGCTCGGCTCCCAGGCCAATTAGGCCAGCCGGAGTTCAAAGACTCTTCCGCGGCATTCAGAAAAGCCTCTGCTTTCGCTTTTCCCACACATACCTCAGCAGACTGTCGCAGTCTTACTCTCCTGTAAGTGCCGTGAATCTGGGCCCGAAACCTGTTGTTGGGATACTGCCAGGGAGATAAAGCCCATCATGGCCCCACGTCGTCTCCGGATGTCCATCGATCTCCCGTAGACACGCAGTATCAGCAATTAGCGACACGAGCTCCAGAAATAACTTGCCACATTCCTGGGCTGATGCACGCTCTATCAGCAGAATTCACACAGCGAAAGTTGCATGCAGGAGAGTATAATTTAGAAGTTTATTCAGCGTTGGTCAGAACAAAGAAAAAACATGACTGCCTGCTTGCGTGTTCAAGCACAGAGAGAGAAACGAAAGCAATAGAAAACATAAACTTCCTGTGAACAGGAAATACACAGACTCTGTGACTCACAAAGCCTGCTCCCTTTTAAGGTGGAACGGAAATATCCTAACAGAGTCCCTAATAGTCCTGAGCTGCTCAACCCAACCTATAGCCACCTGGGGCTGTCTCAACCCATTTGAATGAGGCACAGGGCCTCTGAATACTGCTGATTGACTAAGGATCCAGGCCTTGGCCAAATCCAGTGCACAGCCCTAACATGTTAATGATCCTAAAATGATGCAGAAACTTACGGCTGAGAGTTTCATTATTACACAGTTCAGTCTTGCAGCATTGCATCTTCATCTCAAAGAATTCACCATTCGCTGCAGTGAAGCTGTAATGGCCGGGATAACAAATGCTGGATCGCGAGCATTGATTCAAAAGTTGCCCTTGGAATTTCACTATGAAAAAGAATTTGAAAGAAATATCAAGATCTGGAGTTCTATTGCTCCTAAGGCACATTCATTGTAATTCATTGTAGAGAAGCTAATATAAGTCAGATGGCCTTGGCTAATTTCCTCTCAGAATTAATAAGAAATAGTAACCCTGCTCTAGATTTAAAAAAATGACCGCCTTCTAATCCTTTCCCTGTATTTCTGTTTTAACATCAGGGCCTTGTAAAAGCCCCAAGATCTCCTACAATGATTTTGCAAAGTTTTTTGCAGATAAAGTTGCTCATATTCAGAAGGAGGTAGACACCACCATGGGAGCAGGAGCGGGGCGGGAGAGTGCTAGACCCCTGTCTGGTCAAGTTGCGTGAAATCAGTTTCAATTCGTTACCCCCCAAGGATGTGGACAGGCTGCTTGGATGCGTGAAACCAACCACCTGTCTCCTTGATCCTTGCCCATCCTGGCTAATAAAAGCAAGCCGGGAAGGGCTGGGCGATGGGCTCTGCGGGGTGGTGAATGCTTCCCTCTGTGAAACGAGCATTCCCAGACGCGCTGAAAGAGGTGATCATTAAACCACTTCTTTAAAAAACCATCTTTAGACCTTGCCAGTATGGCCAACTATTGCCCAGTCTCAAATCTTCCATTCTTGGGCAAGATGATTGAGTAGGTGGTTGCTGAACAACTCCAGGCACGCCTGGAGGATGCGGACCAGTTGGATCCCTTCCAGTCGGGATTCAGGCCTCATCATGGGACGGAAACTGCCTTGGTTGCACTGGTTGATGATCTCCGGCGGGCTAGGGACAAAGGTGAGAGCTGTTTCCTAGTTCTGCCGGATCTTTCAGTGGCCTTTGATACAATCAACCATAACATCCTTCTGGACCGTCTAGAGGATCTGGAAGCTGGGGGCACTGTCATACAGTGGTTCAGCTCCTTCCTCCTAGGCAGTGTTCAGAAAGTGGGGGGGGGTTGAGTGTTCAGACCCCTGCGCCCTCACTTGTGGGGTGCCTCAGGGTTCCGTCCTCTCCCTTATGCTTTTTAACATCTACACAAAGCTGCTGGGAAAGATCATCAGGAGGTTTGGGCTGGGTATCCATCAATATGCGGATGATACCCAGCTCTACCTCTCTTTTAAATCAGAACCAGTGAAGGTAGTGAAGGTCCTATGTGAGTGCCTGGAGGCGGTTGGAGGATGGATGGCAGCTAATGGATTGAGGTAGAATCCTGACAAGATAAAAATACTGTTCTTGGGGAACGGGATGGGCTGGTGTGGAGGACTCCTTGGTCCTGAATGGGTCTCCTGAAGGACCAGGTGCGCAGCCTGGGAGTCATCTTGGACTCACAGATGTAAATGGAGGCACAGGTCAATTCTGTATCCAGGGCAGCTGTCTACCAGCTCCATCTGGTATGCAGGCTGAGACCCTACTTGCCCGCGGACTGTCTCGCCAGAGTGTTGCATGCTCTGGTAATCTCCCGCTTGGTCTACTGCAACGCATTGCAGTGGGGCTACGTGGGGCTACCTTTGAAGGTGACCCGGAAACTACAACTAATCCAGAATGCGGCAGCTAGACAGGTGACAGGGGGAGGCCGCTGAAACCATATAACACCTGTCCTGAAAGACCTACATTGGCTCCCAGTACATTTCCGAGCACAATTCAAAGTGTTGGTGTTGACCTTTAAAGCCCTGAACGGCCTCGGCCTAGTATACCTGAAGGAGCATCTCCGCCCCCATCGTTCTGCCCGGACACTGAGGTCCAGCGCCGAGGGCCTTCTGGCGGTTCCCTCACTGTGAGAAGCAAAGCTACAGGGAACCAGGCAGAGGGGCTTCTCGGTAGTGGCGCCCACCCTGTGGTATGCCCTCCCATCAGATGTCGAAGAGATAAACAACTACCTGACATTCAGAAGACATCTTTAATGTATTTTTTATTTTTGTTGGAAGCCACCCAGAGTGGCTGGGGATGCCCAGCCAGATCGGCGGGGTACAAATTATTATTATTATTATTATTATTATTATTATTATTATTATTATCATTATCATTATCATCATCATCATCATCATCATCATCATCATCATCATCATCATCATCATTATCATCATTATATTTTGCTTTTGAAAATGATTTTGTGGGTTTTTCGACCAAAATAAATAATGTTGTTGTTCTGGGCAGTATAAGTAGCATTTTCAGCTGAATTTGGGGAAACCATTTGTAAATTTTGATAATCAACCCAATTTGCAATGGGGCTTGAATAATTTTGATTGCAACAGTAGTTTGCAAAATACACCAGAAGCTTTCAAAGCTATATTTTGATCATAGACCAGAGTAAAATGCATTAAATTTGAAATGTACGTAGAACTTTATTTCAGGCCCAATCTGCAGAATGAAGAATCATGGCTCCTTCTGTACTTCTGACAATACATCTGACATACACTCCATTCTCTCTGCTAGTCGATCATAACCGTTTACAGGGTGAGGAAATACTTCCCTGAAAACTCCTGTTCCCTAACCCAAGATACTTGGCATTGCACTTCAACTGCACCAACCTCACTGTCCAATTTCCCTTCTTCCTCCAAGAATGTAGCAATGATGTAGGAACAGATGGTCAAGGGAGCACCACCATCCCACCCAGAATTGCCCCAAGGTATTTTGGCACCTGAGGCAAACCACAAAATGGCAACCACACACTCCGGGGAAGAAGGGGTGGGTGAATATGTACATCAAGAACAAGGAAGAGCAATATATCCTTTATGTTGGTTCCTTCCTCATCATTTTATCAGAGAATTATGAAATAATTCATGATATTTTTTGCAAAATTACTTGTGATGTGATAAGGAGCCATGAAAGTGTGAAGCACCTTCATCTCTCATCCTTTTGTATGCTTGGCTTTTGAATAGACTTTATGGAGTTTGTGAAAGGACTCTCCACTTTAATGTCATTTATGGCAAGGGGAATTATGAACTTACTTTGCAGAATTATTGCCCTGGTTTGATAACCAATACTAAGAGGTCATTGGTTTGGGTCAATGGAGATTTCTGGTTAATGCAAATAGGGTTCTCCAAGCCAAGCTGGAAATCTGATTCTTGTGATCAGGTGATTTTAGATTCCCCACAGACACAGGATGATTTGCTAACATTGATTCCATCTTTGTCATGGGTAGAGCATTTTAAGGCGGTTTTCTTTGATGACTGTATTCCACCTGATAGTCAGGACCATACCACTTTTACTTTCGTGGATGAGTGGCCTCCTGTCTCCATTACCGAAGTTATAACTTGACAAGATGACCAGATGAAAGCAGGAAAGGCTGCTGGCCCTGATGCTATTCCATCTGAATTGATCAAAGCCAAGCCAGAGTGGTGGGCTCCGATACTAGCGGAACTATTCACTATGATAGATAGATCTGGTATCATACCTCACTCATGGCAGCAATCTATAATCAGCCCAATCTTTCAAAAGGGTGACAGAAAGCTGCCATCCAATTATTGGCCAATAAGTCTACTGTCAGACATTGGGAAATTGTATGCAAAACATCTGTTAAATAAACTAACTACTTGGCTTGATGAGAATAACATTATAGGTCCAGAGCAGGCAGGGTTCAGGCCAGGGAAATCTACTTTACGCAACTGTTTGGTGTTATCTCATTTAGCCGCTAAGTACACGCGGCATCATAAAGAATGTTTTTATGTGGCCTTCCTTGATATCAAGGTTGCTTTTGACACTGTCGACAGGGGGCTGTTATAGTCCAAATTGGAGACAATGGGCCTAGAACCTAGATTACTTCACTTGATCAAAAAGCTTTACACAAAGAACACCTGTCACATAAGAACAACACCAGGGAATGTAATGACAGATCCTGTCATTATAAACAGAGGTGTAAAGCAGGTCTGTGTACTCGCTCCCTCTCTTTTTAATCTTTTTCTTAATGACCTCACTTCTCTACTAAAACAGGTGGACGCCCACAGCCCAAAAGTCCACGCATCAAGCATTCCCATCCTTCTATACGCAGATGATATGATTTTGCTTTCACGGACAAGAATTGGCCTAAAACGTTTGTTAAATTACTGTATTGACTATCTGTCCAGAATGAAATTGTGCATGAACTCTGATAAAAGCAAAATAATGGTTTTTGGGAATTCACACAAAAGCTATAGCTGGGTATTTGGTGGAAAACACATCTAGCAGGTATTCGAATTCCACTACCTGGGAATCACATTCCGTCATAGGCTTCTATGGTCCTCGCACCGTGCAACGGCGGTGAATGCCAGTAAGATTTCTATGCAGGCCATAATGCATTTCTTTATAACAAGAGGTAATTCACATATCCCCTCTGCCCTCAAAGTCTTCAACGCCAAAGTTATAGCTCAGTTGCTCTACGGAATTCCAATCTGGCTGCCAGGGTTTACCCAGCTGGTAGAACGAGTGCAGGCAGCTTTCCTTTTTAAGATTTTTGCTGTCCCACGTTGTATACCCTATGCAGCTTTGTGTCTAGAGGGAGGTCAACACAAGGTAGAGACCCTAGCCTGGGCGAAATTTCTTACATGCTGGTTAAACATCTGCCTCACAACAGATAAAGATCCTCTCCTTAGTTTTGCTAGATCCCTTTCCTTCCCCAGGGCTACAACGGTTTAACATAAAGGTACAGCAACTTGGGCTGTCAGTGGAATCTATGCGATTGATGTCCCCACCATCTGCCAAGACATTGGATGGCAGGAACTAACAGCAGCAGCAGAGAAAACATGCTCCCCTCTTAACTTTCAACTTTCTTGGGCACATGAAATTAACCACAACTATCTTGAATTTTTGCTTAATCCTCAAGAAAGAAGAGCATTTTCACTGGCCAGGTTTAATTCAAATCCTTCAAACCTCCTATGGGGAAGGTTCTCGGGAATGGTGGAAGGAGAAAGAACTTGCCCATGTGAAGACCATCAGGTGGAAACTCTTACACATATGGTTCTTAAATGTAAACGATATGTTGATCTCCGCCAGCAGTTCCTAGATCAACTCTGCATCCCCAAATGGAAAGCAGAGTTAGAGGTCATACATTTTCTATTATTGGGGAATAATCAGGAGCTCACCAAGTTAGTGGCTAAATATCTTGATCTGATTTTTTGTCACAGAAACACATTGCAGACGTCTGCTCTCCCTGGAGACCTAGAGATGCAATGTTAGACTGCTTTGCCTATTTCATTTCACAAATGTTTTGTGTCACTGGGAAGGTGGTAATTCTGTATTGATTTGCTATGGATGTTTGTATGTGATGCCAATAAAAGGTTTGAGGATGATGATGATAACCAAAACTAAACTGGAGTTCATTGGTTTGGGTCAGTGGAGATTTCTGGTTAATGCAAAACAGGTTCTCCAAGCCAAGCTGAAAACCTGATACTTGTGATCAGGTTATTTTAGATTTCCCCATTTTCAAATGTAAGCCATTCCTTACTTGTCAGGGAGTCGATAACAAATGAGTGTAGATAATAAAAAGGAATATTTATTGCCAAAACAAACAGAGTTCATCAGAGTGGCGATCACAGCCATCCATCCATAAATCAAAGATGTCCCTTCTAAGGAGGGTGTTTCCGGCGAGACCAGAAACAGCTGGATTCCTCTTGTGACGTATTCTGTCTTGAAGACCACCCCCATACACCTAAAACGAGAGCTAAGGGAGTCAGCCCCAACCCCTTCCTCTTTCTCTGAGAGTGCACTTCCGTGGTCTTTCCTGCTCTCTAAGCTGCTTTCGTTTCTAGGCCCTGCATGGGAAGCTGCCGGCTGACTTCCCCAAAACCTGCTATCAGCATTCCTAAGGGCAGGGGAGTTGGCTCTCCGCTATAATCTTGTAGTTAACCCTCTCTCATCTTGGCTCCTTCCTTCACTGGGAGCTGGCTCATTCATGACGATATTGCAGAATTGGGAAGCTGTGATACTCCAGATGTTGCTGGACTACATTTCCCATCATCTTTGACTGGTGGCCAGGATAGATGAGGAGTTCTCATTCATCTACAGCTTATGTGCCACAGCTTCCTTACCACTAATTTAGTCATTCCAACAACAAAAGACAAAAAGCCAGATAAATCTTACCTATATTTGTACGCAGAACACTGGAAGCACAGGAATCGTCTTCCAAGTTACAAGTTTTTTCTACATAGCCATCATATGTCAGTCCAGTCCTGTTAGACACGTATCTGCAGTGCAGAGGTAATGCTGAGGACAGGAACAAAAGATTACTTCATGGATTATTATTATTTGGTTTTGTGGTTTGCTTGATTTGGCACAGAGAAGGAGGTGAGAGTGAATTAAATCTTTTAAATGAAATGGGGTTCAAGTTAATAATATATTTTTAAAAAATTAAATGAGTAAAAGCCATTGGCCAGAACACTGGTTTAATTCTTTCCAAGAGGTTTGAAGGTAAACCCTCCCTTTAAAAGTAAAGGTACCCCTGCCCGTACGGGCCAGTCTTGACAGACTCTAGGGTTGTGCGCTCATCTCACTTAAGAGGCCGGGAGCCAGCGTTGTCTGCAGACACTTACGATACAATATCTTTATTGTCATTGTCCCTTGCGGAACAATGAAATTGAAAACTACATTAAACTACATTAAAACTACAAAAAACTACCAGAAACTACATAAAACTACATAAAAGCTACATAAAAGGGTCACGTGGCCAACGTGACGAAGCTGCTCTGGCGAGCCAGCACCAGCGCAGCACACGGAAATGCCGTTTACCTTTCCGCTATAAAGCGGTACCTATTTATCTACTTGCACTTAAGAGTGCTTTCGAACTGCTAGGTGGGCAGAAGCTGGGACCGAACGACGGGAGCTCACCCCACCGCGGGGATTCAAACCGCCGACCATGCGATCGGCAAGTCCAAGGTGCTGAGGTTTTACCCACAGCGCCTTGGACTTGCCGATCGCATGGTCAGCGGTTCGAATCCCCGCGGCGGGGTGAGCTCCTGTCGTTCGGTCCCTCCCTTTACCATGGCCCATTTCCCCTCCCATCCACTTCAATGCCTTTTTTTCTTCTACAGTTCGATTACAATCGTAGATGTGAGCTAAGACAAAGGAGCAATGGCCAGGTGATGAGCAGCAGGAAGGCAAATTATGACAGTGTGCAAATCCTTTCCCCCTCACCTGCATGTCCACTTTTAAATCTAAATTGGTCTTATCCCTTCATTTAGGCATTAAAAAAAGCATCGGGGGAACTGGGAACCCTATGCAAAAATAGTCTGTAGCATCTCTTACTAGACCTCTTAGGGAGAAGATTTTGCATTTAAACCAGTTTTAAGCACAGTTAAATCAACAGAGTTAGATCCAGGTCAAGAGAGTTGAACTTTAAGGGTTCTACTAGCTATGCCGAGGCAACTCACCTGAGAAAAAAGTTGACAACTTTCTGGGTTTTTTAATACAGTTAAGAGGGGAGAAAGAGGGGACTTGCTGGAAGCACATACTGTTCTGAATGATGTGGACAAAGTGGAAATACAAACATTTTGATCCCTCTATGCTATGAGAGCATAATGCTAGAGTTTAGACTATCCAATGAAGCTAAATGTTGGAACCTTTAAGACTGACAAAGCTACCAATTGAATGACTTCACAAAAGGTTTTGACAAATGATGCAGAATTAGGCTACCAGTGGATACTAAACATTGTACCTTCAGTTACTATCACATTTCAAATATCAGTTGCTGGAAGTACAAGAGAGGAAAGTGCTGCTGCTGATGCAGTGAGGTCCTGATCCTATGCATACCATAGTCCTCAGGTTTTTGGTGTGAGAACAGGATCCTGGACTAGGGATGAACTATTCTATCCATTTCAGTTGCTCTTAGTTTCTAATTGTTTGATTTATATGTTTTCTGCACTTGTCTCCAAGAAGCTCAGTGCTGTGTACATGGTTCTCTGCTCCCCATTTTATCCTCACAAGAACCCTGTGAGGTAGGTTAAGCTGAGCTTTAGTGACTGGTCCAGGAGTTCCCAGTGAGCTTCATGGCTAAGTGGGGATTTGAACCCTGGTCTCCTGGATCCTTATCTGACCGTCTAATGGCTACAACACACTAGCTCTCTTAAATTCAGCTCTCCAGATTCCTCTGTCCTCTAAATATAATTAAAAGTTGCCCATCCTACTGGTTCTCAATTACCTGAAGAAAGCAGGGGCAAGAGGAGCCATGTGCTCAGGAGTGCCTTCATCATTCTGGAAAGAGAACCAATGCACATAGAGGCTTACTTGGAGGGATCTATAGGCTACGTGTTTGTGCTGCAGGCAACACTTGGGGACAAATGTTCAGTGAGTTCTAGGAAGAGGAGTTCCCCCCCCCCTTTGGCATAAAGACAGAGAGAAAATGATGAAATTCAAAGCTCACTGTTGAAATTGTCTGAATTATTTCTCCACAGTCTCATTAGTTGTCAATAGGCACTTTTCAGATTTCTTCCTCTATACAGTTAATTTACAATTAAAATACTGACAGCACCCAATAAAGGAAATGAGAGCAAAAAGGTAAAGGCTAAGCCCAGAAGAAATCACCTCAATACAGTCTCTATCAAAGGATTCCTCTTCTAAAGGAGAAAAAAGCCAGCAAGGCTGGGAAGTATGGAATGAGCTGTGGGTAAAATGTTGACTTCATATTGCAGCGCACATGGATTTAATGGAGGCTTCAACCAGTAAAACTGATCCTCCTGTTTTACAGATGATTATCCTTCCTAGAGGCTCAAAAGGATGAAATTAGACCTGAAGATTCTCACCTCATCCAATGACTGAGAGAGTGCCAAGTATGAATCAGCCACACAAACAACTAGGGGGAAGGTCTCTACTGGAGCCAACAATGGCCATGGAGCTTCCTCCATTCAGAAGCTACACAAACTTGGCCATTCTCTCAACCAGTCAAGTGGAAGGCAACAAACCATGTGCAAAGGCCACTTGAGGAAGACACATTGTTGGTTCAGCTGCAAATTACCCCCAAAAGCTGTTAGTGCATCCACACAGAAAAAAGGAGGGTGACTCAGTGGCACTGAAGCAATCCGTTCAGGTGCAGGCAAGTAAGGCTGACGTAGAAAGTAAGGTAATGTTACCACAGGACAACAAACAGCTTCAAATGAGCAACTTGTTCCAAGAAGGCTGCAGAGGCAATTGAGGCCATCTGACTATGCTCATCATTAAAAGTAGAAAAAATAATTCCGAGCCAATGCCTCTGTTTTTGCCTTTACTTGATTTGGGGTCTTACTGAGTTGGAAGGAGTAATATACTTTTTCTCCTTTTCCAGTCCACTAATCAAAGTGCAGTGAAAGCCTCAAGGTACTGCTCAGGTGACTCCTCAGCTGGCAAAACTGGAAATAGCTCAGGAAGGTTGAAAGGTGCCAGGGACGCACTGGTAGACACTGAATAGAGTACAATGGCTCCAAGATCATTCCTGAGAGCTGATTAAATCATTTTACTGAACTTTGCCCCTCCTTGTTCTAATTGTGTCAGATTGTTGTGAAAGGCAGAGGATACTTTTGTTGAATCAAGCCTTGTCAGTCAGAGGAATTTGGCACTCTATCCAGGTGCCCGGCTTGATTTCTTGTTGGCCTCCCCCGTCAGCGACTCCCGGCAAGACAAGGCGAGGTCTTTATCGGCCGATCCTTCTTCAAACGTGAAAGAAGAACACAGCCACTCCTCCTTCCTCACTCCCTGCCATCCCCAGGGAGGGGAAAGAGACAGACAGAAATGTATTTACATGCCTTTATTTCTGTCTTTCTAGCAGTGCAGAGGAAACATGTCTGCACTCTCCCACATCAGCAGCAGAGAGAGAATAACTCCACCCATGTACTTCCAGTACAGGGTCATGTGACACTCTGAGCTAACATCCGGTGCTCAGAGCACATAATAGACTGTTCCTTCTTCCCACGGTACAGTCCCATAACATAAACATCCTGTTTGGCTTTCCAGCCATCTGGAGCACTCAGCAGCATTGCTCCTTTTTCGTAACAACCTCCCCCAAAAGAATCAATGCGTGTTGCGGCATGCATAGCGTGATCCAGAGAAGAAAACAAACAGTTGTTATACACATAACACTCCCCTGTTGTTTCAGTTCCACCCTTGGAACTCCCCGCCACTGGTTTCCCCAGTGTACCTCTCTGGTTGTCTGGCTTCCAAGGAATGAGTGCATCTGCATTACCTTGGCTAGCAACTCTCTGTTGTGTCTTTGTCTCTGACTTAGACACAGCTCCAACCTGTCCTCGGTTGTGTACAACAGCAACACACGCAACAGCTAAATTAGCATACTCTTCTGAGTACCTTTTGGGTGGTTCACCCTTTGTGACTCTCTCAGACCTGCGTATGAGGTGCTGATCCTCTTTGCTCACTGGTTCAGTCTCAGGACTCTTAGGAGAACCAGTTCCAACAGTAAACAGTGGTTCATCCTTCACTTGTGAAGGTCTATCCATTGTGTGAGACTTCCTCTCAATGACTGTGACAACTGAGCTCTCCGAGCTATCAGTGTCATCACTCTCAGTACCACTGTACTCTGTGAAATCATCATCATCAGAATCGTCCTCTGTGGGAAATGTGTGCACTATCACTCTCTCCTTTTCAGGAGCACTCTCTAGAAATTTTGTGAGAATCACCTGACCAGATTCAGACAAAATTACTCTGTAGAGACCCTTTTCATACCCCACAAAAATGCCTCTGGCATTCTTTACTCCACCTGGAGCTTCTGTCCTCACATGAGACCCAAAAACCTTGAAATGGGCAACAGAAGGTTTTCTCTGGAACAGTTTCTCAAAAGGAGAACTTCCCAACTCTTTCGAAACCTTTCTCACCCACGCATGACAATACGACATGAGTGACTCCGCCCAGAACTCATGTGGCAGATGTGAACTAAGCAATTGCGCATTCATCCCCTTTTGCAATTCTTTGTTCACTTTTACACAAACACCCCTGTTCCACGCTTCCGCTGAAACAGCAATCTTGTGTCTGATCCCCTTCTTCTGCAGGAACCTCTGGAAATCCTGTAAAAGAAAAATCTGCTTCTCATCTGTCAAAAGACAATCAATGTTAGCATCATGCATATCTTTAACTTTGTCACAAAACTCCTGAAACCTTTCTAAGGCTTCCTGTGGCTTCTTTAACACATAAACCCAGACAAAGTTAGAGTAATGATCCACACACACAAGATAATATCTTGCATTGCCTCTAGATGGTTCTAGAGGACCAATCACATCAGCATACACCCGCTGAAACGCTCTGTCGACCCTGGCCACCTTCTTGGCGCTCGTTTTGGTCACACCTGCAAGAGAAATCATGTTAGACTCAGAATTACATTCCATGTAATCACTTTGGTCAAAGTCCAACAAATATAGTCCACCTTTCTGTCTGGCAGAAAGATATAACTCTCCATCTTTGAAGATCTCGCAGCTCTCAGCATCGTAGGACAATCTCAGTCCTTTCTTTGCAATCTGCGAAACACTCAGCAGATTGAACTTCAATTCAGGAACCAAGTAAACATTGTGTATTGTCAAGTTCAGACTCTTAAGATACACAGATCCAACCCCGGTCGCCTCCAGCTTCTGACCGTTGGCTTGTTCCACAGCGAAGCTTTGCTTCTTAAACGTCGAAAAGAGTCCTCTGTGCGGGGACATATGAAAATTACATCCAGTGTCAATTACAAACGAGTTCCCAACATCTGGCGTGGTTCCTTTCGCCATCAGAGCCCTTGCAGGTTTCACCGAAGACTTGGTATGACCTTTGCCTGACGCCTCAGGCTTTGCTGAGCGGCCCTTCGCTCCTTTTGGCTGACGTGGCTTCTTACAGTTCCGCTGAAGATGCCCAGTCTGTCCGCAATTGTAGCAACGGACAACGTTCAAAGCTACAGCATCCTCTCCAGTAGCGACATCAGTGGGGGAATTAGAACTCCGTTCTTCCCTCCCCCTGTCCTTGACCTCCAGTGCAGCAAGCCTGTCGTGTTCATTCAAAACAACGGCACACACCCTTTCCGCGGTCAAATCGTTCGCGGGGAGGGAACCCAGCTGACTGGCAACGGTTTTGTAAGTCTGATTTAAGCTGTTAATCATCATGAAGCAAAACACTTCCTCCTGCAGACGGAAATTGCGTTCCACCATCTGTTGGCGCAGATATTTCATTTCCGTCAGGTGCGCTTGAACATCTCCATCAGGCGCAAGCCTCAGATTGGTCAGCTTCTCAAAATACAACAACGCTGAAGAGCCAGCATCTCTCTGGTGTGTTCTACGCAGCGTTTCCCAAATCTCACGCGCATATTCCAAATCCTGAATATGCACAAGTTGATCATCCGAGACACACAGAATTATAGCCGTCCTGGCCTTCACATTCTGTGATTCCCAACCTCTGGTTGGTGCTAGAGGGATGGGGTTCTCAATCACCCCAAAAATCCTCTGATTCTGCAGCAGGGCCTTCATCTTTACAGACCAAGATGAATAATTGTCATTAGTCAGGGGAGGCGGGTAAGGCAAGGCTCCCCCCTTCTTGGGATCCATTTTGAATCCAAGTCTCAGCTCTTCACCCTCGAGCTAGTTAAAATCCAAAAGCTCCTTTTTGAGCTGTTTTTCTGCCTCTCTCTCAGGCAGGCAGGCAATCTCCACAGTCTCACAGTCAAAACAACTTTCGCTTTCCCAGCTCTGACTGAGCCAGCCCCAGGTGTCAGTGGTTTTCCACTGTCCGACTATCGTTGCTTAGCAACTATGCATACTTTTCATCCTTATCTTGCCGCAAGAATTTCTGGTATGCAAGCCTTTCTTTCAGAGCTTGTTTTTCCAAACGCAGCTCTCCCGTGAACCAGAGAATAAATCAATCTGCATTCACACTTTTAGCCCGATATTCAGCATACCTTTTTGGGGCTCCGTTGCTTGGAAAACACCCCCTCTTGGTGTCCAGCCGTCTGTTCAGCTTCTGGCTGCAATTGCAGACGTTATCTTCTTTCCTTGGTGCAGAGGATGGCACACGATCCATCAACCTCTCACCTCTCATGCTGATTCCCATGGATCAGATAACCAGCAGCGTCTGCTACCATATGTTGAATCAAGCCTTGTCAGTCAGAGGAATTTGGCACTCTATCCAGGTGCCCGGCTTGATTTCTTGTTGGCCTCCCCCGTCAGCGACTCCCGGCAAGACAAGGCGAGGTCTTTATCGGCCGATCCTTCTTCAAACGTGAAAGAAGAACACAGCCACTCCTCCTTCCTCACTCCCTGCCATCCCCAGGGAGGGGAAAGAGACAGACAGAAATGTATTTACATGCCTTTATTTCTGTCTTTCTAGCAGTGCAGAGGAAACATGTCTGCACTCTCCCACATCAGCAGCAGAGAGAGAATAACTCCACCCATGTACTTCCAGTACAGGGTCATGTGACACTCTGAGCTAACATCCGGTGCTCAGAGCACATAATAGACTGTTCCTTCTTCCCACGGTACAGTCCCATAACATAAACATCCTGTTTGGCTTTCCAGCCATCTGGAGCACTCAGCAGCATTGCTCCTTTTTCGTAACAACTTTAAGTCAGCTGATCTGTTTAGTGATGACTGTCCTTAGCCACATTGTCTTGAAGTGAATCCAGCTAGTTGTTTATACCTGCTGCAAATCCCACCCTCCATTTTCAGAAGACAAGAAGAACCCTGCAGTGTAGCAGCATCCTTCTTGGAGTGGCTGATCAGATGTCCATGGGTACAGGACTATCATAACAGGAGGGCAGTAGCCCACTACCCCTGTTCTCCCGCAGCAACTGGAAATAGTATATCCATCAAACTCATTACGGTAGTTTGATGGATATACAGTGGTACCTCAGGTTACATACACTTCAGGTTACATACGCTTCAGGTTACAGACTCCGCTAACCCAGAAATAGTGCTTCAGGTTAAGAACTTTGTTTCAGGATGAGAACAGAAATCGGGCTTCCGCGGCGCGGCAGCAGCAGGAGGCCCCATTAGCTAAAGAGGTTCTTCAGGTTAAGAACAGTTTCAGGTTAAGTACAGACCTCTGGAACGAATTAACCTCAAGAGTGATCTAGTCCAACCACTGCAATTCCCCCCATGGGACTCGACCATGAGATTGAGAGTTTCATGCTCTACTGGCTGAGCTATAGAAAACCCACATCAGCAGTGAAAGCCACAGTTGGATAGACCTAACAGTGGACTAGTTACATTTATGGAAGAGGCTATCAGTGGCAATTACACTAGAATTTTGCTGATGCATATTATGCTTCGCTTCAGCAGAATTTCTGATATCCTGGAGAAGGTAACCTAATGTTTCTTAATTATTTTGCTTGTGTTTAGTAAGTTAAAGAAGAAATAAAAGTATTCTATTTAATAATTAACCCAATAATATCAAAAATATTTTAGCTGAGATAGTTGAAAGGAGGGATAAAGCACGATTAGTGCAGTTCAGAAGCTATGTGCTGTATAATACCGTAATCGCTCTATAGGACGCACAAAACCATTGGAGGGGGAGAACAGGAAAACAAAAAAATAAAAAATTCTTGTTCTCCCCCTCTAAAACAAGGTGCGTTCAAGGTCCATTCACCCAAAGACTCCGGAGCGCAGCGGGGCAAAATAACCCACAATATCTATGTTCCACCTTTAGTTTCAAAGGAAGTTTGCTTCTTTCCTTGATAGTGAAAGATGTTTCTCAATTTTCCACCCCATCCCTCACCAATAAATATATTTGTCTGGAAGGACTGGAGCAAACTCGTAGGGATTTCAGCACACTCCTATGCACTGTTTATGGAAGTAGTAACCATTTATTTCAAAGGGATTACTGTGCAATTCTATATCTGTCTACCTAGATGTAAGTGCCACTGATTTCAATGGGTCTTACTCCCAGATAAGTCTGTATAGTTTTTATTGCAACTTCTTCAAAATATACTTTGGAGTTTTGGTTTCTCTGGCACTTCCCTTTATCTCCCCTACCTCAAACTCTTTTCCAATTGATATAACTATTATAATGCTTCACATATCTCACCCCAGCCTCACACTGATGGGTAATTTTGGTTCATCACAAACCTTCTTGTGAATTCACAGCAATTGTGTGAGTGGGTTGGATGCCTAATGGCAATGCTTGGAATCATGATTTCTGTCTCTTCCTTTTTTGCTGTTGGTGGAGGGAAATCGGATGCAGCATACAGAGAAAAGAGTGCTGTATTGTTTATCATTATTCCTATTGTGATAAATATTAATGACTGCGGAAAATAAAAATTTGCTTCTATGATGTGTATCCTTCAAATAAATAGTTTGGAAGAAGTATGGTATTTCCTGATATAAAGCATCAAAGCTTTGTTTTTAATGTACAACTGCAGGCAAGTAGAGATTTGACGGTTTTTGAATGCATGGTTATATCATCTAACCTCAATACAAGACGACACATCTCCCAAATAAGTGAAATGATAAAAGTGTGGTGAAAGAGACTGGCTGGGCCTAATGATCTTTATTTCTTTAGGTACCTTAGTCTTGTTAAAAAACAACAAACAAAAAGTCATATTCAAAAGGCATTGGGCTTTTACACCAATCCTATGGGCCTCCAGCTCTGACCATTTTGCTTTGTAAATGTTCTCATATTCTCCTTACAGTTCAAGAGTCCATTCACCTTGGAGACAAAGTATTTTTAAAGCTGATTTGAATGTATACCCCTGAACAGTCCTGATTTGGCCGGAATGGCTAGAGTATTCATTAATAAGCTGTCCTGGGTTGTGCCTTGATTCCATGGTGTCCTGATTTCTCCCTGCCAGCAGAGAAGGGTCACAGAAGCAGCTCCTGGGGTGGCTGCGGCATTGGGAAGGAGATGTGAGGGCTACTTCCCAAAGACTAGTTACTCCTTAAAAGGTTTTGGGAAGAAGACAGTTGGAGACTAGGACCCTGTCAGAGTCCTCATGCCTCCTGCTGGAAGCACCTTTCAGACCAGAAATCAGGGGCTTGCCCAACCATTGCACTGCTCCCAGACCTCTGTCTTGTTCAGCCTGGGCACTAGTCGAAAACAACTATGAAAATCCTCATATATCCTCAGGGAGGCCCTCATAATGCCAGAGTGATCAAAAGCCAAGCAGGTAACCAATGGAAGAAGAAGCTGACTTGAGAGAATTATGGGCCAAGGATAGGTGCCGAAGGATTCCAACTGGGAAGGACTGGTCCAGTGAAGAGCAGGAAATTATGAAAATAGGGAGTGCATCCTATATTTTTATATTGTAACACAAATCTATTTTTTTCATATTGGATGCCATCTTTTTAAGGAACTCTGTGGGATTCAGCCAGGTGCCTCTTCCAGTCCAACCACACCTACACTGTCAGTAAATGGGTACTTGAAATTAATTTGTTCCTTCCTCAGGCTTTTTGGTAAAACTGAGCTGGAAACAAACTAATACTAATGAGGCACAAAGTAATCAACAATTAGCATGTCACACAAATGCTCTTCCAAGACATCAGGTGAACCTGGAACCTGCTTGCATCCATTGGGACATTCAAGTTTACACTGTTAGTATTGTAGCTTATCAGTATTTTTAAAAATACTGTTATTGTATTTTTTTGAAATAAATATGTATTCTGTACTTTTGGTGGATATTTGGATACAGTCTTGATCCAAACCAGTACCACAGATCTCTTTTGGCATTCTGGGTGATATATTTTGCTGGAGACATCGGGCAACAGAGAGTGGTCATTTAGCTCCTGCATTCTGGAATTTTCCAGATGTCTTCGCTGTGGGTTAATCCACAGAGCCTAAGACTTGCTGATCAGAAGGTCGGCGGTTCGAATCCCCGTGACGGGGTGAGCTCCCGTTGCTCGGTCCCTGCTCCTGCCAACCTAGCAGTTCGAAAGCACGTCAAAGTGCAAGTAGATAAATAGGTACCGCTCTGGCGGGAAGGTAAACGGCATTTCCGTGCGCTGCTCTGGTTCATCAGAAGCGGCTTAGTCATGCTGGCCACATGACCCGGAAGCTGTACACCGGCTCCCTCGGCCAATAAAGCGAGATGAGCGCCGCAACCCCAGAGTCGGTCACGACTGGACCTAATGCTTAGGGGTCCCTTTACCTTTATACCCACAGGTGTCTCCTGGACCTGAAGGGAAGAATTGTTAGCAAGAGCTTTGACATCCTAATATTCTTGGAGTGGGTGGGGTGTTTCTAATGTAATTCACAACCCCTGCCCACACTTTGGTTTATTTTTTTTAAAAAAAAACAACGACATTTGAATACTGCCCTTCAGCTGTTGATTTCAGGGCAGTTTACCAGAGAAAACAAAAAGCACATAATGAAAAGCAGATTGACCCCTTCTCACAAACCAATACCCCCTCCCTCTCTGTGGGGTCTTGTTTGTTATTCACTTTGAGCTGACCTGGGCAAGATAGCAAGTAATAATTTTAATTAATCAATCAATGATGATGATGATGCAAGCAATGCAAGCATGGCATCCAAAGAGAAACATGCTTTTGCTGCAGCCCCTGTGCACCCAACCTTGCTGGGGTGGGGGCTTGTCCTCCCGCAGGGTGGGACAGGCACGTCCTTTGCAGGGGCTGCATCCAACAAGTGAGGTTTCCTCCGGTAAGGGGCAGGGGCAGGTTGAAACAAACCCATCTTGTGACAAGAGCTCACTGGGTGCTTCCCCGATGGGACAGGGGTGGGCGCAGGGTGGGCTTGTGCAGCACCAGAACATCCCCTCCCATGAGAGGAGCTTGGGACGAGGTGGCAGCTGCTTGGGTTTGTCTCTGGCAGAGGTTAGGCGATAGGGAGGGTGAGGCCTCAGCAACAGCGATCCAGCAGAATTCTTTCCACGATCAAACAGTCAATCGCAATCTACAGGATGGACATAGTGGAGCTACAGGACTGAAAGGGTTTTAGATAACATCTCCTCTTGTAACCTATTTTCAGTGATCTGACTTCTGAACAGCTTTTATCTCCACTTTAAACACACACACACAGAGACATTCCTCCCTTCCCCATTTTTCTCTTTTCTTTCTCCTTCCTTCTTTCTCTTTTTACTTTTTCTCATATTTCCCTCTTTATTTTACCTCTCTTTCCTACTTTTATGATGTTCTAGCTTTTATACATCCTAGAAGCATCAACATTGCCATCATGATTGCTATTAATTTGATTTTAAATATACCTCCTTCTACTCATTTCCTTTCTATCGGTGTGTCTTTTGTATTTGCTTATACTAACAGAATTTCTAAAGGATGGAGTAAAGTCATATGTGTGTAATCACATCTAAGAAAATGTGGCATTTCCCTCTCCATTTATTTTCAATTTTTCATTGATTAGGAAACCCCCTTGCACTAAAAAAAAGGGAGGGGACACAAAGATGAGGCAATGCTAAAATATCTCAACAACATGATGATATGAAACATTGGTCTAGGTTTAAAAATAAAATAAAATGCTTAATGTGCTGCATGTGGTGGTGGTGGTAAATCTGAACCTGGTGCCAGTAACCAGGTGGAGAGGTGGAGAAGTGGGCATCTCCCAGGGTGAGGGGCAGGATGAGAAAAAGGAAAGTACAAGGTGAAAATGAGGGGTGCCTGTCATTGGGAGTCGGGGAATGTGCTTGTGACTTGTCAATGCTGTGACTTGTTTGCAAAGCATTTGAGGATGAAATTGCTTGCGTCCACTGGGAACCTGACTCAGCTGTTACAGCAGATGAAACTCAAGGGGTGTCCAGAGCACTGTCTAGCCCTGATGTGTTGGATGAGTTTCACTTGGTAAGATTCAAGGACATTGCCCCTTGCCCCTCTTGTCTGAGGAAAAGTAGGAGGGGGGACAGCCGACTGGGTCAGGGAGGTGATTAATGCCTCCTTGCAAGAGGGGGTGGTCCCTATCTACTTGAAGGAGGCAGTGGTGTGCCATCATCACAGATGAGTTATGTGGGCCCCTCCAAGTTATTTCATAGTGGCTCTTGGCGGTGGGACTTCTGAGATGGGACTTTTTGGGTAGAGTGCCATATGACATCTTCAATCAAACTCTAGAGGGGTGGGGCATAACTAATAGACAGGAGGTAGTATAGTAATACTACTGATGCCTGTTGTATGCATGACCAAAGTATCCTGCCAGGATGCTCAATCAGAGGAACTATGGCACTCTGTCTGAAGGCAACTAGGAGAGACCTATAATAATATTTTATTAAGTTTAACAGTAAAAAACAACAACCAAACATAGAACAATAAAAACACAGGAAAAATATAAAACACAACAATACAAGCTTTCACAATACATAAAATACAAACATTTAACCTAACAAGGGGGGGGGGGGAAATAATAAAAAAAAATCAGTCAACACACAAAAAATAAAATAGGAAAAAACACAAATCACTCTTTTCTAATTGTTCATCTTTGATTAACTTATTTGCCTGACTTCCTCACGCCTCCCTTTTTTATATCCCTTTTTAACAGTTAGTTCAGCAAATTCGTATCCTACTACTTTGTCCTTATATATTTTACCTCCCAAATTTATAATTTCAAATTTTTATCTCTTGTTACTAGAACCCCTTCATTTTATTTCAATGTCATCAGCATTCATACATTTTACAGTACTTCTGTAAATAAATTTTAAATTTCCTCCAATCTTCTTCCACCAACTCTTCTACCTGATCTCGGATTCTGCCAGTCATCTCAGCCATTTCCATATAGTCAATTACTTGCATCTGCCATTCTTCCAAGGTGGGTGATTCTTGTGTCTTCCAATGCTTTGCGATGAGTATTCTTGCTGCTGCTGTAGCATACATAAAGAAAGTTCTATCTTTCTTTGACACCAATTGGCCAACTATGCCCAGGAGAAAGGCCTCTGGTTTCTTCACAAAAGTGTATTTAAGTACCTTTTTCATTTCATTATAAATCGTCTCCCAGAAAGCCTTAATCCTCGGGCACGTCCACCAAAGGTGAAAGAATGTACCTTCAATTTCTTTACATTTCAAACATTTATTATCGGGCAAGTGGTATATTTTTGCAAGCTTGACTGGGGTCATGTACCACCTATACATCATTTTCATAATATTCTCTCTTAGGGCATTACATGCCGTAAATTTAATCCCAGTGGTCCACAACTGCTCCCAGTCAGCAAACATGATATTGTGTCCTATATCTTGTGCCCATTTAATCATAGCAGATTTTACCGTTTCTTCCTCAGTACTCCATTTCAACAGCAAATTATACATTCTTGATAATATCTTAGCATTGGGTTCTAACAATTCTGTTTCCAACTTTGATTTTTCCACCTGAAAACCATTTTTTTGTCTTGATTATAAACCTCTCTTATTTGAAAATAATGTAACCAGTCTCGCACCTTCCCTTTGAGCTTCTCATAACTCTGCAATTTCAGCTTGTCACCTTCCTGTTCCAAAATTTCACAATACTTTGGCCATTTTGCCTCCATATTAAGTTTTTTCATAGCTTTCGCTTCCATAGGTGATAACCACCTTGGGGTTTTATTCTCCAAAAAATCTTTATACCTTATCCAGACATTAAATAGTGCTTTCCTGACAATATGGTTTTTGAATGCTTTATGCACTTTAACCTTGCCATACCACAAATATGCATGCCACCCAAATACATTATCATAACCTTCAAGATCTAGGATATCAGTGTTCTCAAGAAGTAGCCATTCCTTCAACCAGCAAAAAGCTGCTGATTCATAATAGAGTTTAAAGTCCGGCAGGGGAAACCCCCCTCTGTCTTTAGCATCAGTAAGTATCTTAAATTTTATTCTGGGCTTTTTGCCCTGCCAGACAAATCTAGAGATATCTCTTTGCCACCTCTTGAAACAGTCCATCTTATCAATGATTTGCAATGATTGGAACAAAAACAACATTCTCGGCAATACATTCATCTTAATAACAGCAATTCGACCAAGCAAGGAAAGCTTCAAATTCGACCAAATCTCTAAGTCTTTCTTCACTTCTGCCCAACATTTCTCATAATTGTCTTTAAATAGATTTGCATTCTTAGCAGTCATATTCACCCCCAAGTATTTTACCTTCTTTACTAATGTTAGATCTGTCTCTTTCTGAAACCTCTCTCTCTCCATCGGCATCAAATTTTTCTCCAGAACCTTAGTTTTAAACTTATTTAACTTAAAGCCTGCCACTTGACCAAACTCCTGGATTAATTCTAGAGCCCTCTTAGTACTAGGTACTGGCTCTTGTAATGTCAACACAAGATCATCTGCAAAGGCTTTACGTTTGTATTGTTTAGCTCTGACCTGAATACCATGAATCAGCTGGTCCCTTCTGATCATATTTAGCAAAACCTCCAGGACCGAAATAAAGAGCAGTGGGGAAATTGGGCAGCCTTGTCGTGTCCCTTTCTCAATTTTAAATTCTTCTGTCACTATGTTATTAACAATCAGTTTAGCCTTTTGTTCAGAGTAAATCGCACCTATACCATTTTCAAAATTTTGCCCAACCCCCATCCCCTGAAGATTTTTCTTCATAAAAATCCAAGAGATGTTGTCAAAGGCTTTCTCCGCATCTACGAATATCAAAACTGCTTTTGTATTGATATTCACTTGTAACTTTTCCAAAACATTAATTACATTCCTCATATTATCAGATAAATGTCTACCAGGGAGAAAGCCAGCCTGGTCTTTATGTATCATCTCTGCTAATACTTTTTTAAGTCTTTTAGCCAAAATATCTGCAAAAATTTTGTAATCCACATTAAGCAGGGATATGGGGCAATAATTCTTAAGTTGTGTCTTCTCAGACTCAGTTTTAGGTATAAGTGTGATATAGGCTTCTTTCCACGACTCCGGCGCCTTTTCCCCCTCCATAATTTCGTTGCAAACCTCCTTTAGTGGTTGAATCAAATAGTCCTTCAAAGTTCTATAGTATTTGGAGGTTAATCCATCAGGCCCTGGAAATTTTCCCAGTTGCATAGTCTGTATGGCACCTTCAACCTCTTGTTCTGATATTTTATAGTTCAACAATAATTTATTTTCTTGAGAAATTTTTTGTAATCCATTGGCTTTCAAAAATTGATCAATTTTAGTCTCTATCTGTGGCCCTTGTGTATAAAGTTTTTTAAAATATCTCTGGAAGCAGTTTCTAATCTCCTGTGGGTTTTGTATCTTGTATTCTTTGTATTCTTTCCATTCACTTCAAGATTAGTCACAGTATTTAACTTATGTCTTTTCTTCAATTGCCATGCTAGCAATTTTCCACATTTATTAGCAGATTCAAAAGTCTTCTGTCTCATCTGTTTAATTTTCCATTCTATCTCCTGATTTGTCATTTTCATATATTGTGCTTGATAAAATTTGATTTCTCTCAAGATTTCCTGCGACTTTGGTTTGGCTCTAAGCTTCTTCTCTCCTTCTTTTATTTTTTCCAAGATCTTTCCCTTTTTCTCATCTTGAGTTCTCTTTTTTATTGCATTCTGCTGAATTAGGAATCCTCTCATAACGGCTTTACTTGCGTCCCAGATTACCCTTTTTTCCACTGATGTCTTCAAATTTATCTCAAAATAGTCTTTCACAGTTTTTTGGGCCTTCCTAATGATTTCTGGATCTCTGAACAAGGTGTCATTCTTCCTCCATCTGAAGGAACCAGTCGGTGTTAGTTTCATTTCCACTTTCATGGGGTTATGGTCAGAGCAGGTTTTGGGGCAGATTTCCACCTTTCGAATCTTTGGAGCCATTCCTCTAGTTATCCAGATTTGGTCAATTCTTGTCCAGGTCTTTTTGGCTTCAGAAAAGAAAGTCCCTTCTTTACTTAGGGGGTTCTTTGTTCTCCAAGTGTCAATTAAGTCCATATTGTCTGTCATTTCAAAAAAAGATTTCGGTAGTCTTCCATCTTTTGTTATTACTTGTCTGTCTGACTTGTCCATGTTTGTCGATACCACTCCATTCATATCTCCAAGCAGAATAATGTTATAATCCATAAAATCCAACAACGTCTCATGCAGTTTCTTAAAAAATTCTGATTTCCCCTCATTTGGTGCATAAACACCTACTATCAAGAATTTCTCTCCTTGGGCTTGTATTTCAATTGCCACGAATCTTCCTTGTTCATCTTTGAAGACAAATTTTGGGGATAGACTTTCTTTCGCATAGATCACCACTCCTCTCTTCTTAACTTTATCTGATGAAATAAATTCTTGACCCAATCTTTTGTTAATCAATACTTTCCTATGTGTTCTAATCACGTGGGTTTCTTGCAGGCAAATCAAGTCCAAATTTTCTTTTTTCAACAAATGAAAGATTCTTTTCCTCTTGTCAGGGGAGTTCAAACCCCGGATATTCCAACTTAGTTCTTGCAGAGACATTGTGTGGTTATTCTGTAATCCCTCCAACTGCTCCCGTCAGTTGTTCTTGATCAGTGGGTGGTATTGCTTTCTCTGTTTTTTCCAAGCCAGATGGTGGGTTCCCTATGTCCAGGACTCCTGGTCTTGATGCCTTCGGCTCTTTTTCCGCCTCTTTTTGTAGATCTTCCTCGTGATAGTTCAAAAATCTCACTTTATCTTCCTCTGATCTTATCTTCACTTTTTTCCCTTTATAATTAAAGGACAGGCCCTGGGGGAACTCCCACCTGAAAATAATGCTTTTCTTCTTAACAGTTGGACTAAGTCACTGTAGTTAGCTCTCAGATCCAATAAGTGTTTTGGTATATCTTTGAAGATTTCAATTCTCAAATCTTCTATCTCCAATGGATTCTTGTAATGGAGGCTCAATATTTTGTCTCTCTCTTCTTTAGATCTAAGTGAAATCAAGCAGTCTCTTACTTTGTTCTTTCTTCCCCCTTTCCCAATTCTAAAGGCACTCACTATCTTGAAGTCTTTATCCGACTCAAGGCCCCAAAATTCCTCAAACTCGTGTGTAAGAAAGTCACACAAATTGCCTCCTTCCACGTCCGGTACTGCTCTAATTCTTAAATTATTCTGTTTGTCTCTAAGTTCAATTAGAGATAGTTGGGCCTTATGATCCTCCAATTGCTTATTGATTGGGGATATCTTTCCCTCTACCTCTCTTTCGCTTCTTCAGCAATTTTCCTTGTCACTTTAGATTCCTGGAGCAGCCGGTCAATAGTCTGTGTTTTGGAGCTGATAGTTGTGGGGTTTAAGTCAATTTTAGCTGACAATTTTTCCAAAGCTCCAAATATTTTGTCAAGTGATGCATTTAATGTCTCATCAGGGCCTGCTCCTTTTGCTCCTGTCTGCCCAGTATCTTCTTTTTGTGGGACAGATGGAACTACTATTGATTGTCTTCGTTGCTGCTGCCTAGTTTTTATCCTTGTAGATTTTTCCTGGGGTTTTTCCTGATCCATAACTTTATCTTAAAGTCCCAAGGTCGTTCTCACAGCTTTGACTTATTTTGTTATGAGAAAGTCTCCAGACCAGCTGCAGTGGAAAATCCCCAGTTGTATCCCTGACCTCCTCTAGGGGAGCACAATAGCAACAATGTTCTTTTCAAAGCAACTTTTGTCTAAAGGCAGCAGTATCTCTTTTTAACTTTCCAATTTTCCCATAGAAAGGCAACAGTTGCAAAGGGAGTCCTTCAATTCAGTTCAAATGCAGGTTAAACACATATAGTTACAATGTCTCTAAACGGTGCAATACTTTCCACTTTCCTGGCAGACCAATATCAGGGATTGAGCGGTGGTCTCTTCTTTCCTTCCACTTTTCCCTTCAAATCAAGGTATTTTCTTCTCCTCCCCCCCACTCTGAAAGGGAGTTCTTAAATCTGGCATTAAAATGTAGTCTTTTTAGGAGAGACCTATAGACCAGTTGCCATGCCGATCAACTTTGGAAGGGACCGGCTCCCTGAAATATTTTATGGGGGTGGGATGAAGACCCCTTGCCACCTTGGAGTTGCCTCCTATGTAAACTGGTGTTTGTTCAGTGAAGGTCAGAGTGCATATACTTTCCCTTAGGTATTTATTGATAAAATTTAAAAATAGGATGGAGGTTTCATGGAGATTCTGATTTTTAACAATAGAGAGCCGCCATCTTGGAATAAGATAATACTACATATTATTGATGATTATGATCTTCCTAGAGATATTCTGAGTGTGTTATATATTGAGGTGACAACTTGTCATATGAAATTTCATATTTAGAAGCATAATTTCATGGTCAAATGTGCTCCTTGGCAAGTCTGTCCCAAGACATGTTGGCAGCTGAAGCAAACCACAAAATAGTGCCTCACCATTCCAGGGAAGAAGAGATAAGTGCAGATCAACATCCCGAACAATGCGAAGGGTGAGGAATAAAGATGACCACAGGATAGGAAGAGAGGATAGGAAACAGGATAGGAAGAGACCAGCAGTGCCTATTGGCAAAGAGGCCACTGAAGAGGCAACCTGATTTTGGGGGATGGGCAAATCTGGTCTTTGAGAAGCACAGTGTGGCTGCTGTTGCCACTGTGCCAGTGTACCAAATGGGGGAAAGCTTTTACAACTCTGTCATAGTTGAAGGCTGCTCTCGCCGGATCCCCTATGTGATTTGCCTATGTAAAGGTAAGGGGCCTGAATATTCACCCAACTACTTACTGGTTTGTTCCATCTATGAGGACTTAAGAGAAGCTTTGTTCAAATATTTAAATCTCCCAATTGAGAGATAGATTGGTTATATGATTCATTATTTATTAAGGGACAAATCCCCTTACCCCTCTGAAAAATTGATCTGTGTTGCCTTTACAGTTACGATTATAAGGAGAAAACTTTGTAGGGATCAGTGCTATTTTCCTAGATTTGCAGGTGCCAGAGTTCACCACGAACTTGTTCCTTGATCTCTTAGAATGGCAATGGCACTAACCTGAGAGGTGCCGGAGCTGAATTCCACTAAACTCTGCCTTAAAATATGCCCAAATTTAAATCTTTCAAAGGAGAAACCTCTTATCTAATGAATCATCTGATTCTAATAATAATTTTAGTTCTGCAATGTGTTAATTTTGTTTTTATTCTGTTTTATGTATTGCATCTTTCGTAATCGGTGTGGCTAAACCAATAAATGATAATTGCATTTGTATCTGAAAGAAACAGATCTGAGAACCAGCATTTCATTCTCCATAACCATTTATTTTTGCATTGTAATCGTCATAATGAAAACTTAACTCTTTTTTAATGATACACAACAGGATTCTTTGAAGTTAGAATCCACAATTCCCGTATTCTGACCTCTTTTTCTCTGCCCCTTGCTTCCCTTTTCTTCAACCAAAAGCAAAAAAAGAAAGAAACAGAGATCCTGAGTCCTGAATTTCAACACTAGGCCTCCAATTCCCCCTTATTGCCATAGATTTTGGAATACACAAGGAGGAGGTCTACACGGTCCCATTCACTCTTCATGTTCAGGCTGGTGTGAGATTTTTGAAGCATTGTAACAACTTTCTTGGGTAACAGAAAGGATATAGTACCCATCTCCGATTACTTTTCTTTGCTTTTTCCCGATGGCACAAAAATCTGTTGTTCCACAACCTCGGAAAGTGAAACTGTGGGGCCGAACTGCACCTGGGGGGGGGGGGGAGAAATGTTGACATTAGTCCTTTACTCAGGGACTAGGAGATGGTTCCTGTGATGGTGAATGAGAATTTTAATAAGTTAGTTTTTAAAAGAAGTTCAGGTAAAAAAATTAGATCAGATATAATTTAAAATTGCTATCATACCCAAAGGACTCTCAAGACACAAAGATTTTTAATAAACAGGTTATACTTATAAGATATAATGAAATCAGAGAATTTGAAAACAGGCCTAATTGATAAGATTAACCAAATCAAATTCTTGTGGGCAGGTGAGTTGCAATAAAATGGGAGGAATTCTATCCCCCCCCCATCTCCTGGGTGTCTTAAAAGTCACATGCTACGGCCACACAGCAAGATCTGAATACAACACTCCCTCCTTGGTGTCTGACCCTTGAGTGTGTGAAGCCGCCGTAAGTCAACAGGGTGATCCAGCAGCAAAAAAGCTGGAGGTGCACATCACTGTCTCTCATGATGGTTGGGTGCCAACTAAGGTTCCCTCATTGCCCCACTGTGATCTAAGTATCCAGAGAATCCTCCTTTTATTTTACTGAAATATACTCAGAGTCGCAAAGTGATTTCATGCTCTTTATTCAACTCATAGTGGTGAGGAGGAATGAATGAATGTCCCCTCAAAGTATCTGCTTTATATACATTATTTACACAATGGGCTGCACATGATTGGCTAATTCCGGAATTCTACTGTAAGCCAATCAGGTTGTGGATTCACTTCTATCTGGAGCATGATTGGGTGGTTCCTGCCAAGCAATCATACGGCTGCATTGTTCTAGGACCAATCAGACTGCTGCATTCTGAATCCTATTGTTCTAGGACCAATCAGACTGCTGCCTTTTCGATCCTATTGATCTAGGACCAATCAGACTGCTGCAGTTTGGATCCTATTCAGCTCAGTACATAACATTTACCATATCTATTTTCATGTTAAACACATCAAACATAAAGCAGGTGAAAAAGGCGAATCCCAAGAGCCAATCAGGTACTCACCTCAGAATTCTTACTCACCCCTTAAAAGAGAAACTAGCAAAGCCAAGGCTGTAAAGGGCAGCAGAAATAAGAGAAGAAAGAATGTAGGGCAGAAGCATCACAAATGGCCTGGAAATTGCCTCTGTCCTCCTGAGGCAAATCAGCCATATGCCCCTCCCCCATTCATTCCAAATTCCCTCCCAATGTAGCATTATTCCTGAAAAATTTGCTGATAGGGAGGTCTCCATCTATTTTATATACACATCTCACTCTGAATCCTCCTTCCGGACAAGCAAGTGGCATTATGAGAGTTAAAGGACACAGACCAGGCAGGCAAAACAATACGGAAGGGTGCAGAGTCGGGTCAGTAAGAAATATGATCCCTCTCATTTTTATAGCAACATGCAAGGGAAAGGGAGGAAGGAAGGGAGAGAAGAAGACAAGGAGAGAGTCTGCATGACCAAGAATTACTAGGCCTTTTTTCCTTGTCTGAGTAGCAATGTTACCGATAAGAAGAGATAATTTTGATTGAATACACTGGGTCTCATTCTCAAGGCAGTTGATGGTCTTCTCACTTTTACACATTATTGTTCCTTTGGAAAAGCAGGATGGGCACTGCAAACCATTTTCAGCCAGCATGTTGCGATCAGGGACTGCCAAAATCAAAAGTATAGTGAGCATGCTAATGTCTTCATCTGTTTTTGTATCTCTGTGTTGTATTAATGGAATCCACCCTAGGGCCTTCCAGTTTTGGTGGGGCAGTTGCAAGTACTCTTGGATAAAATATAATCTAGACACAATCTGGGTTGAGGACTGAGCATGGGACAAAGTCACCATTGTTCTCTGAGATGAATGACCTTTACATAAAGGGGGGTGGGGGAGTGTGAACTTTCTTCCCTTCTCAATCTCTCAGAAGGTTTTCCTGCCATTGATTATGGTGTAGCCTGTATGAAAAGGTATACTCTTAGTCCCTTATCTTTGTACAGAGTTTCTGGCTGTATTTTGCACTTCCGGAATGAACTAACCGTCACTTTCTCTGAATTCCCTGAGACCTACAGGTACAGGGCAGTATATAAATTCAATAAATAAGAATAATTAAGAATAACTGCCAGCTTAGTCAGTACTTATTTTGTCAATTAAAAGACTGACCAGAAACAGTTCAAGGGTCATTTAGGAGGACACCTGGATAAGATAGGTGGGTTGTAACCCTCTAATTTGGACCATCAAATTGAATGTTATCTTAAAGGGACCATAACCTGTTTATGAGCTGTTCATGCACCTAGGTATCCAATTATATGGCATGAAATATCATTCATGGCTAATTATGCATAGGGAATGTTATAAAGGCATCTTGAAGATTGTATTCTTATCCCCGGTTTTTGTTTTTATTATTTCACTTATCCACTTGGTTACTTAATGTAGGCAAAGTTCCTAAACTGACATAACTGACACTTCTTTAGACACTTCTAAACCCTAGAAAATCAACATGACTCATGTCAGAAGTAATCTACTTCTGAGGTAACCATTTTGGGGAAGTGGGTCATTAAAATAGCAGATTAGCACAGCAGCACACCAAAGGAATGGAGGCTGCTCCCTGGGTAGTAATAAAACCAGGATTAGGTTTTATTTGAATATGAGGGATGTGACCGTTCTCAGGAAAAGACAAACTGCCAAGGCAAGGATGCTGCTGTGCCTAGGAGAGGGACAGGACATATTCTGGTGGATGTCTTCATTGTAGGCCTCAGGTTGTATATTTATGCATAACCACATATCATAAAGACACCACAGTGCATTATGGTCCCACAGGAAACACAGAGCCTGGGTTACAGCATGCCTGGTACCCATGGAATCTCACATCACTTGGATATAGGGGCGATGTGTAACCATATCTTAACATACAGTAAAAACATGGCTGGGACAAGGGGCACTGGCACTGTGCAGGATCAGATCCTCCCACCTATCAGTAGGATGATCTGATCCTGCATGGTGCTGCTTTGAGGGGCAGGAAGAAGGAGAGGCCTGGTTGGAAAGGCAACCCATCCCTTCTCTGGCAGACGTATCTGCCAAGTAAAAGGTAAAGGGACCCCTGACTATTAGGTCCAGTTGCGGACGACTCTGGGGTTGCCGTGCTCATCTCAATTTATTGGCCGAGGGAGCCGGCGTTTGTCTGCAACCAGCCTCCAGGTCATCTGGCAGCATGACTAAGCCACTTCCGGTGAACCAAATCAACGCACAGAAATGCCGTTTACCTTCCCGTCGGAGCAGTACCTTTTTATCTACTTGAACTTTGTGCTTTTGAACTACTAGGTTGGCAGGATCAGGGACCGAGCAACGGGAGCTCACCCCATTGCCGGGATTTGAACCCCCGAACTTCTGATCGGCAAGCCCTAGGCTCTATGGTTTAACCCACAGCGCCACCCGTGTCTCTAGCTAGGTCCCTCTTTTTCACAGTTTCTCCTCATGACTGCCTCCCCATCCTGCCTGACTCTCCATCCCTTGAGAGCCCCTAATAGTCCTGAGCTGCTCAACCCAACCTGTAGCCACCTGGGGCTGTCTCACCCCATTTGAATGAGGCACAGATTCTCTAAGTACTGCTGATTGACTAAGGATCCAGGCCATGGCCAAATTCAGTGCAAAACCCTAACTTGTTAATGATTATAAATTGATGCAGAAACATACGGCTGAGAGTTGCTTTGTTACACAGTTCAGTCTTGCAGCAGTGCTTCTTCATCTGAAAGAATTTACCATCCCCTGCAGTGAAGCTGTAATGGCCTGAGGAACAGCTTATGGATAGCGAGCAACTATGCACAAGTTGCTCTTGGAATTTCACTATGAAAAAGAATTTGAAAGAAATATTTAGATATGGAGGTTTATTGCTCCTAAAACACATTCATTGTAATGGTTCCAATTTTCTGTAATGTCTGAATGAGAACCTTTTCAAACAAACAACATGCAAGATATTATTAAATTCTGCAATCTAAGGTGATGGGCTTTATTAATTTATATATACGTACACACACCTATATATCATTGAAAGAAAAATATCAAAATGATTCCACTCTTAATACATAAAGCATACAATAAAAACTTTGTAAAAAGAAAAGAAACAGATATCAATTAACCAATGGAAAGATGTATTCTGAATGCCTTTTATGAGCCTGGTGGAATACAAATTTTTCTGCAGGCATTTAAAAGATGCTTGCCAAGGATGGGTTGAATAATAGTGAGAGTAGAGAAGACAATATAACTCAGATGATACTACCCTGGCCTTGGCTAAGTTCCTCTCAGAAGTAATACGAAATAGAAACCTACATACTGTGGATAAAACAATGTGACCACCTTTTAATCTTTCCTGTATTTCTTTTTTATTTTGCTTTTGAAAATGATTTTGTGGGTCTTTCAACCGAAATAAATAATGTTCTTGTTCTTGACAGTATAAGTTGCATTTTCAGCTGAATTTGGGGGAACCACTTGAAGCAGCAATTTTGCAGTGCTATTTCAATGGCTTTTGTTTGATTTTCTCAATGCAAACAGCTAGAAGTCTGTAAAATTTGATAATAAACCCAATTTGCAATGGGGCGTGAATAATTTTGATTTCAACCGTAGTTTGTAAAATACAACCAAACCTTTCAAAGCTTTATTACGATCATAAAAGGTAAAGGTAAAGGGACCCCTGACCATTAGGTCCAGTCGTGACCGACTCTGGGGTTGCAGCGCTCAGTAAAAGGCATTAAATTTGGAATGAATGTAGAACTTCATTTCAGGTCCAATCAGCAGCATGAAGTATCATGGCTTCTTCTATACTTCTGACAATACATGTGCCATACACTGCATTCTCTCTGCTAGTCGATCATAACCATTTACAGGGCGGGAAAATACTTCCCTGAACTCCTGATGCCCAACCCAAGATACTTGGCAGAGGTTTAAAGACTGCCTCAAGGCAAAAAATAAAATAAAATGTAGCATCAACACTGACAACTGGGAAACACTGGCCTGCAAGCACTCCAGTTGGAGAACAGCCTTTAACAAAGGTGTCATAGGCTTTGAAGACACTTGAACTCAGGACGCAAGGGAGAAACATGCTAGCAGGAAGGCACGCTTGGCAAATCCACACCTTGATCAACTCCTGTCTGGAAACCAATGCCCCCATTGTGGAAGGACGTGTGGATCCAGAATTGGCCTCCACAGTCACTTACGGACTCATTGTTAAAACCGTGTTTATGAAAGACAAACTTACTCAGCTACAAGTGATCGCCAAGGAAAAAGACTTGGCAGTGCACTTCAACTGCACCAACCTCACTGTCCCATTTCCCCTCTCTTTCCAAGTATGTAGCATACTTTCCAAGTATGTAGAAGGAAGAAGGTCTGGGAGAAGTGCACAGGCTGCCGGCAGCCTGTCCGCTGCTTGCAGAGCTGGGGGGAGAATCATATTTTTTTCTTTGATTTCCCCCTCTGAAAACTAGGTTGGCCCTATGGTCAGGTGCGCCCTATGGAGCGAAAAATACGGTAATATAAAATTTAAATTCTGACGGCACCCAATAAAGGAGCTGAGAACCAAAAAAGGCAATGGCAAAGCCCGGAAGCCACCTACAAGAAACCTCCTCAATACAGTCTCCATCTAAGGATTCCTCTTCTAAAGAAGAGAAAAGCCTGGATACTAGATCCATCCCAGCAAGGCTGCGAAGTATAAGATGAGCTGTGCTTAAAATGCTGACTTCATATTGCAGCGCACGTGGCTGCAATGGAGGTTTCAACCAGTAAAACTGATCCACACAGAAAAAAAGGAGGGTGACTCAGTGGCAGCAAAGCAATCGCTTCAGGGGCAGGCAAGTAAGGCTGAGGTAGAAAGCAGAGTGATACCTCTGGATACGAAAACTTCTGGCTACGAATAATTCGGGTTACGAACTCCGCTAACCTGGAAGTAGCTGCTCCTGGTTGCAAACTTTGCCCCAGGATGCGAATGGAAATTGCGCGCAGCAGGAGGTCCCATTAGTGAAAGTGCGCCTGAGGATAAGAATGAATTCAGTTCTTAACCAGAGGTACCACTGTAAGGTAATGTTACTGCAGGACCACAAACAGCTCCAAATGAGCAACTTGTTCCAAGAAGGCTGCAAAGTCAATTGAGGCCATGTGACTATGCTCATCATTAAAAATAGAAAAAATAATTCTGATCCAATTCCTCTGTTTTTGGCTTTGCTTACTGAGTTGGAAGGAACAATATACTTTTTCTCTTCTTCCAGGCTACTAATCAAAGTGCAATCAAAGCCTCAAGGTACTGCTCAGGTGACTGCTCAGCTGGCAAACTAGACATACCTCAGGGCTGTTGAAAGGTGCCAGGGACACACTGGTAGGCACTTAATAGAATACAGTGACTCTAAGATTATTACTGAGAGCTGATTAAATCATTTTACTGAACTTTGCCCCTCCTTGTTCTAATTGTGTCAGATTGTTGTGAAAGGCAGAGGATACTTTGAGCCAGCTTTTTTGTTTAGTGATGACTAGACTTAGCCACATTGTCTTGTACTGAATCCAGCTACGTAGTTGTTTATCCCTGCTTCAAATCCCACCCTCCATTTTCAGAAGACAAGAAGAACCCTGCAGTCTAGCAGCATCCTTCTTGGAGTGGCTGATCAGATGTACATTCGTACAGGACTAGCATAACAGGAGGGCAGTCGCCCACTCCCCCTGTTCTCCCTCAGCAACTGGAAATGTTATATCCATCAAATTAATTGCCACTGATAGCCTCTTCCATAAATGTGACTAGTCCACTGTTAGGTCAATACAACTGTGGCTTTCACTGCTGATGTGGGTTTTCTATAGCTCAGCCAGTAGAGCATGAAACTCTAAATCTCATGATCGAGTCCCATGGGGGGAGTTACAGTGGTTGGACTAGATCAATCTTGAGGTCCCTTCCAGCTCTACAATTCTATGATTAAGTTGAAGAATTTTGCTGATGCAGATTATGCTTCACTTCTTTTCTTTTTTAAAATATTTTTATTACATTTTCAGTGTTTTGTAAGCACAATATCCATACATTAATCCATATGCTCAAACATTGCTCTATCCGAGCATCGACCTCCTCCCGTCCCTTTTTCTGACTTCTGTACGTAATTACTTTATTCTTAGCATTTCTATAACCACTTCTTTACCTTCTCTCTTATTTTTGTATTTCCCTTTATTAAATGTAAATCAGTTCCTTATATTGTCATTACAAAACATTTCAACTCACAGCTACAAATGTTTTCAGATATTTACAATATTCTTTCATATATAATACAAATTTGCTCCAGTCCTTTTGATACAGTTCGTCGCGCTGATTCCGGATCTTCCCTGTCAGCTTTGCTAACCCAACATATTCCACCATCTTACTCCAACATTCTTCCAATGTTGGAATCTCCTGTGATTTTCATTTCTGGGCCAGGAGTATCCTTGTGGCCGTTGTGGCAAACATAGATTCATCTCCAATTAGAGCTAACAAAAATTTCTGATGTCCTGGAGAAGGTAACCTAATGTTGCTTAATTATTTTGCTTGTGTTTAGTAAGTTAAAGAAAAAAGAAGAGCATTCTATTTAATGATTAACCCCATAATATCACAAATATTTTAGCTGAGATAGTTGAAAGGAGGGATGAAGCATGCTTAGTGCAGTTCAGAAGCTATGTGCTGTATAATATTTTATGCAGTTAATAGTTCAATCATGGAACTCACTTCCATAGGAGGCAGTGATGGCCACCAGCTTAGATTACTTGAAAAGAGGATTAGACAAACTCAGGCAGGGCAAAATAACCCACAATATCTATGTTCCACCTCCAGTTTCAAAGGAAGTTTGCTTCCTTCCTTGAAAGCGAAAGATATTTCTCAATTTTCCACCCCATCCCTCACCAATAAATATATTTGGCTGGAAGGATTGGAGCAAACTCCTAGGGATTTCAGCACAATCCTATGCACTTTTGGTTGAAGTAATAACCATTTATTTCAAAGGGATTACAGTGCAATTCTATACCTGTCTATCTAGATGTAAGTGCCACTGATTTCAATGGGTCTTACTCACAGATAAGTCTGTATAGTTTTGTATTGCAACTTCTTCAAAGTATACTTTGGAGTTTTGGTTTCTCTGGCACTTCCCTTTATCTCCACTGCCTCAAACGCTTTTCCAGTTGAAATAACTATTATAATGCTTCACATATCTAACACCAGCCTCACATTGATGGGTAATTATGGTTCAACATAAATCTCCTCCTTGTGAATTCAATAATTCATAGCAATGTGAGGGTGATTCCTAGTGGCGAGAGTCAGGCATTGGGATCCCTGTCTCTTCCTCTTTTTTTTTTTTGCTGTTCATGGAGGGAAATGGGATGCAGTACACAGAGAAAAGAGTGCTGTATTATAGTGTGTTATTATGCTTATTATGATAAATATAAATGATTGTGTCAAATAAAAAGTTGGTTCTAAAATGTGTATCCTTCAAATCAATAGTTTGGAATGGGGAAGTATGGTATTTCCTGATATAAAGCATCAAAGTTTTGTTTTTAATGTAAAACTGCAGGCAAGCAGAGATTTGACAGTTTTTGAATGCATGGTTATGTCATCTAACCCCAATGCAAAAGGACAGATCTCTCAAATAAATGAAATGATAAAAGAGTTAGAACAGGTGGTGAAAGAGACTTGCTGGGCCTAACAATCTTTGTATGTTCAGTTACCTTAGCCTTTTTAAAACACAACATACAAACAGTCATATTCAAAAGGCAATGGACTTTTACGCCAATCCTATGGGCCTCCAGCTCTGACCATCTTGCTTTGTACATGTTCTCATATTCTCCTTACACTTCAAGAGTCCATTCACCTTGGAGGCAAATTTATTTTAAAGCTGATTTAAATGCATACGCCTCAGCAGTCCTGATTTGGCCGGAATGGCTACGGAATTCCTTAAGCTGTCCTGGGTTGTGCCTTGATTCCAGGGTGTCCTGATTTCTCCCTGCCAGCAGAGAAGGGCCACGGAAGCAGCTCCTGGGGTGGCAGCAGCATTGGGAAAGAGACAGGAGGGCTCCTTCCCAAAGCCTACTTAGTCCTTAAAAGGCTTTGGGGGAAAAGCCGTTTGACTCCAGGATCCTGTCAGAGTCCTCACACCTCCTGCCAGAAGCACCTCCTTTTGCTAATTCTTTCAGACCAGAAGGAAGGGGCTTACCCAACCATTGCACTGCTCCCACACCTCTGTATTGTTTAGCCTAGGCAGTAGTCAATACCAACTCTTCATGGAAGAAGCATATACTCAAGAAGACCCTCATAATGCCTGAGTGATTAGAAGCCAATGAGGAATAAACCAACAGGTGACCTCTGGAAGAAGAAGTTGACTTGGAGGGATTCATGGGCCAAGGAAGGGTGACCAAGGATTCCAATTGGGAAGGACTGGTCCAGTGAGGAGCAGGAAATTATGGAAATAGAGAGTGCTTGCTTTCCCAGAAATCCTATATTTTTATATTGTAACACAAATCTCTTTTTTCATATTGGATGCAATCTTTTTAAGGAACTCTGTGGGAGTCAGCCAGGTGCCTCTTCCAGTTCAACCACATTCACACTCTCAGTAAGCAGGTACTTTTAATAAATGTGTTCCTCCCTCAGGCTTTATGGTAAAGCTGAGCTGGAAACAAACTAATCCTAATGAGGCACAAAGTAATAAACAATTAGCATGTCACACACATGCTCTTCCCAGAAATCAGGTGAACCTGGAACCTGCTTGTATCCATGGGGTCATTCAAGTTTACACTGTCAGTTTTGTAACTTATTAGTATTTTGTTTTTGATATAGTTATGATAGCTATTTCCCCTCCAGTATGAGAACTAGTAAGCCTCTGAATATCTGTTGTTGCAGATCACAGCGGAAAATGTGATCTATAAAGGGATACACATGCATTGATGGTTACCACATCCTCTTTGTGGGTCACAAAGTGGTGTTGTCCATTATGGATACCATCCTCGCAAGCTTCCCAACCCCGACTGACACTCCGTCGGTTCTGGCAGCAAAAGACATTGCAGAAGAACTGTCAGCAATGCATACTTTGCTAAAAGAGCATTTGGACTGTGCTAAAGATATTGTCCAATGCGCACTGACAACCCGGCACCGAGATTAATGTGGAAGATCAGGTGTGGCTGTCAAAACCTGATTTGCCACAAAAGGGCATGTGCAGGAAACTGAACCCAAAGAGTGGGCCTGTTTGAAGTTGTGGACCAGATCAACTCTCTGACTTTCTGGCTCCGATTGCCTGTGTCTATGAAGATTCACCCCATCTTGCACAGATCAGTCATGTCACCTGTCGTGCCTGCACACCCTTACCAGGCACCTAGACATGGTAGAAGGAGAGGAAGAGTACAAAGTAGAACAAATTCTAGACTCCCGGATGCAAAGAAAGAAGTTGCAATACCTGATTGCGTGGGAGGGGTGTTGACCGGAAGAAAGATCATGGGAGTATGCAGAACATGTCCATTCACCATACTTGCAAAGGGCGTTGCATACATGCCACCCCAACTGACCAAAACTACTGGGATGGGTGGAGGAGGGCTCTGGAGAGGGGAGTGATGTCAGGGACTGGGCAGAGGAGGAATGGTGGAGATTGCCTCCCCAACCTGACCCTTCCAGAGAAGAAGACAGTTCAGAATTACAACAGAGGTTTGAGGGAGATCACAATTCAGAGGAGGATGAGGGGAGAAGTTGGGAAATAATGGGAGAGTAGGAGGAGGCAGATCCAGAGCAGCTGGCTGACACGTTATCACTAGAAAGCATTTCAGATCCACCATCTCCCTGAACCCTGCGAGCAAAGAGCTCTAAGACAAATGGCCCTAAGAGGCAACCATAGAGGGGGTGGTGCTGTTGACGAATGAGGAAGTGGGAGAGAAGGGGAGTGGAGTTTTACTCAGGACTACGCCATTTCTCCAAGAGGCTGCATTCCCAAGCATCTCCCTGTAAACATTGAATAAAAAGCAGATGGGAAGGAAATTTCCTTGTGTTATCCGTTCCTGGCAACCTGCCGTGGTTGTTGGTTCCTCTGCCACCTGACAGCTGTTAAAATATACTAGTTTAGACTTGTTTCTTTTCTGTGTACATATTTTCCCAAATGTTCCCAAATTCCTAACTGACCTTCTTCTACCATCCTTTATTCCTGTTTGGTAACAGGGTGCTTACTACACTGTTGTTTTATTTGTCTTAAATAAATATGTAATTCTGTATTTTTTGATCCAAACTAGTGCATCAGATCTTTTTGAGTATTCTGTCCTATATATTTTGGTGATTTAACTCCTACTTTCTGGAATCACTCAGATGTCCTTTGTACCCACAGGTGTTTCCTGGACCTGAAGGGAAGAATTGTTAGCAAGAGTGTTGACATACTAATATTCTGGGAGTTTGGCCTTGTGTTTAAGAGCCAACAAGAGAACAAGCTCTTGAAACGATGGGTCCATTTCATAAGCTACAGAAATGAAAGAGTTGTAGATAACATCTTTTCTTGTAACCTGTTTTCAGTGATTTGACTTCTGAACGGCTTTCAACTGCATTTTAAACACGCACAAACATCCCTCCCTTCCCAATCTTTCTCTTTTGCCCTTCCTTCCTTCCTTCCTTCCTTCCTTCCTTCCTTCCTTTACTTTTCCTCATATTTACCCCTTTCTTTTCTCCTCCCATTCCTGCTTTTATTGTGTTCTCTTTTTTATACACCCTAATATCATCATCATCATCATCATGACCATCATTATTGCTATTAATATTATTTAAATATACCTCTTTCTATTCATTTCCTTTGAATCGGTGTGTCTTTAGTATTTGCTTATACTAACAGAATTTCGAAGGGATGGAGAAAGGAGAAGAGAAGATTCCCTGGAAAAGACCCTGATCTTGGGAAAGATTGAAGGCACAAGGAGAATGGGATGGCAGAGGACGAGATGGTTGGACAGTGTTCTCAAAGCTACTAACATGAGTTAGTAGACCAAACTGAGGTAGGCAGAGGAAGACAGACGTGCCTGGCATGCTCTGGTACATGGGGTCATGAAGAGTTGGACACGACTAAACAACGGAATATGTATGCAATCACATCTAACAAAATGTGGCATTTTCCGTCTTGTTTATTTTCAATGTTTCATTATTTAGGAAACCACAAAAGCAGAGTTGGGGGTGTGTGTGGAGATGACAAGGCATTGGTACAGTATGTATCAAAAACACATGGTGATAAGTATTGGTCTGTGCTTTAAAAATAAAATAAAATAAAATAAAATAAAAGACTTAATGTGCTGTCAAGTGGTAGTGGTGGGGAATCTCAAGCTGGTGCCAGTATCCAGGTAGAGAGGTGGCGAAGTGGGCATCTCCCAGGGTGAGAGGCAGGGTGAGAAAAAGGAAAGTACAAGGTGAAAATGGGGAGGGCCTGTCATTGGGAGCTTGTGACTTGTCAATGCTGTGACTTGTTTGGAAAGCATTTTGAGGATGAATTTGCTTGCATCCACTGGGAACCTGACTCAGCTGTTACAGCAGATGAAACTCAAGGGGTGTCCAGAGTATTGTCTAGCCCTGATGTGTTGGATGAGTTTCACTTGGTAAGATTCAAGGACATTGCCCCTTGCCTCTCTTGTCTGAGGAAAAGTAGGGGGGGACAGCTGACTGGGTCAGGGAGGTGATTAATGCCTCCTTGCAAGAGGGGTCGTCCCTATCTACTTGAAGGAGGCAGTGGTGTGCCATCATCACAGATGAGTTATGTGGACCCCTCCAAGTTATTTCATAGTGGCACCTGGAGGTGGGACTTCTGAGATGGGACTTTTTGGGTAGAGTGTCATATGACATCTTCAATCAAACTCTAGAGGGGTGGGGCATAACTAATAGACAGGAGGTAGTATACTAATACTACTGATGCCTGTTGTATGCATGACCAAAGTATCCTGCCAGGATGCTCAATCAGAGGAACTATGGCACTCTGTCTGAAGGCAACTAGGAGAGACCTATAGACCAGTTGCCATGCCGATCAACTTTGGAAGGGACCAGCTCCCTCAAATATTTTATGGGGGGGGGGATGAAGACCCCTTGCCACCTTGGAGTTGCCTCCTGTGTAAACTGGTGTTTGTTCAGTGAAGGTCAGAGTGCATATACTTTCCCTTAGGTATTTATTGATAAAATTTAAAAATAGGATGGAGGTTTCATGGAGATTCTGATTTTTAACAATAGAGAGCCGCCATCTTGGAATAAGATAATACTACATATTATTGATGATTATGATCTTCCTAGAGATATTCTGAGTGTGTTATATATTGAGGTGACAACTTGTCATATGAAATTTCATATTTAGAAGCATAATTTCATGGTCAAATGTGCTCCTTGGCAAGTCTGTCCCAAGACATGTTGGCAGCTGAAGCAAACCACAAAATAGTGCCTCACCATTCCAGGGAAGAAGAGATAAGTGCAGATCAACATCCCAAACAATGCGAAGGGTGAGGAATAAAGATCACCACAGGAAACAGGATAGGAAGAGACCAGCAGTGCCTATTGGCAAAGAGGCCACTGAAGAGGCAACCTGATTTTGGGGGAGGGGCAAATCTGGTCTTTGAGAAGCACAGTGTGGCTGCTGTTGCCACTGTGCCAGTGTACCAAATGGGAGAAAGCTTTTACAACTCTGTCATAGTTGAAGGCTGCTCTCGCCGGATCCCCTATGTGATTTGCCTATGTAAAGGTAAGCGGCCTGAATATTCACCCAACTACTTACTGGTTTGTTCCATCTATGAGGACTTAAGAGAAGCTTTGTTCAAATATTTAAATCTCCCAATTGAGAGATAGATTGGTTATATGATTCATTATTTATTAAGGGACAAATCCCCTTACCCCTCTGAAAAATTGATCTGTGTTGCCTTTACAGTTACGATTATAAGGAGAAAAGTTTGTAGGGATCAGTGCTATTTTCCTAGATTTGCAGGTGCCAGAGTTCACCAGGAACTTGTTCCTTGATCTCTTAGAATGGCAATGGCACTAACCTGAGAGGTGCCGGAGCTGAATTCCACTAAACTCTGCCTTAAAATATGCCCAAATTTAAATCTTTCAAAGGAGAAACCTCTTATCTAATGAATCATCTGATTCTAATAATAATTTTAGTTCTGCAATGTGTTAATTTTGTTTTTATTCTGTTTTATGTATTGCGTCTTTCGTAATCGGTGTGGCTAAACCAATAAATGATAATTGCATTTGTATCTGAAAGAAACAGATCTGAGAACCAGCATTTCATTCTCCATAACCATTTATTTTTGCATTGTAATTGTCATAATGTAAACTTAACTCTTTTTTAATGATACACAACAGGATTCTTTGAAGTTAGAATCCACAATTCCCGTATTCTGACCTCTTTTTCTCTGCCCCTTGCTTCCCTTTTCTTCAACCAAAAGCAAAAAAAGAAAGAAACAGAGATCCTGAGTCCTGAATTTCAACACTAGGCCTCCAATTCCCCCTTATTGCCATAGATTTTGGAATACACAAGGAGGAGGTCTACACGGTCCCATTCACTCTTCATGTTCAGGCTGGTGTGAGATTTTTGAAGCATTGTAACAACTTTCTTGTTTAACAGAAAGGATATAGTACCCATCTCCGATTATTTTTCTTTGCATTTTCCCGATGGCACAAAAATCTGTTGTTCCACAACCTCGGAAAGTGAAACTGTAGGGCCGAAGCGCACCTGGGCGGGGGGGGGGGAGAAATGTTGACATTAGTTCTTTACTCAGGGACTAGGAGATGGTTCCTGTGATAGTGAATGAGAATTTTAATAAGTTAGTTTTTAAAAGAAGTTCAGGTAAAAATTTAGATCAGATATAATTTAAAATTGCTATCATACCCAAAGGACTCTCAAGACACAAAGATTTTTAATAAACAGGTTATACTTATAAGATATAATGAAATCAGAGAATTTGAAAACAGGCCTAATTGATAAGATTAACCAAATCAAATTCTTGTGGGCAGGTGAGTTGCAATAAAATGGGAGGAATTCTATCCCCCCCCCCATCTCCTGGGCGTCTTAAAAGTCACATGCTACGGCCACACAGCAAGATCTGAATACAACACTCCCTCCTTGGTGTCTGAACCTTGAGTGTGTGAAGCCGCCGTAAGTCAACAGGGTTTTCCAGCAGCAAAAAAGTGGAGGTGCACATCACTGTCTCTCATGATGGTTGGGTGCCAACTGAGGTTCCCTCATTGCCCCACTGTGATCTAAGTATCCAGAGAATCCTCCTTTTATTTTACTGAAATATACTCAGAGTCGCAAAGTGATTTCATGCTCTTTATTCAACTCATAGCGGTGAGGAGGAATGAATGAATGTCCCCTCAAAGTATCTGCTTTATATACATTATTTACACAATGGCCTGCACATGATTGGCTAATTCCGGAATTCTACTGTAAGCCAATCAGGTTGTGGATTAACTTCTATCTGGAGCATGATTGGGTGGTTCCTGCCAAGCAATCATACGGCTGCATTGTTCTAGGACCAATCAGACTGCTGCATTCTGAATCCTATTGTTCCAGGACCAATCAGACTGCTGCCTTTTGGATCCTATTGTTCTAGGACCAATCAGACTGCTGCAGTTTGGATCCTATTCAGCTCAGTACATAACATTTACCATATTTATTTTCATGTTAAACACATCAAACATAAAGCAGGTGAAAAAGGCGAATCCCAAGAGCCAATCAGGTACTCACCTCAGAATTCTTACTCACCCCTTAAAAGAGAAACTAGCAAAGCCAAGGCTGTAAAGGGCAGCAGAAATAAGAGAAGAAAGAATGTAGGGAAGAAGCATCACAAATGGCCTGGAAATTGCCTCTGTCCTCCTGAGGCAAATCAGCCATATGCCCCTCCCCCATTCATTCCAAATTCCCTCCCAATGTAGCATTATTCCTGAAAAATTTGCTGATAGGGAGGTCTCTATCTATTTTATATACACATCTCACTCTGAATCCTCCTTCCGGACAAGCAAGTGGCATTATGAGAGTTAAAGGACACAGACCAGGCAGGCAAAACAATACGGAAGGGTGCAGAGTCGAATCAGTAAGAAATATGATCCCTCTCATTTTTATAGCAACATGCAAGGGAAAGGGAGGAAGGGAGAGAAGAAGACAAGGAGAGAGTCTGCATGACCAAGAATTACTAGGCCTTTTTTCCTTGTCTGAGTAGCAATGTTACCGATAAGAAGAGCTACTTTGGATTGAATACACTGGGTCTCATTCTCAAGGCAGTTGATGGTCTTCTCACTTTTACACATTATTGTTCCTTTGGAAAAGCAGGATGGGCACTGCAAACCATTTTCAGCCAGCATGTTGCGATCAGGGACTGCCAAAATCAAAAGTATAGTGAGCATGCTAACGTCTTCATCTGTTTTTGTATCTCTGTGTTGTATTAATGGAATCCACCCTAGGGCCTTCCAGTTTTGGTGGGGCAGTTGCAAGTACTCTTGGATAAAATATAATCTAGACACAATCTGGGTTCAGGACTGAGCATGGGACAAAGTCACCATTGTTCTCTGAGATGAATGACCTTTACATAAAGGGGGGTGGGGGAGTGTGAACTTTCTTCCCTTCTCAATCTCTCAGAAGGTTTTCCTGCCATTGATTATGGTGTAGCCTGTATGAAAAGGTATACTCTTAGTCCCTTATCTTTGTACAGAGTTTCTGGCTGTATTTTGCACTTCCGGAATGAACTAACCGTCACTTTCTCTGAATTCCCTGAGACCTACAGGTACAGGGCAGTATATAAATTCAATAAATAATAATAATTAAGAATAACTGCCAGCTTAGTCAGTACTTATTTTGTCAATTAAAAGACTGACCAGAAACAGTTCAAGGGTCATTTAGGAGGACACCTGGATAAGATAGGTGGGTTGTAACCCTCTAATTTGGACCATCAAATTGAATGTTATCTTAAAGGGACCATAACCTGTTTATGAGCTGTTCATGCACCTAGGTATCCAATTATATTGCATGAAATATCATTCATGGCTAATTATGCATAGGGAATGTTATAAAGGCATCTTGAAGATTGTATTCTTATCCCCGGTTTTTATTTTTATTATTTCACTTATCCACTTGGTTACTTAATGTAGGCAAAGTTCCTAAACTGACATAACTGACACTTCTTTAGACACTTCTAAACCCTAGAAAATCAACATGACTCATGTCAGAAGTAATCTACTTCTGAGGTAACCATTTTGGGGAAGTGGGTCATTAAAATAGCAGATTAGCACAGCAGCACACCAAAGGAATGGAGGCTGCTCCCTGGGTAGTAATAAAACCAGGATTAGGTTTTATTTGAATATGAGGGATGTGACCGTTCTCAGGAAAAGACAAACTGCCAAGGCAAGGATGCTGCTGTGCCTAGGAGAGGGACAGGACATATTCTGGTGGATGTCTTCATTGTAGGCCTCAGGTTGTATATTTATGCATAACCACATATCATAAAGACACCACAGTGCATTATGGTCCCACAGGAAACACAGAGCCTGGGTTACAGCATGCCTGGTACCCATGGAATCTCACATCACTTGGATATAGGGGCGATGTGTAACCATATCTTAACATACAGTAAAAACATGGCTGGGACAAGGGGCACTGGCACTGTGCAGGATCAGATCCTCCCACCTATCAGTAGGATGATCTGATCCTGCATGGTGCTGCTTTGAGGGGCAGGAAGAAGGAGAGGCCTGGTTGGAAAGGCAACCCATCCCTTCTCTGGCAGACGTATCTGCCAAGTAAAAGGTAAAGGGACCCCTGACTATTAGGTCCAGTTGCGGACGACTCTGGGGTTGCCGTGCTCATCTCAATTTATTGGCCGAGGGAGCCGGCGTTTGTCTGCAACCAGCCTCCAGGTCATCTGGCAGCATGACTAAGCCACTTCCGGTGAACCAAATCAACGCACAGAAATGCCGTTTACCTTCCCGTCGGAGCAGTACCTTTTTATCTACTTGAACTTTGTGCTTTTGAACTACTAGGTTGGCAGGATCAGGGACCGAGCAACGGGAGCTCACCCCATTGCCGGGATTTGAACCCCCGAACTTCTGATCGGCAAGCCCTAGGCTCTATGGTTTAACCCACAGCGCCACCCGTGTCTCTAGCTAGGTCCCTCTTTTTCACAGTTTCTCCTCATGACTGCCTCCCCATCCTGCCTGACTCTCCATCCCTTGAGAGCCCCTAATAGTCCTGAGCTGCTCAACCCAACCTGTAGCCACCTGGGGCTGTCTCACCCCATTTGAATGAGGCACAGATTCTCTAAGTACTGCTGATTGACTAAGGATCCAGGCCATGGCCAAATTCAGTGCAAAACCCTAACTTGTTAATGATTATAAATTGATGCAGAAACATACGGCTGAGAGTTGCTTTGTTACACAGTTCAGTCTTGCAGCAGTGCTTCTTCATCTGAAAGAATTTACCATCCCCTGCAGTGAAGCTGTAATGGCCTGAGGAACAGCTTATGGATAGCGAGCAACTATGCACAAGTTGCTCTTGGAATTTCACTATGAAAAAGAATTTGAAAGAAATATTTAGATATGGAGGTTTATTGCTCCTAAAACACATTCATTGTAATGGTTCCAATTTTCTGTAATGTCTGAATGAGAACCTTTTCAAACAAACAACATGCAAGATATTATTAAATTCTGCAATCTAAGGTGATGGGCTTTATTAATTTATATATACGTACACACACCTATATATCATTGAAAGAAAAATATCAAAATGATTCCACTCTTAATACATAAAGCATACAATAAAAACTTTGTAAAAAGAAAAGAAACAGATATCAATTAACCAATGGAAAGATGTATTCTGAATGCCTTTTATGAGCCTGGTGGAATACAAATTTTTCTGCAGGCATTTAAAAGATGCTTGCCAAGGATGGGTTGAATAATAGTGAGAGTAGAGAAGACAATATAACTCAGATGATACTACCCTGGCCTTGGCTAAGTTCCTCTCAGAAGTAATACGAAATAGAAACCTACATACTGTGGATAAAACAATGTGACCACCTTTTAATCTTTCCTGTATTTCTTTTTTATTTTGCTTTTGAAAATGATTTTGTGGGTCTTTCAACCGAAATAAATAATGTTCTTGTTCTTGACAGTATAAGTTGCATTTTCAGCTGAATTTGGGGGAACCTATTGAAGCAGCAATTTTGCAGTGCTATTTCAATGGCTTTTGTTTGATTTTCTCAATGCAAACAGCTAGAAGTCTGTAAAATTTGATAATAAACCCAATTTGCAATGGGGCGTGAATAATTTTGATTGCAACCGTAGTTTGTAAAATACAACCAAACCTTTCAAAGCTTTATTACGATCATAAAAGGTAAAGGTAAAGGGACCCCTGACCATTAGGTCCAGTCGTGACCGACTCTGGGGTTGCAGCGCTCAGTAAAAAGGCATTAAATTTGGAATGAATGTAGAACTTCATTTCAGGTCCAATCAGCAGCATGAAGTATCATGGCTTCTTCTATACTTCTGACAATACATGTGCCATACACTGCATTCTCTCTGCTAGTCGATCATAACCATTTACAGGACGGGAAAATACTTCCCTGAACTCCTGATGCCCAACCCAAGATACTTGGCAGAGGTTTAAAGACTGTCTCAAGGCAAAAAATAATAAAAAAATGTAGCATCAACACTGACAACTGGGAAACACTGGCCTGCAAGCACTCCAGTTGGAGAACAGCCTTTAACAAAGGTGTCATAGGCTTTGAAGACACTTGAACTCAGGACGCAAGGGAGAAACATGCTAGCAGGAAGGCACGCTTGGCAAATCCACACCTTGATCAACTCCTGTCTGGAAACCAATGCCCCCATTGTGGAAGGACGTGTGGATCCAGAATTGGCCTCCACAGTCACTTACGGACTCATTGTTAAAACCGTGTTTATGAAAGACAAACTTACTGAGCTACAAGTGATCGCCAAGGAAGAAGACTTGGCAGTGCACTTCAACTGCACCAACCTCACTGTCCCATTTCCCCTCTCTTTCCAAGTATGTAGCAATGATGTAGGAACAGATGGTCAAGTGAGCACCACCATCCCACCCAAGGTATTTTGGCACTTGAGGCGAACCACAAAACGTCAACCGCACACTCTAGGGAAGAAGGGATGGGTGAATATGTACATCAAGATGGAAATCTGATGCTTGTGATCAGGTGATTTTAAATTCCCCATTTTCAAATGTTAGTGATTCCTTACTGCAGGATTGGGAAGCTGTGATCCTCCAGATGCTGCTGGACTGCATCTCCCATCATCTCTGACTGGTGGCCAGGATAGATGAGGCAGACGGGAGTTCTCATTCATCTACTGTACAGCTTATGTGCCACAACTTCCTTACAACTAATTTAGTAATTCCAAAAGCAAAAGACAAAAAACCAGACAAATCTTACCTAGATTTGTACGCAGAACACTGGCAGAACAGGTATCTAGACCCAATTTACAATATGTTCTCAAATAGTGATCATATGTCAGTCCAGTATCGTTAAATGCATCTCTGCACTTCAGAGGCAATGCTGAGGACAGGAGCAAAAGATTAGTTCATGGATTGTTATTGTCATTAACATTATTATTATTTGGTTTTGTGGTTTCCTTCATTTGACACAGAGAAGGAGGTGAGAGAGAATTAAATCTTTTAAATGAAATGGGGTTCAAGTTAACAAGATCTTTCAATAAAATGAAATGAGTAAAAGCCATTGGCCAGAACACTGGTTTAATTATTTCCAAGAGGTAAACCCTCCCTGTCCAATGGCCCATTTTCCCTCCCATCCATTTCCCTCCCCCCCTACTGTTCAATTACAATCTTAGACATGAGCTTAGATAAAGGAGCAATGGCCAGATGAGCAGGAGGAAGGCTTATCCCATCATTTAGGCATGAAAAAAAGCATTGGGGAAACTGGGAATCCTCTGCAAGAATATTCTGTACCATCACTTACTAGACCTCTTGGGGAGAAGATTTTGCATTTCAACCAGTTTTAAGCAGAGTTAAATGAACAGGGTTAGATCCAGGTTAAGAGAGTTAGACTTTAAGGGGGGTTAGGACAGTTGGGGGGGTTAGGACAGTTAAGAGGGGGGAAGAGGGGACTTCCTGGAAGCACAAACTGTTCTGCATGACATGGACAAAGTGGAAATACAAACATTTTGATCCCTCTCTCGTAAGACTGACAAAGCTATCAACTTGAATGGCCTCACAAAAGGTTTAGGCAAATGATGCAGAATTAGGCTACCAGTGGCTACTAAACATAGTACCTTCAGTTACTAGCATATTTCAAATATCATTTTAAAATTCTATCCAATTTAGTTGCTCTTGGCTTCTAATTTTTTTGATTTATTTGTTTTCTGCACTTGCCTCCAGGCAGCTCAAGGCTGTGTACATGGTTCTCTGCTCCCCATTTTATCCTCACAAGAACCCTGTGAGGTAAGTTAACCTGAGGTATGGTGACTGGTCCAGGATCTCCCAGTGAGCTTTGTGGCTGAGTGGGGATTTGAACCCTGGTCTCCTGGATCCTTGTCTGACCCTCTAATGTCTACAACACAATAGCTCTCTTAAATTCAGCTCTCCGGATTCCTCTGTCCTCTAAATATTATTACTGTAAAAGTTCCCCATCCTACTGGTTCCTACTTACCTGGAGAAAGCAGGGCCAAGAGGAGGCATGTGCTCAGGAGTGCCTTCATCATTCTAGAAAGAGAACTGATGCACATAGAGGCTTACTTGGAGGGATTTATAGGCTACGTGTTTGTGCTGCAGGCAACACTTTGGCATAAAGACACAGAGAAAATGATGAAATTCAAAGCTCACTGTTGAAATTGTCTGAATTATTTCACCACAATCTCATTAGTTGTCAAGAGGCACTTTTCAAATTTTTTCTTCTATACAGTTACCGTACTTTTTGTTCTATAGGACACACTTTTTCCCTCCTAAAAAGCAAGGGGAAATGTGTGTGCGTCCTATGGAGCGAATTCAGGGGGGAGGCAGCCGGGAAAAGCCCCCAAGAGCCGCACACAAGCTCCGTGCGCTCTTGGGGTCTTTTCCCCAGGAGGGAGAAGGGACTGACTGGCCGCATCAGTCCCTTCTCCCACCTCGTAGAAAAGCCCACAGGAGCCGGGCACTCCTTAAAGGGTGTGTGGCTCCTGTGGACTTTTGCGGGAGATGGGGGAATTCCCCCACCTCCCGCAAAAGAAGGAAGAAGGTCTGGGAGAAGTGCACAGGCTGCCGGCAGCCTGTCCGCTGCTCGCAGAGCTGGGGGGAGAATCATATTTTTTTCCTTGATTTCCCCCTCTGAAAACTAGGTTGGCCCTATGGTCAGGTGCGCCCTATGGAGCGAAAAATACGGTAATATAAAATTTAAATTCTGACGGCACCCAATAAAGGAGCTGAGAACCAAAAAAGGCAATGGCAAAGCCCGGAAGCCACCTACAAGAAACCTCCTCAATACAGTCTCCATCTAAGGATTCCTCTTCTAAAGAAGAGAAAAGCCTGGATACTAGATCCATCCCAGCAAGGCTGCGAAGTATAGGATGAGCTGTGCTTAAAATGCTGACTTCATATTGCAGCGCACGTGGCTGCAATGGAGGTTTCAACCAGTAAAACTGATCCACACAGAAAAAAAGGAGGGTGACTCAGTGGCAGCAAAGCAATCGCTTCAGGGGCAGGCAAGTAAGGCTGAGGTAGAAAGCAGAGTGATACCTCTGGATACGAAAACTTCTGGCTACGAATGATTCGGGTTACGAACTCCGCTAACCTGGAAGTAGCTGCTCCTGGTTGCAAACTTTGCCCCAGGATGCGAATGGAAATTGCGCGCAGCAGGAGGTCCCATTAGTGAAAGTGCGCCTGAGGATAAGAATGAATTCAGTTCTTAACCAGAGGTACCACTGTAAGGTAATGTTACTGCAGGACCACAAACAGCTCCAAATGAGCAACTTGTTCCAAGAAGGCTGCAAAGTCAATTGAGGCCATGTGACTATGCTCATCATTAAAAATAGAAAAAATAATTCTGATCCAATTCCTCTGTTTTTGGCTTTGCTTACTGAGTTGGAAGGAACAATATACTTTTTCTCTTCTTCCAGGCTACTAATCAAAGTGCAATCAAAGCCTCAAGGTACTGCTCAGGTGACTGCTCAGCTGGCAAACTAGACATACCTCAGGGCTGTTGAAAGATGCCAGGGACACACTGGTAGGCACTTAATAGAATACAGTGACTCTAAGATTATTACTGAGAGCTGATTAAATCATTTTACTGAACTTTGCCCCTCCTTGTTCTAATTGTCTCAGATTGTTGTGAAAGGCAGAGGATACTTTGAGCCAGCTTTTTTGTTTAGTGATGACTAGACTTAGCCACATTGTCTTGTACTGAATCCAGCTACGTAGTTGTTTATCCCTGCTTCAAATCCCACCCTCCATTTTCAGAAGACAAGAAGAACCCTGCAGTCTAGCAGCATCCTTCTTGGAGTGGCTGATCAGATGTACATTCGTACAGGACTAGCATAACAGGAGGGCAGTCGCCCACTCCCCCTGTTCTCCCTCAGCAACTGGAAATGTTATATCCATCAAATTAATTGCCACTGATAGCCTCTTCCATAAATGTGACTAGTCCACTGTTAGGTCAATACAACTGTGGCTTTCACTGCTGATGTGGGTTTTCTATAGCTCAGCCAGTAGAGCATGAAACTCTAAATCTCATGATCGAGTCCCATGGGGGGAGTTACAGTGGTTGGACTAGATCAATCTTGAGGTCCCTTCCAGCTCTACAATTCTATGATTAAGTTGAAGAATTTTGCTGATGCAGATTATGCTTCACTTCTTTTCTTTTTTAAAATATTTTTATTACATTTTCAGTGTTTTGTAAGCACAATATCCATACATTAATCCATATGCTCAAACATTGCTCTATCCGAGCATCGACCTCCTCCCGTCCCTTTTTCTGACTTCTGTACGTAATTACTTTATTCTTAGCATTTCTATAACCACTTCTTTACCTTCTCTCTTATTTTTGTATTTCCCTTTATTAAATGTAAATCAGTTCCTTATATTGTCATTACAAAACATTTCAACTCACAGCTACAAATGTTTTCAGATATTTACAATATTCTTTCATATATAATACAAATTTGCTCCAGTCCTTTTGATACAGTTCGTCGCGCTGATTCCGGATCTTCCCCGTCAGCTTTGCTAACCCAACATATTCCACCATCTTACTCCAACATTCTTCCAATGTTGGAATCTCCTGTGATTTTCATTTCTGGGCCAGGAGTATCCTTGTGGCCGTTGTGGCAAACATAGATTCATCTCCAATTAGAGCTAACAAAAATTTCTGATGTCCTGGAGAAGGTAACCTAATGTTGCTTAATTATTTTGCTTGTGTTTAGTAAGTTAAAGAAAAAAGAAAAGCATTCTATTTAATGATTAACCCCATAATATCACAAATATTTTAGCTGAGATAGTTGAAAGGAGGGATGAAGCATGCTTAGTGCAGTTCAGAAGCTATGTGCTGTATAATATTTTATGCAGTTAATAGTTCAATCATGGAACTCACTTCCATAGGAGGCAGTGATGGCCACCAGCTTAGATTACTTGAAAAGAGGATTAGACAAACTCAGGCAGGGCAAAATAACCCACAATATCTATGTTCCACCTCCAGTTTCAAAGGAAGTTTGCTTCCTTCCTTGAAAGCGAAAGATATTTCTCAATTTTCCACCCCATCCCTCACCAATAAATATATTTGGCTGGAAGGATTGGAGCAAACTCCTAGGGATTTCAGCACAATCCTATGCACTTTTGGTTGAAGTAATAACCATTTATTTCAAAGGGATTACAGTGCAATTCTATACCTGTCTATCTAGATGTAAGTGCCACTGATTTCAATGGGTCTTACTCACAGATAAGTCTGTATAGTTTTGTATTGCAACTTCTTCAAAGTATACTTTGGAGTTTTGGTTTCTCTGGCACTTCCCTTTATCTCCACTGCCTCAAACGCTTTTCCAGTTGAAATAACTATTATAATGCTTCACATATCTAACACCAGCCTCACATTGATGGGTAATTATGGTTCAACATAAATCTCCTCCTTGTGAATTCAATAATTCATAGCAATGTGAGGGTGATTCCTAGTGGCGAGAGTCAGGCATTGGGATCCCTGTCTCTTCCTCTTTTTTTTTTTTGCTGTTCATGGAGGGAAATGGGATGCAGTACACAGAGAAAAGAGTGCTGTATTATAGTGTGTTATTATGCTTATTATGATAAATATAAATGATTGTGTCAAATAAAAAGTTGGTTCTAAAATGTGTATCCTTCAAATCAATAGTTTGGAATGGGGAAGTATGGTATTTCCTGATATAAAGCATCAAAGTTTTGTTTTTAATGTAAAACTGCAGGCAAGCAGAGATTTGACAGTTTTTGAATGCATGGTTATGTCATCTAACCCCAATGCAAAAGGACAGATCTCTCAAATAAGTGAAATGATAAAAGAGTTAGAACAGGTGGTGAAAGATACTTGCTGGGCCTAACAATGTTTGTATGCTCAGGTACCTTAGCCTTTTTAAAACACAACATACAAAAAGTGACATTCAAAAGGCAGTCGACTTTTACGCCAATCCTATGGGCCTCCAGCTCTGACCATTTTGCTTTGTAAATGTTCTCATATCCTCCTTATACTTCAAGAGTCCATTCAACTTGGAGGCAAATTTATTTTAAAGCTGATTTAAATGCATACACCTCAGCAGTCCTGATTTGGCCGGAATGGCTACGGAATTCCTTAAGCTGTCCTGGGTTGTGCCTTGATTCCAGGGTGTCCTGATTTCTCCCTGCCAGCAGAGAAGGGCCACGGAAGTAGCTCCTGGGGTGGCAGCGGCATTGGGAAAGAGACAGGAGGGCTGCTTCCCAAAGCCTACTTAGTCCTTAAAAGGCTTTGTGGGAAAGGCCGTTTGACTCCAGGATCCTGTCAGAGTCCTCACACCTCCTGCCAGAAGCACCTCCTTTTGCTAATTCTTTCAGACCAGAAGGAAGGGGCTTACCCAACCATTGCACTGCTCCCACACCTCTGTATTGTTTAGCCTGAGCAGTAGTCGAAACCAACTCTTCATGGAAGAAGCATATACTCAAGAAGACCCTCATAATGCCTGAGTTATTAGAAGCCAATGAGGAATGAACCAACAGGTGACCTCTGGAAGAAGAAGTTGACTTGGAGGAATTCATGGGCCAAGGAAGGGTGACCAAGGATTCCAATTGGGAAGGACTGGTCCAGTGAGGAGCAGGAAATTATGAAAATAGGGAGTGCATCCTATATTTTTATATTGTAACACAAATCTCTTTTTTCATATTGGATGCAATCTTTTTAAGGAACTCTGTGGGAGTCAGCCAGGTGCCTCTTCAAGTTCAACCACATTTACACTCTCAGTAAGCAGGTACTTGTAATAAATGTGTTCCTCCCTCAGGCTTTAAGGTAAAGCTGAGCTGGAAACAAACTAATCCTAACGAGGCACAAAGTAATAAACAATTAGCATGTCACACACATGCTCTTCCCAGAAATCAGGTGAACCTGGAACCTGCTTGTATCCATGGGGCCATTCAAGTTTACACTGTCAGTTTTGTAACTTATCAGTATTTTGTTTTTAATATAGTTATGATAGCTATTTCCCCTCCAGTATGAGAACTAGTAAGCCTCTGAATATCTGTTGTTGCAGATCATAGTGGAAAATGTGATCTATAAAGGGATACACATGCATTGATGGTTACCACATCCTCTTTGTGGGTCACAAAGTGGTGTTGTCCGTTATGGATACCATCCTCGCAAGCTTCCCAACCCCGACTGACACCCCGTCGGTTCTGGCAGCAAAAGACATTGTAGAAGAACTGTCAGCAATGCAGACTTTGCTAAAAGAGCGTTTGGACTGTGCTAAAGAGGCCTATAAGATATTGTCCGATGCGCACTGACAACCCGGCACAGAGATTAATGTGGAAGATCAGGTGCGGCTGTCAAAACCTGATTTGCCACAAAAGGGCATGTTCAGGAAACTGAACCCAAAGAGTGGGCCCGTTTGAAGTTGTGGACCAGATCAACTCTCTGACTTTCTGGCTCCGATTGCCCGTGTCTATGAAGATTCACCCCTTTTTCCACAGATCAGTCTTGTCACCCGTCGTGCCTGCACACCCTTACCAGGCACCTAGACATGGTAGAAGGAGAGGAAGAGTATGAAGTAGAACAAATTCTAGACTCCAGGATGCAAAGAAAGAAGTTGCAATACCTGATTGCGTGGGGGGGGGGTGTTGACCGGAAGAAAGATCATGGGAGTATGCAGAACATGTCCATTCACCATACTTGCAAAGGGCGTTGCATACATGCCACCCCAACTGACCAAACTACTGGGATGGGTGGAGGAGGGCTCTGGAGCGGGGAGTGATGTCAGGGACTGGGCAGAGGAGGAATGGTGGAGACTGCCTCCCCAACCTGACCCTTCCAGAGAAGAAGACAGTTCAGAACTACAACAGAGGTTTGAGGGAGATCACAATTCAGAGGAGGATGAGGGGAGAAATTGCGAAATAATGGGAGAGTAGGAGGAGGCAGATCCAGAGCAGCTGGCTGACACATTATCACTAGAAAGCATTTCAGAACCACCATCTCCCTGAACCCTGCAAGCAAAGAGCTCAAAGACAAATGGCCCTAAGAGGCAACCATAGAGGGGGTGGTGCTGTTGACGAATGAGGAAGTGGGAGAGAAGGGGAGTGGAGTTTTACTCAGGACTACGCCATTTCTCCAAGAGGCTGCATTCCCAAGCATCTCCCTGTAAACATTGAATAAAAAGCAGATGGGAAGGAAATTTCCTTGTGTTATCCGTTCCTGGCAACCTGCCGTGGTTGTTGGTTCCTCTGCCACCTGACAGCTGTTAAAATATACTAGTTTAGACTTGTTTTTTTCTGTGTACATATTTTCCCAAATGTTCCCAAATTCCTAACTGACCTTCTTCTACCATCCTTTATTCCTATTTGGTAACAGGGTGCTTACTACACTGTTGTTTTATTTGTCTTAAATAAATATGTAATTCTGTATTTTTTGATCCAAACCAGTGCATCAGATCTTTTTGAGTATTCTGTGCTATATATTTTGGTGATTTAGCTCCTACTTTCTGGAATCACTCAGATGTCCTTTGTACCCACAGGTGTTCCCTGGACCTGAAGGGAAGAATTGTTAGCAAGAGTGTTGACATACTAATATTCTGGGAGTTTGGCCTTGTGTTTAAGAGCCAACAAGAGAACAAGCTCTTGAAACGATGGGTCCATTTCATAAGCTACAGGAATGAAAGAGTTGTAGATAACATCTTTTCTTGTAACCTGTTTTCAGTGATCTGACTTCTGAACGGCTTTCATCTGCATTTTAAACACGCACACACATTCCTCCCTTCCCAATCTTTCTCTTTTGCCCTTCCTTCCTTCCTTCCTTCCTTCCTTCCTTCCTTCCTTCCTTTACTTTTCCTCATATTTACCCCTTTCTTTTCTCCTCCCATTCCTGCTTTTATTGTGTTCTTCTTTTTATACACCCTAATATCATCATCATCATCATCATGACCATCATTATTGCTATTAATATTATTTAAATATACCTCTTTCTATTCATTTCCTTTGAATCGGTGTGTCTTTAGTATTTGCTTATACTAACAGAATTTCGAAGGGATGGAGAAAGGAGAAGAGAAGATTCCCTGGAAAAGACCCTGATCTTGGGAAAGATTGAAGGCACAAGGAGAATGGGATGGCAGAGTACGAGATGGTTGGACAGTGTTCTCAAAGCTACTAACATGAGTTAGTAGACCAAACTGAGGTAGGCAGAGGAAGACAGAAGTGCCTGGCATGCTCTGGTCCATGGGGTCATGAAGAGTTGGACACGACTAAACAACGGAATATGTATGCAATCACATCTAACAAAATGTGGCATTTTCCGTCTTGTTTATTTTCAATGTTTCATTATTTAGGAAACCACAAAAGCAGAGTTGGGGGTGTGTGTGGAGATGACAAGGCATTGGTACAGTATGTATCAAAAACACATGGTGATAAGTATTGGTCTGTGCTTTAAAAATAAAATAACATAAAATAAAATAAAAGACTTAATGTGCTGTCAAGTGGTAGTGGTGGGGAATCTCAAGCTGGTGCCAGTATCCAGGTAGAGAGGTGGTGAAGTGGGCATCTCCCAGGGTGAGAGGCAGGGTGAGAAAAGAAATGTTCCAAGGTGAAAATGGGGAGGGCCTGTCATTGGGAGCCAGGGACGGTGCTTGTGACTTGTCAATGCTGTGACTTTTTGCAAAGCATTTTGAGGTTGAATCTCAAGGGGTGTCCAGAGCACTGTCTAGCCCTGTTGTGTTGGATGAGTATCAGTTGGTAAGATTCAAGGACATTGCATCTTGCCCCTCTTGTCTGAGGAAAAGGAGCAGGGAGGGGACAGCTGACTGGGTCAGGGAGGTGATTAATGCCTCCTTGCAATACATGGGGGTCCCTGCCTACTTGAAGGAAGCAGTAGTGTGTCATCATCACAGATGGGTTATGTGGATGCTCATCCCCAGGTAATTTCATAGTGGCCCTTGGAGGTGGGCCTTCTTAGATGGGACTTATGGGGTGGAGTGTCATATGACATCATCAATCAAACTCTATGGCAGTGGGACATAAGCAATTGACAGGAGGTAGTATCCTTATACTACTAATGCCTTGGCCTGTAGATTAGTGTCAGAAGAGATGAGCTGACTGAGTCCAGGAATGATACACCATTGACTGGAAAACTGAACCTGAATCCTGATACTGAAGCTCCACCATGATTGCCCCAAGGGTCCTGTAACTTTCAGCCTACATGCTTCTCCATTCCGAAGTATTCATCTGAAAGAAGACTTGGTGTTTTTAATCAATTGGTAATGGAAGAAAAACTATAACTTAATTATGAAAATACAGGATGATTATAATGGCAATAGTACAGGATCAGTGCTATTTTTTCAAGATTTACAGGTGCAAGAGCTCACAATGGAATTCTTCCTTGTTCTCTTAAAATGGTAATGGCACCCACCTGAAAGGTGCCGGAGTTGAAAAGATGCCCCGAGTTAAATTCTTCAGAGGAGAAACCTCTTATCTAAGAAAACATTCAATTTTAATAATGATTTTAGCTGTGTAATGTATTTTATTATGTTTTTATCCCGTTTTATGTATTTTATCTTTTGTAATATCTTCGGCTAAACCAATAAATATTAATCACATTTGAATCTGAAAGAAACATCCAAGAACCAGCATTTTATTTCCCATAACCATTTATTTTGTATTGTAATAATCATAATGAAAACTTAACTGCTTTTTAATGATACACTACAGGGCTCTTTGAAGTTAGAACCCCCAAATTCCGACCCCTTTTTCTCTACCACTTGCTTCCCTTTATCTCCACCAAAAGCAAAAAAGAAAGAACTAGACTTCCTGAGTCCTGAATTTCACCACTAGGCCTCCAGTTCCCCTCATTGCCTACACTGTGCAAATTACCCTTCATGTTCAGGCTGGTGTGATATTCGTGAAGCATTATAACATCTTTCTCGCTGAACTAAAAGGACATATTTCCCTACTCCAACTCTCTTTCCTTTTTTTCGGATGCGACAAAAATCTGTTGTTCCACAGCCTTGGAAAGAAAAATTGTTGTGGATAAAAAAAGCTGGAAAAAAGGAAAGAAATGCTGACATTAGTCCTTTATCCAGGGACTAAAAGATTGTACCTGTGATGGTGAATGAGAATTTAATAAGTTAATTTTAAAATATGTATATTTCAGAAATCTGAACAATATTATAATTTCATCCAAACATGAATATGCAAGAATACTACTACTACTAATTTATTATTTATACCCCACCCATCTGGCTGGGTTTCATAATTTTCACCATTAGTGGTTTGGGTAAAAAAATAACTCTTATGTAATTCAAAATTGCCATCATACCCAAAGGAGTCTCAAGAAATGAAGATTATTAATAAACAGGCTATATTTATAAAATATATTGAAATTAGAGGATTTGAAAACAAGCCTTGAGTATGTGGATCTGGCATTAATCAAGCTGGGGGTGCACTCCATTGTCTCTCAGGACGGTTGGGTGCCAGCTGAGGCTCCCTCATTGCCGCACTATGATCTAAGCATCCAGAGGATCCTCCTTTTATTTTACCATATCTATTTTCATTTCAAACTCATCTAACATGAAGTAGGTGAAAAGGGGGAATCCCAAGAGCCAATCAGGAACTCCCCGCAGAATTCTTACTCAGCCCTCAAAAGAGATACTAGCAAAAGCCCAAGCTGTAAAAGGGCAGGAGAAGGATGAGAAGAAAGAATGTATGGCAAAGGCAGCTCAAATGGCCTGGACTCTGCCTCTTCCCTCATGGGGCAAATCAGCCCATATGCCCCTCCTCCATTCATTCCAAATCCCCTCTTCTTTCCAGAAAGGAGGGATTTGGCAAATTTGTCCCCTCTCAAAACATCATTATTCATTAAAACTATGTTGATATGGAGCTATGCATCTAAGACTGGATCTAGACACATCAAAAAAGTGATTCAGTTTAATACGTTGTAAACTTCATACATGGAAATCCCATTGGTGAAAGATGGGACTCCACAACATCAATTCCATAATGTTGTAACGCATATAAAGTGCTTCATATTTTTAAGAATGTAGCTAACTCATGACATCAGCAAAATGATGTATGCTTTTGGAAAGGAACATAGCCTCCCTCTTTTCCTCCCCCTGTGTATCCCCTAAAACCATTCTGGGAGTTTCCACAATTGTGGAGCAGATTTTGGGAGGAAACAGAGCACATGCAGGCAGAAGAGCCCAGATATTCGGTTGCACAACTGTAAATCCTTGCACTGAAGGTCTGAGTTAGCCAGATACTGCTCATTGTCACAGAATTTGAGGAAATCTATTACATTCATTTTACATAATAAATGTTTTTTGAGCAAGAGGGACATAGTTTGTCCTGGACTGGATCTCATTGGTGGAGAGATTCAGAAGCAACTGGGGTGGAGCAATCAATGCACTTTTTACTTTTGTTTGGAAGGGTATTTTATATGCATATCTCACTTTTAACCCTCCTTCTGTACAAGCCAGTGGCATTATGAGAGATAAAAGACACAGTCCAGGCAGGCAAAACACTAAGGAAGGGTGCAGAGTGGGACCAGTGAGAGATGCGTTTCCTCTCACTTTTACAGCATCATGAAAGGGAAAGGGGGGGCAAGAAGGAAAACAGGAGTGAGTCTCTATGACCCAGCCGAAGACTAGGCCTTTCCCCCGTTTGACTAGCAGTGTTACCTCTAGTAAAAACTCCTTTAAAATCCACACACTTGGTCTCATTCTCAAGGCAGTTGACGGTCTTCTCACTTTTACACTTTGTGTTTCCTTTGGAGAAGCAGGCTGGACACTGCAGACCATTTTCAACCATCATGTTCCGATCAGGAACTGCCAAGATCACAAATATACGGAGCATGTTAATGGTTTTGTCTGTTTTTGTATCTGTGTGTGATAATTCACTTATTTTGCCAATTAAAAGACTGATCAGGACCAGCTCAAGGCTGATTTAGGAGGACACTTGGATAAACTATATGGGTTGTAAGGTCAATATTTGAAACAATTGAACGTTAACTTGAAGGGACCATAAAATGTTCATGAGCCTAGGTATCCAATTATTCTGTTTGAAATAGATCATTCACAGGCTAAAAAGCATAGGGAATGTTATAAAGGTGTCTTAAACTTTGTATTGAGTGATGTGGGTGGCGCTGTGGGTTAAACCACAGAACCTAGGACTTGCCGATCAGAAGGTCAGTGGTTCGAATCCCCGCAATGGGGTGAGCTCCCATTGCTTGGTCCCTGCTCCTGCCAACCTAACAGTTCGAAAGCATGTCAAAGTGCAAGTAGTTAAATAGGTACCGCTCCGGCGGGAAGGTAAACAGTGTTTCTGTGCGCTGCTCTGGTTTGCCAGAAGCGGCTTAGTCATGCTGGCCACATGACCCGGAAGCTGTCTGTGGACAAACGCCGGCTCCCTTGGCCTATAGAGTGAGATGAGCACCACAACCCCAGAGCCGGTCATGACTGGACCTAATGGTCAGGGGTCCCCTTTACCCTTTACCTAAACTTTGTATTCTTGGCCCAGGTCTTTTTGGGGGGACTTACCCACTGAGTTAATTAACCTAGGCCAAGGTCTTAATTTTGGCTTGTTAGACACCTCTTGATTCTAGCAAATTATCTTGATGTATGTCAGAAGCAATCTACTTGTGAGGTGACCATCTGCAGAAGTGGGTCATTAAAATAACAGATTAGCACAGCAACACATCAAAGGAATGGAGGCTGCTCCCTGTGTAATTGGGTTAAGTTTTATTAGAATATGAGGGATGTGACCGTTCTCAGGAAAAGACAAGCTTCCAAAACAAGAATGCTACTGTGCCTATGAGAGGGACAGATCTCCTTTTTGGGGACACCTTCATTGTAGGATTCAGGTTGTATATATTTATAAATAAAAAATAAATCATAAAGGCACCACAATGTCAGCTGTGTATTTTGGTCCCACAAGAAACACAGACCCTGAGTTGAAGCACGCCTGGTACCCCTAGAATCTCAAATCACTTGGATATAGGGGTGATGTGTAACAACATCTTAACATCCAGTAAAAATATGGCTGGGACAAGGGGCACTGGCACTGTGCAGGATCAGATCCTCCCACCTATCAGAAGGAGGATCTGATCCTGCAGATTGCTGCTACAAGGGGCAGGAATAAGGAGAGGCCTTTTTGGAAAGACAACCCATCCCTTCTCAGCTGCCCAGTAGGTTCATCTTTTTCACAATTTCTCCTCATGCCTGCCTCTCCATCCTGCCTGCCTCTACCCCCCTAATAGTCCTGGAGCTGCTCAACTGAACCTGTATCCATGTGGGGCTGTCTCACCCCATTTGAATGAGCTTCAGGTTCTCTGAGTACTGCTAATATACTAAGGATCCAGGCCTTCACCAAATCGCTAGATTGCGCTTTGCACATGTGCAGAAGCGCAGAAGCGCCGAATCGCAACCCACATGTGCACAGACGCGCCGCTGCGGGTTGCTAACGTGCCTCCTGCATGGATCACGTTCGCAATCCGAGCGTCCACTGTATAATGAAATGGGAAAAATATTTAGAGTAACTTTTGTAAAACAAAAAACCAGCAGCCATTTAAATAGGTATTATAGGAGCAGAGGTTCCAAAAGACCAGAAGAAATTGTTTGTGTATGTTACAACGGCCGCCTGGACATTGCTAGCCCAAAGATGGAAAGAGGAAGCAATCCCTACCAAAGAAGATGGGCAAACCAAGTTAATGGACTATGCTGAAATTGTGAAATTAATTGGAAAGCTCAGAAACCAAGATGATGAGAAATTTTAAAAAGAATGGGAAATGTTTATTATATATTTACAAAAGTACTGTAAACATCTTAATACATTGGCAGGTTTTTAAAAACACTTGTAATTTTAGAGACGGTACAGGAAACTTGAGGTTAAAATACAAATTTGGAGTAGAAAGGATATGCAGTTAAAAAGATTTTCTTTTCTTTTCTCTTTAATTTTTTGATGTAGTGTTTGTTCTCTTTTGTTTATATGCGATGCTTGTTACACTTGCAGAAAACCCAATAAAAACATTATTTCTTTTAAGAAAAGGATTCTAAAATGATGCAGAAACTTACGGCTGAGAGTTTCACTGTTACACAGATCAGTGTTGCAGCAGTGCCTCTTCAACTGAAAGAATTTGCCATCTGCTGCAGTGAAGCTGTAATCACCTGAGAAGCAATAGTGGGATGACGAGCACCAATTCGAAAGTTGCACTCGGGGATCCACTATGAAAAAGAATTTGAAAGAAATATTTAGTTCGGGGGGCGAGATGCAGATTTATTGCGTCTAAGGCACATTCATTGTAATGGTTCCAGGTTTCTACGTTGCCTGAATCAAGACCATTTCAAACTGACAATATGGAAAATTATTATTAAATTTGGCAATGGAATGTATGCAGAACTTCATTTCAGGTCAAATTTGTAGCACAAAGACTCATGCCTTCCTCTATGCATCTGATAATGCATGTGACATACACTGCACTCTCTCTACTAGTTGGTTGTAACAGTTTGCAGGTTGGGAAGAATGCTTCCCTGAACTCTTGTTCCCAATGCAAGACACAGCTTTTGCATAGTTTTTATAGATCTGTGAAAGGACTCTTTATTTTAAGGTCATTTATGGCAAAGGGGATGTTCAGCTTATATTCCAGGCTTATTGTCCTAGTTTGTCCTAGTTTGATAACCAAAACTAATCTGGAATTCACTGGTGTGGGTCAATAGGGATTTCTGGTTGATGCAAATTGAGTTCTTCAAGCTTGGCGATCAGCTCCCAGATTCGGCCACTGGTTGTGATCAGGTGATGTTAAATTCCCCATTTTCATATGCAAGCCATTCCTTACTTCAGATGTTGTTTAACTACATCTCCCATCTTCCCTGACTGGTGGCCAGGCTAGCTGAGGCTGATGGGAGTCCTAATTCATCTATAGCTGAAGTGTCACAGTTTCCTCACCTCACTTTTTTCATAGGTGAGTTGCCCCAGCATATACTTCTCTATGCTATTAGAACCCTTAAAGTTCACCTATCTTAACCTGGATCTAATCCAACAGCAAAAGACAAAGTCTTACTTATATTTGTTCGCAGAGCACTAGCAACACAGGAATCTTGGTTGGAGTCACAAGTTATTTCCGCATAGCCACGATCTGTCAGTCCAGTCCTGTTATAGGCAATTATGCACTTCCTAGCTAATGCTGAGGACAGGAGCAAAAGATTACTTCATAGATTATTATTACCATTACCATTATTATTATTTGGTGTTGTGGTTTGCTTAATGAGATCCAGAGGAGGAGGTGATAGTGAATTAAAACTTTTAAATTAAAAGGGGTTCAATTTAATAAGCATTTTAATAGAATAATATGAAATGATATGAGTAAAACACTCATTAATTAAAGCTCTTGAAGCCATTGACCAGATCACTGGTTTAAATATTTCCAAGAGGTGGGGAGGTGAACCCTCCCTTTCCCATGGCCAACTTTTCCTCCCATCCCGACTCCCACTTAATTACATTTTCTTCCCAATATTTGGTTACAAGCTTAGAACAGAGCATAAATTGACTGAGAAGAAGACTCTCAGTGGCTACAAATCATGATGGCTATGTACTGCCCCCAATATAAAAAGTAGCATATTTCAGACATAAGTTGCTGGAACCCACAGTAAGACAGAGTGTTGCAGCTTTGCTGAGGTCCTAATTGTGTGCTCCCCTTGGTCAATGGGTTGGCCAGTGTGAGGACAGGATCCGGGACCAAGGGTGAACAAATCTATCAGTTTCGCTTGCTCTCAGTTTCAATTTTTTCAAATTTATTTATCTGCAGCCAAGCTCAAGGCTGTGTACTTGGTTTTCCCCTCCCCATTTTATCCTCAGAAGATTCCTGTGAGGTAGGTTAAGCTGAGGGATAGTGCCTGGTCTAGGATCCCCCAGTGAGCTTTGTGGCTCAGTAGGGATTCAAACCCTGGCCTCCTGGATCCTCGTCTAACACTCTCATCACAACAGCAAACTGGCTCTCTTAAATTCAGCTCCCCAGATTTCCACAATCAATGAGTAGTAGTAGCAAAACTGGATCCTCAGCAGTGGGTTTCTGTGATCTGTTCCAAGAGGATGGCTTCTTTCTTATTAAAATGTATTTAATTTCTTCCTGCTATGGCCATACTTTGTTTTCTCCCCTTTCCTTTCCTAAGCAAGTTTTACTCTCCATTCCATTGGAATTACTATTCTGTCCTATTTTCTAAGTCCTATTTTCTCCCCCTCTCCCATTGAAGAAAAGATTGTTCACCTTTTTGGCACTTTCCCTGCATTTTGAAATCATATCCAACATTTTCATCTGACCATCTCTTGCCTTTGCACATCCCCCATCTGTTTCCACACCTAACCATGTGTCTCTCTCTCTCTGTGTGTGTATAAACACACAAACATATATAGACACACACACACATCAACAAACAAAACACACACAGAGAGAGAGAGAGATCCTTGATTTGTGTGTTTTGCTGGAACTCAATAGAAATAAACTCGTGACTTGACTCTCCCCTACTTTCTCTTGGTAACCCAGCAGTCCTTGCTCTCTATGGTGTTGATCTACACTCCTAACTCCCCTTCCCTCCCAAGCAGCAAGTTCTCCTCAGTGTCTTCTAAAGATCATCAAATGTTCCCCATCCTACCTGGAGAAAGCAGGGCCGAGAGGAGGCATGCTCTGAGGAGTGCCTTCATCATTCTAGAAAGATTAGAAGACTCAGAGCAGAGAAGGATCATCAAATGAATTGATGCAGGTAGAAGCTTGCCTGGAGAGATTTATAGGCCATGGATTCATGTCGGAGGCAACACTTGGGAACAAATAGTTCAGTGAGGTCTGGAAATGGGGATTGTTTGTTCATTACAAAGATAAAGAGGGACATATTAAAATTCAAAGCTCACTGTTGGAATTGTCTAAATTATTTCTCTATAATCTCATTACTTGTTAATAGACACCTCACAGATTTATTCATAATAATAATAATAATAATAATAATAATAATAATAATAATTTTCCCCACCCATCTGACTGGGTCACCCCTGCCGCTCTGGGTGGCTTCAAGTATATGCAGAAACATTCTTCTTCTTCTTCTTTGGCGATCACTTGAAGCCTTGTAAGATTGTCTTCTATAAACACGGTTTTAACAATGAGTCTGTAAGTGACTGTGGAGGCCAATTCTGGACCCACACGTCCTTCCACTGTGGGGACATTGGTTCCCGGGCAGGAGTTGATCATGGTGTGGATTTGCCAAGCATGCCTTCCTCTTAGCACGTTTCTCCATTGTGTCCTGAGTTTGAGTGTCTTCAAAGCCCATGACACCTTTGGTAAAGGCTGTTCTCCAACTGGAGCGCTCACAGGCCAGTATTTCCTAGTTGTCTGTGTTTATACTACTTTTTTTTTTTTTAGATTTGCCTTGAAACCGTCTTTTAACCTCTTTTGTTGACCACCAGCATTACACTTTCCATTTTTAAGTTTGGAATAGAGTAATTGCTTTGGAAGACGATAATCAGGCATCCCCACAACATGAGCAGTCCAACAAAGCTGATGTTGAAGAATCATTGCTTCAACACTGGTGATCTTTGCTCCATCCAGTACACTGATATTGCTTTGCCTGTCTTCCCAAGTGATGTGTAAGATTTTTCGGAGACACCGTTGATGGAATATTTCAAGAACTTGGAGATAGCATTTGTAAGTGGTCCATGTTGCACAAGCATACAGTAAGGTTGGTAGTACAATGGCTTTGTAAACAAGCATTTTTGTTTCCCTGCGAATGTCCTGGTCCTCAAACACTCTACACTTCAATCAGGAGAAAGCTGCACTTGCAGAGCTCAGGCAATGCTGGATTTTGGCATCAATGTTGACCCTTATGGAAAGATAACTGCCCAGGTAGGAGAAGTTGTATTCTAAAGGTTGGGAGGTCATTCCACAGTGTGGGCACCACTACCTAAACTCACTTCTCAAATTGAGAGAACTGCCAGAACATGCCAACCGAAACGGTTGTTATGCCCTTCTAAATCTAATAGCTCGTTATTTTTAAGATGACCCTAGTCTGTTATCCAAGAAAAGCAGACTGTTTCATAATATAATTTTAGGTCAGACATGCCAAAAAAACACCCTTTCTTTAAGGTCAATAAGAAGTGTGTGCTTTATTATTGGTCTGTTTCCAGACCAAATGAATTTAGATATTTCCCTCTGCCAGTTTTCAGTGCAGCTTGTTTTCCATATAACTGGAATGGCTTGAAACAAAAAAAAAAGCATCTTTGGTAAAATATTTAATTTAACAGCCAAAATATGTCCCACAAAAGATAATTTTAATTTACTCCAAATTTCCATATTCCTTTTAACTTTGGACCATGCCTTGATGTAATCATCTTCATAAAGATTAATATTTTTTGTGTTAACCATATTCCCAACAATTTTATTTTTTGGCAGACTTTTAGATGTGTTATCCTTTCAATTTCATCTTTTTCCAATTGGGAGAGATTTTTTGCCATTAATTTTGTATTGGATTTGTTCAATTTAAACCCCAATACCTTCCCAAAGTTGTTAATTATTTAATTATTTCCAAGGTTTTAATAAGACTCTCTCTGGGATTTTCGGTTGTGATGATAAGGTCATCTGCAAATGCCCGCAATATATATATATATATATATATATATATATATATATATATATATATGTATGTATATGTATATGTATATATAAAATTATATTCTCCCCAGCCGCATGATTCAGAATAACATCAGAAATATTAGAAATGTGTTGGAATATTTGGAACTACGAATTGACAAACCAGCAATTTTAATGGCAGTCGACGCGGAGAAAGCATTCGATAACATCGCCTGAAGATTTATGACAATTATGTTGCAACATATGGAGTTTAAAGATCTGTTCTGTACCAGAATCCAGACTATCTATACCAAACAAATGGCAAAAATTATAATAAATGGGAATAGATCAGAAAAATGTGAAATTAATAAAGTGACGAGACAGGGATGTCTGTTCTCTCCGTTAATATTCATTTTAGTAATGGAAGTCCTACATAAGAAAATCAGAGAGGGGAAAAAATATCAAGGGAATAACATTGGGGAATAATATATACATTTAAGGAAATATATAGCATTCCTTTTCCTTTAAATTATGCTATTTGAGCAGGGGGAACACATTTTGTCCTGGACTGCATCCCAGTGGTGGAGAGATCCAAATGTAACTGGGGTGAAGCCATGAATGCACTTTTTACTTTTGTTCAGAAGGGTATTTTATATACACATCTTGCTCTGAATCCTCCTTCTGGAGAAGCAAGTGGCATTATGAGAGTTTAAGGACAAAGTCCAGGCAGGCAGAACACTAAGGAAGGGTGCAGAGTGTGGCCAGTGAGAGATGTGGCCCCTCTCACTTTTGAAAGGGAAAGGAAGGGGCAGGAAGTGGGAGCAGGAGAGCAGGAGAGAATCTGTGTGACCTAGCCAATGATTAGACCTTTCCCCCTTTTCTGAGTAGCAACTTTACTTGTAGAAAAGCCTCCTTTAAAATCAGCTGGGTCTCATTCTCAAGGCAGTTGACAGTCTTCTCACTTTTTTCTTTCCTTTGGAGAATCAGGCTGGGCACTGCAGACCATTTTCAGCCAGCATGTTGTGATCAGGAGATGCCAAAATCAAAAGGCTAGCAAACATGTTAATGCTTTTGTCAGTTTTTGTATCTCTGAGTTATATTAATGGAATCCACCCTAGGACCTTACAGTTTTGGTGGGGCAGCAGCAAGTAATATTTGATGAAAATATGATCTAGAAACAACGTGGATTCAGGACTGTCCACCATTACTCTCTGAGATGAACGACCATTACTCTCGTTCGAACACCATTACTCTCTGAAATGAACGACCTTTACATGATGGGGGGTGAGGAAGTGTGAACTTTCCTTTCTTTCTGAATCTCTCTGAAGATTTTCATGTCATCAATTATGGTGTCGCCTCTCTGAAAATATACAATCTTGGTCTATTTCTGAGTTAACGGAATCTGTAACCTGAAGCATATGTGACCTGAAGCGCATGTAACCCACTGTATCTACATAGCAATTTTAAAGCAGGAACTCCTTAAAGAATCCTAAAAGGTTTTGGATATTGAGAATACAGATGATTGTCTGTTTGCAAATGAGGCAGCTGCAGCAAATATTGGTACAGGGCAGAAGGGAAGGTGTCAACTCTCCCTGGTAGGGATACTGCAGGACAATGAACAGTAACTTCTTCTAAGAAGACTGAAAAGTCTATTGAAATCATATGACTGTGTCCATCATTAAAGCAGAACAACTAATTTAGTGCTATGGTTGTTCTGCTGCAAGGACTGTGTGCTTGAATGGCTTGTGATAATACAGTGGTACCTCGGGTTACATACGCTTCAGGTTACACACTCGGCTAACCCAGAAATAGTGCTTCAGGTTAAGAGCTTTGCTTCAGGATAAGAACAGAAATCGTGCTGCGGCGTCGCAGCAACAGCAGGAGGCCCCATTAGCTAAAGTGGTACTTCAGGTTAAGAACAGTTTCAGGTTAAGTACAGACCTCCGGAACGAATTAAGTACTTAACCCGAGGTACCACTGTAATCCTAAATCTCTTCCCACAACGGCTAACACTGCCAAACATATTCTTCAGTGCCAGACTGTAGCCCTCATTTGCTACAGAATGCTAATACTATCACATCCAAGGTCTATGTGAAGTTGCTGGGTCCTTGGTGTCAGATTGTTGGGACAGGGAAAGATACTTTGACTCAGCTGATCTGTTCGGTGATGACTGTCCTTAGCCACATTGTCTTGAATTGAACCCAGCTAGTTGTTTATACCTGCTTCAAATCCCATCTTCCATTTTCAAAAGATAAGAAGAACCCTGAAGTACAGAAGAATCCTTCTGGGAGCAGCTGTTCAGATATCCATGGGTGCAGGACTATCATGACAGGAGGGCAGTAGCCCCAGGGCCGTCTTTAGCCCCACTCTAACTGTGCGGGTGTGGCAGCAGTGACCCTGGGCCCTCATGCCTCTTTCCACATCTGGCAGACTAGCAGTGGCTCTGGCTGTGCCCTTTTTTTGCTCTTAATGATAGGTCAGCCCTAACAGGAGGCTTTTAAGTATCTCCTTCATCTCTTTCTTTTGCTCTTGGATGCAGAGCAATAGCCTCATTTCATAGCGAATGCAGGGGGGAGGCAGCCAGGAAAAGCCCCCAAGAGCCGCACACAAGCTCCGTGCGCTCTTGGGGACTTTTCCCCAGGAGGGAGAAGGGACTGACTGGCCGCATCAGTCCTTTCTCCCACCTCGTAGAAAAGCCCACAGGAGCCACGCACCCTTTAAAGAGCGTGTGGCTTCTGCCGGTTTTGCGAGAGGTGGGGGAATTCCCCAACCTCCCAGAAAAGCCAGCATAAGCCGCGCAGCCCCTTTAAAGAGCACACGGCTTTTGCGGGGCCACTCTTGGGGGCTTTTCCCCAAGGAGGGACAAGGGACTGACTGGCTGTGTCAGTCCCTTCTCCCTCCTCGTAGAAAAGCCCACAGAAGCCGTGTGCTCCTTAAAGGGTGTGTGGCTCCTGTGGACTTTTGCAGGAGATGGGGGAATTCCCCCACCTCCCTCAAAAGCAGGGAGAAGGTCTGGGAGAAGAGCACAGGCTGTGTGCTTCTGTCCGCTTCTCCCCAAACTGTGGGCTTTTGCGGGAGGTGGGGGAATTCCCCCACCCGCAAAAGAAGGAAGAAGGTCTGGGAGAAGCGCACAGGCTGCCGGCAGCCTGTCTGCTGCTCGCTGAGCTGGGGGGGGGGGGAATCATATTTTTTCCCTTGATTTCCCCCTCTGAAAACTAGGTGGGCCCTATGGTCAGGTGCGCCCTATGGAGCGAAAAATACGGTAATATAAAATTTAAATTCTGACGGCACCCAATAAAGGAGCTGAGAACCAAAAAAGGCAATGGCAAAGCCCAGAAGCCACCTACAAGAAACCTCCTCAATACAGTCTCCATCTAAGGATTCCTCTTCTAAAGAAGAGAAAAGCCTGGATACTAGATCCATCCCAGCAAGGCTGCAAAGTATAGGATGAGCTGTGCTTAAAATGTGCACATGGCTGCAATGGAGGTTTCAACCAGTAAAACTGATCCACACAGAAAAAAGGAGGGTAACTCAGTGGCAGCAAAGCAATCACTTCAGGGGCAGGCAAGTAAGGCTGAGGTAGAAAGCAGAGTGATACCTCTGGATACGAAATCTTCTGGCTACGAATGATTCGGGTTACGAACTCCGCTAACCTGGATGTAGCTGCTCCTGGTTGCAAACTTTGCCCCAGGATGCGAATGGAAATCGCGCGCAGCAGGAGGTCCCATTAGTGAAAGTGTGCCTGAGGATAAGAATGAATTTAGTTCTTAACCAGAGGTACCACTGTAAGGTAATGTTACTGCAGGACCACAAACAGCTCCAAATGAGCAAATTGCTCCAAGAAGGCTGCAAAGTCAATTGAGGCCATGTGACTATGCTCATCATTAAAAATAGAAAAAATAATTCTGATCCAATTCCTCTGTTTTTGCCTTCGCTTACTGAGTTGGAAGGAACAATATACTTTTTCTCTTCTTCCAGGCTACTAATCAAAGTGCAATCAAAGCCTCAAGGTACTGCTCAAGTGACTGCTCAGCTGGCAAAGCTAGACATAGCTCAGGTCTGTTGAAAGGTGCCAGGGACACACTGGTAGGCACTTAATAGAATACAGTGACTCTAAGATTATTACTGAGAGCTGATTAAATCATTTTACTGAACTTTGCCCCTCCTTGTTCTAATAGTGTCAGATTGTTGTGAAAGGCAGAGGATACTTTGAGCCAGCTGATTTGTTTAGTGATGACTAGACTTAGCCACATTGTCTTGAACTGAATCCAGCTACGTAGTTGTTTAACCTTGCTTCAAATCCCACCCTCCATTTTCAGGACAAGAAGAACCCTGCAGTCTAGCAGCATCCTTCTTGGAGTGGCTGATCAGATGTCCATTGGTACAGGACTATCATAACAGGAGGGCAGTCGCCCACTCCCCCTGTTCTCCCCCAGCAACTGGAAATGGTATATCCATCAAATTAATTGCCACTGATAGCCTCTTCCATAAATGGGACTAGGCCACTGTTAGTTCAATTCAACTGTGGCTTTCACTGCTGAAAGTGGGTTTTCTATAGCTCAGCCAGTAGAGCATGAAACTCTAAATCTCATGAACGAGTCCCATAGGGGGAGTTACAGTGGTTGGACTAGATCAATCTTGAGGTCCCTTCCAGCTCTACAATTCTATGATTAAGTTGAAGAATTTTGCTGATGCAGATTATGCTTCACTTCTTTTCTTTTTTAGAATATTTTTATTACATTTTCAGTGTTTTGTAAGCACAATATCCATACATTAATCCATATGCTCAAACATTGCTCTATCCAAGCATCGACCTCCTCCCGCCCCTTTTTCTCACTTCAGTACGTAATTACTTTATTCTTAGCATTTCTATAACCACTTTTTTACCTTCTCTGTTATTTTTATATTTCCCTTTATTAAATGTAAATCAGTTCCTTATATTGTCATTACAAAACATTTCAACTCACAGCTACAAATGTTTTCAGATATTTACAATATTCTTTCATATATAATACAAATTTGCTCCAGTCCTTTTGATACAGTTTGTCGCGCTGATTCCGGATCTTCCCCGTCAGCTTTGCTAACTCAACGTATTTCACCATCTTACTCTGCCATTCTTCCAATGTTGGAATCTCCTGTGATTTTCATTTCTGGGCCAGGAGTATCCTTGTGGCCGTTGTGGCAAACATAGATTCATCTCCAATTAGAGCTAACAAAAATTTCTGATGTCCTGGAGAAGGTAACCTAATGTTGCTTAATTATTTTGCTTGTGTTTAGTAAGTTAAAGAAAAAAGAAAAGCATTCTATTTAATGATTAACCCCATAATATCACAAATATTTTAGCTGAGATAGTTGAAAGGAGGGATGAAGCATGCTTAGTGCAGTTCAGAAGCTATGTGCTGTATAATATTTTATGCAGTTAATAGTTCAATCATGGAACTCACTTCCATAGGAGGCAGTGATGGCCACCAGCTTAGATTACTTGAAAAGAGGATTAGACAAACTCAGGCAGGGCAAAATAACCCACAATATCTATGTTCCACCTCCAGTTTCAAAGGAAGTTTGCTTCCTTCCTTGAAAGCGAAAGATATTTCTCAATTTTCCACCCCATCCCTCACCAATAAATATATTTGGCTGGAAGGATTGGAGCAAACTCCTAGGGATTTCAGCACAATCCTATGCACTTTTGGTTGAAGTAATAACCATTTATTTCAAAGGGATTACAGTGCAATTCTATACCTGTCTATCTAGATGTAAGTGCCACTGATTTCAATGGGTCTTACTCACAGATAAGTCTGTATAGTTTTGTATTGCAACTTCTTCAAAGTATACTTTGGAGTTTTGGTTTCTCTGGCACTTCCCTTTATCTCCACTGCCTCAGACGCTTTTCCAGTTGAAATAACTATTATAATGCTTCACATATCTAACACCAGCCTCACACTGATGGGTAATTATGGTTCAGCATAAATCTCCTCCTTGTGAATTCAATAATTCATAGCAATGTGAGGGTGATTCCTAGTGGTGAGAGTCAGGCATTGGGATCCCTGTCTCTTCCTCTCTTTTTTTTTCTGTTCATGGAGGGAAATGGGATGCAGGACACAGAGAAAAGAGTGCTGTCTATCATTGTGGTTATTATGATAAATATAAATGATTGTGGCAAATAAAAAGTTGCTTCTAAAATGTGTATCCTTCAAATCAATAGTTTGGAATGGGGAAGTATGGTATTTCCCGATATAAAGCATCAAAGTTTTGTTTTTAATGTAAAACTGCAGGCAAGCAGAGATTTGACAGTTTTTGAATGCATGGTTATGTCATCTAACCCCAATGCAAAAGGACAGATCTCTCAAATAAATGAAATGATAAAAGAGTTAGAACAGGTGGTGAAAGAGACTTGCTGGGCCTAACAATCTTTGTATGTTCAGTTACCTTAGCCTTTTTAAAACACAACATACAAACAGTCATATTCAAAAGGCAATGGACTTTTACGCCAATCCTATGGGCCTCCAGCTCTGACCATCTTGCTTTGTACATGTTCTCATATCCTCCTTACACTTCAAGAGTCCATTCACCTTGGAGGCAAATTTATTTTAAAGCTGATTTAAATGCATACGCCTCAGCAGTCCTGATTTGGCCGGAATGGCTACGGAATTCCTTAAGCTGTCCTGGGTTGTGCCTTGATTCCAGGGTGTCCTGATTTCTCCCTGCCAGCAGAGAAGGGCCACGGAAGCAGCTCCTGGGGTGGCAGCAGCATTGGGAAAGAGACAGGAGGGCTCCTTCCCAAAGCCTACTTAGTCCTTAAAAGGCTTTGGGGGAAAAGCCGTTTGACTCCAGGATCCTGTCAGAGTCCTCACACCTCCTGCCAGAAGCACCTCCTTTTGCTGCTTCTTTCAGACCAGACGGAAGGGGCTTACCCAACCATTGCACTGCTCCCACACCTCTGTATTGTTTAGCCTAGGCAGTAGTCAATACCAACTCTTCATGGAAGAAGCATATACTCAAGAAGACCCTCATAATGCCTGTGTGATTAGAAGCCAATGAGGAATAAACCAACAGGTGACCTCTGGAAGAAGAAGTTGACTTGGAGGGATTCATGGGCCAAGGAAGGGTGACCAAGGATTCCAATTGGGAAGGACTGGTCCAGTGAGGAGCAGGAAATTATGGAAATAGAGAGCGCTTGCTTTCCCAGAAATCCTATATTTTTATATTGTAACACAAATCTCTTTTTTCATATTGGATGCAATCTTTTTAAGGAACTCTGTGGGAGTCAGCCAGGTGCCTCTTCCAGTTCAACCACATTCACACTCTCAGTAAGCAGGTACTTTTAATAAATGTGTTCCTCCCTCAGGCTTTATGGTAAAGCTGAGCTGGAAACAAACTAATCCTAATGAGGCACAAAGTAATAAACAATTAGCATGTCACACACATGCTCTTCCCAGAAATCAGGTGAACCTGGAACCTGCTTGTATCCATGGGGCCATTCAAGTTTACACTGTCAGTTTTGTAACTTATTAGTATTTTGTTTTTGATATAGTTATGATAGCTATTTTCCCTCCAGTATGAGAACTAGTAAGCCTCTGAATATCTGTTGTTGCAGATCACAGCGGAAAATGTGATCTATAAAGGGATACACATGCATTGATGGTTACCACATCCTCTTTGTGGGTCACAAAGTGGTGTTGTCCGTTATGGATACCATCCTCGCAAGCTTCCCAACCCCGACTGACACCCCGTCGGTTCTGGCAGCAAAAGACATTGTAGAAGAACTGTCAGCAATGCATACTTTGCTAAAAGAGCATTTGGACTGTGCTAAAGATATTGTCCAATGCGCACTGACAACCCGGCACCGAGATTAATGTGGAAGATCAGGTGTGGCTGTCAAAACCTGATTTGCCACAAAAGGGCATGTGCAGGAAACTGAACCCAAAGAGTGGGCCCGTTTGAAGTTGTGGACCAGATCAACTCTCTGACTTTCTGGCTCCGATTGCCTGTGTCTATGAATATTCACCCCATCTTGCACAGATCAGTCTTGTCCCCTGTCGTGCCTGCACACCCTTACCAGGCACCTAGACATGGTAGAAGGAGAGGAAGAGTACAAAGTAGAACAAATTCTAGGCTCCAGGATGCAAAGAAAGAAGTTGCAATACCTGATTGCGTGGGAGGGGTGTTGACCGGAAGAAAGATCATGGGAGTATGCAGAACATGTCCATTCACCATACTTGCAAAGGGGGTTGCATACATGCCACCCCAACTGACCAAAACTACTGGGATGGGTGGAGGAGGGCTCTGGAGAGGGGAGTGATGTCAGGGACTGGGCAGAGGAGGAATGGTGGAGACTGCCTCCCCAACCTGACCCTTCCAGAGAAGAAGACAGTTCAGAATTACAACAGAGGTTTGAGGGAGATGACAATTCAGAGGAGGATGAGGGGAGAAGTTGGGAAATAATGGGAGAGTAGGAGGAGGCAGATCCAGAGCAGCTGGCTGACACGTTATCACTAGAAAGCATTTCAGATCCACCATCTCCCTGAACCCTGCGAGCAAAGAGCTCTAAGACAAATGGCCCTAAGAGGCAACCATAGAGGGGGTGGTGCTGTTGACGAATGAGGAAGTGGGAGAGAAGGGGAGTGGAGTTTTACTCAGGACTACGCCATTTCTCCAAGAGGCTGCATTCCCAAGCATCTCCCTGTAAACATTGAATAAAAAGCAGATGGGAAGGAAATTTCCTTGTGTTATCCGTTCCTGGCAACCTGCCGTGGTTGTTGGTTCCTCTGCCACCTGACAGCTGTTAAAATATACTAGTTTAGACTTGTTTCTTTTCTGTGTACATATTTTCCCAAATGTTCCCAAATTCCTAACTGACCTTCTTCTACCATCCTTTATTCCTGTTTGGTAACAGGGTGCTTACTACACTGTTGTTTTATTTGTCTTAAATAAATATGTAATTCTGTATTTTTTGATCCAAACTAGTGCATCAGATCTTTTTGAGTATTCTGTCCTATATATTTTGGTGATTTAACTCCTACTTTCTGGAATCACTCAGATGTCCTTTGTACCCACAGGTGTTCCCTGGACCTGAAGGGAAGAATTGTTAGCAAGAGTGTTGACATACTAATATTCTGGGAGTTTGGCCTTGTGTTTAAGAGCCAACAAGAGAACAAGCTCTTGAAACGATGGGTCCGTTTCATAAGCTACAGGAATGAAAGAGTTGTAGATAACATCTTTTCTTGTAACCTGTTTTCAGTGATCTGACTTCTGAACGGCTTTCAACTGCATTTTAAACATGCACAAACATCCCTCCCTTCCCAATCTTTCTCTTTTGCCCTTCCTTCCTTCCTTCCTTCCTTCCTTCCTTCCTTCCTTCCTTTACTTTTCCTCATATTTACCCCTTTCTTTTCTCCTCCCATTCCTGCTTTTATTGTGTTCTCTTTTTTATACACCCTAATATCATCATCACCATCATCATCACCATCATTATTGCTATTAATATTATTTAAATATACCTCTTTCTATTCATTTCCTTTGAATCGGTGTGTCTTTAGTATTTGCTTATACTAACAGAATTTTGAAGGGATGGAGAAAGGAGAAGAGAAGATTCCCTGGAAAAGACCCTGATCTTGGGAAAGATTAAAGGCACAAGGAGAATGGGATGGCAGAGGACGAGATGGTTGGACAGTGTTCTCGAAGCTACTAACATGAGTTAGTAGACCAAACTGAGGTAGGCAGAGGAAGACAGACGTGCCTGGCATGCTCTGGTCCATGGGGTCATGAAGAGTTGGACACGACTAAACAACAGAATATGTATGTAATCACATCTAACAAAATGTGGCATTTTCCGTCTTGTTTATTTTCAATGCTTCATTATTTAGGAAACCACAAAAGCAGAGTTGGGGGGGTGTGTGGAGATGACAAGGCATTGGTACAGTATGTATCAAAAACACATGGTGATAAGTATTGGCCTGTGCTTTAAAAATAAAATAACATAAAATAAAATAAAAGACTTAATGTGCTGTCAAGTGGTAGTGGTGGGGAATCTCAAGCTGGTGCCAGTATCCAGGTAGAGAGGTGGCGAAGTGGGCATCTCCCAGGGTGAGAGGCAGGGTGAGAAAAGAAAAGTTCCAAGGTGAAAATGGGGAGGGCCTGTCATTGGGAGCCAGGGAGGGTGCTTGTGACTTGTCAATGCTGTGACTTTTTGGAAAGCATTTTGAGGTTGAATCTCAAGGGGTGTCCAGAGCACTGTCTAGCCCTGTTGTATTGGATGAGTATCAGTTGGTAAGATTCAAGGACATTGCCCCTTCCCCCTCTTGTCTGAGGAAAAGGAGCAGGGAGGGGACAGCTGACTGGGTCAGGGAGGTGATTAATGCCTCCTTGCAATACAGGGTGGTCCCTGCCTACTTGAAGGAAGCAGTAGTGTGTCATCATCACAAATGCATTATGTGGATGCTCATCCCCAGGTTATTTCATAGTGGCCCTTGGAGGTGGCCCTTCTTAGATGGGACTTATGGGGTGGAGTGTCATATGACATCATCAATCAAACTCTATGGCAGTGGGACATAAGCAATTGACAGGAGGTAGTATCCTTATACTACTAATGCCTTGGCCTGTAGATTAGTGTCAGAAGAGATGAGCTGACTGAGTCCAGGAATGATACACCATTGACTGGAAAACTGAACCTGAATCCTGATACTGAAGCTCCACCATGATTGCCCCAAGGGTCCTGTAACTTTCAGCCTACATGCTTCTCTATTGCGAAGTATTCATCTGAAAGAAGACTTGGTGTTTTTAATCAATTGGTAATGGAAGAAAAACTATAACTTAATTATAAAAATACAGGATGATTATAATGGCAATAGTACAGGATCAGTGCTATTTTTTCAAGATTTACAGGTGCAAGAGCTCACCATGGAATTCTTCCTTGTTCTCTTAAAATGGTAATGGCACCCACCTGAAAGGTGCCGGAGTTGAAAAGATGCCCCAAGTTAAATTCTTCAGAGGAGAAACCTCTTATCTAAGAAAACATTCAATTTTAATAATGATTTTAGCTGTGTAATGTATTTTATTATGTTTTTATCCCGTTTTTTGTATTTTATCTTTTGTAATATCTTCGGCTAAACCAATAAATATTAATCACATTTGAATCTGAAAGAAACATCCAAGAACCAGCATTTTATTTCCCATAACCATTTATTTTGTATTGTAATAATCATAATGAAAACTTAACTGCTTTTTAATGATACACTACAGGGCTCTTTGAAGTTAGCACCCCCAAATTCCGACCCCTTTTTCTCTACCACTTGCTTCCCTTTATCTCCACCAAAAGCAAAAAAGAAAGAACTAGACTTCCTGAGTCCTGAATTTCACCACTAGGCCTCCAATTCCCCCTCATTGCCTACACTGTGCAAATTACCCTTCATGTTCAGGCTGGTGTGATATTCGTGAAGCATTATAACATCTTTCTCGCTGAACTAAAAGGACATATTTCCCTACTCCAACTCTCTTTCCTTTTTTTCGGATGCGACAAAAATCTGTTGTTCCACAGCCTTGGAAAGAAAAATTGTTGTGGATAAAAAAAGCTGGAAAAAAGGAAAGAAATGCTGACATTAGTCCTTTATCCAGGGACTAAAAGATTGTACCTGTGATGGTGAATGAGAATTTAATAAGTTAATTTTAAAATATGTATATTTCAGAAATCTGAACAATATTATAATTTCATCCAAACATGAATATGCAAGAATACTACTACTACTAATTTATTATTTATACCCCACCCATCTGGCTGGGTTTCATAATTTTCACCATTAGTGGTTTGGGTAAAAAAATAACTCTTATGTAATTCAAAATTGCCATCATACCCAAAGGAGTCTCAAGAAATGAAGATTATTAATAAACAGGCTATATTTATAAAATATATTGAAATTAGAGGATTTGAAAACAAGCCTTGAGTATGTGGATCTGGCATTAAGCAAGCTGGGGGTGCACTCCATTGTCTCTCAGGACGGTTGGATGCCAGCTGAGGCTCCCTCATTGCCGCACTATGATCTAAGCATCCAGAGGATCCTCCTTTTATTTTACCATATCTATTTTCATTTCAAACTCATCTAACATGAAGTAGGTGAAAAGGGGGAATCCCAAGAGCCAATCAGGAACTCCCCGCAGAATTCTTACTCAGCCCTCAAAAGAGATACTAGCAAAAGCCCAAGCTGTAAAAGGGCAGGAGAAGGATGAGAAGAAAGAATGTATGGCAAAGGCAGCTCAAATGGCCTGGACTCTGCCTCTTCCCTCATGGGGCAAATCAGCCCATATGCCCCTCCTCCATTCATTCCAAATCCCCTCTTCTTTCCAGAAAGGATGGATTTGGCAAATTTGTCCCCTCTCAAAACATCATTATTCATTAAAACTATGTTGATATGGAGCTATGCATCTAAGACTGGATCTAGACACATCAAAAAAGTGATTCAGTTTAATACGTTGTAAACTTCATACATGGAAGTCCCATTGGTGAAAGACGGGACTCCACAACATCAATTCCATAATGTTATAACACATATAAAGCGCTTTATATTTTTACGAATGTAGCTAACTCATGACATCGGCAAAATGATGTATGCTTTTGGAAAGGAACATAGCCTCCCTCTTTTCCTCCCCCTGTGTATCCCCTAATCCATTCCGGGAGTTTCCACAATTGTGGAGCAGATTTTGGGAGGAAACAGAGCACATGTAGGCAGAAGAGCCCAGATATTCTGTTGCACAACTGTAAATCCTTGCACTGAAGGTCTGAGTTAGCCAGATACTGCTCATTGTCACAGAATTTAAGGAAATCTATTACATTCATTTTACATAATAAATATGTTTTTTGAGCAAGAGGGACATAGTTTGTCCTGGACTGCATCTCATTGGTGGAGAGATCCAGATGCAACTGGGGTGGAGCAATCAATGCACTTTTTACTTTTGTTTGGAAGGGTAGTTTATATGCATATCTCACTTTTAATCCTCCTTCTGTACAAGCAAGTGGCATTATGAAAGATAAAAGACACAGTCCAGGCAGGCAAAATACTAAGGAAGGGTGCAGAGTGGGACCAGTGAGAGAGACCAGTGTTCCCTCTCACTTTTCCAGCAACATGAAAGGGAAAGGGGGGGAGAAGGAAAACAGGAGGGAGTCTCTATGACCCAGCCAAAGACTAGGCCTTTCCCCCCTGTTTGACTAGCAGTGTTACCTCTAGTAAAAACTCCTTTAAAATCCACACACTTGGTCTCATTCTCAAGGCAGTTGACGGTCTTCTCACTTTTACACTTTTTGTTTCCTTTGGAGAAGCAGGCTGGACACTGCAGACCATTTTCAGCCAGCATGTTCCGATCAGGAACTGCCAAGATCACAAATATATGGAACATGTTAATGGTTTTGTCTATTTTTGTATCTGTGTGTGATAATTCACTTATTTTGCCAATTAAAAGACTGACCAGGACCAGCTCAAGGCTGATTTAGGAGGACACGGATAAGATATGTGGGTTGTAAGGTCAATATTTGAAACAATTGAATATTAACTTGAAGGGACCATAAACTGTTCATGAGCTGTTCATGAGCCTAGATATCCAATTATTCTGTTTGAAATAGATCGTTCACAGGCTTAAAAAGCATAGGGAATGTTATAAAGGTTTCTTAAACTTTGTATTCTTGGCCCAGGTCTATTTGGGGGGGACTTACCCACTGAGTTAATTAAGCTAGGCCAAGGTCTTAATTTTGGCTTGTTAGACACCTCTTGATTCTAGCAAATTATCTTGATGTATGTCAGAAGCAATCTACTTGTGAGGTGACCATCTGCAGAAGTGGGTCATTAAAATAACAGATTAGCACAGCAACACATCAAAGGAATGGAGGCTGCTCCCTGTGTAATAGGGTTAAGTTTTATTAGAATATGAGGGATGTGACCGTTCTCAGGAAAAGACAAGCTTCCAAGACAAGAATGCTACTGTGCCTATGAGAGGGACAGATCTCCTTTTTGTGGACACCTCCATTGTAGGATTCAGGTTGTATCTATTTATAAATAAAAAATAAATCATAAAGGCACCACAATGTCAGCTGTGTATTTTGGTCCCACAAGAAACACAGACCCTGAGTTGAAGCACGCCTGGTACCCCTAGAATCTCAAATCACTTGGATATAGGGGTGATGTGTAACAACATCTTAACATCCAGTAAAAATATGGCTGGGACAAGAGGCACTGGCACTGTGCAGGATCAGATCCTCCCACCTATCAGAAGGAGGATCTGATCCTGTAGGTTGCTGCTACAAGGGGCAGGAAGAAGGAGAGGCCTTTTTGGAAAGACAACCCATCCCTTCTCAGCTGCCCAGTAGGTCCATTTTTTTCACAATTTCTCCTTATGCCTGCCTCTCTGTCCTGCCTGCCTCTACACCCCTTGAGAGGCCCTAATAGTCCTGGAGCTGCTCAACTGAACCTGTATCCATGTGGGGCTGTCTCACCCCATTTGAATGAGGCTCAGGTTCTCTGCTAATATACTAAGGATCCAGGCCATGGCCAAATCCAGTGCACAGCCCTAACATGCTAAGGACTCCAGAATACCTGGAAGTAAAAAACAAAAAACAAGCAGCGTTGATGTTTATTGACACTGAAAAGGCATTTGATAATATCTCTTGGTCATTTATGCATAAGGTTCTAGAGGAGATGGAATTTGGTTTAGAAGAGGAATTGATGCAATTTATTCAGAGCAACAAGCAAGATTAATTGTTAATAATGTTATTACAGAAAAATGTAAAATCATGAAAGGGACAATACAAGGATGTCGCTTATCACCATTATTGTTTATTTTAATATGAGAAGTCCTGGTGAGAAACATAAGAGCAGAAAAAAACTATTAGAGGAATAGTAGTAGGAAATAAAGCATATAAATTGAAACCATTTGCAGACAACCTTGTTATAATGGTTGATGACCCCCAAAATTCACTATTGAAAGTATTAGAAAAAATACAGAAATTTGGACAGGTATTAGGTTTTTAATTGCATAAGAATAAGACTAAACTCTTAGTGAAGGATGTTTCAGAGCAAGATAAAAAGGAGATACAGCAGAAGACAGAGATAGGTATATTTTAAAAAGTTAAATATTTGGGAATATGGTTGACAGCTAAGGATATTAATATATTTAAAGACAACTATGAAAATTATGGAAAGGAAAAAAGGAAATTAGAAATCTGGGGAAGGATGAATTTGTCTATATTAGGCAGAATGCCAGTGATCAAGATGAATGTTTTGCCAAAAGTGTTGTTTTTATTCCAATCAATCCCAGTGATAAGCAATGCGAGCTGCTTCAAAGAGTAGCAAAGAGATATTTCAAGATATATCTGGAGAGGGAAGAAACGAAGAATAAAACATAAATTATTAATAGATGTTAAAGACAGAGGAGGCTTCTCTCTACCAGATTTAAGACTATATTATGAAGCATCCTGCATTTGTTGGATCTGGGAGTGGATAATTCTAAAACAAGCTGATCTGCTGGATCTGGAAGGTTATGATAATAGATTTTATTGGCAAGTGTATTTATGGTATCATAAGGCCAAAGTACATAGAAGATTTCATAATCATATAATAAGAAATGTGATATTTAAAGTTTGGGAGAAATATAAAGATTTACTAGAACAAAAAACACCATGGTGGCTTTCCCTGTGACAAGCAGTATCTTTTTAAAAAAAGACAGGTTGGCTGACATATAGAGAGCAGTTAACAGAAACAGATAATCAATTAAAATTAAAAGATTATGAAGAAATCAGTAGAAAAGTAACCGGCTGGCTACAATATTTTCAGTTAAATGAAATCTTTAAAAATGATGAAAAGAAAGGATTAGTTATGAAGTGTCAAAGTTTCAGAGAGCAATTGTAGAAAACAATACAAAATTGCTGTCAAAAATGTATAATTTGCTTCTGGAGTGGGATACTAAGGAAGAACAAGTCAAATGTGTGATGATCAAATGGGCAAAAGACGTGGGACATAATATACAAATGTCAGACTGGGAAAGGCTTTGGAAAACAAATATGAAATTTACAGCATGTACCCAACCGAAAGAAAATTATAATAAAATTATGTACCGGTGGTATTTAACCCTGGTTAAACTAGCAAAAACATACAGAACAAGATCCAACAACAGAGGGTAAATTTTATCATATGTGGTGGAAATGTAAGGTCATTAATAACTTCTGGGAAATGATCTACAGTGATACCTCAGGTTACAGACGCTTCAGGTTGCGTTCTTTTGGGTTACGGATCCCCTGTATCCCAGATGTACCGGAACGGGTAACTTCCGGGTTTCGGGGGTCGCGCATGTGCAGAATCGCTAGATTGCGCTTTGCACATGTGCAGAAGCGCCAAATCGCAACCCACACATGCGCAGACGCGCCGCTGCGGGTTGCAAACGTGCCTCCCGCATGGATCACGTTCGCAACCCGAGCGTCCACTGTATAATGAAATGAAAAAAATATTTAGAGTAACTTTTGTAAAACAAAAAACCAGCAGCCTTTTAAATAGGTATTATAGGAGCAGAGGTTCCAAAAGACCAGAAGAAATTGTTGACGTATGTTACAACGCCCACCCGGACATTGCTAGCCCAAAGATGGAAAGAGGAAGCAGTCCCTACCAAAGAAGACGGGCAGACCAAGTTAATGGACTATGCTGAAATGGTGAAATTAATTGGAAAGCTCAGAAACCAAGATGATGAGAAATTTTAAAAAGAATGGGAAATGTTTATTATATATTTACAAAAGTACTGTAAACATCTTAATACATTGGCAGGTTTTTAAAAACACTTGTAATTTTAGAGACGGTACAGGAAACTTGAGGTTAAAATACAAATTTGGAGTAGAAAGGATATGCAGTTAAAAAAGATTTTCTTTTCTTTTCTCTTTTTCTTCTTTAATTTTTTGATGTAGTGTTTGTTCTCTTTTGTTTATATGTGATGCTTGTTACACTTGCAGAAAACCCAATAAAAACATTATTTCCTTTAAGAAAAGGATTCTACAATGATGCAGAAACTTACGGCTGAGAGTTTCACTGTTACACAGATCAGTGTTGCAGCAGTGCCTCTTCATCTGAAAGAATTTGCCATCTGCTGCAGTGAAGCTGTAATCACCTGAGAAGCAATAGTGGGGTGGCGAGCACCAATTCGAAAGTTGCACTCGGGGATCCACTATGAAAAAGAATTTGAAAGAAATATTTAGTTCGGGGGGCGGGATGCAGATTTATTGCTTCTAAGGCACATTCATTGTAATGGTTCTAGGTTTCTACGTTGCCTGAATCAAGACCATTTCAAACTGACAATATGGAAAAGTATTATTAAATTTGGCAATGGAATGTATGCAGAACTTCATTTCAGGTCAAAATTGTAGCACGAAGACTCATGCCTGCCTCTATGCATCTGATAATGCATGTGACATACACTGCACTCTCTCTACTAGTTGATTGTAACAGTTTGCAGGTTGGGGAAAATGTTTCCCTGAACTCTTGTTCCCAACACAAGACACTTGGCAAGACATTGCATTGCACCAACTTTACTGCCCCCTTGGCTCTCTCCCTCCAAGAATGTAGCAGTGATGTTGGAGGTTCATCAGGGTGGAGGGGCGCACTTTGAATCAAGCTGGGTAACTGAATCCCCTTTTTAGAGGTGAACTACATGAATACTTTCTTTATATTGGTTCTTTTCTCATTGTTTCATCACTGAGAATTACTTCAAAATAACTTGAGTGGGGGGAGGCCATGGAGCCATGAAAGTTTGAAGTATCTTCAACTCCAATCCCGATTACACAGCTTTTGAATAGTTTTTATAGATCTGTGAAAGGACTCTCAATTTTAAGGTCATTTATGGCAAAGGGGATGTTCAGCTTATATTCCAGGCTTATTGTCCTAGTTTGATAACCAAAACTAATCTGGAGTTCATTGGTTTGGCTCTATAGGGATTTCTGGTTGATGCAAATCAAGTTCTCTAAGCTTGGCGATCAGCCCCCAGATTCGGCCACTGGTTGTGATCAGGTGATGTTAGATTCCCCATTTTTATATGCAAGCCATTCCTTACTTCAGATGTTGTTGAACTACATCTCCCATCTTCCCTGACTGGTGGCCAGGCTAGCGGAGGCTGATGGAAGTTCTAATCCATCTACAGCTGAAGTGTCACAGTTTCCTCACCTCACTTTTTCATAGGTGAGTTGCCCCAGCATAAACTTCTATATGCTAGTAGAACCCTTAAAGTTCACCTATATCTTAACCTGGGTCAAATCCAACAGCAAAAGACAAAGTCTTACTTATATTTGTTCGCAGAGCACTAGCAACACAGGAATCTTGGTTGGAGTCACAAGTTATTTCCGCATAGCCAGGATCTGTCAGTCCAGTCTTGTTATAGGCACTTCTGCACTTCCTAGCTAATGCTGAGGACAGGAGCAAAAGATTACTTCATAGATTATTATTACCATTACCATTATTATTTGGTGTTGTGGTTTGCTTAATGAGACCCGGAGGAGGAGGTGATAGTGAATTAAAACTTTTAAATTAAAAGGGGTTCAATTTAATAAGCATTTTAATAGAATAATATTAAATGATATGAGTAAAACACTCATTAATTAAAGCTCTTGAAGCCACTGACCAGAAAAAGTAGCATATTTCAGACATAAGTTGCTGGAACCCACAGTAAGACAGAGTGTCGCACCTTTGCTGAGGTCCTAATTGTGTGCTTCCCATAGCCAATGTGTTGGCCAATGTGAGGACAGGTTCCGGGCCCAAGGGTGAACAAATCTATCAGTTTCGCTTGCTCTCAATTTCAAATTTTTCAAATTTATTTATCTGCAGCCAAGCTCAAGGCTGTGTACTTGGTTCTCCCCTCCCCATTTTATCCTCAGAAGATTCCTGTGAGGTAGGTTAAGCTGAGGGATAGTGCCTGGTCTAGGATCCCCCAGTGAGCTTTGTGGCTCAATAGGGATTCAAACCCTGGCCTCCTGGATCCTTGTCTAATACTCTCATCACAACAGCAAACTGGCTGTCTTAAATTCAGCTCCCCAGATTTCCACAATCAATGAGTAGTAGTAGCAAAACTGGATCCTCAGCAGTGGGTTTCTGTGATCTGTTCCAAGAGGATGTTTTTTTTTTTTCTTATTAAAATGTATTTAATTTCTTCCTGCTATGGCCATACTTTTTTTCTCCCCTTTCCTTTCCTAAGCAACTTTTACTCTCCATTCCAATGGAATTACTATTCTGTCCTATTTTCTAAGTCCTATTTTCTCCCCCTCTCCCATTGAAGAAAAGATTGTTCACCTTCTTAGCACTTTCCCTGCATTTTGAAATCATATCCAACATTTTCATCTGACCATCTCTTGCCTTTGCACATCCCCCATCTGTTTCCACACCTAACGATGTGTGTGTCTCGTGTGTGTGTGTGTATAAACACACAAACATACACACACACACACACACACACACACACACCAACAAACACAACACACACAGAGAGAGGGGGAGATCCTTGATTTGTGTGTTTTGCTGGAACTCAATAGAAATAAACTTGTGACTTGACTCTCCCCTACTTCCTCTTGGTAACCCAGCAGTCCTTGCTCTCTATGGTGTTGATCTACACTCCCAACTCCCCTTCCCTCCCAAGCTGCAAGTTCTCTTCAGTGTCCTCTAAAGGTAATTTAATGTTCCCCATCTTACCTGGAGAAAGCAGGGTCAAGAGGAGGCATGCTCTCAGGAGTGCCTTCATCATTCTAGAAAGATTAGGAGACTCAGAGCAGAGAAGGATCATCAAATGAATTGATGCAGGTAGAGGCTTGCCTGGAGAGATTTATAGGCCATGGATTCATGTCGGAGGCAACACTTGGGAACAAATAGTTCAGTGAGGTCTGGAAATGGGGATTGTTTGTTCATTACAAAGATAAAGAGGGACATATTAAAATTCAAAGCTCACTGTTGGAATTGTCTAAATTATCTCTCTATAATCTCATTACTTGTTAATAGACACCTCTCAGATTTATTCATAATAATAATAATAACAATAATAATATTTTTACCCCACCCATCTGACTGGGTCACCCCTGCCACTCTGGGTGGCTTCAAGTATATACAGAAACATTCTTCTTCTTCTTTGGCGATCACTTGAAGCCTTGTAAGATTGTCTTCTGGGCCCTCATGACTCTTTCCCCATCTGGCAGACTAGCAGTGGCTCTGGCTGTGCCCTTTTTTTGCTCTTAATGATAGGTCAGCCCTAACAGGAGGCTTTTAAGTATCTCCTTCTTCTCTTTCTATTGCTCTTGGATGCAGAGCAATAGCCTCATTTCCCGCTCATACCACCAACAAAGGCGATTTTTAGCCACACAGCACAGAAGGCACAGAGGACATTCTGCTTTATGCTGCCTATCTTGAGGTGTGCTTCTCTTTGCTTCATTATTTATGTTATGCCTACTTAGCAATGCAACTCCTTCCTTCATAGGCAATGGTGCTTCTCAAGTTTCCACCCCATCCCTAACCAATAAATATATTTGGCTGGAAAAATTGGAGGTGGCATAGGGATTTCAGCACACTCCTATGCACTGTTGTTGGAAGTAGTAACCATTTATTTCAAAGGGATTACAGTGCAATTCTATATCTGTCTACATAGATGTAAATGCCACTGATTTCAATGGGTCTTACTCTCAGATAATAATAATAATAATAATAATAATAATAATAATAATAATAATAATAATACAGTGGTACCTCAGGTTACATACGCTTCTGGTTGCATACGCTTCAGGTTACAGGTTACAGCTAACCCAGAAATAGTACCTCAGGTTAAGAACTTTGCTTCAGGATGAGAACAGAAATTGTGTTCCGGTGGCGTGGCAGCAGCAGGAGGCCCCATTAGCTAAAGTGGTGCTTCAGGTTAAGAACAATTTCAGGTTAAGAACGGACCTCCGGAATGAATTAAGTACTTAACCCGAGGTACCACTGTAATAATAATAATAATAATTCATTTATACCCTGCCCTTCCTGGCCAGGGCCAGGCTCAGGGCGTCTAACACCAAATATAAATTACAATAAAAAGTAATGGGGAGGGGGACAACAACAAAAAGTTAATTAAAATATGACTTGATACAACTTAAAATGCAGCTTCATTTTAGTAGTAGCCCATAAATCAAGACCACAAAGGGAGGAAACATCAGATATTCGCCCAAGGCAGCTACCCATGCTGGTCCTACATGGGCCAGCAAAATGCAAGGGAAAATTTATATACCAAAGCCCACATAAGGGTTCAGAGTGAATCCAAGCCAAAGGCCAGGCGGAACAGCTCCATCTTGCAGGCCCTGCAGAAAGATGTCAAATCCCACAGGGCCCTGTTCTCTTGTGACAGAGCATTCCACCAAGTCGGGGGCCAGTGCTGAAAAGGCCCTGTCCTAGTTGAGACCAATCTAACCTCCTTGAGGCTCGGGCCTATTTATGGACCTTAAGGTCCTCCGCGGAGCATACAAGGAGAGGCAGTCCCATAGGTATGAGGGTTCTAGGCCGCATAGGGCTTTAAAGGTCAAAACCAGCACCTTAAACCTGACCATGTACTCCACCGGGAGCCAGTGCAGCTGGTAAGCACTGGATGAATGTGGTCCTGTGGCAAGGACCCTGTAAGGAGCCTTGCAGCGGCATTCTGCACCTGCTGGAGTTTCTGGGTCAGCTTCAAGGGCAGCCCTGCGTAGAGCCCAGCATAGATAAGTGTGTGTAGTTATTTTTTGCAACTTCTTCAATGTATACTTAGGAGTTTTGGTTCCTCTGGCACTTCCGTCTGTCTCCCCTGCCTCACACTCTTGGTTCCTACCAATACAGTCACTGTTTAAGAATCTTCTCTCTCTTAGAAACACCCACCCACAAACACACACAAAGTTTGCTGCCAAATGAAATTATATTGCAATCTATTTTGTCCTCACCTGTATTTTAACTCAATCCAAGAAACCAACCTTCACTGAGTTGCTGTGGCATTTCCTGTTCCAAGAGTTTCATGTAAATGTTGAATAGCACTGAAGACAGGACAGAATCCTGAGGTCAGTTGTCACAGTCCAATGACTAAGGCTTTGAAAAGGAGTCCTCTCAGTTGTGTCCTTTCGAGGCTAAGCCTATCCAACTCCCTCATCCATTCCACATAAAGCTTGGTTTCCAGACCCTTTATCATTTTAGGTTCCCTCCTCTGCACACGGTCCAGCTTCTAAATATCTTTCTTTGATTGCAGGGCCCGAAACTGGGCACAGCATTCCAGGTGTGGAATGAGAAAGTCAGAATAGAGCAGTACCATTTGTTCCCTTGATCTGGACACTATAAAAATCATTATAGCATAGTATACTTAAAAAGAAACAAAAAGTATACACTTATAAAATTAAGTCGATGCACTCAACATGGGGCTACCTTTGAAGGTGACTCAGAAACTACAACTAATCCAGAATGCGGCAGCTAGACTGGTGACTGGGAGTGGCCACCTAGACCACATAACACTGGTCCTGAAAAACGTATTTTGGCTCCCAATATATTTCTGAGCACAAGTCAAAGTGTTGGTGCTGATGTTTAAAGCCCAAAACAGCCTCAGCCCAGTATACCTGAAGGAGTGTCTCTACCCCCATCGTCCAGCCCGGACACTGAGGTCCAGCTCTGAGGGCCTTCTGGTGGTTCCCTCCCTGTGTTACAGGGAACCAGGCAGAGAGGCTTCTCAGTAGTGGTGCCCACCCTGTGTAATGGCCTCCCATCAGATATCGGACTTTGAGAAGACATCTGAAGGCAGCCCTGTTTAGGGAAGTTTTTAATGTTTGATGTTTTATTATGTTTTAATATTCTGTTGGGAGCTGCCCATAGTGGCTGGGGAAACCCAGCCAGATGGGCGGGGTATAAATTATTATTATTATTATTATTATTATTATTATTATTATTATTATTATTAATTATTCAACACCAGAACCACAAACTCCAAGGCCTTAGTAAATGACTAATGTGAATATTTCTTTTTCTTTTCCAGATTTCGTTCATAGGAGTGACTTCACTTTCCAAGGATGTTGAACAACAGATTTTTTTTTGAAAGAGTTGGAATTGGAGCAATAGTGCTCTTTTCCAATAGAACTACTATTATAATGCTTCACAAATCTCACATTGACGGGTAATTATGTTTCAGCATAAACCTCCTCCTTTTGAAATGGGATGCAGGACACAGAGAAAAGAGTGCTGTATTTGTGTACTTCCTTATGTTTATTATGATAAATATAAATGATTGTGGCAAATAAAAAGATGGTTCGAAAATGTTTATCCTTCGAATCAATAGTTTGGGATGGGGAATAATGGTATTTCCTTATATAAAGCATCAGTGTTGTTGTTTTTTAATGGAAAACAACAGGCAAGCAGAGATTTGACAGAACACATCTGTCAACTAAGTGAAAAGGTTAAAAGAGTCAGAACAGGTGGTGGAAGAGACTGGCTGGGCCTAACAATCTTTGTATGTTCAGGTACCTTAGCTTGGTTAAAACAAGGGGCTTTCCCAACCATTGCAATGCTCCCACACCTCTGTATTGTTTAGCCTGGGCATTAGTTGAAAGCAACTGTGCAAAAGAGAATCATATACTCAGGAAGTCCCACATAATGCCAGAGTGATCAAAAGCAAAGGAGGAATGAACCTATGGAAAAAGATGCTGACTTAGAGGGAAAGGTGCCCAACGATTCCAACTGGGAAGGACTGGTCCAGTGAGGATCAGGAAATTATGGAAATAGAGAGTGCATGCTTTCCCAGAAATCCTATATTTTTATATTGTAACACAAAGCTCTTCTTTTCATATTGGATCCAATGTTTTTAAGGAACTCTGTGGGAGTCAGACAGGTGCCTCTTCCAGTCCAACCACACCTACACTGTCAGTAAACAGGTACTTTTAATAAATGTGTCCCTCCCTCGGGCTTTATGGTAAAACTGAGCTGGAAACAACCTAATCCTAATGAGGCACAAAGTAATCAACAATTGGCATGTCACACATTTGCTCTTCCCTGAAATCAGGTGAACCTGGAATGTGCTTGCATCCATCAGGCCATTGAAGTTTGCACTATCAGATTTGTAGCTTTTCAGTATGTTTTGTTTTTACTGTAGTCATGACAGCTATCTTCTCATAAGTATTAGAGCCAGTAAGCCCCTTATTACCCAAAAAAATTCCTCTCTTCCCCATCTTCTCTCTCCCCCTCTCCTTCTCATATTTCCCCTTTCTCTCTCCTCCCTTTCCTACTTTTATGGTGTTCTCTCTTTTACACACCCTAATATCATCATCATTACCATCATTATTGCTATTAATTTTATATACTGTATTTTTCGCCCCATAGGGCGCAGCGGCCCATAAGGCACACCTAGTTTTTTGGGGGGGGAATAAAGAAAAAAAAATTATTTCCCACCCCCCCCAAGGCGCGAGGCTGGGGCGGGGGAAGCCTGAGCTTCCCCCGACCCCAGCCCCAAAACAGGCTGCTCTCCGCAAGCCGTGGGAGCCCTCCCGCAGCTTGCGCAGAGCTACCCGAAGCCCCGACGCAACTGCTCAGCGCGCCGGGACTCCGGGATAAGAGGCAGCGCTGCGCAAGCCGGGGGAGCCCTCCCGCGGCTTGCGCAGCGATGCCTCTTATCCCGAAGCCCCGGCGCGCTCAGCAGTCGCTTTGGGTAGCTTCGGGATAAGAAGCAGCACTGCGCAAGCCGGGGGAGCCCGGGGGGAACTAACCTCCTTGAGGCTCGGGCCTATTTATGGACCTTAAGGTCCTCCGCGGAGCATACAAGGAGAGGCAGTCCCATAGGTATGAGGGTTCTAGGCCGCATAGGGCTTTAAAGGTCAAAACCAGCACCTTAAACCTGACCATGTACTCCACCGGGAGCCAGTGCAGCTGGTAAGCACTGGATGAATGTGGTCCTGTGGCAAGGACCCTGTGAGGAGCCTTGCAGCGGCATTCTGCACCTGCTGGAGTTTCTGGGTCAGCTTCAAGGGCAGCCCTGCGTAGAGCCCAGCATAGATAAGTGTGTGTAGTTCTTTATTGCAACTTCTTCAATGTATACCTAGGAGTTTTGGTTCCTCTGGCACTTCCGTCTGTCTCCCCTGCCTCACACTCTTGGTTCCTACCAATACAGTCACTGTTTAAGAATCTTCTCTCTCTTAGAAACACCCACCCACAAACACACACAAAGTTTGCTGCCAAATGAAATTATATTGCAATCTATTTTGTCCTCACCTGTATTTTAACTCAATCCAAGAAACCAACCTTCACTGAGTTGCTGTGGCATTTCCTGTTCCAAGAGTTTCATGTAAATGTTGAATAGCACTGAAGACAGGACAGAATCCTGAGGTCAGTTGTCACAGTCCAATGACTAAGGCTTTGAAAAGGAGTCCTCTCAGTTGTGTCCTTTCGAGGCTAAGCCTATCCAACTCCCTCATCCATTCCACATAAAGCTTGGTTTCCAGACCCTTTATCATTTTAGGTTCCCTCCTCTGCACACGGTCCAGCTTCTAAATATCTTTCTTTGATTGCAGGGCCCGAAACTGGGCACAGCATTCCAGGTGTGGAATGAGAAAGTCAGAATAGAGCAGTACCATTTGTTCCCTTGATCTGGACACTATAAAAATCATTATAGCATAGTATACTTAAAAAGAAACAAAAAGTATACACTTTATAAAATTAAGTCGATGCACTCAACATGGGGCTACCTTTGAAGGTGACTCAGAAACTACAACTAATCCAGAATGCGGCAGCTAGACTGGTGACTGGGAGTGGCCACCTAGACCACATAACACTGGTCCTGAAAAACGTATTTTGGCTCCCAATATATTTCTGAGCACAAGTCAAAGTGTTGGTGCTGATGTTTAAAGCCCAAAACAGCCTCAGCCCAGTATACCTGAAGGAGTGTCTCTACCCCCATCGTCCAGCCCGGACACTGAGGTCCAGCTCTGAGGGCCTTCTGGTGGTTCCCTCCCTGTGTTACAGGGAACCAGGCAGAGAGGCTTCTCAGTAGTGGTGCCCACCCTGTGTAATGGCCTCCCATCAGATATCGGACTTTGAGAAGACATCTGAAGGCAGCCCTGTTTAGGGAAGTTTTTAATGTTTGATGTTTTATTATGTTTTAATATTCTGTTGGGAGCTGCCCATAGTGGCTGGGGAAACCCAGCCAGATGGGCGGGGTATAAATTATTGTTGTTGTTGTTGTTGTTGTTGTTGTTGTTATTATTATTATTATTATTATTATTATTATTATTATTATTATTCACCACCAGAACCACAAACTCCAAGGCCTTAGTAAATGACTAATGTGAATATTTCTTTTTCTTTTCCAGATTTCGTTCATAGGAGTGACTTCACTTTCCAAGGATGTTGAACAACAGATTTTTTTTTGAAAGAGTTGGAATTGGAGCAATAGTGCTCTTTTCCAATAGAAATACTATTATAATGCTTCACAAATCTCACATTGACGGGTAATTATGTTTCAGCATAAACCTCCTCCTTTTGAAATGGGATGCAGGACACAGAGAAAAGAGTGCTGTATTTGTGTACTTCCTTATGTTTATTATGATAAATATAAATGATTGTGGCAAATAAAAAGATGGTTCGAAAATGTTTATCCTTCAAATCAATAGTTTGGGATGGGGAATAATGGTATTTCCTTATATAAAGCATCAGTGTTGTTGTTTTTTAATGGAAAACAACAGGCAAGCAGAGATTTGACAGAACACATCTGTCAACTAAGTGAAAAGGTTAAAAGAGTCAGAACAGGTGGTGGAAGAGACTGGCTGGGCCTAACAATCTTTGTATGTTCAGGTACCTTAGCTTGGTTAAAACAAGGGGCTTTCCCAACCATTGCAATGCTCCCACACCTCTGTATTGTTTAGCCTGGGCATTAGTTGAAAGCAACTGTGCAAAGGAGAATCATATACTCAGGAAGGCCCACATAATGCCAGAGTGATCAAAAGCAAAGGAGGAATGAACCTATGGAAAAAGATGCTGACTTAGAGGGATTTATGGGTCAAGGAAAGGTGCCCAACGATTCCAACTGGGAAGGACTTGTCCAGTGAGGATCAGGAAATTATGGAAATAGAGAGTGCATGCTTTCCCAGAAATCCTATATTTTTATATTGTAACACAAAGCTCTTCTTTTCATATTGGATCCAATGTTTTTAAGGAACTCTGTGGGAGTCAGACAGGTGCCTCTTCCAGTCCAACCACACCTGTCAGTAAACAGGTACTTTTAATAAATGTGTCCCTCCCTCGGGCTTTATGGTAAAACTGAGCTGGAAACAACCTAATCCTAATGAGGCACAAAGTAATCAACAATTAGCATGTCACACATTTGCTCTTCCCTGAAATCAGGTGAACCTGGAATGTGCTTGCATCCATCAGGCCCTTGAAGTTTGCACTATCAGATTTGTAGCTTTTCAGTATGTTTTGTTTTTACTGTAGTCATGACAGCTATCTTCTCTCAAGTATTAGAGCCAGTAAGCCCCTTAATACCCCCAAAAATTCCTCTCTTCCCCATCTTCTCTCTCCCCCTCTCCTTCTCATATTTCCCCTTTCTCTCTCCTCCCTTTCCTACTTTTATGGTGTTCTCTCTTTTACACACCCTAATATCATCATCATTACCATCATTATTGCTATTAATTTTATATACCATATTTTTCGCCCCATAGGGCGCACCGGCCCATAAGGCACACCTAGTTTTTTGGGGGGGGAATAAATAAAAAAAATTATTTCCCACCCCCCCAAGGCGCGAGGCTGGGGCGGGGGAAGCCCAAGCTTCCCCCGACCCCAGCCCCCAGAACAGGCTGCTCTCTGCAAGCCGTGGGAGCCTTCCCGCGGCTTGCGCAGAGCTACCCGAAGCCCCGACGCGACTGCTCAGTGCGCCGGGACTTCGGGATAAGAGGCAGCGCTGCGCAAGCCAGGGGAGCCATCCCGCAGCTTGCGCAGAGCTACCCGAAGCCCTGGCGCGACTGCTGAGTGCGCCGGGGCTTTGGGATAAGAGGCAGCGCTGCGCAAGCCAGGGAGCCATCCCGCAGCTTGCGCAGAGCTACCCGAAGCCCCGGCGCGACTGCTCAGTGCGCCAGGACTTCGGGATAAGAGGCAGCGCTGCGCAAGCCAGGGGAGCCATCCCGCAGCTTGCGCAGAGCTACCCGAAGCCCTGGCGCGACTGCTGAGTGCGCCGGGGCTTCGGGATAAGAGGCAGCGCTGCACAAGCTGGGGGAGCCATCCCGCAGCTTGCACAGAGCTACCCGAAGCCCCGGCGCGACTGCTGAGTGCGCCGGGGCTTCGGGATAAGAGGCAGCGCTGCGCAAGCCGGGGGAGCCCGGGGGGAACTCCCGCGGGCTCCCACGGCTTGCGGATAGCTTCCTGAAGCCTGGAGAGGGAGAGGGGTCGGTGCACACCGACCCCTCTCGCTCTCCAGGCTTCAGCGAAAGCCTGCATTCGCCCCATAGGACGCACACACATTTCCCCTTCATTTTTGGAGGGGAAAAAGTGCGTCCTATAGGGCGAAAAATACGGTATACCCCTTTCTACTAATTTCCTTTGTATCATTGTGTCATTTGTATCTGCTTATTCTAACAGAATTTCTAAGGACTGGAGTACAGTAATATGTGTGTAATCACTTTTAACAAGATGTGACATTTTTCCTCCCCATTTATATTCAATGTTTCATTATTTAGGCAACCCCCTCACACTGAAAAAGAGAGAGAGAGAGAGAGAGAGATAAGGCAATGCTAAGATATCACAACCGTGTGATGGTATGAAAGCATTGGTTCAAGCTTTAAATATAAAATAAAAGGCTTAATGTGCTGCAAGACTTGGGGGGGAATCTCAACCTGGTGGAGAAGTGGACATATCCCAGGATGAGAGGCTGGGTGAGAAAAGGAAAGCTCTAAGGTGAAAATGGGGAGGGCCTGTCTTTGGGAGGCAAGGGGTCTGCTTGTGTCTTGTCAATGCTGTGACTTGTTTCCAAAGCATTTTGAGGATGAAATTTCTTGCTTCCACTGGGAACTTTACTCCGCTGTTACAGCATGTGATGTTATAGAATACTAAGGTTAAAAGTCCAAATGAAAAGAAAGAGAGATGTTAATGGACTAAGTAAATTTATGTGAAACTAGTTTTGAAAAACTGCTGCAATGATGTATATGGAAACTCAGCCAGGGGGATTCGAGGAAGTCAACCAACAATGATAACCAAAGCGGAATTTTTACAGTTAGGATATATGTTTGTTTGCTTGCTTGTTTTTTGATGTTTTCTTTTTAAGTTTGTTATAAATTTGGAAAACGAATAAGAAAAATTGGGGGGGGGGGAATCAAAGTATAGTGAGCATGTTAATGGTTTTGTCTGTTTTCGCATCTCTGTGTTAGATAATGCTTATTTTTCCCATTAAAAGACTAACCAGAACCAGCTCAAGGGTCATTTTGGAGGATACTGGGATATAATAGTTGGGTTGTAAGGCACATATCTTAACATCCAGCAAGAATATGGACTGAAGGGGCAGTGGGACTGTGCAGGATCAGATCTTATATAATAATAATTTGTTATTTATACCCCGCCCATCTGGCTGAGTTTCCACAGCCACTCTGGGCGGCTCCCAATCAAATGTTAAAAACAGTACAGCATTACATATTAAAAACTTCCCTGAACAAGGCTGCCTTCAGATGTCCTGCCTGACCCTCCACCCTTTCAGAGTCCCTTATAGTCCTTTGTTGTTCAACCCAACCTGTAGTCATCTGAAGCTGTCCCATCCCATTTGAATGAGGCACAGGTCCTTTGAGTACTGCTGATGGACTAAGGATCCAGGCCTTGGCCAAATCCAGTGCACAGCCCTAACATGTTAATTATTAAGTAGTGGGTTGACATAGCAGATGGCACAGAGATTTCTCCAGGTAGTTCTTTATAAGTAAGCTGGAACTGAACTGAACAGAACTGAACAGCTCAGCCGGCCTGCTTTTATAGGCAGCCAGCTGCCAAAATTGTAACAACAACACCCCAGGGTTTCCTGCCTAAATTAACTGACGTGGACCTGAGTGAAAACTATATACACAATACCTCTGGTGGCCAGGGTGAGAACTTCAATACATAACATTAATGATTCTAAAATGATGCAGAAACTTATGGCTGAGAGTTGCATTGTTACACATTTCAGTGTTGCAGCATTGCATCTTTATCCCAAAAAAATTTACATCTGCTGCAGTGAAGCTGTAATTGCCTGAGAAACAATCATTGGATGACGTGCATTTACTTGAAAGTTGCACTCTCGGTTTCACTATGAAAAAGAATTTGAAAGAAATATTTAGGTCTTGGAAAAATATGCAGGTCTATTGCTCCTAATTTTGTAATTTGTAATTTTCTGTGTTGCCTGTGTTACCTTTTCAAACTAACAATATGGAAAATAGAACTAACTATATGGAAAATATTATTAAATTGGGCAATGGAATGTATGCAGAACTTCATTTCAGGTCAATTTGTAGCACGAAGATTCATGCCTTCCTCTATGCATCTGATAATGCATCTGACATACACTGCACTCTCTCTTCTAGTTGATCGTAACAGTTTGTAGGTTGGGGAAAATGCTTCCCTGACCTGTTGTTCCCAACGCAAGACACTTGGCAAGACATTGCATTGCACCAGCCTCACTGCCCCCTTGCCGCTCTGCCTCCAAAAATGTAGCAGTGATGTTGGAACAGATGGTCAAGTGAGCACCACCATCCCACCCAGAATTGCCCCAAGGCATTTTGGCACCTGAGGCGAACCACAAAATGGCACCCACACCCTCCTGGGTAGAAGGTGTGGGTGAATCAGGAACAAGCAAGGGGATCATATCAGCCTTAACCAATGGTTGAAGTAGGAACCAAAGTTCATCAGGGTGGAGGGGCCCACTTTGAATCAAACTGGGTAACTGAAGCCTATTTTAAGAAGCGAACAACAGGAATACTTCCTTTCTGTTGTTTCCTTCCTCATCGTTTTATAACTGAGAATTATTTCAAAATTACTTGAAGGGGGATAAGGAGCCATGAAGGTGTGAAGCACCTTCATTTCCCATCCCAGTTGCTCAGCTTTTGAATAGTTTCTGTGAAAGGACTCTCAATTTTAATGTAATTTATGTCAAAGGGGATATTGAGATTACAGTCATACCTCAGGTTGAAGTTGCTTCAGGTTGAGCATTTTCAGGTTGCACTCCACGGCGACCCGGAAGTAAAGGAATGTGTTACTTTTGGGTTTCACCACTCGCACACGCTCAGGTGCTCAAAATGACGTCACGCGCATGTTCAGAAGCAGCGAATCACAACCTGCACAGACACGCAGACACAGGTTGCGTTCTGCTCTGGATGCAAACAGGGCTCCGGAACGGATCCCATTTGCATCCAGAGGTACCACTGTATATTCCAGGCTTATTGTCTAGTTTGATAACCTAAACTAAACTGGGGTAAATTGGTTTGGGTCAAAAGGGATTTCTAGTTAATGCAAATCAAGTTCTCTAAGCTTGGAGATAAGCACCCAAATTCAGCTTACTTCAGGATCGGGAAACTGTGATCCTCCAGATGTTGCTGGACTACATCTCCCATCATTCCTGACTGGTGGCCTGGCTAGCTGAGCCTGATGGGAGTTCTAATTCATCTACAGCTGAAGCGCCACAGCTTTCTTACCTCACCTTTTTCATAGGTGAGTTGCCCCAGAAATAGACTTCTATATTTTAGTAGAACCCTTAAAGTTCAATTATCTTAACCTGGATCTACTGCAACAGAAAAAAGACAAAAAATCGGGCAAATCTTACTTATATTTGTATGCAGAGCACTGGCAACACAGGTATGTTCATTGAAGTCACAACTTATTCTGTCATAGCCATTATATGTCAGTCCTGTTTTGTTATAGCCAAAGAAGCAGTCCATAGGTAATGCTGATGACAGAAGCAAAAGTTTACTTTAAATTTCCTCCCACAATGGCTGAGACTGCCAACCATATTCTTCAGTCCCTGACTGCAGCCCTCATTAGCTACAAATATGTACGCAAACAGCTAATGCTATCACATCCAAGGCCTATAGGAAGTTGCTGGGTCCTTGATGGATAAAGGTGTCTTCTGAGCAAATGCCTCTGTTTTTGCACTTACTTGGTGTTGGGTTTTACTGAATTAGAATAAACAATATACTTTTTCTGTTCTTCCAGGCCATTAATCAGAGTGCAATGAAAGCCTCAAGGTACTGCTCAGGTGACTGCTCAGCTGGCAAAGCTAGACATACCTCAGGGCTGTTGAAAGGTGCCAGGGACACACTGGTAGGCACTGAATAGAATACAATAACTCCAAAATCATTACTGAGAGCTGATTAAATAATTTCCTGGAACTTTGCCCCTCCTTGTTCTAATTGCGCCAGATTGTTGGGACAGGGAAAGATACTTTGACTAACCTGTTCTATTTGGTGATGACTCTCCTTAGCCACATTGTCTTGAATTGAAGCCAGCTCATTCCCACAGGGATCCCACAGTAATCTGTTGAGATGCTGGACTTGAGGGGTGATTGCCCTGATCCAGCATGCTCACCTTATGTTTAACTGGTGATGGCCAGAGCAATACCCTCATTTCCCACCACCCAAGGTATTTTTTTAGCCACACACAGCACAGAAGGCACAGAGGACATTCTGCACTAAGCAGTCTATCTGGGGGTGTCCTTCTCTTTGCGTCATGATTTATGTTAGGACTACTTAGCAGTGCTTGTTGGCATTGGGAAGAAGGGGGTTGTACTTGGGACCCTATCAGAATCCTCACCCCTTCTGCCAGAAGCCGTACAAATGCCTCCTTTTGCTGCTTCTTTCAGAGCAGAAAGAAGGGGCTTGCCCAACCATTGCACTGTTCCCACACCTCTGTATTGTTTAGCCTAGGCAGTAGTCTAAGCCAAATGTGCAAAGAAGAAAAACTATATACTCAGAAAAGCCCTCATAATGCCGGAGTGATCAAAAGCCAAGGAGGAACGAACCAGCAGGTGACCTATGGAAGAAGAAGGAGCTGACTTGGATGGATTTATGGGCCAAGGAAATGTGCCCAAGAATTCCACCAAGGAAGGACTGTTCCAGTGAAGAGCAGAAAATTATGGAAATAGAGAGTGCATACTTTCCCAGAAATCCTATATTTCTATATTGTAACACAAAGCTCTTATTTCATATTGGATGAAATCTTTTTAAGGAACTCTGTGGGAGTTCAGCCAGATGCCCCTTCCAGTCAAGCCACACCTACATTGTCAGTAAACAGTAGACAGGTACTTTAAATGAATGTGTTCTTCTCTCGGGCTTTATGATAAAACTGAGCTGGAAACAACCTAATCCTAATGAGGCACAAAGTAATCAAAAATTAGCATGTCACATACATGCTCTTCCCAGAAATCAGGGGAACCTGGAACCTGCTTGTATCCATGGGGCCATTTTAGTTTGCACTGGCAGTTTTGTAGCTTATCAGTATTTTCTTTCTTTTTATACAGTCATGATGGCTACCTTCCCTCCAGTATGAGAGCCATTAAGCTTATTAATCATAGCTGTCAACATTTCCCTTTTCTTGCTAGGAATCCTATTCAGAATAAGGAAATTTCCCTTAAAAGGGGGGAAATGTTGACAGCTATGCTATTACCCTATTTTTTTGCTCCATAAGATGCACCTGACCATAAGACGCACCAAGTTTTTAGAGGGGGAATGCAAGAAAAAAAATAATTCTTTAAAGGGAGCGCTGAGCAGAGCTTGTATGCATCTCAGGCTCTGCTCAGCGCTCCTTTCACAAGCCGCGAGGAGTGTGTATGTGGCTCTTGGGGGCTTTTCCACAAGGAGAAAGAAGGGCTGCCCTTCTCCTTCCCTGGGGAAAAGCCCCCAAGAGCCACACACATGCCACACACGGCTCTTTAAAGGGAGCACGGCTTTTGGGGCTTTTCTGGGAGGTGGGGGAAGGGACAGAGCTACGTGCTCTGTCCCTTCCCCCACCTCCCGCAAAAGCCAGAGCTAGCCCCCGAAGCCTCCGCAGGGCAGCAGAGTGAAGGCTTCCCATGCCCTGCGGAGGCTTCGCGCAGCTAAGCCAGAAACTAGAACAGCAAGAGGGAGCGCTGTGCAGTGCTCCGTCTAGCTGTTCTGGCTTCTGGGATAGCCCCGCGAAGCCTGCATTCGCTCCATAAGACTTACTTTTTAGGAGGGAAAAGGTGCGTCTTATAGAGCGAAAAAATTGGTAATAGTAGTTGTTGCACATCACAGTGGAAGATGTGCCCCGCAAAGGGATGTGTACTCACTGATGGTTGCCACATCTCTTTGAGGGTCAGAAAGTGGTGTTAAAATACACTAGCTTAGACTAAGTCAGATTTGCTATTTTCTGTGTTTGTATTTTCCCAAATGTTCCCAAATTCTTAAGTGACCTTCTTCTACGATTTTTTATTCCTATATGGTAACAGGGTTCTTACTACACTGTTGTTATTTTTTAAAATAAATATGTATTCTGTACTTTCTGTGCTTATTTGGATACAGTGTTGATTCAAACCAGAACCTCAGATCTCTTTGTGCATCCTGGGTGATATATTTTGCTGGAGACATTGGGCAACAGCTCCTGCTTTCTTGGTCACCCAGATGTCCTTTGTACCCACAGGTGTCTCCTGGACCTGAAGGGAAGAATGGCTAGCAAGAGGGGAGACAGTCTAATGTTCTGGGAGTTTGGCCTTTTGTTGAACAGAAATCAGAAGCCAACAAGAGAACAAGCTCTTAGAATGACGGGTCCTTTTCATAAGCTACAGGAATGAAAAGGTTGTAGATAACATCTCCTCTTGTGACCTATCTTCAGCGATCTGCCTTCTGAACAGCTTTCATCTGCATTTTAAACAAACACACATTCCTCTCTTCCATATATTTCTCTTTCCCCTCTCATTCCTTCTTCCTTTCCTTTCCTTTCCTTTCCTTTTTCTCTTATTTCCCCCTTTCTTTTCTCCTCTCTTTCCTACTTTTATGCTGTTCTCTCTTTTATAGACCCTAACATCATCACCTTTACCATCATTTTTGCTATTCTTTCTATTTAAATATACCTCTTTCTACTCATTTCCTTTGTATCGGTTTGTCTTTTGTATTTTCTGATAATAACAGTATTTAGATATCTCTAAATCTCAGAATTTAAGATATCTCAGCGACATGTTGATATGAAAGCACTGGCCCGAGCTTTTACAATAAAATAGAATAAAATAGAATAAAATAGAATAAGGTTTAATGTGCTGCCAGTGGTGGTGAGGGAAATCTCAACCTGGTGCCAGTAACCAGGTGGAGAGGTGGAGAAGTGGCCATCTCCCAGGGTGAGAGGCTGGGTGAGGAATTCTCCAAGGTGAAAATGGGGAGGGCATGTCATCGGGAGCCAGGGAGGGTGCTTGTGACTTTTAAATGCTGTGACTTGTTTGCAAAAAATATTGAGGAAGTAACTGCTTGCATCCACTGGAAACTTGACCCCTCTTTTACTGCAGATGAATCTCAAGGGGTGTGCAGAGCACAGTCTAGCCCTGTTGTGTTGGATGAGTTTCAGTTGGTAACATTCAAGGACAATGCCCCTCGCCCCTCTTGTCTGAGGAATACTAGCAGAGCGGGGACAGCTGACTGGGTCAGGCAGGGAGGTGATAATGCCTCCTTGCAAAAGGGGGTGGTCCCAGCCCACTTGAATGAAGCAGTGGTGTGCCATCATTACAGGTGGGTTGTGTGAACCCCCCCAAAAAAAATCATTTTCATGGTGGCTCTTGGAGGTGGGATGGGACTCTTGGGGTGGAGTGTCATATGACACCACCAATTAAACACAAGAGGGGTGGGGAATAAACAATTGACAGGAAGTAGTATTATTTTACTACTGATGCCTGTTGTATGCATGACCAAAGTATCTTGCCAGGGGCAAAGGCACAATGGCAGTATTTCTCCTGGCGGAGTTGGGCCCGCCCTCACTTAAATATAGTGCACCCACCTCACAAAACACCAATTACCTGAATTCTTACAAACTACCCCAGAGTCTTTTCTTTTTGTAGAGGAATCTCTCCCCTCCTGACTGGAATGAGACCTAAGTAGACTGTATCTTTCCAGCTTCTACGTCTCCTGGTTCAGCCTCCCAGTTAATTCCTGACCTATTACTCTTACAGAACACAACACACTATCCTTCATGCTAAGCTCAGTGACACCTCTCTCTAGCTTTTGATATATTCCTCAGTGTGGATGCTTCTACCCAGAACCAACTCTCTCTCCTCTCACTCCCTACCTTGCTATCTCCCAACCTATTATCCCAATCTCTGTCCCAACCTAAAAACCTGTCTCTCCAAATCCTCTCCTTTTCAACCCCCTCTCACGGAACTCCAGCCAATCAGAGGCTGTCATTCGTTAACAATTTGGTGGCAGCGAAAAATAAAAAGAAAACACTTGAGGAAGAACCTGCCCAGCAAAACAAACTTTCCCGTCACACCAGGTTGCTCAGTCCGTGGAATGGGGGGGGGGGACGACAATTGTTTATGGCACCCTGTCTGAAGGCAACTAGGAGAGATAGATCAGTTGTCATGCCCCTGGCCTGTCCTTCAGTTTCAGGAGACATGAGCTGGCAGAGTCCAGGAATGATTCTCCATTGACTGGAAAACTGAACCTGAATCCTGATACTGAAGCTCCACCATGCTTGCCCCCAGGGTCCTGTAACTTTCATCCTTCCTGTCTGCTATATATGCTTCGCCATTCCAAAGTAGTCATCTGAAAGAAGACTTGATAATGCAAGAAAAACTTAAACTCAGTTATAAAAAGACAAATGTTTTGATTTCAGCCCTCAAAACTTACAAAGTCAAAGTCACCCTACAAATCTGTTATGGTGCACAAAAATGGGAACCAAGGAATAAAAATATATGCACTATCTTAGAGCTGCCCAAAGCTTCTCCTTTTGGAAGTGGTCAGCTGTGCCAACTTGAATAATATAGGGGTGAGGGGCTGGTTAGCCATGCCCCACCCAATCAGTCACATGATGTGGTGCACGCATACCATGTGAATAGCAATGCCCATCAACTTTGGGAGAGCCCAGCTCCCTCAGACATTTTACTGGAGGTGGTGAAGACCCCTTGCCCCCTAAGAGTTGGCTCCTATGGAAGCTGGTGTTTGCACAGTGGTCAGAGTGCATATCCTTTCCCTTAGGTATTTTATATGGGGGTGGAGGTTTCAATGAGATGCTGACTTTTAACAATGGGGAGCCTCCAGCTAGGGATAAGGAAATGCTACACATTATTGATGAGTATGAGTGTGCTAGCTAGTGAGGTGGCACCTTGCCATATGAAATTTCATATTTTAAAGCATTATTTCTGTGCTCATCACACTTCTGCCTGTCTTGTCAAATGTGCTCCTTGGTAAGGCTGGCCCAAGACATGTTGGCAGCTGAGGCAAACCACAAAATAGTACCTCCCTATTCCAGGGGGGGAAAGGGTTAAGTGAAGATCGACATCAGGAACAATGTGAGGGGTGATGAATAAAGATCTCCACAGGAAACATTTCTGCCATTTCGATCCTATTTAATCTGTGGCCCGATAGCAGCAGGAATCCAATATGGGTACGACTTTCAGCTATCCTCATATCTTAGGAACCTGTCTGTACCGACCTATCGGCATTTATTTACCAAAGCCAGACTAAATGTATTTCCTTCGGAAGTGCTAAATGGTAGACTGAGAGGCATCACTTATCAGAATAGGCTTTATGTTCTCAGAACATCGACTGCATGAAGCATATCTTACTGCATTATGGGCAGTACGAGCAAGCAAGGGACCAAATGATCGAACCCCTACTAGCAAATCTGCCAGAAAAATCTGAAGCCTCCCATATTAAATATCTTTTGGATGACAGGTTTGATGATATTACACTGGCCATGGGAAAGTTTCTTTGGGAAGTCAAAAAAAACCCAATGATCATCAAGCTCGAGACAAAACAAAATGAGCGCCTCAGTTTCTCTCTCTCTTTTGTGGTTGGCTGTCTTAACTGTATTTTCTTCTGAAATTGTTCTATAGGTCTTTGGACCTCAGTAAAGATTTTTTATAGATAGATAGATAGATAGATAGATGATAGATAGATAGATAGATAGATAGATAGATAGATAGATAGATGATAGATATCCACAGGAAACAAGGACTGGAGGAGACTAGCAGCACCTCCTAATGGCCAAGGATAAGCATCAAGGACTCTCCATCAGTTTTATGTAAGTTTATTTACAAGAAAAACACATCCAGAGCATCGCATGCCACAGACAAAGCACAGCCTCTCTCTTCTCCTTCTCTCTCGCTCAGCCGGCGAAGTCTGAAGCCTGCCTCCCCCAGTTCCTCTCTGGGCATACTGCCAAACCTTCGCGCTGAAATGTCAGGAATGCCAGCCATCTTTAATGGCTGTCTGCCTGGCCCCCTACTTTTGATCCTTCGTTCCATAGTTGCAGAGAGAAGCCTGTACCATGCTCTCTAATGAAGAGGGGGTGCATCCTGGCCAGTTCATCCAGTAAGTCCCCATTAAGCCCGGGTCGATACAACGTCACAAGGGGCTTATCCCCCCACTCCAGCTGTTGTCACCACATATTGAACTCCAATCAAAATTGCATCACTATTCTACTCCCCTGCCTCAAATTAAGCAATTGCCTGGAAGTGACAGCCAGCCTCTGGGGGTCTTGGAACATTGCATCCATGAACGCCAAAATCCCGCAATCATTGTATCCATGAATGCCAAAATCCCGTCTTTCTTCTCCTTCCCTTCTGTTGCTCTTAAAGCTTCTCCAGTCTCCCCATTCAGGGACTGAATTGCTGGCCTGTCTCTTCCCCAGAGGGATGTGGGTGGTGCTGTGGTCTAAACCACTGAGCCTCTTGGCTTCCCGATCATGGGGTGAGCTCCCATTGCTCTGTCCCAGTTCCTGCCAACCTAGCAGTTCAAAAACACACCCGTGCAAGTAGATAAATAGGTACCACTGTGGTGGGAAGGTAAACGGTGTTTCCATGCGCTCTGGTTTCCTTCACGGTGTCCCGTTGCACCAGAAGTGGTTAAGTCATGCTGGCCACATGACAAGGAAAGCTGTCTGTGGAGTAACGCTGGCTCCCTTGGCCTGAAAGCGAGATGAGCACCACAACCCCATAGTTGCCTTTGACTGGACTTAACTGTCCAGGGGGCATTTACCTTTTTTACCATTCTTCCCCAGAAGACACAGCCTCAGACTCTGGCTTAGCTGATGGTTGCCTGGCTTCCAACTCTTCCTCTCTTCCTCATGAGAACAAAAAGATTATTCCCTGGGGAAAAGGGGGTGGGCTGTCCTCTCTAAACTCAGACAGCTCGCATCTACTGAGTTATCCCTTTGCTAGCTCAGCTCAATTTCTGAGGCTGACTGTCCTGCTGTGCTCTGGGGGGCCATGTTCCTGACGACCACTATCAATCCAGCCACCTAAGATGGTCACCATACCTTGCTTCATGGGTGGGACCATCCTGCATCTTGATATGCCAAACTACACATTCAACCCCGTCGCTATGTAACCAGCATCACAAATACCTAATGGGGGAAAGCATTTACAGCTCTGTGGCTCCAGTGTCTGAAGTCCATCGTTGTTGAAGGATGCTATCACCTGATGCCCTAGGTATAAAAGGTTTGCTTACATGGAGATAGAGGTTCCTAATTATCTACCCACTACTTGCTGGTTTGTCCCATCTATGAGGACTTAGTATAGTTAAAGCTATGGTTTTCCCAGTAGTGATGTATGGAAGTGAGAGCTGGACCATAAAGAAGGCTGATCAACAAAGAATTGATGCTTCTGAATTATGGTGCTGGAGGAGACTTTTGAGAGTCCCATGGACTGCAAGAAGTTCAAACCTATCCATTCTTAAGGAAATCAGCCCTGAGTGCTCACTGGAAGGACAATCGTGAAGCTGAGACTCCAGTACTTTGGCCACCTCATGAGAAGAGAAGATTCCCTGGAAAAGACCCTGATGTTGGGAAAGATTGAGGGCACAAGGAGAAGGGACGACAGAGGACGAGGTGGTTGGACAGTGTTCTTGAAGCTAGCAGCATGAATTTGACCAAACTGCAGGAGGCAGTGAAAGACAGGAGTGCCTGGCGTGCTCTGGTCCATGGGGTCATGAAGAGTCGGACACGACTAAACTACTAAACAACAACAACAACAATGAGGACTTAAGAGAAGTTTTGTTCAAATATTTAAATCTCCCAACTGAGAGATGGATTCGGTATATGATTAACTTTTTATTAAGGGACAAGTGCCCATACACCTCTGAAAAAGTGGTCTGTTCTGCTTTTACAGTGACGATTATAAGGAGAAAAAATTATTCTGTGTTTATCCTGTTTTATGTATTTTATATTTTGTAATTGCTTCAGCTAAACCAATAAATAATAATTGCATTTGTATCTGAAACAGAACTAAGAACCAAAATTTTATTTTCCATAACCATTTATTTTGTTTTGTAATGATCATAATAAAACTTATTCGTTAATGATACACTAGAGGGTTCTTTGTAGTTAGAATCTACAACCCGCACATTTTTGACCCATTTTTCTCTGCCCCTTGCTTCCCTTTATCCCCACCAAAAGCAAAAAAGAAAGATCCACAGATCCTGAGCCCTGGACTTCACCACTAGGCCTCCAGTTTCCCCTCATTGTCATGAATTTTGCAATACACAAGGAGGAGGTCTACACTGTCCTATTTACCCTTCATGTTCAGGCTGGTGTGAGATTCCTGAAGCATTATAACATCTTTTTTGGGTAATAAAAAGGGTAAATCCCCCAGATACAAGTCTTCTTCTGTGGATGGCACACAAATCTGTTGTTCCACAGCCTTGGAACGTGAAATCGTGGAGATGAATGGGGGCTAGAAGAAAAGGAAAGAAATGTTGACATTAGTCCTTTACTCAGGTACTGGGAGATTGTGCTTGTGAGGCTAAATGACAATTTTAGTTATGTTTAAAATGTGTATATTTAAGAAATCTGAAGATATAATTCATCGGAACATGAATAAACAAAATTTTCAACATGAAGTTCGGATAAAAAGAAACTCATATGTAATTCAGAATTGCCATCATACCCAAAGGATGTTAGGATATTTCCGTTCCACCTTAAAAGGGAGCAGGATGTTTGTGTCACAGCCTGCGCATTTCCTGTTCACAGGATGTTTATGTTTTCTGTTGCTTTCGTTTTCTCTCTTGGTGTCGAAGACACTGAAGCAGGCAGTCATGTTTTTTGTTCTGATCAACGCTGAATTAAACTTGTAAATAATGCTCTCCTGAGTGCGACTTTTGCTGTGTGAATTCTGCTGACAGAGTGTGCATGAGCCCAGGAATGTGGGAAGTTATGTTCTGTGAGCTCATGTCGCTAATTGCTGAAACTGCGTATCTACGGGAGATCGGTGGACGTCCGGAGTCGACGTGGAGGCAGTGATGGCCTTTGTCTCCCTGGCAGTATCCCAACAAAGGAGTCCCAAGATTATTAATAAACAGTTTATCTGTCAGGCTTCAGGAAATCAGAAAAGAAGGGGGCAGCTCCCACCATTCCTCCTCAGTCCAGCCTCTGACATTATATTTATAAAATATAATGAAAGTAGAGAATCTGAAAACAGGCCTAATTAACTAGATTAAGCAGATCAAATTCTTGTGTGCAGCTGAGTTGCAATAAAATGGGAGGAACTCTATCCCTGCTATCTCCTGGGCATGTTAAAAGTCACATGCTGTGGCCACACAGCAAGATTTGAAAACAACACTCCCTCCCTGGTGTGGGAACCTTGAGTGTTTTAACCTGGCATGAGACAACAGTGTGATGCAGCGACACACAAACAAAAAGCTGGAGATGCACTTCATTGTCTCTCAGGATGGTTGGATGCCCACTGAGGCTTCCTCATTGCCCCACTGTGATCTAAGCATCCATAGAATCCTCATTTTATTTTATAAGTTTCCAAGAGCGGAAATTCTGTTGCACAGAATTAGTTAGCCAGATACTGCTCATTGTCACAGAATTTAAGAAAAATTATTACATGCCTTTTACATAATAAATATGCTTTTTGAATAATTTTTATTAACCGACCAATCACATCAAATCAAACCAAATTACATAAATTCCAAATTACACAGCCGAATTTTAATTTTTTGTTGGGGGTACCCATATTTCAAGTTCCGAAGGGGATCCAATCAACTTCTTGCTTCTTGCTGCTGTTTTAATGTCCACAAATCTGACCATATGATGTTCACAGTACTATCCAGTCCTTTCTTATTGTTTTTCCACGTCTCTTGTGGTTATTTTCATATATTTTTCCTTTCTCTTTGTGACCTCTGATAGTCTCCACAAGCTGGTTAAAACAGTTTGTAATCCTGCGTGGATATTTTTTTTATCCAGTAGCCATATCCAGACATTTTCCATATAACATCACTTCCATAAATCAAAACAGTCTTAGCGTCATTAATCTTCACAAATCTGCCTCCTTTCTCAAACCTCTGAGGAGATTCACCAGGAATGCAGTCTGAAAACAAATCCGTTCCTCCTCCCGGCTATAAATCCTTTGGCAAGATGGCGACTCTGAATTAATTGCTGCTCCATTCCAAAAGCTCTTATTCCTTCTCGAGCTCCATAAAGCATACTTTTGGTTAAAGTTTATTTCCACACAGACCTTAATCATCCTGCTTGGGTCAGTTAAACCGACGGTTCTAATGAGGAGGGGTTCTTGGTTAATCACATAGAAGAAGAGTAAAAAAGGTTTCCCCCCCCCCCATTCAGCCCTGTTGCCGACATACCCAGCCTTTGATGTATCTTCATCGTAAAATATTCCTGTTGCTCCAACCCGTCGTCTTCTTTCGCAGAGGTCCCTTCAATTAGCAGTCTTCACTCCCCTTCTACACTTGAAACATGTGCATTTGCTTCTTTTGTAATTAATTATTCCAAATTGCTGCAGCTAGTGCTCTATCAGAGACAGTGTCCAGGAGAGCCGAAGTCCACACGGGTGCATTCTGCCTATTGCCCTCACCCCTTCTTTTGAATCTGGGGGTGATTTATGGGCACAGCAGGCAAGGGGAGTGTTTCCCATTCCCTTGGGGCAACAAGGGAGGCTACCTACTCCCATAACCGCCTCTTAATTACCCCGTGTGGTCCAGAGAGATGGTATTGTCGGCCATCTTCCAATGCGCCCCTAGTGGCCCCCCCAATATGCTTTTTGAGCAAGGGGGACACATTTTGTCCTCGACTGCAACCCAATGGTGGACAGATCCAGATGCAACTGGGGTGAAGCAATGAATGCACTTTTTACTTTTCTTCAGAAGGGTGTTTTTAATAATAATAATGATGATGATGATGATGATGATGATGATGATAATAATAATAATTTTTATTTATTTATACCCCGCCCTCCCCATCCAAGGGGAATACTCCTTCTGGACAAGCAAGTGGCATTATGAGAGTTACAGGACACAGTCCAGGCAGGCAAAACACTAAGGAAGGGTGCAGAATGGGGCCAGCGAGAGAAGTGGACCCTCTCACATTTCTAGTAATATGCAAGGAAAAGGGAAGGGAGGGGGAGAATAGGAGAACAGGAATGAGTCTGCATGATCCAGCCAATGACTAGGCCCTTTCCCCCTGCCTAAGTAGCAATGTTACCTCTAAAAAGAGATCCTTTAAAAACAACACACTGGGTCTCATCCTCAAGGCAGTTGATGGTCTTCTCACTTTTACACTGTGTGGCTCCTTTGGAGAAGCAGGTTGGGCACTTCAGGCCATTTTCAGCCAGCACGTTGCGATCAGGAACTGCCAAAATCAAAAGTATAGGGAGCATGTTAATGGTTTTACAGTGGTACCTCGGGTTTCATACGCTTCAAGTTACAGACTCTGGTAACCCAGAAACATTACCTCGGGTTAAGAACTTTGCTTCAGGATAAGAACAGAAATCGTGCTCCGGCGGCACGGCGGCTGCTGGAGGCCCCATTAGCTAAAGTAGTGCTTCAGGTTAAGAACAGTTTCAGGTTAAGAACAGAACTCCGGAACGAATTAAGTACTTAACCCGAGGTACCACTGGATCTGTTTTTGTACCTGTATGTTATATTATTATAATTCACCCAAGGGCTTTACAGTTTTGGTGGGGCACCTGCAAGTATTATTGGATGAAAAGATTATCTAGACCCAGTCTGGGTTTAGGATTGACATTGGGACAGATTCAGGAGAGGCCTGGTTGGAAAGGGAACCCATCCCTTCTCAGGCAGAGATGTAGCTGCCCAGTAGGTCCTTTTTTTAAACAGTTTCTCCTCCTGCCTGCTTCTTCATCCTGCCTGCCTCTCCACCCCTTGAGAGGCCACATAGTGCTGAACTGCTCAACCCAACCTATAGCCATTTTGGCTGTCTCACCCCATTTGAATGAGGCACATGTCCTCTGAGTACTGCTGCTTGACTAAGGATCCAGCCCTTGGCCAAGTCCAGTGCAAAGCCCTAACATCCTAAGGATTCTAAAATGATGCAGAAACTTACAGCTGAGAGTTGCATTGTTACACAGTTCCGTCTTGCAGCAGTGCTTCTTCATCTTAAAGAATTTACCATCGCCTGCAGTGAAGCTGTAATTGCCTGAGGAACAGAATCTGGATGACGAGCATTTATTCAAAAGTTGCACTTGGGGTTTCACTAGGAAAAAGAATTTGAAAGAAATATCCAGTTTGGGGGTGGGGGCGGGAAATATGCAGGTCTATTGCTACTCAGGCACATTTGTTGCAATGGTTCCAATTTTTTTTGTATTGTCTGAATGAGGACCTTTTCAAACTAACAATATACAAAGTGTTATTAAATTTGTCAGTCTAAAGTGATGGGCTGTTCCTTTTTTATTAATTAAAATATGTATACACCACTATATCATAGAAAGAAAAATATCAAAATGTTTTCCAGCTTTAATGCATAAAGCAGACAATAAAAACTGTATTAAAAGTAAAGAAACTGATATCAATGTATACTTAATGGCTAGTATGGGCCAGAGATTTTGGGGATAACATACAACCTACAGCGTGGGAGAAGTTATCGGATTGGGATTTAAAATTTACAGCATGTTACATGCTGAAAGAAAATTATTTGAAAATGATGTAAATAGCAGTAAATTAGCAAAAATGTACAAAACTGGGTCAATTGTATGTTAGAAATGTGGTGGACATGTAAGATAGTATTGGAGGTTCGGGAAATGATTTATTATGAGTTAAAAAATGTTTAAAATAACTTTTTTATTTAAACCCCCCCCAAAGCTTTTCTTTTAGGAATCCTAGGTGCCGAAATCCCAAGGGAACAGAAATGACTAATTATGTATGCGACCACGGCAGCACGAATGTTATTGGCCCAGAGATGGAAAGAAGATGAACTCCCTACTAGAGGAGAATGGCAGATTAAGTTGAGGGATTATGCTGAATTGACAAAAATGACTGGAAGAATCAGAAAACAGGAAGACTGGAATTTTAATACGGAATGGGGAAAATTTATAATGTATCTTAAAAACCATTGTAAACAGTCAAAACTTTTAAAAGGGTAAGCAGGGATTTCTCATTAATGCAAATCAAAGTGTCCAAGCTTGGAGAACAGCACCCAGATCCAGCCACTGATTGTGATCAGGTGATGTTAGGTTCCCCATTTTCATTTACAAACCATTGCTTACTTCAGGATTGGGAAGCTGTGATCCTCCAGATGTTGTTGGACTACATCTCCCATCATCCCTGACTGGTGGCCAGGCTAGCTGAAGCTGATGGGAGTTCTAATTCATCTATAGTTGAAGTGCTACAGCTTCCTCAACTCACTTTTTTCATGGGTGAGTTGCCCTAGCATAGACTTCTATATGCTAGTAGAACCCTTAAAGTTCAACAATCTTAACCTGGATCTAAACCAACAGCAAAAGACAAAAAGGCAGGAAAATCTTACTTATATTTGTACGCAGAACACTGGCAACACAGGAATCTTTTTTCGAGTCACAAGTTGTTTTAAGATAGCCATCGTATGTCATTCCAGTATTGTTATAAGTATACAGGTATCTGCATTTCAGAGTTAATACTGAAGACAGAAGCAAAAGTTTACTTCATGGATTATTATGATAACTAACATTATTATTAGTTGGTTTTGCGGTTTGCTTAATGAGACTAAGAGGAGGCGGTGATAGTAAATTAAAACTTTTAACTTAAAAGGGGTTCAATTTTAAAAGCATTTTAATAGAATGAAATGAAATGAAATGAATAAACATTCATTAATTAAAACTCTCGAAGTCATCATTCAGAACACTGGCTGAATTATTTCCAAGAGGTGGGGAGGTGAACCCTCCCTTTCCATGGCCCACTTTTCCTCCCATCCAGACTCTCACTTAAATACATTTTATTCCCACTGTTTGGTTACAAGCTTAGATCTGGGTACAATTAAACTAAGACTCTCAGTGGCTACAAATCATGATGGCTATGTACTACCTCCAATAGCAAAAGTAACATATTTCCTCTTTCAGTTGCTGGAACCCACGGTAAGGCAGAGTGCTGCTGTGCTGAGGTCCTGATTGTGAGCTTCCCATAGTCATTGGGTTGGCCAGTGTGAGGACAGGATCCTGGACTAGGGATGAACCAATAAATCAATGTCACTTGCTCTTAATTTCTATTTTTTCCAATTTATTTATTTATCTGCAGTCACTTCCTCCCAGAAGCTCAAGGCTGTGTGCATAGTTCTCCCCTCCCCATTTTATCCTCAGAAGATTCCTGTAAAGTAGGTTAAGCCAAGGTATAGTGACTGGTCTAGGATCCCCCAGTGAGCTTTGTGGCTCAATAGGGATTCAAACCCTGGCCTCCTGGATCCTTGTCTAATACTCTCATCACAACAGCAAACTGGCTCTCTTAAATTCAGCTCCCCAGATTTCCACAATCAACGAGTAGTAGTAGCAAAACTGGATCCTCAGCGGTGGGTTTCTGTGATCTGTTCCAAGAGGATGTTTTTTTTTTTCTTATTAAAATGTATTTAATTTCTTCCTGCTATGGCCATACTTTGTTTTCTCCCCTTTCCTTTCCTAAGCAACTTTTACTCTCCATTCCAATGGAATTACTATTCTGTCCTATTTTCTAAGTCCTATTTTCTCCCCCTCTCCCATTGAAGAAAAGATTGTTCACCTTCTTTGCACTTTCCCTGCATTTTGAAATCATATCCAACATTTTCATCTGACCATCTCTTGCCTTTGCACATCCCCCATCTGTTTCCACACCTAACGATGTGTCTGTCTCGTGTGTGTGTGTATAAACACACAAACATATATATACACACACACACCAACAAACACAACACACACAGAGAGAGAGGGAGATCCTTGATTTGTGTGTTTTGCTGGAACTCAACAGAAATAAACTCGTGACTTGATTCTCCCCTACTTCCTCTTGGTAACCCAGCAGTCCTTGCTCTCTATGGTGTTGATCTACACTCCCAACTCCCCTTCCCTCCCAAGCTGCAAGTTCTCTTCAGTGTCCTCTAAAGGTAATTTAATGTTCCCCATCTTACCTGGAGAAAGCAGGGCCAAGAGGAGGCATGCTCTCAGGAGTGCCTTCATCATTCTAGAAAGATTAGGAGACTCAGAGCAGAGAAGGATCATCAAATGAATTGATGCAGGTAGAGGCTTGCCTGGAGAGATTTATAGGCCATGGATTCATGTCGGAGGCAACACTTGGGAACAAATAGTTCAGTGAGGTCTGGAAATGGGGATTGTTTGTTCATTACAAAGATAAAGAGGGACATATTAAAATTCAAAGCTCACTGTTGGAATTGTCTAAATTATCTCTCTATAATCTCATTACTTGTTAATAGACACCTCTCAGATTTATTCATAATAATAATAATAATAATAATAATAATATTTTTACCCCACCCATCTGACTGGGTCACCCCTGCCACTCTGGGTGGCTTCAAGTATATACAGAAACATTCTTCTTCTTCTTTGGCGATCACTTGAAGCCTTGTAAGATTGTCTTCTGGGCCCTCATGACTCTTTCCCCATCTGGCAGACTAGCAGTGGCTCTGGCTGTGCCCTTTTTTTGCTCTTAATGATAGGTCAGCCCTAACAGGAGGCTTTTAAGTATCTCCTTCTTCTCTTTCTATTGCTCTTGGATGCAGAGCAATAGCCTCATTTCCCGCTCATACCACCAACAAAGGCGATTTTTAGCCACACAGCACAGAAGGCACAGAGGACATTCTGCTTTATGCTGCCTATCTTGAGGTGTGCTTCTCTTTGCTTCATTATTTATGTTATGCCTACTTAGCAATGCAACTCCTTCCTTCATAGGCAATGGTGCTTCTCAAGTTTCCACCCCATCCCTAACCAATAAATATATTTGGCTGGAAAAATTGGAGGTGGCATAGGGATTTCAGCACACTCCTATGCACTGTTGTTGGAAGTAGTAACCATTTATTTCAAAGGGATTACAGTGCAATTCTATATCTGTCTACATAGATGTAAATGCCACTGATTTCAATGGGTCTTACTCTCAGATAATAATAATAATAATAATAATAATAATAATAATAATAATAATAATAATAATAACAACAACAATACAGTGGTACCTCAGGTTACATACGCTTCTGGTTGCATACGCTTCAGGTTACAGGTTACAGCTAACCCAGAAATAGTACCTCAGGTTAAGAACTTTGCTTCAGGATGAGAACAGAAATTGTGTTCCGGTGGCGCGGCAGCAGCAGGAGGCCCCATTAGCTAAAGTGGTGCTTCAGGTTAAGAACAATTTCAGGTTAAGAACGGACCTCCGGAATGAATTAAGTACTTAACCCGAGCTACCACTGTAATAATAATAATAATAATTCATTTATACCCTGCCCTTCCTGGCCAGGGCCAGGCTCAGGGCGTCTAACACCAAATATAAATTACAATAAAAAGTAATGGGGGGGGGGGACAACAACAAAAAGTTAATTAAAATATGACTTGATACAACTTAAAATGCAGCTTCATTTTAGTAGTAGCCCATAAATCAAGACCACAAAGGGAGGAAACATCAGATATTCGCCCAAGCCAGCTACCCATGCTGGTCCTACATGGGCCAGCAAAATCCAAGGGAAAATTTATATACCAAAGCCCACATAAGGGTTCAGAGTGAATCCAAGCCAAAGGCCAGGCGGAACAGCTCCATCTTGCAGGCCCTGCAGAAAGATGTCAAATCCCACAGGGCCCTGTTCTCTTGTGACAGAGCATTCCACCAAGTCGGGGGCCAGTACTGAAAAGGCCCTGTCCTAGTTGAGACCAATCTAACCTCCTTGAGGCTTGGGCCTATTTATGGACCTTAAGGTCCTCCGCGGAGCATACAAGGAGAGGCAGTCCCATAGGTATGAGGGTTCTAGGCCGCATAGGGCTTTAAAGGTCAAAACCAGCACCTTAAACCTGACCATGTACTCCACCGGGAGCCAGTGCAGCTGGTAAGCACTGGATGAATGTGGTCCTGTGGCAAGGACCCTGTAAGGAGCCTTGCAGCGGCATTCTGCACCTGCTGGAGTTTCTGGGTCAGCTTCAAGGGCAGCCCTGCGTAGAGCCCAGCATAGATAAGTGTGTGTAGTTCTTTTTTGCAACTTCTTCAATGTATACTTAGGAGTTTTGGTTCCTCTGGCACTTCCGTCTGTCTCCCCTGCCTCACACTCTTGGTTCCTACCAATACAGTCACTGTTTAAGAATCTTCTCTCTCTTAGAAACACCCACCCACAAACACACACAAAGTTTGCTGCCAAATGAAATTATATTGCAATCTATTTTGTCCTCACCTGTATTTTAACTCAATCCAAGAAACCAACCTTCACTGAGTTGCTGTGGCATTTCCTGTTCCAAGAGTTTCATGTAAATGTTGAATAGCACTGAAGACAGGACAGAATCCTGAGGTCAGTTGTCACAGTCCAATGACTAAGGCTTTGAAAAGGAGTCCTCTCAGTTGTGTCCTTTCGAGGCTAAGCCTATCCAACTCCCTCATCCATTCCACATAAAGCTTGGTTTCCAGACCCTTTATCATTTTAGGTTCCCTCCTCTGCACACGGTCCAGCTTCTAAATATCTTTCTTTGATTGCAGGGCCCGAAACTGGGCACAGCATTCCAGGTGTGGAATGAGAAAGTCAGAATAGAGCAGTACCATTTGTTCCCTTGATCTGGACACTATAAAAATCATTATAGCATAGTATACTTAAAAAGAAACAAAAAGTATACACTTTATAAAATTAAGTCGATGCACTCAACATGGGGCTACCTTTGAAGGTGACTCAGAAACTACAACTAATCCAGAATGCGGCAGCTAAACTGGTGACTGGGAGTGGCCACCTAGACCACATAACACTGGTCCTGAAAAACGTACTTTGGCTCCCAATATATTTCTGAGCACAAGTCAAAGTGTTGGTGCTGACGTTTAAAGCCCAAAACAGCCTCAGCCCAGTATACCTGAAGGAGTGTCTCTACCCCCATCGTCCACTGAGGTCCAGCTCTGAGGGCCTTCTGGTGGTTCCCTCCCTGTGTTACAGGGAACCAGGCAGAGAGGCTTCTCAGTAGTGGTGCCCACCCTGTGTAATGGCCTCCCATCAGATATCGGACTTTGAGAAGACATCTGAAGGCAGCCCTGTTTAGGGAAGTTTTTAATGTTTGATGTTTTATTATGTTTTAATATTCTGTTGGGAGCTGCCCATAGTGGCTGGGGAAACCCAGCCAGATGGGCGGGGTATAAATTATTATTATTATTATTATTATTATTATTATTATTATTATTATTATTATTATTCACCACCAGAACCACAAACTCCAAGGCCTTAGTAAATGACCAATGTGAATATTTCTTTTTCTTTTCCAGATTTCGTTCATAGGAGTGACTTCACTTTCCAAGGATGTTGAACAACAGATTTTTTTTTGAAAGAGTTGGAATTGGAGCAATAGTGCTCTTTTCCAATAGAAATACTATTATAATGCTTCACAAATCTCACATTGACGGGTAATTATGTTTCAGCATAAACCTCCTCCTTTTGAAATGGGATGCAGGACACAGAGAAAAGAGTGCTGTATTTGTGTACTTCCTTATGTTTATTATGATAAATATAAATGATTGTGGCAAATAAAAAGATGGTTCGAAAATGTTTATCCTTCAAATCAATAGTTTGGGATGGGGAATAATGGTATTTCCTTATATAAAGCATCAGTGTTGTTGTTTTTTGATGGAAAACAACAGGCAAGCAGAGATTTGACAGAACACATCTGTCAACTAAGTGAAATGATAAAAGAGTCAGAACAGGTGGTGGAAGAGACTGGCTGGGCCTAACAATCTTTGTATGTTCAGGTACCTTAGCTTGGTTAAAACAAGGGGCTTGCCCAACCATTGCAATGCTCCCACACCTCTGTATTGTTTAGCCTGGGCATTAGTTGAAAGCAACTGTGCAAAGGAGAATCATATACTCAGGAAGGCCCACATAATGCCAGAGTGATCAAAAGCAAAGGAGGAATGAACCTATGGAAAAAGATGCTGACTTAGAGGGATTTATGGGTCAAGGAAAGGTGCCCAACGATTCCAACTGGGAAGGACTGGTCCAGTGAGGATCAGGAAATTATGGAAATAGAGAGTGCATGCTTTCCCAGAAATCCTATATTTTTATATTGTAACACAAAGCTCTTCTTTTCATATTGGATCCAATGTTTTTAAGGAACTCTGTGGGAGTCAGACAGGTGCCTCTTCCAGTCCAACCACACCTACACTGTCAGTAAACAGGTACTTTAAATAAATGTGTTCCTCCCTCGGGCTTTATGGTAAAACTGAGCTGGAAACAACCTAATCCTAATGAGGCACAAAGTAATCAACAATTGGCATGTCACACATTTGCTCTTCCCTGAAATCAGGTGAACCTGGAATGTGCTTGCATCCATCAGGCCATTGAAGTTTGCACTATCAGATTTGTAGCTTTTCAGTATGTTTTGTTTTTACTGTAGTCATGACAGCTATCTTCTCATAAGTATTAGAGCCAGTAAGCCCCTTATTACCCAAAAAAATTCCTCTCTTCCCCATCTTCTCTCTCCCCCTCTCCTTCTCATATTTCCCCTTTCTCTCTCCTCCCTTTCCTACTTTTATGGTGTTCTCTCTTTTACACACCCTAATATCATCATCATTACCATCATTATTGCTATTAATTTTATATACTGTATTTTTCGCCCCATAGGGCGCAGCGGCCCATAAGGCACACCTAGTTTTTTTGGGGGGGGAATAAAGAAAAAAAAATTATTTCCCACCCCCCCCCAAGGCGCGAGGCTGGGGCGGGGGAAGCCTGAGCTTCCCCCGACCCCAGCCCCAAAACAGGCTGCTCTCCGCAAGCCGTGGGAGCCCTCCCGCAGCTTGCGCAGAGCTACCCGAAGCCCCGACGCAACTGCTCAGCGCGCCGGGACTCCGGGATAAGAGGCAGCGCTGCGCAAGCCGGGGGAGCCCTCCCGCGGCTTGCGCAGCGATGCCTCTTATCCCGAAGCCCCGGCGCGCTCAGCAGTCGCTTTGGGTAGCTTCGGGATAAGAAGCAGCACTGCGCAAGCCGGGGGAGCCCTCCCGCGGCTTGCGCAGAGCTACCCAAAGCCCCGGCGCGACTGCTGAGTGCGCCGGGGCTTCGGGATAAGAGGCAGCGCTGCGCAAGCCGGGGGAGCCCGGGGGGAACTCCCGCGGGCTCCCACGGCTTGCGCATAGCTTCCTGAAGCCTGGAGAGGGAGAGGGGTCGGTGCACACCGACCCCTCTCGCTCTCCAGGCTTCAGCGAAAGCCTGCATTCGCCCCATAGGACGCACACACATTTCCCCTTCAGTTTTGGAGGGGAAAAAGTGCGTCCTATAGGGCGAAAAATACGGTATACCCCTTTCTACTAATTTCCTTTGTATCACTGTGTCATTTGTATCTGCTTATTCTAACAGAATTTCTAAGGACTGGAGTACAGTAATATGTGTGTAATCACTTTTAACAAGATGTGACATTTTTCCTCCCCATTTATATTCAATGTTTCATTATTTAGGCAACCCCCTCACACTGAAAGAGAGAGAGAGAGAGAGAGAGAGAGAGAGAGAGAGAGAGAGAGAGAGAGATAAGGCAATGCTAAGATATCACAACCGTGTGATGGTATGAAAGCATTGGTTCAAGCTTTAAATATAAAATAAAAGGCTTAATGTGCTGCAAGACTTGGGGGGGAATCTCAACCTGGTGGAGAAGTGGACATATCCCAGGATGAGAGGCTGGGTGAGAAAAGGAAAGCTCTAAGGTGAAAATGGGGAGGGCCTGTCTTTGGGAGGCAAGGGGTCTGCTTGTGTCTTGTCAATGCTGTGACTTGTTTCCAAAGCATTTTGAGGATGAAATTTCTTGCTTCCACTGGGAACTTTACTCCGCTGTTACAGCATGTGATGTTATAGAATACTAAGGTTAAAAGCCCAAATGAAAAGAAAGAGAAATGTTAATGGACTAAGTAAATTTATGTGAAACTAGTTTTGAAAAACTGCTACAATGATGTATATGGAAACTCAGCCAGGGGGATTCGAGGAAGTCAACCAACAATGATAACCAAAGCGGAATTTTTACAGTTAGGATATATGTTTGTTTGCTTGCTTGTTTTTTGATGTTTTCTCCTTTGAGTATTGCTGATTGACTAAGGATCCAGGCCTTGGCCAAATCCAGTGCACAGCCCTAATATGTTAATTATTAAGTAGTGGGTTGACATAGCAGATGGCACAGAGATTTCTCCAAGTAGTTCTTTATAAGTAAGCTGGAACTGAACTGAACTGAACAGCTCAGCTGGCCTGCTTTTATAGGCAGCCAGCTGTCAACATTGTAACAACAACACCCCAGGGTTTCCTGCCTAAATTAACTGACGTGGACCTGAGAGGTATATACACAATACCTCTGGTGGCCAGGGTGAGAACTTCAATACATAACATTAATGATTCTAAAATGATGCAGAAACTTATGGCTGAGAGTTGCATTGTTACACATTTCAGTGTTGCAGCATTGCATCTTTATCCCAAAAAAATTTACATCTGCTGCAGTGAAGCTGTAATTGCCTGAGAAACAATCATTGGATGACGTGCATTTACTTGAAAGTTGCACTCTCGGTTTCACTATGAAAAAGAATTTGAAAGAAATATTTAGGTCTTGGAAAAATATGCAGGTCTATTGCTCCTAATTTTGTAATTTGTAATTTTCTGTGTTGCCTGTGTTACCTTTTCAAACTAACAATATGGAAAATAGAACTAACTATATGGAAAATATTATTAAATTGGGCAATGGAATGTATGCAGAACTTCATTTCAGGTCAATTTGTAGCACGAAAATTCATGCCTTCCTCTATGCATCTGATAATGCATCTGACATACACTGCACTCTCTCTTCTAGTTGATCGTAACAGTTTGTAGGTTGGGGAAAATGCTTCCCTGACCTGTTGTTCCCAACGCAAGACACTTGGCAAGACATTGCATTGCACCAGCCTCACTGCCCCCTTGCCGCTCTGCCTCCAAAAATGTAGCAGTGATGTTGGAACAGATGGTCAAGTGAGCACCACCATCCCACCCAGAATTGCCCCAAGGCATTTTGGCACCTGAGGCGAACCACAAAATGGCACCCACACCCTCCTGGGTAGAAGGTGTGGGTGAATCAGGAACAAGCAAGGGGATCATATCAGCCTTAACCAATGGTTGAAGTAGGAACCAAAGTTCATCAGGGTGGAGGGGCCCACTTTGAATCAAACTGGGTAACTGAAGCCTATTTTAAGAAGCGAACAACAGGAATACTTCCTTTCTGTTGTTTCCTTCCTCATCGTTTTATAACTGAGAATTATTTCAAAATTACTTGAAAGGGGATAAGGAGCCATGAAGGTGTGAAGCACCTTCATTTCCCATCCCAGTTGCTCAGCTTTTGAATAGTTTCTGTGAAAGGACTCTCAATTTTAATGTAATTTATGTCAAAGGGGATATTGAGATTACAGTCATACCTCAGGTTGAAGTTGCTTCAGGTTGAGCATTTTCAGGTTGCACTCCACGGCGACCCGGAAGTAAAGGAATGTGTTACTTTCGGGTTTCACCACTCGCACATGCTCAGGTGCTCAAAATGACGTCACGCGCATGTGCAGAAGCAGCGAATCACAACCTGCACAGACACGCAGACACAGGTTGCGTTCTGCTCTGGATGCAAACGGGGCTCCGGAACGGATCCCATTTGCATCCAGAGGTACCACTGTATATTCCAGGCTTATTGTCTAGTTTGATAACCTAAACTAAACTGGGGTAAATTGGTTTGGGTCAAAAGGGATTTCTAGTTAATGCAAATCAAGTTCTCTAAGCTTGGAGATAAGCACCCAAATTCAGCTTACTTCAGGATCGGGAAACTGTGATCCTCCAGATGTTGCTGGACTACATCTCCCATCATTCCTGACTGGTGGCCTGGCTAGCTGAGCCTGATGGGAGTTCTAATTCATCTACAGCTGAAGCGCCACAGCTTTCTTACCTCACCTTTTTCATAGGTGAGTTGCCCCAGAAATAGACTTCTATATGTTAGTAGAACCCTTAAAGTTCAATTATCTTAACCTGGATCTACTGCAACAGAAAAAAGACAAAAAATTGGGCAAATCTTACTTATATTTGTATGCAGAGCACTGGCAACACAGGTATGTTCATTGAAGTCACAACTTATTCTGTCATAGCCATTATATGTCAGTCCTGTTTTGTTATAGCCAAAGAAGCAGTCCATAGGTAATGCTGATGACAGAAGCAAAAGTTTACTTTAAATTTCCTCCCACAATGGCTGAGACTGCCAACCATATTCTTCAGTCCCTGACTGCAGCCCTCATTAGCTACAAATATGTACGCAAACAGCTAATGCTATCACATCCAAGGCCTATAGGAAGTTGCTGGGTCCTTGATGGATAAAGGTGTCTTCTGAGCAAATGCCTCTGTTTTTGCACTTACTTGGTGTTGGGTTTTACTGAATTAGAATAAACAATATACTTTTTCTGTTCTTCCAGGCCATTAATCAAAGTGCAATGAAAGCCTCAAGGTACTGCTCAGGTGACTCCTCAGCTGGCAAAGCTAGACATACCTCAGGGCTGTTGAAAGGTGCCAGGGACACACTGGTAGGCACTGAATAGAATACAATAACTCCAAAATCATTACTGAGAGCTGATTAAATAATTTCCTGGAACTTTGCCCCGCCTTGTTCTAATTGCGCCAGATTGTTGGGACAGGGAAAGATACTTTGACTAACCTGTTCTATTTGGTGATGACTCTCCTTAGCCACATTGTCTTGAATTGAAGCCAGCTCATTCCCACAGGGATCCCACAGTAATCTGTTGAGATGCTGGACTTGAGGGGCGATTGCCCTGATCCAGCATGCTCACCTTATGTTTAACTGGTGATGGCCAGAGCAATACCCTCATTTCCCACCACCCAAGGTATTTTTTTAGCCACACACAGCACAGAAGGCACAGAGGACATTCTGCACTAAGCTGTCTATCTGGGGGTGTCCTTCTCTTTGCGTCATGATTTATGTTAGGACTACCTAGCAGTGCTTATTGGCTTTGGGAAGAAGGGGATAGTACTTAGGACCCTGTCAGAATCCTCACCCCTTCTGCCAGAAGGCGTACAAATGCCTCCTTTTGCTGCTTCTTTCAGAGCAGAAAGAAGGGGCTTGCCCAACCATTGCACTGTTCCCACACCTCTGTATTGTTTAGCCTAGGCAGTAGACTAAGCCAAATGTGCAAAGAAAAACTATATACTCAGAAAAGCCCTCATAATGCCGGAGTGATCAAAAGCCAAGGAGGAACGAACCAGCAGGTGACCTATGGAAGAAGAAGGAGCTGACTTGGATGGATTTATGGGCCAAGGAAATGTGCCCAAGAATTCCACCAAGGAAGGACTGTTCCAGTGAAGAGCAGAAAATTATGGAAATAGAGAGTGCATACTTTCCCAGAAATCCTATATTTCTATATTGTAACACAAAGCTCTTATTTCATATTGGATGAAATCTTTTTAAGGAACTGTGGGAGTTCAGCCAGATGCCCCTTCCAGTCTGGCCACACCTACATTGTCAGTAAACAGTAGATAGGTACTTTAAATGAATGTGTTCTTCTCTCGGGCTTTATGATAAAACTGAGCTGGAAACAACCTAATCCTAATGAGGCACAAAGTAATCAAAAATTAGCATGTCACATACACGCTCTTCCCAGAAATCAGGGGAACCTGGAACCTGCTTGTATCCATGGGGCCATTTTAGTTTGCACTGGCAGTTTTGTAGCTTATCAGTATTTTCTTTCTTTTTATACAGTCATGATGGCTACCTTCCCTCCAGTATGAGAGCCATTAAGCTTATTAATCATAGCTGTCAACATTTCCCTTTTCTTGCTAGGAATTCTATTCAGAATAAGGAAATTTCCCTTAAAAAGGGGGAAATGTTGACAGCTATGCTATTACCCTATTTTTTTTGCTCCATAAGATGCACCTGACCATAAGATGCACCAAGTTTTTAGAGGGGGGATGCAAGAAAAAAAAATAATTCTTTAAAGGGAGCGCTGAGCAGAGCTTGTATGCACCCCAGGCTCTGCTCAGCGCTCCTTTCACAAGCCGCGAGGAGTGTGTATGTGGCTCTTGGGGGCTTTTCCACAAGGAGAGAGAAGGGCTGCCCTTCTCCTTCCCTGGGGAAAAGCCCCCAAGAGCCACACACATGCCACACACGGCTCTTTAAAGGGAGCACGGCTTTTGGGGCTTTTCTGGGAGGTGGGGGAAGGGACAGAGCTGCGTGCTCTGTCCCTTCCCCCACCTCCCGCAAAAGCCAGAGCTAGCCCCCGAAGCCTCCGCAGGGCAGCAGGGTGAAGGCTTCCCATGCCCTGCGGAGGCTTCGCGCAGCTAAGCCAGAAACTAGAACAGCAAGAGGGAGCGCTGTGCAGTGCTCCGTCTAGCTGTTCTGGCTTCTGGGATAGCCCCGCGAAGCCTGCATTCGCTCCATAAGACTTACTTTTTAGGAGGGAAAAAGTGCGTCTTATAGAGCGAAAAAATTGGTAATAGTAGTTGTTGCACATCACAGTGGAAGATGTGCCCCGCAAAGGGATGTGTACTCACATCTTCAGCGATCTGCCTTCTGAACAGCTTTCATCTGCATTTTAAACAAACACACATTCCTCTCTTCCATATATTTCTCTTTCCCCTCTCATTCCTTCTTCCTTTCCTTTCATTTTTCTCTTATTTCCCCCTTTCTTTTCTCCTCTCTTTCCTACTTTTATGCTGTTCTCTCTTTTATAGACCCTAACATCATCACCTTTACCATCGTTTTTGCTATTCTTTCTATTTAAATATACCTCTTTCTGCTCATTTCCTTTGTATCGGTTTGTCTTTTGTATTTTCTGATAATAACAGTATTTAGATATCTCTAAATCTCAGAATTTAAGATATCTCAGCCACATGATGATATGAAAGCATTGGCCTGAGCTTTTACAATAAAATAGAATAAAATAGAATAAGGTTTAATGTGCTGCCAGTGGTGGTGAGGGAAATCTCAATCTGGTGCCAGTAACCAGGTGGAGAGGTGGAGAAGTGGCCATCTCCCAGGGTGAGAGGCTGGGTGAGGAATTCTCCAAGGTGAAAATGGGGAGGGCATGTCATCGGGAGCCAGGGAGGGTGCTTGTGACTTTTAAATGCTGTGACTTGTTTGCAAAAAATATTGAGGAAGTAACTGCTTGCATCCACTGGAAACTTGACCCCTCTTTTACTGCAGATGAATCTCAAGGGGTGTGCAGAGCACAGTCTAGCCCTGTTGTGTTGGATGAGTTTCAGTTGGTAACATTCAAGGACAATGCCCCTCGCCCCTCTTGTCTGAGGAATATTAGCAGAGAGGGGACAGCTGACGGGGTCAGGCAGGGAGGTGATAATGCCTCCTTGCAAAAGGGGGTGGTCCCTGCCCACTTGAAGGAAGCAGTGGTGTGCCATCATCACAGGTGGGTTGTGTGAATCCCCGCAAAAATCATTTTCATGGTGGCCCTTGGAGGTGTGATGGGACTCTTGGGGTGGAGTGTCATATGACAACACCAATTAAACACAAGAGGGGTGGGGAATAAGCAATTGACAGGATGTAGTATTATTATACTACTGATGCCTGTTGTATGCATGACCAAAGTATCCTGCCAGGTGCAAAGGCACAATGGCACTTTTCCTCTGGTGCAGTTGGGCCCGCCTTCACTTAAATATAGTGCACCCACCTCACAGAACACCGGTTACTTGAATTCTTACAAACTATCCCAGACTCTTATTTTTGTAGAGGAATCTCTCCCCTCCTGACTGGAATGAGACCTAAGTAGACTGTCTCTTTCCAGCTTCTACTTCTCCTGGTTCAGCCTCCCAGTTAATTCCTGGCCTATTACTCTTACAGGACACCACACACTGTCCTTCATGCTAAGCTCACAGACACCTTTCTCTAGCTTCTGATATATTCCTCAGTGTGGATGCTTCTACCCAGAAGCAACTCCTTCTCCTCTCACTCCCTATCTTCCTCCCTATCTCCCAACCTATTATCCCAATCTCTTTCCCAACCTAAAAACCTGTCTCTCCAAATCCTCTCCTTTTCAACCCCCTCTCACGGAACTCCAGCCAATCAGAGGCTGTCATTCGTTAACAATTTGGTGGCAGCGAAAAATTAAAAAAAAAAACACTTGAGGAAGAACCTGCCCAGCAAAACAAACTTTCCCGTCACACCAGGTTGCTCAGTCCGTGGAATGGGGGGGGGGGGGGACGACGACAATTGTTTATGGCACCCTGTCTGAAGACAACTAGGAGAGACAGATCAGTTGTCATGCCCCTGGCCTGTCCTTCAGTTTCAGGAGACATGAGCTGGCAGAGTCCAGGAATGATTCTCCATTGACTGGAAAACTGAACCTGAATCCTGATACTGAAGCTCCACCATGCTTCCCCCCGGGGTTCTGTAACTTTCATCCTTCCTGTCTGCTATATATGCTTCGCCATTCCAAAGTAGTCATCTGAAAGAAGACTTGATAATGCAAGAAAAACTTAAACTCAGTTATAAAAAGACAAATGTTTTGATTTCAGCCCTCAAAACTTACAAAGTCAAAGTCACCCTACAAATCTGTTATGGTGCACAAAAATGGGAATCTCCTCAAAAGCGGAATTTGTTTTTTTGTTTTTTGTTTAGATAATATTTATTCAGAATTTTGAAGATTACAAAGAGAAAAAAGAAAAAAAGTAAAAAAGACAGAAAAAGTACAATCATTAAAAAAAAAGAAAAAAAACAAAAAAAAAACAGATTAAACCTTTACATAACTTTCTTCCTTTACTTATTTCCTTGACCTCCTCACACCTCCCATTTTTGTATTCTAATTCAAATTGTTATTTCAGCAAATCCTTCCAACCTTGTTTTTATCTTAATAATTTGATTTAATATATTGTAGTTTTACGTTCACTCTTTCATCAATTCATTTTTACTTAATCCTTATATATCATTTCTACCAAAGCCATATAATTTTCTTTTTCCAACATCTTTCTAACAATCCTTAATTTTACAATATTTTTGAAGATATACTTTAAATTTTTTCCACTCTTCTTCCACCGACTCTTCTCCTTGGTCCCGGATTCTGCCAGTCATCTCAGCCAATTCCATGTATTCCATCACTTTCGTCTGCCATTCTTCCCGGGTGGGTAGATCTTGTGTCTTCCAATACTTTGCGATGAGTATTCTTGCTGCTGTTGTGGCATACATAAAAAAAAGTTCTATCCTCCCTTCGCACCAATTGGCCACCCATGCCCAGGAGAAAGGCCTCTGTTTTCTTCAGGAAAGTATATTTAAATACTTTTTTTCATTTCATTATAGATCATCTCCCAGAAAGCCTTAATCCTTGGGCACGTCCACCAAAGGTGGAAGAATGTACCTTCATTTTCTTTACATTTCCAACATTTATTATCAGGCAAATGATAGATTTTTGCAAGCTTGACTGGTGTCATGTACCACCTGTAAATCATTTTCATAATATTCCCTCTTAAGGCATTACATGCCATAAATTTCAAGCCTGTGGTCCATAACTTTTCCCAGTCAGCCATCATAATGTCATGTCCAACATCTTGTGCCCATTTAATCATAGGAGATTTAACCATTTCATCTTGTGTATTCCATTTCAACAGCAAGTTATACATTCTTGATAAATTCTTAGTTTTAGGATCTAACAATTCTGTTTCCAATTTTGATTTTTCCACCTGAAAACCAATTTTCTTGTCCAGATTGTAAACCTCCCTTATTTGATAATAGTGAAGCCAGTCTCGTACTTTATTTTTTAAACTGTCAAAGCTCTGCAATTTCAATTTATCTCCCTCTTGTTCCAAAATTTCCCAATATTTCGGCCATTTGGCCTCCATATTGAGTTTTTTCAGAGCCTTAGCCTCCATTGGCGACAGCCACCTTGGCATTTTACTTTCAAGCAAGTCCTTATATCTCATCCAGACATTAAACAGTGCTTTCCTGACAATATGGTTTTTAAAGGCTTTATATGCTTTAACCTTGTCATACCACAAGTATGCATGCCATCCAAAAACATTATTAAAACCTTCTAAATTCAAAATGTCCGTGTTTTCAAGAAGCAGCTAATCTTTCAGCCAGCAAAATGCGGCTGATTCATAATAGAGTTTAAGGTCTGGCAGGGCAAATCCACCTCTTTCTTTAGCATCAGTTAAAATCTTAAATTTTATTCGAGGTTTCTTGCCCTGCCAGACAAATCTAGAAATATCTCTCTGTCATTTCTTGAAACAGTCCATCTTGTCCAAAATTTGCAATGTTTGAAACAAAAACAGCATCCTAGGCAATACATTCATCTTTATCGCAGCAATTCGGCCCAGCAGTGATAACTTCAGTTTTGACCATATTTCTAAATCCTTTTTCACTTCCATCCAACATTTTTCATAGTTATCTTTAAATAAATTCACATTTTTAGCAGTCATATGGACCCCTAGATATTTCACTTTCTTAACCAATGTTCAGCTTAAATCCCGCAACTTGACCAAATTCTTGAATTAATTGCAATTAATTGCAATACTCTTTTGGTACTGGATTCTGGCTCCTGTAATGTCAAAACTAAATCATTGGCAAAAGCTTTCAGTTTATACTGTTTAGCTCCGAGTTGTATACCTTTAACCAATTGGTCCTTTCTAATCATGTTGAGCAAAACCTCCAGGACCGATATAAAAAGCAATGGAGAGATTGGGCAACCCTGTCGTGTTCCTTTCTCAATCTTGAACTCTTCTGTAACTACGTTGTTCACAATTAACTTAGCTTTTTGTTCTCAAAAGTGGAATTTGTAAAACCACGGAATAAAAATATTTGCACTATCTTAGAGTTGCCCAAAGAAGACTTGATAATGCAAAAAAACCCACCTTAAACTCAATTGTTTTGATTTCTGCCAATAGGTTTAAAAACACAAGTGGCAACTTGAGGAGCACCTCACTCACTGATCTGGTGAAATCTTTTAAATAACTAGGTTTATGCTTTTAAATCTGAATAAGCACTTTGTAAATACAATACATTGGTTATTAATTCAGTCAACTCTCTATCAAGGTTCTATTGGAGTAAAGGGTGTATACAGATTCCCCCAGCCCTCAAAACTTTTGAAATCAAAGTCACCCCACAAATCTCTTATGGTGCACAAAAATGGGGATCTCCTCAAAAGCAGAATTTGTAAAACCAAGGAATAAAAATATATGCACTATCTTAGAGCTGCCCAAAGCTTCTCCTTTTGGAAGTGGTCAGCTGTGCCAACTTGAATAATATAGGGGTGAGGGGCTGGTTAGCCATGCCCCACCCAATCAGTCACATGATGTGGTGCACGCATACCATGTGAATAGCAATGCCCATCAACTTTGGGAGAGCCCAGCTCCCTCAGACATTTTACTGGAGGTGGTGAAGACCCCTTGCCCCCTAGGAGTTGGCTCCTAGGGAAGCTGGTGTTTGCACAGTGGTCAGAGTGCATATCCTTTCCCTTAGGTATTTTATATGGGGGTGGAGGTTTCAATGAGATGCTGACTTTTAACAATGGGGAGCCTCCAGCTAGGGATAAGGAAATGCTACACATTATTGATGAGTATGAGTGTGCTAGCTAGTGAGGTGGCACCTTGCCATATGAAATTTCATATTTTAAAGCATTATTTCTGTGCTCATCACACTTCTGCCTGTCTTGTCAAATGTGCTCCTTGGTAAGGCTGGCCCAAGACATGTTGGCAGCTGAGGCAAACCACAAAATAGTACCTCCCTATTCCAGGGGGGAAAGGGTTAAGTGAAGATCAACATCAGGAACAATGTGAGGGGTGATGAATAAAGATCTCCACAGGAAACATTTCTGCCATTTCGATCCTATTTAATCTGTGGCCCGATAGCAGCAGGAATCCAATATGGGTACGACTTTCAGCTATCCTCATATCTTAGGAACCTGTCTGTACTGACCTATCGGCATTTATTTACCAAAGCCAGACTAAATGTATTTCCTTCGGAAGTGCTAAATGGTAGACTGAGAGGCATCACTTATCAGAATAGGCTTTATGTTCTCAGAACATCGACTGCATGAAGCATATCTTACTGCATTATGGGCAGTACGAGCAAGCAAGGGACCAAATGATCAAACCCCTACTAGCAAATCTGCCAGAAAAATCTGAAGCCTCCCATATTAAATATCTTTTGGGTGACAGGTTTGATGATATTACACTGGCCATGGGAAAGTTTCTTTGGGAAGTCAAAAAAAACCCAATGATCACCAAGCTTGAGACAAAACAAAATGAGCGCCTCAGTTTCTCTCTCTCTTTTGTGGTTGGCTGTCTTAACTGTATTTTCTTCTGAAATTGTTCTATAGGTCTTTGGACCTCAGTAAAGATGTTTTATAGATAGATAGATAGATAGATAGATAGATAGATAGATAGATGATAGATATCCACAGGAAACAAGGACTGGAGGAGACTAGCAGCACCTCCTAATGGCCAAGGATAAGCATCAAGGACTCTCCATCAGTTTTATGTAAGTTTATTTACAAGAAAAACACATCCAGAGCATGGCATGCCACAGACAAAGCACAGCCTCTCTCTTCTCCTTCTCTCTCGCTCAGCCGGCAAAGTCTGAAGCCTGCCTCCCCCAGTTCCTCTCTGGGCATACTGCCAAACCTTCGCGCTGAAATGTCAGGAATGCCAGCCATCTTTAATGGCTGTCTGCCTGCCCCCCTACTTTTGATCCTTCGTTCCATAGTTGCAGAGAGAAGCCTGTACCATGCTCTCTAATGAGGAGGGGGCGCATCCTGGCCAGTTCATCCAGTAAGTCCCCATTAAGCCCGGGTCCATACAACGTCACAAGGGGCTTATCCCCCCACTCCAGCTGTTGTCACCACATATTGAACTCCAACCAAAATTGCATCACTATTCTACTCCCCTGCCTCAAATTAAGCAATTGCCTGGAAGTGACAGCCAGCCTCTGGGGGTCTTGGAACATTGCATCCATGAACACCAAAATCCCGCAATCATTGTATCCATGAATGCCAAAATCCCGTCTTTCTTCTCCTTCCCTTCTGTTGCTCTTAAAGCTTCTCCAGTCTCCCCATTCAGGGACTGAATTGCTGGCCTGTCTCTTCCCCAGAGGGATGCGGGTGGTGCTGTGGTCTAAACCACTGAGCCTCTTGGCTTCCCGATCACGGGGTGAGCTCCCATTGCTCTGTCCTAGTTCCTGCTAACCTAGCAGTTCAAAAACACACCCGTGCAAGTAGATAAATAGGTACCACTGTGGTGGGAAGGTAAACGGTGTTTCCATGCACTCTGGTTTCCTTCACGGTGTCCCGTTGCACCAGAAGTGGTTAAGTCATGCTGGCCACATGACAAGGAAAGCTGTCTGTGGAGTAACGCTGGCTCCCTTGGCCTGAAAGCGAGATGAGCACCACAACCCCATAGTTGCCTTTGACTGGACATAACTGTCCAGGGGGCATTTACCTTTTTTACCTTTCTTCCCCAGAAGACACAGCCTCAGACTCTGGCTTAGCTGATGGTTGCCTGGCTTCCAACTCTTCCTCTCTTCCTCATGAGAACAAAAAGATTATTCCCTGGGGAAAAGGGGGTGGGCTGTCCTCTCTAAACTCAGACAGCTCGCATCTACTGAGTTATCCCTTTGCTAGCTCAGCTCAATTTCTGAGGCTGACTGTCCTGCTGTGCTCTGGGGGGCCATGTTCCTGACGACCCCTATCAATCCAGCCACCTAAGATGGTCACCACACCTTGCTTCATGGGTGGGACCATCCTGCATCTTGATATGCCAAACTACACATTCAACCCTGTCGCTATGTAACCAGCATCACAAATACCAAATGGGGGAAAGCATTTACAGCTCTGTGACTCCAGTGTCTGAAGTCCATCGTTGTTGAAGGATGCTATCACCAGATGCCCTAGGTATAAAAGGTTTGCCTACATGGAGATAGAGGTTCCTAAATATCTACCCACTACTTGCTGGTTTGTCCCATCTATGAGGACTTAGTATAGTTAAAGCTATGGTTTTCCCAGTAGTGATGTATGGAAGTGAGAGCTGGACCGTAAAGAAGGCTGATCAACAAAGAATTGATGCTTCTGAATTATGGTGCTGGAGTGGACTTTTGAGAGTCCCATGGACTGCAAGAAGTTCAAACCTATCCATTCTTAAGGAAATCAGCCCTGAGTGCTCACTGGAAGGACAAATCGTGAAGCTGAGGCTACAATACTTTGGCCACATCATGAGAAGAAAAGATTCCCTGGAAAAGACCCTGATGTTGGGAAAGATTGAGGGCACAAGGAGAAGGGGACGACAGAGGACGAGATGGTTGGACAGTGTTCTTGAAGCTAGCAGCATGAATTTGACCAAACTGCAGGAGGCAGTGAAAGACAGGAGTGTCTGGCGTGCTCTGGTCCATGGGGTCATGAAGAGTCGGACATGACTAAACGACTAAACAACAACAACAACAATGAGGACTTAAGAGAAGTTTTGTTCAAATATTTAAATCTCCCAACTGAGAGATGGATTCGGTATATGATTAACTTTTTATTAAGGGACAAGTGCCCATACACCTCTGAAAAAGTGGTCTGTTCTGCTTTTACAGTGACGATTATAAGGAGAAAAAAATATTCTGCGTTTATCCTGTTTTATGTATTTTATATTTTGTAATTGCTTCAGCTAAACCAATAAATAATAATTGCATTTGTATCTGAAACAGAACTAAGAACCAAAATTTTATTTTCCATAACCATTTATTTTGTTTTGTAATGATCATAATGAAAACTTAACTATTTGTTAATGATACACTAGAGGGTTCTTTGTAGTTAGAATCTACAACCCGCACATTTTTGACCCATTTTTCTCTGCCCCTTGCTTCCCTTTACCACCACCAAAAGCAAAAAAGAAAGATCCACAGATCCTGAGCCCTGGACTTCACCACTAGGCCTCCAGTTCCCCCTCATTGCCATGAATTTTGCAATACACAAGGAGGAGGTCTACACTGTCCTATTTTCCCTTCATGTTCAGGCTGGGGTGAGATTCCTGAAGCATTATAACATCTTTTTTCGGTAATAAAAAGGACATATCCCCCAGTTCCAAGTTTTCTTCTGTGGATGGCACAAAAATCTGTTGTTCCACAGCCTTGGAACGTGAAATCGTGGAGATGAATGGGGGCTAGAAGAAAAGGAAAGAAATGTTGACATTAGTCCTTTACCCAGGTACTAGGAGATTGTGCTTGTGAGGATAAATGACAATTTTAGTTAGTTTTAAAATGTGTATATTTAAGAAATCTGAAAAATATAATTTCATCGGAACATGAATAAACAAAATTTTCAACATGAAGTTTGGATAAAAAGAAACTCATATGTAATTCAGAATTGCCATCATACCCAAAGGAGTCCCAAGATTATTAATAAACAGTTTATCTGTCAGGCTTCAGGAAATCAGAAAAGAAGGGGGCAGCTCCCACCATTCCTCCTCAGTCCAGCCTCTGACATTATATTTATAAAATATAATGAAAGTAGAGAATCTGAAAACAGGCCTAATTAACTAGATTAAGCAGATTAAATTCTTGTGTGCAGCTGAGTTGCAATAAAATGGGAGGAATTGTATCCCTGCTATCTCCTGGGCATGTTAAAAGTCACATGCTGTGGCCACACAGCAAGATTTGAAAACAACACTCCCTCCCTGGTGTGGGAGCATTGAGTGTTTTAAGCTGGCATGAGACAACAGTGTGATGCAGCGACACACAAACAAAAAGCTGGAGATGCACTTCATTGTCTCTCAGGATGGCTGGATGCCCACTGAGGCTTCCTCATTGCCCCACTGTGATCTAAGCATCCAGAGAATCCTCCTTTTATTTTACAAGTTTCCAAGAGCGGAAATTCTGTTGCACAACTGTAAATCCTTGCACTAATGGTCTGAGTTAGCCAGATACTGCTCATTGTCACAGAATTTAAGAAAACTTATTACATGCCTTTTACATAATAAATATGCTTTTTGAGCAAGGGGGACACAATTTGTCCTCGACTGCAACCCTATGGTGGACAGATCCAGATGCAACTGGGGTGAAGCAATGAATGCACTTTTTACTTTTGTTCAGAAGGGTGTTTTTTATAATAATAATAATAATAATAATAATAATAATAATAATAATAATAATTTTTATTTATTTATACCCCGCCCTCCCCAGCCAAGGGGAATTCTCCTTCTTGACAAGCAAGTGGCATTATGAGAATTAAAGGACACAGTCCAGGCAGGCAAAACACTAAGGAAGGGTGCAGAATGGCACCAGTGAGAGATGTGGACCCTCTCACATTTCTAGTAATATGCAAGGAAAAGGGAAGGGAGGGGGAGAATAGGAGAACAGGAATGAGTCTGCATGACCCATCCGATGACTAGACCCTTCCCCCCTGCCTAAGTAGCAATGTTACCTCTAAAAAGAGATCCTTTAAAAACAACACACTGGGTCTCATCCTCAAGGCAGTTGATGGTCTTCTCACTTTTACACTGTGTGGCTCCTTTGGAGAAGCAGGTTGGACACTTCAGGCCATTTTCAGCCAGCACGTTGCGATCAGGAACTGCCAAAATCAAATGTATAGGGAGCATGTTAATGGTTTTACAGTGGTACCTCGTGTTACATACGCTTCAAATTACAGACTCTGTCAACCCAGAAACATTACCTCGGGTTAAGAACTTTGCTTCAGGATGAGAACAGAAATCGTGCTCCGGCGGCACGGCGGCAGCTGGAGGCCCCTTGAGCTAAAGTAGTGCTTCAGGTTAAGAACAGTTTCAGGTTAAGAACAGAACTCCGGAACGAATTAAGTACTTAACCCGAGGCACCACTGGATTTGTTTTTGTACCTGTATGTTATATTATTGTAATTCACCCAAGGGCTTTACAGTTTTGGTGGGGCTCCTGCAAGTATTATTGGATGAAAAGATTATCTAGACCCAGTCTGGGTTTAGGATTGACATTGGGACAGATTCAGGAGAGGCCTGGTTGGAAAGGGAACCCATCCCTTCTCAGGCAGAGATGTAGGTGCCCAGTAGGTCCCTCTTCTTCACAGTTTCTCCTCATGCCTGCTTCTTCATCCTGCCTGCCTCTCCACCCCTTGAGAGGCCCTAATAGTGCTGAGCTGCTCAACTCATATAGCCATTTTGGGCTGTCTCACCCCTTTTGAATGAGGCCCAGGTCCTCTGAATACTGCTGATTGACTACGTATCCAGCCTTTGGCCAAATCCAATGCAAAGCCCTAACACGTTGTGGATTTTAAAATTATACAGAAACTTACGACTGAGAGTTGCATTGTTACACAGTTCAGTGTTGCAGCAGAGCTTCTTCATCTCAAAGAATTTACCATCCCCTGCAGTGAAGCTGTAATTGCCTGAGAAACAATTGTCGGATGACGTGCATTTATTCAAAAGTTGCGCTCGGAGTTCTACTATGAAAAAGAAATTGAAAAAAATATCTAGATCTGGGGAATATATTCAGGACTATTGCTCCTAAGGCACATTCATTGTAATGGTTCCAATTTTCTTTGATGCCTGAATCAGGACCTTTTCAAACTAACAATATGGAAAGTATTATTAAATTTGGCAATCTAAAGTGAGGTGCTGTTTGTTTGTTTGTTTAAATGCGTGTGCACTGCTATAACATAAAAGGAAAAAATATCAAAATGTTTTTCAGTAATAATACATAAGAGATACAATTAAAACAACATTAAAAGTAAATAGATAGATATCAATTAACCAGTGTGGTGTTGAATGGTCTCTTTAAATTTGAAGGTTCATTATTGTTCCACAAGATGTATATTTCTTTAAAGGCCAGAGCAAATAACGTGACCTAGTTTTACAGCTGTGAAGCAGTATAGCAGGTGCTGTTAAGGTGTGGTAATTAAGCTTTTGAGTATATATAAAAAGCAGCACCCTAGCTCTCTCACTGCCTTGGTGGATGGGTCATGCTTATTGATATATTATAATTAATGTAAAAGGAGTTTTTGTTATTAAAACCTAGCAAAAGTTATATTTGTGTTCCTTGTAATGTGTGGTCTCCCCAGCATGCTTTCTGCAGCGCAACTAATCTGCAAATAGCCAACATGTGGAAAGATCTATTCTTAATGATCTGCATAACCCTGGTGGAACAGAACAGTTTTCTGCAGGCATTTATGAGTTCAGCTCTCTGCCACAAGCAGTAGTCTCTTGCCTCCTTAATCCATAGGACCAACCTCTGTTTTTATGTTTGCAATTAATTTGTATAATGCTTTAAATTTGGAATGTATGTAGAACTTCATTTCACATCAAATTTCTAGCCAGAGGACTCATGCCTTCTCCTATACATCTGAAAATACATCTGACATACACTGCACTCTCTCTGCTAGTCGATCATAATAGTTTGCAGGTTTGGGGCATGCTTCACTGAACTCCTGTTGTTGAACACAAGACACTTGGCAAGACATTTGCATTGCACCAACCTTACTGCCCACTTGCCCCTCTCCCTCCAAGAATGTAGCAGTGATGTTGGAACAGATGGTCAAGTGAGCACCGCCATCCCACCCAGGAATGCCCCAAGGCATTTTGGCACCTCAGACAAACCAGAAATGGCACCCATGTCCTCCAGGGTAGAAGGGGTGGGTTAATCAGGAACAAGGAAGAAGAAGAAGAAGAAGAAGAAGAAGAAGAAGAAGAAGAAGAAGAAGAAGAAGAAGAAGAAGAAGAAGAGTAGTAGTAGTAGGAGTCTCAAAGCGGTTTACATTCTCCTTTCCCTTCCTACCCCACAACAAACAAACTGTGAGGTGAGTGGGGCTGAGAAGTGTGGCTGGTCCAAGGTCTCCCAGCAGCTGCATATGGAGGAGCGGAGACGCGAACCTGGTTCACCAGATTACGAGTCTACCGCTCTTAATCACTACACCACACTGGCAAGGGGATCAAATCAATAGAGATTTCTGGTTGAAAGAAATCAAGTTCTCCAAATTGCAGATAAGCACGCAGATTCATCCACTGGTTGTGATCAGTTGATGTTAGATTCCCCATTTTCATATGCAAGGCATTGCTTACTTCAGGATTGGGAAGCTATGATCCTCCAGATGTTGTTGGACTACATCTCCCATTAGCCCTGACTGGTGGCCAGGCTAGCTGAGGCTGATGGGAGTTCTAATTCATCAATAGCTGAAGTGCGACAGCTTCCTCAACTCACTTTTTTCATGGGTGAGTTGCCCTAGCATAGACTTCTATATGTTAGTAGAACCCTTAAAGTTCAACAATCTTAACCTGGATCTAATCCAACAGCAAAAGACAAAGGGGCAGGAAAATCTTACTTATATTTGTACGAAGAACACTGGCAACACAGGAATCTTCCTTGGAGTCACAAGTTGTTTTACCATAGCCATTGTATGTCATTCCAGTCTTGTTAAAGGTATATCTGCATTTCAGAGGTAATGCTGAATACAGAAGCAAAAGTTTACTTCATGGATTATTATGATCATTAACATTATTATTAGTTGGTTTTGCAGTTTGCTTAATGAGACTAAGAGGAGGAGGTGATAGTAAATTAAAACTTCTAAATTAAAAGGGATTCCATTTTAAAAGCATTTTAATAGAATAGAGTAAAATAAAAGGAAATGAGTAAAACACTCATTAATTAAAACTCTCAAAGCCGTTGCCCACAACACTGGTTTAATTGTTTCTAAGAAGTGGGGAGTTGAACTCTCCCTTTCCCACGACCCACTTTTTCTCCCATCCAGACTCTCACTTAAATACAGTACATTTTCTTTCCACTGTTTGATTACATCTTACCACAATTAAACTATGGAATTTTCTATAAGATCCCAAGGTGAAAGACTTCTGGGAAAAGACTTATAATGAATTGAAAAAAATGTTGAAATATACATTTATTAAGAAACCAGAAGCCTTTCTACTTGGAATAACAGGTTTGGAATTGCCCAAGAAAGATGTCAGATTGTTTTTGCTTTCCACAACTGCAGCTAGAATTTTGTTGGCCAAAAATTGGAAATCACAAGAAGTTCCAACAGTGGAGGAGTGTCAGATGGAAGTGATGGACTTTTGAAAGCTAGCCGACCTGACTGGAAGAGTTCGCGACCAGAAGGAGGAGGAGTGTCAAAAGGAATGGAAGAAATTCAAAGACTACTTAGCTAAATATGTTAAGATAACCTAAATAGAATTACTTGCGAGTATCAGATAGGCCTAGGATTTAGATATGTGATGTTGTAGAATACTATGTTATGTTAAAATGAAAAGAAAGAAAGATGTTAATTGACTAAGTAATTTTTTTGTGAAAATAGTTTTGGAAAACTGCTACAATGACTTATATGGAAACTTAGCCAGGGGGACTCAAGGAAGTCACCCAACAATGTTAACAAAAGTGAAACTATTAAATTAGGATGTTTGTTTGTTTGGTTTTTGGTGTTCTTTTTTCTATTTGTTTGTTATAAATTTGGAAAACTATTAATTTTTTTGGGGGGGGGAAGGAATTTACTACAAGAGGTAGTCAATGCCACCAATTTGAATGGCTTTACAAGAGAATTAAACAAATTGATGGAAAATAAGACTCTCAATGGCTGCTAAACATGATGCCTATGTACTACTCCAGTATAAAAAATTGCATATTTCAGATATCAGTTGCTGGAACTCACGGTAAGCCAGAGTATTGTTGCACTGAGGTCCTGTGAGCTTCCCATAATCATTGGGTTGGCCAGTGTGAGGACAGGATCCTGGACTAGGGGTGAACCAATGTATCAATTTAACTAACTTTCAGTTTCTATTTTTCCAATTTATTTTTTTATCTGCATCTACTTCCTCCAAGAAGCTCAAGGCTGTGTAGGTTCTCTCCCCCCCCCCCATTTTATCCTCAGAAGATTCCTGTGAGTTATTCATTATTTATCTCTATGACATCATTTATCTGGATGACTGTGAAGGAAAAGTTTGTTTTTGCTGGGGCAGGTTAGGTCCCCAAGAATTTTCTTTTTCTTTTCCCCATGCCAGAAAAGGGTTAATGTACGACACCCTCTGATTGGCCAATGTTCCAGGAGGGGGAGATGAAAAGGAGAGGATTTGGAGAGAAAGGAGGAGTGAGTTTTGGAGGGAGTATTGGGAGGAGGTTTTGGAGTAGGTTGGGATTGAGAGGATAGGTAGGAAGATAGGGAGTGAGAGTTGGTTCTGGGCAGAAACATCCACTCTGAGGAAAATATCACATGCTAGAGAAAGGAGTCTCTGAGCTTAGTGTGAAGGACAGTGTGTGGTGTCCTGTAAGAGTATTTAGGCCAGAAATTAACTGGGGGGCTGAGGTTGAGGCAGGAGAAGTAGAAGCTGTAAAGAGACAGTCTACTTAGGTCTCATTCCAGTCAGGAGGGGAGAGATTCTTCTAGTAAGAGAAGACTCCCAAACCAGTGAAACCTTTGAGTGCCTTGGGAGTAGGGTTGTCTAGGGGTGTGTAACTGACAGAAAGTACCACCTTGTTAATAACCAAAGTATTAAGTGTGACACAAGTGAGAAAACCTTGAAGTGAAATAACATTGTAAACTGAAGTATCCTCAGTTTTATCTTCTCGTGTCATGAACTTCCTTGTTAAATAAAATTGTTATTGTTTATTTGAGCAAATCCTGCCCGAGACTCCTAATTATTAAGTTTTACTTCATGCAAATCCCCTACAAGATAATCTCAGGTAGACTGTGGAAATCCGTGGGATTGGTGTTCTGTGAGTTGGGTGCACTATACTTAAGTGAGAGAACGGGCCCAACGGTGCCAGGGGGAAAAGGGTCTTCGGGCCCATCATAATGACAACACATGACTTAATTCTCTGCTACTTTCTCTTGGTAACCCTGCCCTCCTTGCTCTCTGGGGTGTTGATCTGCACTTCTAACTCCCCTTCTCTCCCTAGCTGCGAGTTCTTTTCAGTGTCCTCTAAAGGTAATTAAATGTTCCCCATCTTACCTGGAGAAAGCAGGACCAAGAGGAGGCATGCGCTCAGGAGTGCCTTCATCATTCTGGAAAGATTAGGAGACTCAGAGCAGAGATGGATCAACAAGGGAATTGATGCAGGTAGAGTCTTACGTGCTGTTATTTATAGGCCATGGTCTCATGTCGCAGGCAACACTTGGGAACAAATGGTTCAGTGAGGTCCGGGAATGGGAATTGTTTGTTCACCACCAAGATAATGAGGAACATACTGAAATTCAAAGCTCAGTGAAGGAATTGTCTATGATCTCATTAGTTGTTGATGAACACTTCTCAGATTTATTTTTCGATATAGATAATTTACAATTTACAATGTAAATGATGAAGGCACTCAAGAAAGCAATTTAGAGCCAAATAGGCAAGGGCAAAAGCCCTGAAGCCACCTACAAAATAGCCCCTCAAAATGGCCTCCATCTAAGGATTCCTCTTAATAGTAATAATAATAATTTTATTATTTCTACTCCCCACCCCATCTGATTGGGTTATCTCAGCCACTTCAAGTATATGAAGAAACATAATAAAACATCAAACATTTAAAATCTCCCCATACAGGACTGCCTTCAGATGTCTTCCAAAAGTTCTATAATTACTTATCTCCTTGACATCTAGTGGGAAGTCTTTCCACAGTATGGGTACCACTGCCAAGCAGGCCCTCTGCCTGGTTCTCTCTAACCTCACTTCTCACAATGAGAAAGCACTCCAGAAGGCCCTCAGAACTAGATCTCAGTGTTTGGGCTGAATTGGGGGTGGGGTGGAGACACTTCTTCAGGAGAAGCCTGGATACTAGATCCATTCCAAGAAGGCTGGAAAGTGTAGAATGGGCTGTGGATGCAATGGAGGCTTTAAGCAGTAATACTGATCCTGCTGTCTTTGACGTGGTTTCCAGAGGGTGAAAAGAATGAAGTGAGACCTCAGGAGTTGAATGTGCCAATGGCCGAGTGTGCCAGGTATGAATCAGCCACTTACACAGCTAAGAGGAAGGTCTCGATTAGAGCCAGCACTGGTCATGGAGCTTTCTCTATTGGGGAGCTACACAAATATGGCTATTCTCTCTTTTTTAAAAAAAAAAAAAGAAAAGAAAATCTTTTTTATTCAATTTTACACGATTCATTTGAATGCAAACATTAGTCACAATCATCAACATTTAGGATTCCCTCCACCCCTCCATGGTTTCCATTATCACACTTTTTCTACTGCATCATATATTTTCTCTATTTTTCTTAAAATAATCCATTTTTACCTTAGCTTTTAGTACATTGCAAGCGTTACTCAAATCCTATCAAAGTTTTTAGTTCTTTACAGTGTTCTCTTAAGTAAATTGTAAATTTTTTTCCATTCCTTATTTCTGATTTCCCTGGTCATTTTAACCATTTTGGCGTTGTCCATCATCTACATCAACCATGTAGGAATCAAGCCTAGTCAGAGGAATTGGCCACTCTCCAGGCACCCGGCTTGAGTTCCTTGTTGACGTCCCCGTCTGCGACTCCCGGCAAGATCAGGCGAGATCTCAATCGGCGATCCTCCTCTGACTTGAGAAGAACACACCACTCCTCCCCTCTTCCCTGCCATCCCCAGGGAGGGGAAAGAGACAGACAGAAATGTCTTTACATGCCTTTATTTCTGTCTTTCCAGCAGTACAGAGAAATGTGTCTGCACTCTCTTAACACCAACAGCAGAGAGAGAAAAACTCCTCCCATGTACTTCCAGTACAGGTCAGATGACACTCTGAGCTAACATCCGGTGCTCAGTACAGTGAATAGACTGTTCCTTTGTTCCCATGGTACAGTCCCAAGCATCAACATCCTGTTTGGCTTTCCAGCCATCTGGAGCTCGCTGCTGCATTGCTCCTTTTTCGTAACATCCTCCCCCAAAAGAATCAATGCGTGTTGCGGCGAGCAAAGCGTGATCCAGAGAAGAAAACAAACAGTTGTTATACACATAACACTCCCCTGTTGTTACAGTTCCACACTTGGAACTCCTCGCCACTGGTTTCCCCAGTGTACCTCTCTGGCTTCCAAGGAATGAGTGCATCTGCATTACCTTGGCTAGCAACTCTCTGTTGTGTCTTTGTCTCTGTCTTAGACACAGCTCCAACCTGTCCTCGGTTGTGTACAACAGCAACACATGCTACAGCTACGTTAGCAAACTCTTTTGAGTACCTCTTGGGTGGTACACCCTTTGTAACTCTCTCAGACCTTTGTATGAGGTGCTGATCTTCTCTGCTCACTGGTTTAGCCTCTGGACTCTGTTGAGAACCAGTACCAATGGTAAACAGTGGTTCATCCTTCACCTGTGAAGGTCTATCCATTGTGTAAGATTTCCTCTCAATGACTGTGTCAACTGAGCTCTTTGAGCTATCACTGTCATCACTCTCAGTACCAGTAAAATCATCATCATCATCTGAATTGTCCTCTGTGGGAAATGTGTGTACTATCACTCTCTCCTGTTCAGGAGCACTCTCTAGAAATTTTGTGAGAATCACCTGACCAGATTCAGACAAAATTACTCTGTAGAGACCCTTTTCATATCCCACAAAAATGCCTCTGGCATTCTTTACTCCACCTGGAGCTTCTGTCCTCACATGAGACCCAAAAACCTTGAAATGGGCAACAGAAGGTTTTCTATGGAACAGTTTCTCAAAAAGAGAACTTCCCAACTCTTTTGAAACCTTTCTCAACCACATATAACAATACGACATTATCGACTCTGCCCAGTACTCATGTGACAGATGTGAACTAAGCAATTGCGCATTCATCCCCTTTTGCAATTCTTTGTTCACCCGTACACAGACATCCCTGTTCCACACTTCCGCTGAAACAGCAACCTTGTGTCTTATCCCTTTCTTCTGCAGGAACTCCTGAAAATCCTGTAAAAGAAAAATTTGCTTCTCATCTGTGAAAAGACAATCAATGTTAGCATCATGCATATTTTTAACCTTGTCACAAAACTCCTGAAACCTTTCTAAGGCTTCTTGTGGTTTCTCTAACACATAAATCCAGACAAAATTAGAGAAATGATCCACACACACAAGATAAAATCTTGCATTGCCTCTAGATGGTGCTAGAGGACCAATCACATCAGCATACATCCGCTGAAATGCTCTGTCGACCCTGGTCACCTTCTTGGTGTCCGTTTTGGTCACACCTGCGAGAGAAATCAAGTTAGACTCAGATGAATTACATTCCATGTAATCACTTTGTTCATAAGTCAACAAATACAGTCCATCTTTCTCTCTGGCAGAAAGATACAACTTTCCATCTTTGAAGATCTTGCAGCTCTCAGCATCATAGGACAGTTTCAGTCCTTTCTTTGCAATCTGCGAAACACTCAGCAGATTGAACTTCAATTCAGGAACCAAGTAAACATTGTTTATAGTCAAATTCAGACTCTCAAGATACACAGTCCCTATCCCGGTCGCTTCCAGCTCCTGACCGTTGGCCTGTTTCACAGCGAAGCTTTGCTTCTTAAACGTTGAAAATAGTTCTCTGTGTGGGGACATATGAACGGTGCAACCCGTGTCGATTACAAACGCGTTCTCAACATCTGGCGTGGTTCCTTTCGACATCAAAGCCTTTGCAGGTTTCAACGTAGACTTGGTATGACTTTTGCCTGATGCCTCAGGCTTTGCTGAGCGGCCCTTAGCTCCTTTTGGCTGGCGTGGCTTCTTACAGTTCCGCTGAAGATGCCCAGCCTGTCCACAATTGTAACATCGGACAACGTTCAAAGCTACAGCATTCTCTCTAGTAGCAACATCAGTGGGGGAATGAGAACTCCGTTCCTCCCTCCCCCTGTCCTTTACTTCCAGTGCAGCAAGCCTGTCATTAGTCAGGGGAGGTGGATAAGGTAAACCTCCCCCCTTCTTGGCATCCATTCTTGAATCCAAGTCTCAGCTCTCACACTCGAGCCTGTAAAATCCAAAAGTCTTTTCTGGGTTGTTTACTACCTACTCTGGCAGGCAAACTGCAAGCTGTCTCAAAGTCCTTGCACAGCAGCGAAGATAGCCAAAACAACTTTCACTTCCCAGGCTCTCACTGAGCAAGCCCCTTTGTCAGTAACTTTCCACTTTACTGACGGTCGTTGCCTAGCAACTGTGCATACCTTCCTTCGAACAGGAAATCTTATCAACCACAAGAATTCCTGGTATGCAAGCCTTTGCTTTCAGAGCTGTTTTTCCAAACGCAGCTCCCGTGAACCAGAAAATGAATCAATCTGCGTTCACACTTTTAGCCCGAAATTCAGCATACCTTTTGGGGCTCCGTTGCTTGGAAAACACCTCCTCTTGGTGTCCAGCCGTCTGTTCAGCTTGTGGCTGCACGCAGACGTTATCTTATTTCCTTTGGTGCAGAGGATGACAAACGATCCATCAACCTCTCATGCTGATTCCCATGGATCAGTAACCATCGGCGCCTGCTACCAGATGTAGGAATCAAGCCTAGTCAGAGGAATGGGCCACTCTCCAGGCACCCGGCTTGAGTTCCTTGTTGACGTCCCCGTCTGCGACTCCCGGCAAGATCAGGCGAGATCTCAATCGGCGATCCTCCTCTAACGTGAGAAGAACACACCACTCCTCCCCTCTTCCCTGCCATCCCCAGGGAGGGGAAAGAGACAGACAGAAATGTCTTTACATGCCTTTATTTCTGTCTTTCCAGCAGTACAGAGAAACGTGTCTGCACTCTCTTAACACCAACAGCAGAGAGAGAAAAACTCCTCCCATGTACTTCCAGTACAGGTCAGATGACACTCTGAGCTAACATCCGGTGCTCAGTACAGTGAATAGACTGTTCCTTTGTTCCCATGGTACAGTCCCAAGCATCAACATCCTGTTTGGCTTTCCAGCCATCTGGAGCTCGCTGCTGCATTGCTCCTTTTTCGTAACAAACCATTTGTGCCTGGTCAAGACTTTGTCTTTTTTCCATCTTTGGGCCAGTAGTATCCACACTGTTGTCCTCGCATACATAAATAATCGTTTCTGCTCCTTTGGTATCTCTCCACCTGAAATTCCTAGTAAAAAAGCTTCTGCCCCCCCAACATTATTTTAAACATTCATTCTGATCATTATATATTAGTTCCCAGAATTTTTTTGCTATCTTGCACATCCACCACATGTGGTAGAATGTGCCTTCCTTCTCTGTACCCTTCCAATATACATTTGAAGTAGTTCTATACATCTTTGCTAATTTTGTAGGTGTTACATCATTTTCATATAGTTCTCCTTCAATGCACAGCATGCTGTAAATTTTAAGTCCTCCTCCATAACTTTTCCCAAGATGAAAATTGAAGATTGAATATTCTGCCCAATATATTGTGCCCAATATATTTTCTTCATTCTATCATTACCAATTTAACTTCCTCATCTTTAGTATGCCATTCTAGCAACAAAATGTATATTTTGGAAAGTAACTTCACATTGTATTCCAGTAAATATTTTTCAAACCTTGAAATTTCCTTACTAAACCCATTTTTCTTATCAATGTTAAACACATCATTTAATCGATGGTATTGCAACCAATGTGTTACTAAATGTCTTGTATCCTCAAATCTTTTCAACTTTAATTGTTGTTATATTTCCATTAGCAACTCTTTATAGGTTGCCCATTCACTTTTTGCATTAGTTTTTTTCAAGGATATTGCTTCCAGTGAGGAAAGCCACCATGGTGTCTTCTGTTCTAACAGGTTTTTATATTTCTCCCATACTGCGAAAATGGATTTCCTTACCAAATGATTTTAAAACCCTTTGTGCACTTTAGTCTTCTCATACCAAATAAATGCATGCCATTGAAATCTATTATCATGACCCTCAAGGTCTAAAATATATGTATTAAAAAATTATCCACTCCCACAGCCAGCAGACACAAGACACTTCATAATATAACTTCAAATCTGGCAGTGAAAATCCACCTCTTTCTTTGGCATCTGTTAATAATTTATATTTAATCCTTGATTTCTTCCCCTGCCAGATAAATCTAGAAAGATATTTTTGCCATCGTTTTTAAGTGTTCTGCTCCATTGACTATGGGTATGGTTTGAAATAAAAATCACATTCTTGGCAATACATTCATTTTCATTGCTGAAATTCTTCCCCATAGTGATAAATTCATCCTTCCCCAAGCATCCATATTTCCCTTTATTTCTTTCCATAGTTCCATACATAGTTATCCTTAAAGAAATTTATATTCTTAGCTGTCAACCAAACCCCCAAACAGTTCACCTTCTTTTTTTCAATTCTCAAATGTGTTGCTAGTTGTAACTCATTTTTATGTTGTTCTGTCATATTTTTAACCAGTACTTTCATTTCATTTTTATTTATCTTAAATCCTGCTACTGACCAAATTCAGATATTTTATCTAGGACCCTTGATATACTTGCCAATGGGTCTTCTACAGTCATTACAAGGTCATCTGCAAATGCTCTCGGCTTATATGCTTTGCATTCAACTGTTATACCTTTTATTTCTTCATCAGATCTTATATTCCTCACCAGGGTCTTTAATACTAAAATGAACAGTAATGGCAACAGGGGCAAACTCTGTCTACTCCCTTTTGTAATTTTACATTTTCTGATACTACATTATTGACTATCAACATTGCCTTCTGGTCCGCATAACTTGCGTCAATTCCCCTTAGGAATGATTTTCCAAAATTCATCATCTCCATATTTTCCCCCCATAAAGGTCCATGACACATTATCAAAGTCCTTCTCTGCATTCACAAACATCAAAGCTGCTTGCTTTTCATTCCTGACTTCCAGATACTCTATTTGTATCAATTAATTTTCCTTCATCTTTATATTATCCTTCATCTGTCAGCCAGGAAGAAAGCTAGCTTGATCTTGATAAATTAGCTCTTTTACATTCTTCATCCTTCAACAGTTGTCCCAGAAATAATATTAATAATATTTTGCTGATAAATCTGGCCCTGGCAATTTACCTAATTTTGATTGGTTAATTTCTTGTTGCCCTTCCTGTATTATTATTGGTGCATTTAAATAATTGATTTTCTGCTTTGGTAATTTACTGTGCTCTAAATATTCTCCAGTTCTATCTTTATTTTCTTTACTGGCTCGATATAGCTCTATATAATATTTTACAAATAGTTGTCTAATGTCATTCGGGTTATCAATTGTTTTTCCTTCTACTTTCAATTTATTTATTGCATTCAATTCATGTTTCTTTTTTAACTGCCAAGCAATAAGTTTTCCTCATTTGTTCGCTTTTTTTTTAAAAAAAAATCTGCCTTAACATTTTAATCTTTCATTCAGTTTCTTGGTTCACTAACACCTCTGAATCTTTTCCAGGTTTTTAAATAAATTCTTCCAATATTTCTTTCTTTTTACCCTCTTCAAACTTTTTTTGATAAGCATTTTGTTGAGTAAAAAAACCATCTCATCACTGCCATGGCCATTCTCTCAACCAGTCAAGTGGTTTAATGCTCATCATTAAAGCAGAACAACTAATTTAGTGCTTTGGTTGTTCTACTGCAAACAGAGTGCTTGAATGGTTTGTGATAAGGTTTTTAAATTTCCTGCCACTATGGCTGAGACCGCCAACCATATTCTTCAGTGCGTGGCTGTAGCCCTCATTTGCTACTGACATGTGCCTAAACTGCTAATACTATGACCTCCAAGATCTATGGGAAGTTGCTTGGTCCTTGATGGATAAAGGTATATTCTGAACTAGTGTCTCTGTCTTTGCTCTTACTTGATGTGGGGTCTTAATGAATTGGAAAGAGCAATATACTTTTTCTGATCTTCCAGGCTGCTAATCAAAGTGCAATGAAAGCCTCAATGTTCTGCTCAGATGACTGCTGCAGTGGTAGAGCTAGACATAGCTCAGGACTGTTGAAAGATTCCAGGGACACACTGGTAGACACTGAGTAGAAAACAATGAGTCCAAGATCATTACTGACAGGCAATGAAATCATTTTACAGAACTTCGACCCTCCTTGTTCCAATTGTGTCGGATGGTTAGGACAGAGAGAGATACTTTAACTCAGCTGATCTGTTTGATGATGACTGCCCTAATCCACATTGTCTTGAATTGAAGCCAGTTCACTGTTTATACCCGTTTGAAATACAATCCTGCATTTTCAAAGAAGAACCCTGGCTGTGCTCTTTTTTGCTCTTCAAGATATGGCAACCCTAACTGGAGGCAGTGATGGCTACCAACTTAGATGACTTAAAAAGAGGATTAGAGAAATTCAGGCAGGGCAAAGTTACCCACAAAAGCTATGTTCTACCTCTATTGTCAAAGGAAGTTTGCCTCTGAATTCTTGGTGCCTGCCCTTCATGGATCATTGCCTTGCCGTGGCAATGGGGCTTGAATGACTCAGAGAAGCTATGAGCTATGCCGTGCAGGGCCACCCAAGAATGATCTCGATACGAATCCAAGGCAGACCTTTTAACATCACAGAAATCCAACTACTCTTTTCCAACAACACAAGAGACGACTCTACACATGGACACTACTAATAACAAGGCCAGTGGAAGTGATGATATTCCAGCTGAACTATTTAAAATTTTAAAAGATGATGTGAAAAGCTGGGCTGAATGAATCCCAAGCCGGAATTAAGAATGCTGGAAGAAATATCAAGAACCTCAGATATGCAGATGACACAACCTTGATGGCAGAAAGTAAGGAGGAATTAAAGAACCTTTTAATGAGGGTGAAAGAAGAGAGCACAAAATATGGTCTGAAGCCCTGAGTGCTCACTGGAAGGACAGATCCTGAAGCTGAGACTCCAAGCTGAGACTTTGGCCAACTCATTAGAAGAGAAGACTCCCTGGAAAAGACCCTGATGTTGGGAAAGATGGAGGGCACAAGGAGAAGGGGACGACAGAGGACGAGATGGTTGGACAGTGTTCTTGAAACTACCAGCATGAGTTTGACCAAACTGCGGGAGGCAGTGGAAGACAGAAGTGCCTGCCGTGCTCTGGTCCATGGGGTCACAAAGAGTCGGACACGACTAAATGATTAAACAACACTTGGTGCCTGGGAATTGCTGATGGACAGAATATTGTCAAGTCCAGCTTTCAGGCTTCCCACAGGGATCTGTTGAGATGATGGACTTGAGGGGTGATTGCCATGATCCAGCACGTTCACCTTTAACTGGTGAGGGATTGACCATCATCTCCCACCACCCAAGGTATTTTTTAACCACACACAGCACAGAAGCCACAGAGGGCATTCTGCACTAAGCTGTCTATCTTGGGGTGTCCTTCTCTTTGCGTCATAATTTTTGTTAGGACTACTTAGCAGTGCTTATTGGCTTTGGGAAGAAGGGGATAGTACTTAGGACCATGTCAGAATCCTCACCCCTTCTGCCAGAAGGCGTACAAATGCCTCCTTTTGCTGCTTCTTTCAGACCAGAAAGAAGGGGCTCGCCCAACCAATGCACTGTTCCCACACCTCTGTATTGTTTAGCATGGGCAGTAGTCAAAACTATCTGTTTATTCCTATATGGTAACAGGGCTCTTACAACAATGTTATTTATTTATTTATTTATTTATAAATATGTATTCTGTACTTTTCGTGCTTATTTGGATACAGTGTTTTAGTCATGCTGGCCACATGACTCAGAAAGCTATCTGTGGACAAACACTGACTCCCTTGGCCTGAAAGCGAGATGAGCGCCACAATCCCAGAGTTGCCTTTGACTGGACTTAATCGTCTGGGGTCCTTTACCTTTTTTACCTTTCTTCCCCAGAAGACACCGCCTCATACTCTGGCTTATCTAATGGTTGCCTGGCTTTCAACTCTTCATCTCTTTCTCTTGAGAACAAACAGATTATTCCCTGGGAAGGAGGGTGGGCTGTCCTCTCTAAACTCAAACAGACAGCTTGCATCTGCAGAGTTAGCCCTTTGCTAGCTCAGCTCAGTTTCTGAGGGGGGCCATGTTCCTGATGACCCTATGGATCCAGCCACTAAGATGATCGCCACACCTTGCCTCATGGGTGGGACAATCCGACACCATGATATGTCAAACTACACATTCAGCACCCTCACTATGTAACCAGGATCACAAATAACAAATGGGGGAAAGCATTTACAGCTCTGTGACTCCAGTGTATGAAGTCTGTCATAGTTGAAGGATGCTATTGCTGGATTCTCTATGTAGAAAAAGTTTGCCTACATGGAGATAAGGTTCCTAAATATTTACCCAACTACTTGCTGGTTTGTCACATCTATGAGGACTTAAGAGAAGTTTTGTTGAAATATTTAATTCTCCCAACTGAGAGATGGATTGCATATATGATTAACTTTTTATTAAGGAACAAGTGCCCATACACCTCTGAAAAAGTTGTCTGTTCTGCCTTTACAGTGATGATTATAATGAAAAAAAATTATTCTGCTTTTATCCTGTTTTATGTATTTTTGATTTTGTAATTGCTTCAGCTAAACCAATAAATAATAATTGCATTTGTATCTGAAACTGAACTAAGAAACAAAATTTTATTTCCCATGACCATTTATTTTGTTTTGTAATGATCATAATGAAAACTTACCTATTTGTTAATGATACACTATATGGTTCTTTGTAGTTAGAAATTTTGAACCATTTTTCTCTGCCCCTTGCTTCCCTTTACCTCCACGAAAAGCAAAAAAGAAAGAACCACAGATCCGAAGTCCAGGATTTCACCACTAGGCCTCCAGTTCCCCCTTATTGTCATGGATTTTGCAATACAAAAGGAGGATGTCTACACTGTCCTATTTACCCTTCATGTTCAGGCTGGTGTGAGATTCCTGAAGCATTATAACATCTTTTTTGGGTAATAAAAAGGACAAATCCCCCACATCCAAGTCTTCTTCTGTTTTTCGTGATGGCACAAAAATCTGTTGTTCCACAACCTTGGAACATGAAAATGTGGCAATTAAAGGGGGCTAGAAAAAAAGGAAAGAAATGTTGACATTAGTCCTTTACTCAGGGACTAGGAGATTGTGCTTGTGAGGCTAAATGAGAATTTTAGTAAGTTAGTTTTAAAATGTGTATATTTAAGAAATCTGAGAAATATAATTTCATCGGAACATGAATATACAAAATTTTGAACATGAAGTTCAGATAAAAAAAAATAACTCACATGCTGTGGACACACAGCAAGATTTGAAAACAACACTCCCTCCCTGGTGTGGGAGCATTGAGTGTTTGAACCTGGCATGAGTCAACAGCCACACACACAAAAAAACTGGAGGTGCACTCCATTGTCTCTCAGGACAGTTGGATGCCCACTGAGGCTTCCTCATTGCCCCACTGTGATCTAAGCATCCAGTGAATCCTCCTTTTATTTTACAAGTTTCATGTTAAACCCATCTAACATGAAGTAAGTGAAAAGGGGGGACTGCAAGAGCCAATCAGAAACTCCCCTCAGAATTCTTACTCAGCCCTTAGAAGAGAAATTTGCAAAGCCTGGGCTATAAAGGGCAGGAGAAGGATAAGAAGAAAGAATGTAGGGCAGAAGCAGCTCAAATGGCCTTGACTCTGCAAATCAACCCATATTCCCTTACCCCATTCATTCCAAATACCCTCTTCTTTTCAGAAAGGAGGGATTTGGCAAATTTGTCTTGTCTTCAAACAGCATTATTCCTCAAAACTATGTTGATAAGGAGGTATCCATCTAAGGCTGGATCTAGACACATCAAAATAGCAATTCAATTAAATGCATTGCAACCTTCATACAAGCAAATGCGATTGACGACAGATGGGATTCCATCAAGCCATCTGGTGTCACAGTGTTATAACGAATATAAAGTGCTATATCTTTACTAATGTAGCTAAATCATGACATCAGCAAAATGATGTATTCTTGTGGAACTGAGTATATCCTCCCTCTCTTTGTCCTCCTAAATACATTCTGGGTTTTCCCCCAATTCTGTGGAGCAAGTTTTCAGAGGATACAGAACACATACAGGCAGAAGAGAGTGGAAATCCTGTTGCACAACTGTAAATCCTTGCACTGATGGTCTGAGTTAGCCAGACATTGCTCATTGTCACAGAATTTAAGGAAACTTATTACATGCCTTTTACATAATAAATATGCTTTTTGAGCAAGAGGGACACATTTTGTTCTGGAATGCAAATCAATGGTGGAGAGATCCAAATGCAACTGGGGGTGAAGCAATGAAGTAATTTGCCACATCTTTTACCATTATCTATCTATTAATTTGGACATGGGTGGCGCTGTGGGTTAAACCACAGAGCCTAGGACTTGCCGATCAGAAGATTGGTGGTTTGAATCCCCACGATGGGGTGAGCTCCCGTTGCTCGGTCCCGGCTCCTGCCAACCTAGCAGTTTGAAAGCATGTCAAAGTGCAAGTTGATAAATAGGTACCACTCCAGCGGGAAGGTAAACGGCATTTCCATGTGCTGCTCTGGTTTGCCAGAAGTGGCTTAGTCATGCTGGCCACATGACCCGGAAGCTGTACACCAGCTCCCTCAGCCAAAAAAGTGAGATGAGCGCCTCAACCCAGGAGTCAGTCACAACTGGACCTAATGGTCAGGGGTCCCTTTACCTTTACCTATCTATTAATTAACCATAATAATCATAAATAATTCCACATTGCAAGTGTCCTAAGTCTGTCAAAGGAGACTATGAGGTTGCGGTGCTCATCTCGATTTCAGGCCGAGGGAGCTGACGTTTGTCCACAGACAGCTTTCTGGGTCATGTGGTCAGCATGACCAAAGCACTTCTGGTGGGCAGACAGCGCAGAACCTTTTGGCACCCGAGACGTGTAGCTCGGGCGCATTGCAGGCCTTGTGGTGAGTGCCGCCTGCCATTTTGTCACCCCGCTCAGGGTGACATCCGAGGCGGACCGCACCCACCACACCATGCTTCCTTAGCCCCTAGCTGGTTTGTTTGGTTTTTCATTCTTTCTTTTTTACAATATTTTTTAATTAGCTGTTTGACAATTTTGTACATATAAAACAACCTTTTCAAACATTGAAATACAAGGTTCTTTTGAACCTTCGGACCTCCTTCCTTCCCTCCATGGATTCCATATTTAAATGTATGTTTGCCGCATCTGTTACCATTATCTATCTATTAATTAACCATATTTAAATAATTCCACATTACAAGTGTCCTTACATCCCTGCCAAATATTTTAACCATTTACAGTGGTCTTTTAAGTAAATTACAAATTTACTCCAGCCTTTAGTAAATACTTGATCTTCCTGGTTTCGGATCTTCCCCATCAGTTTTGCCATCTCCATATACTCCATCAGTTTCATCTGCCATTCTTCTGTGATTGGTACTTCTCCTTCCATCCATCCCTTGGCTAGTAGCATTCTCACTGCTGTTGTTACATACATAAAAAGTCTTTTGTCTTCTCTTGGTAACTCATCACCTGTTATACCTAACAAAAAGGCTTCTGTTATTTTAATGATGGCTCAAGTTTCTCAGCCCTCATGCAGAAAAAGTCAAAGCCCGAAATGAATGCTGGGGAAAGGGAGTTCAGTGAGGATGCTGAAGAATGTTAGTAAGTGAAGTAGCCAAACTGTGTGTTGGAGCTTGGGGGGGGGGGGAGGCATCACCAGCCCTCCTTGCCTTTCATTATATCCTTCCCCCATCCCTTTCTGTTACTCCAAGCCAGAAAAACAGCCTAAGTTTTCCTGCTTGCCACATGCATTAGCTCTCACATTTCCAAGGATCCTGTCCACATCCTTGGGCTATACAAACTGAAAGTTATCGATTATCACTAGCAAGCAGGGGCCAAAGTTACATCCATATCTGGAAAGTCATATGCAAGATTGGGTCATCTGTTTTACCAGTGCCTGCCTAGGAGGGTTTAAGAAGAGGATATTGGGGACTCAAGTTCAATTTTAACCTAAGGAACTGAAGCCAAACCACTTATAACATGTATGTCAGGGAACTGACATCGGAGCCCAGAGTGGAGGTAGGGCTCTCCAACGATGCAGGAGAAGGGACCAGCAGGGAGAGGGAGAACACTTCCCTTGGGGAAGGAAATCGGCGTGACACCAGGAAAGAAGGGGAGGAGGGAAGGTCTTCGGAGAGACGGCTCCAAGACCCTTCCACAGGGTCCAGCGGGGAGAGCCCAGGACCTCCGCTGGCCACGCCCACTCTGCGCAGGAGACTTCCGTGCAGGGAGGCTAGGCGAAGACTTGGCGTCAAACAGCTTTTATGTTGGAAGAAGTTCAGGGAACGCCCACTGACGGATTCTGCCAGTGACTGAGACCGTCGCCTTGTAAGGGCTGTCAAATCAGGGAAAGGTTTAGCTACCCCAACAGCTGGGAGCAGTTTGGAATTTATGCACAAGCAACCCCTATTCCCATTACAGCAATCCGTCAGACCTCTAAGTTGCTTGTCGGCAGAGCAGCAAGGGGCAGCATCATGAGTCAGACCGGAGAAGCAGGCGCTGGAGAGGGGGCCAGGGGAGGACCAACTCTGGAGGAGAGAAACAGAGATTTGGAGCAGCAACTGGCCCTACTAGCGGCGCGGCTGGATGAAAGGCGGACTCAGGATGCCCAGGGGAAGCCCACCCCCATCGCAAGGAAGGTACCGGGACTAGTGCAGAAGTTTGGGGGCAATCCCAGAGATTATAATGCATTTAAGACAGAAGTGCAGTATGTGCTGGACCTGCAGTATGGTGACTTTGTGGACGATGGGGAGAGAGTCGCTTATGTGGTAGGGCATCTGGAAGGGGGTGCCCGAGATTGGATCAGACCCTTAATGGCGTCGGAGAATGCTGCCCTGAAGGATTTGAGAAAATTTTTTAGCGCAATGGACCATATGTTCTCGAGTGATGTGGAGCAGAGCGTGACGCGCAAAGAACTGATGGGGTGCAAACAAGGGAGCCAATCAGTGAGAGAGTACTGGTCGCGTTTTGCGATGCTTATCCACAAACTTGGTTGGGAACTGGGTTCACCGCCAGTGCAAATGTTATTTGAGGAAGGCTTATCCCCTTGGGTAAAAGATGAACTTTCCCGCTCGCCCCACCTGGAATCGATGGACCAGCTGACCAAAATGGCGCTTGCTGTGGGAGTACGGCAAGAGGCGCGAGCTCTAGAAAGGCGGGAAGGGAGAGCAGAGCGTTGGTATGACAACCGCATTCTGGACGTGCCAGAGCAACCTGCGCCACCCGCGGAACCAATGGAGATTGGAGAAGTGCGCGCGCGCGGGGTTTCAAACTCCAGCGAAGTTAGCAAGAAGGAGGGAAAAAAGAAAAGGAAGTGTTTTCTTTGCCAGCAGCCGGGACATTTTGCCAGAGTCTGCCCTCAGAAAAAGGCATGGCAAGGAATGGTGGGGGCAGTGGGGAGTGAGGAGGAACGAGATAAAGAGCAGGGGAAATGGCAATGCTTGGCTGCAGAAAAGTGGGCACAGCAGCCAGGCGAGCAACCAGTAAAAGTGCCCAAACCAGACCCTCCCCGGGCAGCCATAGCCATAGAGGTGGTACTAGAACTCCCAAACGGACACCCAATTAAGGTGAAGGCGCTGCTGGATTCAGGCAGCTCTTGCAACTTCTTTAGCAGGGATTTTGCGCTAGAACACCAGCTCCACGTGGTGCCTCTAGCACACCCCTTGCAAGTAACGACCATTGATGGGAGAGAACTTCGGGGGGGGGGAGTGACCCACCAAACCCTTCCCATGAAAATGAGGGTTTCCAGACACACTGAGACAATTGCTTTTCACGTAGCCACACTAGCAGGACCACCAATCATACTGGGAATGAGTTGGCTGGCACTGCACGATCCAGTAGTAGGATGGCACCAGCGGACAGTCACCTTTGGGTCAGCCCACTGCGTAGAGCACTGCCACGGGGGGAACCCCAGAGGATGGCAGTAGCCAGGGTGGCAGGGATGGCGGTAGGAGAAAAGGGGAGAGTACCACCTCAGTACGCCGACCTGGAAGAAGTCTTCAGTAAGAAGGAGGCGGATAGACTACCCCCTCACAGACCCTTTGACTGTCAGATCAGCCTACTCCCAGGGGCTCAGCTGCCGGTGGGTAAGCTGTACGCCATGTCAGACAGGGAGATGCAGGAGTTGCGGAAGTTTATTGACAAGAACCTGAAGAGGGGTTTCATACGAGAATCGAGGGCGGTGGGGGGTAGTCCAGTGTTCTTTGTGGACAAGAGAGACTCCAAAGAGCCCAGATTGGTCATAGATTACCGGGCGTTAAACCTTGTGTCGGAACCAGTGACCTTCCCAATGCCCAGGATTGACGACATTTTGGCCAGAGTAAGGAAAGGGAAGGTCTTTACCAAGTTGGACCTTCGGGGGGCGTACAATTTGATAAGGATGAGGGAGGGGGATGAATGGAAAACCACCATGTTCACCCCTCTGGGGGCCTTTGAGTACTTAGTTATTCCTTTCGGATTACAATCAGGCTCAAGCACCTTTCAAGCTTTCATGCACCACGTGCTGGGGTCCCTACTGTACAAGAATTGCGTGGCTTTCTTGGACGATGTGCTAATCTACTCGGCGAACGAAGAGCAGCATGTAAAGGACGTCAGGGAAGTGCTGAAAAGGCTGCAGGAGCACCAGCTGTGGGTCAAACTGGAGAAATGCCAGTTCCACGCCCGAGAGGTGGAGTTCCTGGGTTACAGGTTGTCGGACAAAGGCTTAGCCATGGACCCAGACAAGGTGCAGGCAGTGCTAGAATGGAAGACTCCCAAGAATTGGAAGGACGTGCAGAGGTTCCTGGGGTTTGGAAACTTCTACAGGAAGTTCATCAAGAACTTCGCCCACTTAATGGCACCCATAACCGATTGCCTCAGCAGCAAGAAGAAGTTTGAATGGATGGAAGAGGCTCAGCAGTCCTTTGAGAAGCTAAAGAGGGCGTTCGCTTCAGAAGAGCAACTCCTACACGTGGATCTGCAGAAACCGATGAGGCTGGAGACAGACGCATCAGACAGAGCGGTGGGAGCTGTATTGCTCCAGCCGGGAAATCGGGGAGAGTGGAAGCCGTGCGCCTTTTTCTCAAGGAAGCTGAACAAGTCAGAACAAAACTACACGGTGTATGACCGGGAACTGCTGGCAATCCATGAGGCTTTTCGCCGCTGGAGACATTTTCTAATAGGTGCACAGCACAAGATCCAGGTGTGCACGGACCATAAGAACCTGGAATATTGGAGGACTGCGCGAGTTCTGAACCAAAGACAGGTGCGATGGGCACAGGAGTTTTCCAAGTTTTTTTTTTTGAGATTAGGTACGTGCCGGGGAAGGAAAACGTCAGAGCAGACGCTCTCTCTCGCAAACCTGAGTACTTGGAAGGAGAGGAAGTGCCGGAAGTACGTCATGTCATACCCGAGGACCAATGGGTGTGTGGGGGAGTGTTGGTAGGGAGACAAGAACTAGCCGGGTTGACGAGGGATGACCAGTACGCCCAAGCTAAAATCAGGGAGATCCGAGATGCTGGAGAAAATCAGGGGGGTTTTGAGGTTAAGGAAGAAGTTCAGGGAACGCCCACTGACGGATTCTGCCAGTGACTGAGACAGTCGCCTTGTAAGGGCTGTCAAATCAGGGAAAGGTTTAGCTCCCCAACAGCTGGGAGCAGTTTGGAATTTACGCACAAGCAACCCCTATTCCCATTACAATGTATTAGATGTTTTATTTTAAAAGCCTTATGCTATCACTTGAGGCTTGTAGCTCCCAGGCCTCCTTTAATTCTGGGGTGGTATAAGGTCAGGCAATCCATCCTGCTTCTCTTCCCTTCTGGAATGAAACTGTTAAGTAAGTCTTGCCAGAAAGCCAATAGAGAATGAGCAACAGGTATGGGCAAGGTCTGCTAAAATACCCGCCCCCTCCCTCCAATCGTTCCAGCCAAATATATTTATTGGTGAGGGATGGGTTAGAAACTTGAGAAGCATCCTTGGCTATCAAGGAAGGCGCTGCATTGCTAAATAGGCCTAGATAAATTAGTTTAGCTTCTCCAGGACATCAGAAATTGTGCTGAAGCAAAGCATAATCTGCATCAGAAAAATTCTTCAGTTTAATCATCGAATTTTAGAGTTGGAAAGGACCCCAAGGTCCATCTAGTCCAACCCCTCAATTCCCCCCATGGGACTTGACCATGAGATTAAGAGTCTCATGCTCTACTGGCTGAGCTATAGAAAACCCACATCAGCAATGAAAGCCACAGTTGGATAGACCTAAGTTTGGACTAGTCACATTTATGGAAGAGGCTATCAGGGGCTATTAATTCTGATGGATATACTATTTCCAGTTGCTGGGGGAAAACAGTGGGAGTGGGCTACTGCCCTCCTGTCATGATAGCCCTGTACCCATGGACATCTGATCAGCCACTCCAAGAAGGATGCTGCTAGACTGCAGGGTTCTTCTTGTCTTCTGAAAATGGAGGGTGGGATTTGAAGCAGGTATAAACAACTAGCTGGATTCAGTTCAAGACAACGTGGCCAAGGACAGTCATCACTAAGCAGAATAGCTGAGTCAAAGTATCTCTCCCTGTCCCAACAATCTGACATAATTAAAACGAGGAGGGATTAAGTTCTGGAAAATCATTTAATCAGCTCTCCGTGTTGATCTTGGAGTCCTTGTATTCTATTCACTGCATACCAGTGTGTCCCTGACATCTTTCAACAGCCCTGAGCTATGTCTACTTTGGCAGCTGAGCAGTCACCTGAGCAGTCACCTGAGCAGTACCTTGAGGCTTTCATTGCACTTTGATCAGTATATTGCTCTTTATCCATGAAGGACCCAGCAACTTCCCATAGACTTTGGATGTGACAGTAAAAAAGGCAAAGGTAAAGGAGCCCTGGATGGTTAAGTCCAGTCAAAGGCGACTATGGGGTTGCGGCTCTCATCTCGCTTTCAGGCAGAGGGAGCTGACAATTTTCCACAGACAGCTTTCCGGGTCATGTGGTCAGCGTGACTGAACCACTCCTGATGTAATGGAACACTGTGATGAAAGCAAGAGCCCACAGAAATGCCGTTTAGCTTCCCGTCACAAAGGTTCCTCTTTATCTACTTGCACTAGTATGCTTTCAATCTGCTAGGTTGGAGGAGCTGGGACAGAGCCACATGATTTGTAGCTACTGAGAGTCTTATTCTCCATCAATTTGCCTAATTCCCTTCTAAAGCCATTCAAATTGGTGGCATTCACTATGTCTTGTAGAAAATTCCATAGCTTAATTGTGTTCAGATTTAAGCTTGTAACCAAACAGTGGGAAGAAAATATATTTAAGTGAGAGTCTGGATGGGAGGAAAAGTTGGCCGTGGGAAATGGTGAACTGTGTTCGTGTCCCCGCTCCTCCACATGCAGCTGCTGGGTGACCTTGGGCTAGTCACACTTCTCTGAAGTCTCTCAGCCTCACTCACCTCACAGAGTGTTTGTTGTGGGGAAGGATGGGAAAGAAGACTGTTAGCCGCTTTGAGACTCTGTAGGGTAGTGATAAAGCTGGATATCAAATCCAAACCCTCCTCCTCCTCCTCCTTCTATTTTATCATATGACATCATCCATCAAACTCTGAGGGGTTGGGCATAAGCAATTGACAGGAGGTATTATCCTTATACAAGTGCTGCCTGTTGTAAGCATGACCAAGGTTTCCTGCCAGGTTGCTCAGTCTGTGGAATTTGGGGGACGGGACACTGTCTATGGCACCCTGTCTGAAGGCATCTAGGAGAGACAGACAGACCGGTTGTCATGCCCTGGCCTATAGTTCAATTTCAGTAGAGATGAGCTGGATGAGTTCAGGAAATCTCATATTTTAAATCATGATTTCTGTGCTAATCACACTTCTGCCTGTCTGGTCAAATGTGCTCCTTGGCAAGGCTTCCCCAAGACATGTTGCCCAGAGCCAGCCTATTAGCACAGTTGGCTCTGGCTGGCTTCAGGAGTTGCTCTCTGCCGTGGCACCACGTCAGCAAACAGCAAGCAGCTCCTGAAACCAACCAGAGCCAACAGCACTCCCAGGCTGGCCCCTTCTGGGCAACGGCCATTCGCCCGTTACTCCCGAGCCTCCCCTCATCTGTCAAAACAAAGGGGGAAGGTGAAAGAGATCAGGGAAGGCTCGGGAGTCACAAGCAGGTGGCGCGCCGTTGCCCAGTTTTTTTAAAATAACTCTGTGCATTTATGTTTCTTTTTTTTAAATAAATATTTATTCAATTTTTCCATTTTTATACAAACACAAAAAGAAAAAGAAAAATATTAAAAACAAATCAATTTCAATATCAATTTTTCAATGACATGTTTCTTTGACTTCCTCATACCTCCCCTTCTTGTTTTCTAGTTCAAATTGTTAATCCAGCAAATCCTAATCTCTTAACATTCCTTTTAACTAACACCTTTTTTTTCCAATCCACTTTTTAAAATTTTATAACTTAAACAATATTAATCCCAGTTCTTTTTATCATAACAGCTAGAGACCACATAAGTTCAATCCAACATCTTTCAAAGTTCATTAATTTTGCAATATTTCTGTAAATAGTCCTTAAATTTCTTCCAATCTTCTTCTGCCGACTCTTCTCCCTGGTCGCGGATTCTGCCGGTCATTTCTGCCAGTCCCATACAGTCAATCAACTTCATCTGCCATTCTTCCAGAGTGGGTAGATCTTGCGTCTTCCAGTGCTTTGCTATAAGTATTCTTGCTGCCGTTGTAGCATACATAAAGAAAGTTCTGTCCTTCTTTGGCACCAAATGGCCGACTATGCCCAAGAGAAAAGCCTCTGGTTTCTTCAAGAAGGTATACTTAAATACCTTTTTCATTTCATTATAAATCATTTCCCAGAAAGCCTTAATCTTTGGGCACGTCCACCAAAGGTGAAAGAATGTACCTTCAGTCTCTTTACATTTCCAACATTTATTATCGGGCAAATGATATAGTTTTGCAAGCTTGACTGGGGTCATGTACCACCTGTATATCATTTTCATAATATTCTCTCTTAAGGCATTACATGCCGTAAATTTCATACCGGTGGTCCATAACTGTTCCCAGTCAGCAAACATAATGTTGTGTCCAACATCTTGTGCCCATTTAATCATAGCTGACTTAACCGTTTCATCCTGTGTATTCCATTTCAGCAGCAAGTTATACATTTTTGACATGATCTTAGTTTTAGGTTCTAGCACTTCTGTTTCTAATTTAGATTTTTCCACCTGGAAGCCAATTTTCTTGTCCAAATTGTAAGCCTCCATTATCTGAAAATAATGAAGCCAGTCTCGCACTTTGTTTTTTAGTTTCTCAAAGCTCTGCAATTTCAATCTGTCTCCTTCTTGTTCCAAAATTTCCCAATATTTCGGCCATTTGGCCTCCATATTGAGCTTTTTCTGGGCTTTCGCTTCCATTGGTGACAACCACCTTGGGGTCTTATTTTCCAGTAAATCCTTGTATCTGATCCAAACATTAAACAAAGATCTCCTAACAATGTGATTTTTAAATGCTTTATGTGCTTTAACCTTGTCATACCACAATTATGCATGCCATCCAAAAACGTTGTTAAAACCTTCTAAGTCCAAAATGTCTGTGTTTTCAAGAAGCAGCCAGTCTTTCAACCAACAAAATGCTGCTGATTCATAGTAAAGTTTGACGTCTGGCAGGGCAAAACCACCCCTTTCTTTTGCATCAGTTAAAATCTTATATTTTATCCTGGGCTTCTTGCCCTGCCAGACAAATTTAGAAATATCTTTCTGCCACTTCTTAAAACAATCCATCTTGTCCACAATTTGCAATGTTTGAAACAAAAATAACATTTTAGGCAATACATTCATCTTTATAGCTGCAATTCGACCCATCAAGGAAAGCTTCAAATTTGACCATATTTCAAGATCTTTTTTCACTTCTAACCAGCATTTCTCATAGTTATTTTTAAATAAATTCCCATTTTTAGCTGTCATATTAATCCCCAGATATTTCACTTTCTTCACCACAATCAAACCTGTTTCATTCTGAAATTTCTCTTTTTCAAACAATGCTAATTTTTTCTCTAAAACCTTAGTTTTGGACTTGTTCAGTTTGAATCCTGCCACCTGACCAAATTCTTGAATTAATTCTAAAACTCTTTTGGTACTAGATTCTGGCTCCTGTAACGTCAAAACTAGGTCATCTGCAAATGTGCATTTATGTTTCACAGAGTGTGAAAGAAGGGTTTTGCACCTTTATACAATATGCATGTGTGTTTGGGCCCAGAGGAAAATCTCAGCCTGGTGCCACTAACCAGGTTGAGAGGTGGAGAAGTGGCCATCTCCACCGGCAGAATCCGAGACCAGGGAAAAGAGACGGCGGAAGAAGATTGGAAGAAATTTAAGGACTATCTTAGGAAACATTGTAAAATTATTGAAGGTTAGAACGATGTTGATTCAGAAATTAAGTGGTTATAAGCTGTAATGATAATGTGATCAAGAAAAGAAAGGTTAAAAATTCTATAGAAATTAGGGGAAGGATTTGTTGAATTGAATTAATTAGAAATTGGAATACAGAAAGGGGAGGTATGAGGAGGTCGGGAAAGTAAGTTTTATGAATATAAGGGATTGAAATTATACTTGTTGTTGTATGTGTTTTGTATGTATTTTTATTGTTTCTGGTTTTTGTTTTTTCTATTTTATATAAATTTTTAAAACTTTAATAAATATCTTATAAAAAAAAAGAAGAGAAGTGGCCATCTCCCAGGGTGAGTGGCTGGGTGAGGAATTCTCCAAGGTGAAAATGGGGAGGGCATGTCATTGGGAGCCAGGGAGTGTGCTTGCGACTTGTCAACGCTGTGACTTGTTTGCAAAAAATATTGAGGATGAAATTGCTTGCATCCACTGGAAACTTGACCCCTCTGTTACTGCAGATGAATCTCAAGGGGTATGCAGAGCACAGTCTAGCCCTGTTGTCTATTGCCCAAGAGGCCACTGAAGAGGTGACCTGATTTGGGGGGAAGAGGCCAATCTGATCTCTCAGGAGTGCAGTGCAGCTGTTTCTGCCACTGAGGCAGCAGCAGTGGACAAGGAGTTATCTGGAGGCCAGATCTTCTGCTCTTATGGATCCACCCACCTAAGATGGTTGTCACACCTAGCCTCATGGTTGGGACAGTCCTGCACTTTAGAATGCCAGACTACTCATTCAGCCCCCTCACCCTCAGTATGTAACCAGCATTACAAATACCAAATGGGGAAAAGCTTTTACAGCTCTACAACTCCAGTGTATGAACTCTGTCATATGAGACTCTGTGTATGAACTCTGTGCAATGTATTTTGTTTTTAACCTCTTTTATGTATTTTATCTTTTGTAATCTCTTTGGCTAAACCAATAAATAATACTTGCATTTGTATCTGAAAGAAACAGATCTGAGATCCGGCATTTTATTTCCCATAACCATTTATTTCGTATTGTAATGAACATAATGAAAACTTAAGTATTTTTTATTGAAACATTGCAGGGTTCTTTGTAGTTATAATACACAATTCCCACACAACTGTCATGGAAATTCTACTCAATATCAATCCAGAGAAGATCCCAATGTATAGTTAGCAGAGTAAAAACTTAAACACGTTTTAGGATTCCCCCCAAAATAGACCGGAGGCAATTAATATTTCATCCAGCAGAGTTTTACTGCTACTGAAGGCAAATGAACACAATGGTCACATATACAATGCATTCAGGATTGGCACTGTCCACAAGAAATCCAGTTGCAGCAGACTTCACATAAACTTACAATAACTTACAATAAGTCTAAACCTTAACACTATATACGGAACTCCACACCAGAAGGAAGAGATATAGAAAGAGAAATGAAACCCGGGCTCCTTCTGGCCTCTTAATATGACCTTAAAAAAGAGATAACAGAACCAGTTCAAGCCAGCAGTACTAAGCTTCTCTGAAGGAGTTACCTAAACATCATGACCCTTCTGCTTGTTTCTTTCATACAGAGAAGTTTCCAGAGCCCCCTTGAATTAATCAGAATAGGGAAGATGTCTGCAGGCAGAGGGCCTTCTCGGTAGTGGTGCCTGCCCTGTGGAACGCCCTCCCATCATATGTCAAGGCAATAAGCAACTATCTTACTTTTCAAAGACATCTGAAGGCCTCCCTGTTTAGGGAAGTTTTTAATGTTTAATGCTGTATTGTGTTTTAATATTCAGTTGGGAGCTGCCCAGAGTGGCTGGGGAAGCCCAGCCAGATGGGCGGAGTATAAAAATATTATATTATTATTATTATACACCAGATCAATATTTTCTGCACCAAGAAATGCAAACTGACAATTCTGAATACTTTTTCTCTGCCCCTTGCTTCGCTTTACTGCCACCAAAAGCAAAAAAGTAAGAACCAGAGATCCTGAGTCCTGGATTTCACCACTAGGCCTCTAATTCCCTCTCATTGCCATGAATTTTGGAATACACAAGGAGGGGTCTACACTGTCCCATTTACCCTTCATATTCAAGCTAGTGTGAGATTCGTGAAGCATTATAACAGCTTTCTTGGATAACTAAAATGAGAAAGCTCCCTGTTGCAGTTACACCTCTTCCATTTTTCCCGAGTGCACAAAAATCTGTTGTTCCACAACCTTGGAAAGTGAAATCGTGCTCCTCAGAGAGAGCTAGGGAAAAAAGAAAACAAATGTTGACATTAGTCCTCTACCCAGGGAATAGGAGAGGATGCCTGTGATGCTAAAAAGGGAATTTTACTAAGTTAGTATTAAAATGTGCATATTTAAGAAATCTGAAAAATATCATAATTTCACTGGAACATGAATATACATGAATTCTGATGCACTATAAATCCTTGCAGTAATGGTCTGAGTTAGTCAGATACCGCTCATTGTCACAAAATTTAAGGAAATGTATTACAATCCCCTGAGCCCTGAATTGGCCCTGAGTGCTCACTGGAAGGATATATCCTGAAGCTGAGGCTCCAATACTTTGGCCACCTCATGAGAAGAGAAGACTCCCTGGAAAAGACCCTGATGTTGGGAAGGAAGAAGGGCAAAAGGAGAAGGGGACGACAAAGGACAAGATGGTTGGATAGTGTTCTCGAAGCTAGCAGCATGAGTTTGACCAAACTGCAGGAGGCAGTGGAAGACAGGAGTGCCTGGTGTGCTCTGGTCTATGGGGTCACGAAGAGTTGGACACGACTAAACAATTAAATAACAATAACAAGTAGTCCTAACATAAATCATGACGCAAAGAGAAGGACACCCCAAGATAGACAGCTTAGTGCAGAATGTCCTCTGTGCCTTCTGTGCTGTGTGTGGCTAAAATGTACCTTGGGTGGTGGGAAATGAGGGTATTGCTCTGTCCCTCAACAGTTAAACATAAGGGGAACATGCTGGATCAGGGCAATCACCCCTCAAGTCCAGCATCTCAACAGATCCCTGTGGGAAGCCTGCAAGCGGGACTTGACTGCGACTGCGACAATATTCTGTCCAGCAATTCGCAGGTACCAAGTATTCAGAGGCAAACTTCCTTTGACAGTAGAGGTAGAACATAGCCTTTGTGGGCAACTTTGCCCTGCGTGAATTTCTCTAATCCTCTTTTTAAGTCATCTAAATTGGTGGCCATCAATGCCTCCTGTTAGAGTTGCCATATTTTGAAGAGCAAAAAAGAGCACAGCCAGGGTTCTTCTTATCCTTTGAAAATGGTAGATGGGATTTCAAGCGGGTATAAATAACTAGCTGGGGTAAATTCAAAACAATGTGGCTTAGGACAGTCATCACCAAACGGAACAGCTTAGTCAAAGTATCTCTCCCTGTCCTGACAATCTGACACAATTAGACCAAGGAGGGGCAAAGTTCAGTAAAATGATTTAATCAGCTCTCAGTAATAATCTTAGAGTCATTGTATTCTATTCAGTGCCTACCAGTGTGTCCCTGGCACCTTTCAACAGCCCTGAGGTATGTCTAGCTTTGCCAGCTGAGCAGTCACCTGAGCAGTACCTTGAGGCTTTCATTGCACTTTGATTAGTGGCCTGGAAGATTGTACATTGTTCTTTCCAGTTCGGTAAGGCCCTACATCAAGTAAGAGCAAAGACAGAGGCACTGGCTCAGAATATACCTTTATCCATCAAGGAGCCATCAACTTCCCATAGACCTTTGATGTGATAGTATTAGCAGTTTGTGCTAATGGATAGGTTTGATATTCTTGCAGTCCATGGGACTCTCAAGAATCTCCTCTAGCACCATAATTCAAAAGCATTAATTCTTCGACGATCAGCCTTCTTTATGGTCCAGCTCTGGCTTTGGGAAGAAGGGGGTAGTACTTAGGACGCTGTCAGAATCCTCACACCTTCTGCCAGAAGCCGTACAAATGCTTCCTTTTGCTGCTTCTTTCAGACCAGAAAGAAGGGGCTTGCCCAACCATTGCACTGTTCCCACACCTCTGCATTGTTTAGCCTAGGCAGTAGTCTAAACCAAATTATTATTATTATTATTATTTAATAAATATGTATTCTGTACTTTTTGTGCTTATTTGGATACAGTGTTGATTCAAACCAGAACATCAGCTCTCTTTGTGCATTCTGGGTGATATATTTTGCTAGAGACATCGGGCAACAGCTTATGCTTTCTGGGTCACCCAGATGTCCTTTGTACCCACAGGTGTCTCCTGGACCTGAAGGGAAGAACGGCTAGCAAGAGTGGTGACATCCTAATATTCTGGGAGTTTGGCCTTTTGTTGAACAGAAATCAGAAGCCAACAAGAGAACAAGCTCTTAGAATGACGGGTCCTTTTCATAAGCTACAGGAATGAAAAGGTTGTAGATAACATCTCCTCTTGTGACCTATCTTCAGCGATCTGCCTTCTGAACAGCTTTCATCTGCATTTTAAACAAACACACATTCCTCTCTTCCATATATTTCTCTTTCCCCTCTCATTCCTTCTTCCTTTCCTTTCCTTTCCTTTTTCTCTTATTTCCCCCTTTCTTTTCTCCTCTCTTTCCTACTTTTATGCTGTTCTCTCTTTTATAGACCCTAACATCATCACCTTTACCATCATTTTTGCTATTCTTTCTATTTAAATATACCTCTTTCTACTCATTTCCTTTGTATCGGTTTGTCTTTTGTATTTTCTGATAATAACAGTATTTAGATATCTCTAAATCTCAGAATTTAAGATATCTTAGCCACATGATGATATGAAATCATTGGCCTGAGCTTTTACAATAAAATAGAATAAAATAGAATAAAATAGAATAAGGTTTAATGTGCTGCCAGTGGTGGTGAGGGAAATCTCAATCTGGTGCCAGTAACCAGGTGGAGAGGTGGAGAAGTGGCCATCTCCCAGGGTGAGAGGCTGGGTGAGGAATTCTCCAAGGTGAAAATGGGGAGGGCATGTCATCGGGAGCCAGGGAGGGTGCTTGTGACTTTTAAATGCTGTGACTTGTTTGCAAAAAATATTGAGGAAGTAACTGCTTGCATCCACTGGAAACTTGACCCCTCTTTTACTGCAGATGAATCTCAAGGGGTGTGCAGAGCACAGTCTAGCCCTGTTGTGTTGGATGAGTTTCAGTTGGTAACATTCAAGGACAATGCCCCTCGCCCCTCTTGTCTGAGGAATATTAGCAGAGAGGGGACAGCTGACGGGGTCAGGCAGGGAGGTGATAATGCCTCCTTGCAAAAGGGGGTGGTCCCTGCCCACTTGAAGGAAGCAGTGGTGTGCCATCATCACAGGTGGGTTGTGTGAATCCCCGCAAAAATCATTTTCATGGTGGCCCTTGGAGGTGTGATGGGACTCTTGGGGTGGAGTGTCATATGACAACACCAATTAAACACAAGAGGGGTGGGGAATAAGCAATTGACAGGATGTAGTATTATTATACTACTGATGCCTGTTGTATGCATGACCAAAGTATCCTGCCAGGTGCAAAGGCACAATGGCACTTTTCCTCTGGTGCAGTTGGGCCCGCCCTCACTTAAATATAGTGCACCCACCTCACAGAACACCAGTTACTTGAATTCTTACAAACTATCCCAGACTCTTATTTTTGTAGAGGAATCTCTCCCCTCCTGACTGGAATGAGACCTAAGTAGACTGTCTCTTTCCAGCTTCTACTTCTCCTGGTTCAGCCTCCCAGTTAATTCCTGGCCTATTACTCTTACAGGACACCACACACTGTCCTTCATGCTAAGCTCACAGACACCTTTCTCTGGCTTCTGATATATTCCTCAGTGTGGATGCTTCTACCCAGAAGCAACTCCTTCTCCTCTCACTCCCTATCTTCCTCCCTATCTCCCAACCTATTATCCCAATCTCTGTCCCAACCTAAAAACCTGTCTCTCCAAATCCTCTCCTTTTCAACCCCCTCTCACGGAACTCCAGCCAATCAGAGGCTGTCATTCGTTAACAATTCGGTGGCAGCGGAAAAAAAACAAAAAACACTTGAGGAAGAACCTGCCCAGCAAAACAAACTTTCCTGTCACACCAGGTTGCTCAGTCCGTGGAATGGGGGGGGGGAACGACGACAATTGTTTATGGCACCCTGTCTGAAGGCAACTAGGAGAGACAGATCAGTTGTCATCCCCCTGGCCTGTCCTTCAGTTTCAGGAGACATGAGCTGGCAGAGTCCAGGAATGATTCTCCATTGACTGGAAAACTGAACCTGAATCCTGATACTGAAGCTCCACCATGCTTGCCCCCAGGGTCCTGTAACTTTCATCCTTCCTGTCTGCTATATATGCTTCGCCATTCCAAAGTAGTCATCTGAAAGAAGACTTGATAATGCAAGAAAAACTTAAACTCAGTTGTAAAAAGACAAATGTTTTGATTTCAGCCCTCAAAACTTACAAAGTCAAAGTCACCCTACAAATCTGTTATGGTGCACAAAAATGGGAATCTCCTCAAAAGCGGAATTTGTTTTTTTTGTTTTTTGTTTAGATAATATTTATTCAGAATTTTGAAGATTACAAAGAGAAAAAAGAAAAAAAGTAAAAAAGACAGAAAAAGTACAATCATCAAAAAAAGAAAAAAAAACAGATTAAACCTTTACATAACTTTCTTCCTTTACTTATTTCCTTGACCTCCTCAAACCTCCCATTTTTGTATTCTAATTCAAATTGTTATTTCAGCAAATCCTTCCAACCTTGTTTTTATCTTAATAATTTGATTTAATATATTGTAGTTTTACGTTCACTCTTTCATCAATTCATTTTTACTTAATCCTTATATATCATTTCTACCAAAGCCATATAATTTTCTTTTTCCAACATCTTTCTAACAATCCTTAATTTTACAATATTTTTGAAGATATACTTTAAATTTTTTCCACTCTTCTTCCACCGACTCTTCTCCTTGGTCCCAGATTCTGCCAGTCATCTCAGCCAATTCCATGTATTCCATCGATTTCGTCTGCCATTCTTCCCGGGTGGGTAGATCTTGTGTCTTCCAATACTTTGCGATGAGTATTCTTGCTGCTGTTGTGGCGTACATAAAAAAAGTTTTATCCTCCCTTCGCACCAATTGGCCGTCCATGCCCAGGAGAAAGGCCTCTGGTTTCTTCAGGAAAGTATATTTAAATACTTTTTTCATTTCATTATAGATCATCTCCCAGAAAGCCTTAATCCTTGGGCACGTCCACCAAAGGTGGAAGAATGTACCTTCATTTTCTTTACATTTCCAACATTTATTATCAGGCAAATGATAGATTTTTGCAAGCTTGACTGGTGTCATGTACCACCTGTAAATCATTTTCATAATATTCCCTCTTAAGGCATTACATGCCATAAATTTCAAGCCTGTGGTCCATAACTTTTCCCAGTCAGCCATCATAATGTCATGTCCAACATCTTGTGCCCATTTAATCATAGGAGATTTAACCATTTCATCTTGTGTATTCCATTTCAACAGCAAGTTATACATTCTTGATAAATTCTTAGTTTTAGGATCTAACAATTCTGTTTCCAATTTTGATTTTTCCACCTGAAAACCAATTTTCTTGTCCAGATTGTAAACCTCCCTTATTTGATAATAGTGAAGCCAGTCTCGTACTTTATTTTTTAAACTGTCAAAGCTCTGCAATTTCAATTTATCTCCCTCTCGTTCCAAAATTTCCCAATATTTTCAAGAAGCAGCCAATCTTTCAGCCAGCAAAATGCAGCTGATTCATAATAGAGTTTAAGGTCTGGCAGGGCAAATCCACCTCTTTCTTTAGCATCAGTTAAAATCTTAAATTTTATTCGAGGTTTCTTGCCCTGCCAGACAAATCTAGAAATATCTCTCTGTCATTTCTTGAAACAGTCCATCTTGTCCAAAATTTGCAATGTTTGAAACAAAAACAGCATCCTAGGCAATACATTCATCTTTATCGCAGCAATTCGGCACAGCAGTGATAACTTCAGTTTTGACCATATTTCTAAATCCTTTTTCACTTCCATCCAACATTTTTCATAGTTATCTTTAAATAAATTCACATTTTTAGCAGTCATATGGACCCCTAGATATTTCACTTTCTTAACCAATGTTAATACTGTCTCCTTCTGAAACCTCTCTTTCTCAATTACTGTTAAATTTTTCTCTAACACCTTAGTTTTCAGCTTGTTCAGCTTAAATCCCGCAACTTGACCAAATTCTTGAATTAATTGCAATACTCTTTTGGTACTGGATTCTGGCTCCTGTAATGTCAAAACTAAATCATCGGCAAAAGCTTTCAGTTTATACTGTTTAGCTCCGAGTTGTATACCTTTAACCAATTGGTCCTTTCTAATCATGTTGAGCAAAACCTCCAGGACCGATATAAAAAGCAATGGAGAGATTGGGCAACCCTGTCGTGTTCCTTTCTCAATCTTGAACTCTTCTGTAACTACGTTGTTCACAATTAACTTAGCTTTTTGTTCTCAAAAGTGGAATTTGTAAAACCACGGAATAAAAATATATGCACTATCTTAGAGTTGCCGAAAGAAGACTTGATAATGCAAAAAAAACAAAAAACCTTAAACTCAATTGTTTTGATTTCTGCCAATAGGTTTAAAAACACAAGTGGCAACTTGAGGAGCACCTCACTCACTGATCTGGTGAAATCTTTTAAATAACTAGGTTTATGCTTTTAAATCTGAATAAGCACTTTGTAAATACAATACATTGGTTATTAATTCAGTCAACTCTCTATCAAGGTTCTATTGGAGTAAAGGGTGTATACAGATTCCCCCAGCCCTCAAAACTTTTGAAATCAAAGTCACCCCACAAATCTCTTATGGTGCACAAAAATGGGGATCTCCTCAAAAGCGGAATTTGTAAAACCAAGGAATAAAAATATATGCACTATCTTAGAGCTGTCCAAAGCTTCTCCTTTTGGAAGTGGTCAGCTGTGCCAACTTGAATAATATAGGGGTGAGGGGCTGGTTAGCCATGCCCCACCCAATCAGTCACATGATGTGGTGCACGCATACCATGTGAATAGCAATGCCCATCAACTTTGGGAGAGCCCAGCTCCCTCAGACATTTTACTGGAGGTGGTGAAGACCCCTTGCCCCCTAGGAGTTGGCTCCTAGGGAAGCTGGTGTTTGCACAGTGGTCAGAGTGCATATCCTTTCCCTTAGGTATTTTATATGGGGGTGGAGGTTTCAATGAGATGCTGACTTTTAACAATGGGGAGCCTCCAGCTAGGGATAAGGAAATGCTACACATTATTGTTCCCTCCTTCCGAGAAGCAAAGCTACAGGGAACCAGGCAGAGGGCCTTCTCGGTAGTGGCGCCCGCCCTGTGGAACGCCCTTCCAGCAGATGTCAAAGCGATAAACAACTACCTGACATTCAGAAGACATCTTAAGGCAGCCCTGTTCAGGGAAGTTTTTAACGTGTGATATTTTATTGTATTTTTGGTTTTTATGGAAGCCGCCCAGAGTGGCTGGGGAGGCCCAGCCAGATGGGCAGGGTATAAATAAATTATTATTATTATTATTATTATTATTATTATTATTATTATTATTATTATTATTGATGAGTATGAGTGTGCTAGCTAGTGAGGTGGCACCTTGCCATATGAAATTTCATATTTTAAAGCATTATTTCTGTGCTCATCACACTTCTGCCTGTCTTGTCAAATGTGCTCCTTGGTAAGGCTGGCCCAAGACATGTTGGCAGCTGAGGCAAACCACAAAATAGTACCTCCCTATTCCAGGGGGGGAAAGGGTTAAGTGAAGATCAACATCAGGAACAATGTGAGGGGTGATGAATAAAGATCTCCACAGGAAACATTTCTGCCATTTCGATCCTATTTAATCTGTGGCCCGATAGCAGCAGGAATCCAATATGGGTACGACTTTCAGCTATCCTCATATCTTAGGAACCTGTCTGTACTGACCTATCGGCATTTATTTACCAAAGCCAGACTAAATGTATTTCCTTCGGAAGTGCTAAATGGTAGACTGAGAGGCATCACTTATCAGAATAGGCTTTATGTTCTCAGAACATCGACTGCATGAAGCATATCTTACTGCATTATGGGCAGTACGAGCAAGCAAGGGACCAAATGATCAAACCCCTACTAGCAAATCTGCCAGAAAAATCTGAAGCCTCCCATATTAAATATCTTTTGGATGACAGGTTTGATGATATTACACTGGCCATGGGAAAGTTTCTTTGGGAAGTCAAAAGAAACAATGATCATCAAGCTCGAGACAAAACAAAATGAGCACCTCAGTTTCTCTCTCTCTTTTGTGGTTGGCTGTCTTAACTGTATTTTCTTCTGAAATTGTTCTATAGGTCTTTGGACCTCAATAAAGATTATATATATATATATATATATATATATATATATATATATATATATATATCTCCCCACAGGAAACAAGGACTGGAGGAGACTAGCAGCACCTCCTAATGGCCAAGGATAAGCATCAAGGACTCTCCATCAGTTTTATGTAAGTTTATTTACAAGAAAAACACATCCAGAGCATGGCATGCCACAGACAAAGCACAGCCTCTCTCTTCTCCTTCTCTCTCGCTCAGCCGGCGAAGTCTGAAGCCTGCCTCCCCCAGTTCCTCTCTGGGCATACTGCCAAACCTTCGCGCTGAAATGTCAGGAATGCCAGCCATCTTTAATGGCTGTCTGCCTGGCCCCCTACTTTTGATCCTTCGTTCCATAGTTGCAGAGAGAAGCGTGTACCATGTTCTCTAATGAGGAGGGGGCGCATCCTGGCCAGTTCATCCAGTAAGTCCCCATTAAGCCTGGCTCGATACAACATCACAAGGGGCTTATCGCCCCACTCCAGCTGTTGTCACCACATATTGAACTCCAACCAAAATTGCATCACTATTCTACTCCCCTGCCTCAAATTAAGCAATTGCCTGGAAGTGACAGCCAGCCTCTGGGGGTCTTGGAACATTGTATCCATGAATGCCAAAATCCCACAAACATTGTATCCATGAGTGCCAAAATCCCGTCTTTCTTCTCCTTCCCTTCTGTTGCTCTTAAAGCTTCTCCAGTCTCCCCATTCAGGGACTGAATTGCTGGCCTGTCTCTTCCCCAGAGTGATGCGGGTGGTGCTGTGGTCTAAACCACTGAGCCTCATGGCTTCCTAATCACGGGGTGAGCTCCTATTGCTCTGTCCCAGCTCCTGCCAACCTAGCAGTTCAAAAGCACACCCGTGCAAGTAGATAAATAGGTACCACTGTGGTGGGAAGGTAAACGGTGTTTCCATGCACTCTGGTTTCCGTCACGGTGTCCCGTTGCACCAGAAGTGGTTAAGTCATGCTGGCCACATGACAAGGAAAGCTGTCTGTGGAGTAACGCTGGCTCCCTTGGCCTGAAAGCGAGATGAGCACCACAACCCCATAGTTGCCTTTGACTGGACATAACTGTCCAGGGGGCATTTACCTTTTTTACCTTTCTTCCCCAGAAGACACAGCCTCAGACTCTGGCTTAGCTGATGGTTGCCTGGCTTCCAACTCTTCCTCTCTTCCTCATGAGAACAAAAAGATTATTCCCTGGGGAAAAGGGGGTGGGCTGTCCTCTCTAAACTCAGACAGCTCGCATCTACTGAGTTATCCCTTTGCTAGCTCAGCTCAATTTCTGAGGCTGACTGTCCTGCTGTGCTCTGGGGGGCCATGTTCCTGACGACCCCTATCAATCCAGCCACCTAAGATGGTCACCACATCTTGCTTCATGGGTGGGACCATCCTGCATCTTGATATGCCAAACTACACATTCAACCCCGTCACTATGTAACCAGCATCACAAATACCAAATGGGGGAAAGCATTTACAGCTCTGTGACTCCAGTGTCTGAAGTCCATCGTTGTTGAAGGATGCTATCACCAGATGCCCTAGGTATAAAAGGTTTGCCTACATGGAGATAGAGGTGTCGGAATTCAAGCCTTAGTCAGAGGAATTGGCCACTCTCCAGGTGCCCGGCTTGGATTCCTTGTTGATCTCCCCCGTCAGCGACTCCCGGCAAGACAAGGCGAGATAACTATCGGCGATTCTCCTCAAACGTGAGAAGAACACACCATCCCTCCTCCCCTGCCATTCCCAGGGAGGGGAGAGAGATAGTTAGAAATATATTTACATGCCTTTATTTCTGTCTTTCCAGCAGTACAGAGAAAACGTGTCTCCACTCTCTCAACATCAACAGCAGAGCGAGAAAAACTCCTCCCATGTACTTCCAGTACAGAGTCATGTGACACTCTGAGCTAACATCCGGTGCTCAGTGCACTGAATAGACTGTCCCTATGTTCCCACGGTACAGTCCCAAAACATCAACATCCTGTTTGGCTTTCCAGCCATTTGGAGAACTCAGCAGCATTGCTCCTTTTTCGTAACATCCTCCCCCAAAAGAATCAATGCGTGTTGCGGTAAGCAAAGCATGATCCAGAGAAGAAAACAAACAGTTGTTATACACATAACACTCCCCTGTTGTTACAGTTCCACCCTTGGAACTCCTCGCCACTGGTTTCCCCAGTGTACCTCTCTGGTTGTCTGGCTTCCAAGGAATGAGTGCATCTGCATTACCTTGGCTAGCAACTCTCTGTTGTGTCTTTGTCTCTGACTTAGACACAGCTCCAACCTGTCCTCGGTTGTGTACAACAGCAACACATGCAACAGCTAAGTTAGCAAACTCTTTTGAGTACCTTTTGGGTGGTTCACCCTTTGTTACTCTCTCAGACCTGCGTATGAGGTGCTGATCCTCTCTGCTCACTGGTTCAGTCTCAGGACTCTTAGGAGAACCAGTTCCAATAGTAAACAGTGGTTCATCCTTCACCTGTGAAGGTCTATCCATTGTGTGAGATTTCCTCTCAATGACTGTGACAACTGAGCTCTTTGAGCTATCACTGTCGCTCTCAGTACCACTGTAATCTGTAAAATCATCATCATCATCTGAATTGTCCTCTGTGGGAAATGTGTGTACTATCACTCTCTCCTGTTCAGGAGCACTCTCTAGAAATTTTGTGAGAATCACCTGACCAGATTCAGACAAAATTACTCTGTAGAGACCCTTTTCATATCCCACAAAAATGCCTCTGGCATTCTTTACTCCACCTGGAGCTTCTGTCCTCACATGAGACCCAAAAACCTTGAAATGGGCAACAGAAGGTTTTCTATGGAACAGTTTCTCAAAAGGAGAACTTCCCAACTCTTTTGAAACCTTTCTCAACCACGTATAACAAAACGACATTAGTGACTCCGCCCAGAACTCATGTGGCAGATGTGAACTAAGCAATTGCGCATTCATCCCCTTTTGCAATTCTTTGTTCACCCGTACACAGACACCCCTGTTCCACGCTTCCGCTGAAACAGCAACCTTGTGTCTTATCCCTTTCTTCTGCAGGAACTCTTGAAAATCCTGTAAAAGAAAAAATTGCTTCTCATCTGTTAAAAAACAATCAATGTTAGCACCATGCATATTTTTAACCTTGTCACAAAACTCCTGAAACCTTTCCAAGACTTCCTGTGGCCTCTGTAACACATAAATCCAGACAAAGTTAGAGAAATGATCCACACACACAAGATAATATCTTGCATTGCCTCTAGATGGTTCTAGAGGACCACATCAGCATACACCCGCTGAAACGCTCTGTCGACCCTGGCCATCTTCTCGGCGCTCGTTTTGGTCACACCTGTGAGAGAAATCAAGTTAGACTCAGAATTACATTCCATGTAATCACTTTGCTCATAAGTCAACAAATACAGTCCATCTTTCTCTCTGGCAGAAAGATACAACTCTCCATCTTTGAAGATCTTGCAGCTCTCAGCATCATAGGACAGTTTCAGTCCTTTCTTTGCAATCTGCGAAACACTCAGCAGATCGAACTTCAATTCAGGAACCAAGTAAACATTGTGTATAGTCAAGTTCAGACTTTCAAGATACACAGTTCCAAACTCGGTCGCTTCCAGCTCCTGACCGTTGGCTAGTTTCACAGCCAAGCTTTGCTCCTTAAACATTGAAAAGAGTCCTCTGTGCGGGGACATATGAACAGAACAGCCCGTATCGATTATAAACGAGTTTCCAACATCTGGCGTGGTTCCTTTTGCCATCAGGGCCTTTGCAGGTTTCACCGAAGACTTGGTATGACCTTTGCCTGCTGCCTCAGGCTTTGCTGAGCGGCCCTTAGCTCCTTTTGGCTGGCGTGGCTTCTTGCAGTTCCGCTGAAGATGCCCAGCCTGTCCACAATTGAAACATCGGACAACGTTCAAAGCTACAGCATTCTCTCCAGTAGCAACATCAGTGGGGGAATTAGAACTCCGTTCCTCCCTCCGCCTGTCCTTCACTTCCAGAGCAGCAAGGCGGTCGTGTTCATTCAAAACAACGGCACACACCCTCTCCGCGGTCAAATCTTGAGCCGGAAGGGAACCAAGCTGACTGGCAACGGTTTTGTAAGTCCGATTTAGGCTGTTTATCATCATGAAGCAGAACACTTCCTCCTGTAGACGGAAATTGTGTTCCACCATCTGTTGGCGCAGATATTTCATTTCCGTCAGGTGCGCTTGAACATCTCCATCAGGCGCAAGCCTCAGATTGGTCAGCTTCTCAAAATACAGCAACGCTGAAGAACCAGCATCCCCCTGATGTGTTCTTCGCAGCGTCTGCCAAATCTCTCGCGCATACTGTAAATTCTGAATATGCACCAATTGGCTATCTGAGACACACAGAATAACAGCCGTCCTGGCCTTTAGATTCTGTGATTCCCAACCTCGCGTTGTCGCTGCAGGGATGGGATTTTCAATTACATCAAAGATCCTCTGATTCTGCAGCAGGGCCTTCATCTTTACAGACCAAGATGAATAATTGTCATTTGTCAGTGGAGGCGGGTAAGGTAAGCCTCCCCCCCTTCTTGGCATCCATTTTGAATCCAAGTCTCAGCTCTCACTCTCGAGCCAGTAAAATCCAAAAGTCTCTTTTGGGCTGTTTACTGCCTTCTCTGGCAGGTTGACTGCAAGCTGTTTCAAAGTCCTTGCTAAGACAGTCAAAACAATTCAACTTCCCAGGCTCTCCGACTGAGCCAGTCGTTGCCTAGCAACTGTGCATTCCTTTCTTCAGACAGGAAGTCTTATCAACCACAAATATTCCTGGTATGCAAGCCTTTGCTCTCAGAGCTGTTTTTCCAAACGCAGCTCCTGTGAACCAGAGAATGAATCAATCTGCGTTCACACTTTCAGCCCGAAATTCAGCATACCTTTTTGGGGCTCCAATGCTTGGAAAACACCCCCTCTCGGTGTCCAGCCGTCTGTTCAGCTTCTGGCTGCAATGCAGACGTTATCTTCTTTCCTTGGTGCAGAGGATGGCACACGATCCATCAACCTCTCACCTCTCATGCTGATTCCCATGGATCAGATAACCACCGGCGTCTGCTACCAGTTGTCAGAATTCAAGCCTTAGTCAGAGGAATTGGCCACTCTCCAGGTGCCCGGCTTGGATTCCTTGTTGATCTCCCCCATCAGCGACTCCCGGCAAGACAAGGCGAGATAACTATCGGCGATTCTCCTCAAACGTGAGAAGAACACACCGTCCCTCCTCCCCTGCCATTCCCAGGGAGGGGAGAGAGATAGACAGAAATATATTTACATGCCTTTATTTCTGTCTTTCCAGCAGTACAAAGAAAACGTGTCTGCACTCTCTCAACATCAACAGCAAAGCGAGAAAAACTCCTCCCATGTACTTCCAGTACAGAGTCATGTGACACTCTGAGCTAACATCCGGTGCTCAGTGCACTGAATAGACTGTCCCTATGTTCCCACGGTACAGTCCCAAAACATCAACATCCTGTTTGGCTTTCCAGCCATCTGGAGAACTCAGCAGCATTGCTCCTTTTTCGTAACAAGAGGTTCCTAAATATCTACCCACTACTTGCTGGTTTGTCCCATCTATGAGGACTTAGTATAGTTAAAGCTATGGTTTTCCCAATAGTGATGTATGGAAGTGAGAGCTGGACCGTAAAGAAGGCTGATCAACAAAGAATTGATGCTTCTGAATTATGGTGCTGGAGGAGACTTTTGAGAGTCCCATGGACTGCAAGAAGTTCAAACCTATCCATTCTTAAGGAAATCAGCCCTGAGTTCTCACTGGAAGGACAAATCGTGAAGCTGAGACTCCAGTACTTTGGCCACCTCATGAGAAGGGAAGATTCCCTGGAAAAGACCCTGATGTTGGGAAAGATTGAGGGCACAAGGAGAAGGGACGACAGAGGACGAGGTGGTTGGACAGTGTTCTTGAAGCTAGCAGCATGAATTTGACCAAACTGCAGGAGGCAGTGAAAGACAGGAGTGCCTGGCGTGCTCTGGTCCATGGGGTCATGAAGAGTCGGACACGACTCAACGACTAAACAACAACAACAACAATGAGGACTTAAGAGAAGTTTTGTTCAAATATTTAAATCTCCCAACTGAGAGATGGATTCGATATATGATTAACTTTTTATTAAGGGACAAGTGCCCATACACCTCTGAAAAAGTGGTCTGTTCTGCTTTTACAGTGACGATTATAAGGAGAAAAAATTATTCTGCGTTTATCCTGTTTCATGTATTTTATATTTTGTAATTGCTTCAGCTAAACCAATAAATAATAATTGCATTTGTATCTGAAACAGAACTAAGAACCAAAATTTTATTTTCCATAACCATTTATTTTGTTTTGTAATGATCATAATAAAACTTATTCGTTAATGATACACTAGAGGGTTCTTTGTAGTTAGAATCTACAACCCGCACATTTTTGACCCATTTTTCTCTGCCCCTTGCTTCCCTTTATCCCCACCAAAAGCAAAAAAGAAAGATCCACAGATCCTGAGCCCTGGACTTCACCACTAGGCCTCCAGTTCCCCCTCATTGCCACGAATTTTGCAATACACAAGGAGGAGGTCTACACTGTCCTATTTACCCTTCATGTTCAGGCTGGTGTGAGATTCCTGAAGCATTATAACATCTTTTTTGGGTAATAAAAAGGGCAAATCCCCCAGATCCAAGTCTTCTTCTGTGGATGGCACAAAAATCTGTTGTTCCACAGCCTTGGAATGTGAAATCGTGGAGATGAATGGGGGCTAGAAGAAAAGGAAAGAAATGTTGACATTAGTCCTTTACTCAGGTATTAGGAGATTGTGCTTGTGAGGCTAAATGACAATTTTAGTTATGTTTAAAATGTGTATATTTAAGAAATCTGAAAAATATAATTCATCGGAACATGAATAAACAAAATTTTCAACATGAAGTTCGGATAAAAAGAAACTCATATGTAATTCAGAATTGCCATCATACCCAAAGGAGTCCCAAGATTATTAATAAACAGTTTATCTATCAGGCTTCAGGAAATCAGAAAAGAAGGGGGCAGCTCCCACCATTCCTCCTCAGTCCAGCCTCTGACATTATATTTATAAAATATAATGAAAGTAGAGAATCTGAAAACAGGCCTAATTAACTAGATTAAGCAGATTAAATTCTTGTGTGCAGCTGAGTTGCAATAAAATGGGAGGAACTCTATCCCTGCTATCTCCTGGGCATGTTAAAAGTCACATGCTGTGGCCACACAGCAAGATTTGAAAACAACACTCCCTCCCTGGTGTGGGAACCTTGAGTGTTTTAACCTGGCATGAGACAACAGTGTGATGCAGCGACACACAAACAAAAAGCTGGAGATGTACTTCATTGTCTCTCAGGATGGTTGGATGCCCACTGAGGCTTCCTCATTGCCCCACTGTGATCTAAGCATCCATAGAATCCTGATTTTATTTTATAAGTTTCCAAGAGCGGAAATTCTGTTGCACAGAATTAGTTAGCCAGATACTGCTCATTGTCACAGAATTTAAGAAAACTTATTATATGCCTTTTACATAATAAATATGCTTTTTGAATAATTTTTATTAACCGACCAATCACATCAAATCAAACCAAATTACATAAATTCCAAATTACACAGCTGAATTTTAAATTTTTGTTGGGGGTACCCATATTTCAAGTTCCGAAGGGGATCCAATCAACTTCTTGCTTCTTGCTGCTGTTTTAATGTCCACAAATCTGACCATATGATGTTCACAGTACTATCCAGTCCTTTCTTATTGTTTTTCCACATCTCTTGTTGTTATTTTCATATATTTTTCCTTTCTCTTTGTGACCTCTGATAGTCTCCACAAGCTGGTTAAAACAGTTTGTAATCCTGCGTGGATATTTTTTTTATCCAGTAGCCATATCCAGACATTTTCCATATAACATCACTTCCATAAATCAAAACAGTCTTAGCGTCATTAATCTTCACAAATCTGCCTCCTTTCTCAAACCTCTGAGGAGATTCACCAGGAATGCAGTCTGAAAACAAATCCGTTCCTCCTCCCGGCTATAAATCCTTTGGCAAGATGGCGACTCTGAATTAATTGCTGCTCCATTCCAAAAGCTCTTATTCCTTCTCGAGCTCCATAAAGCATACTTTTGGTTAAAGTTTATTTCCACACAGACCTTAATCATCCTGCTTGGGTCAGTTAAACCGATGGTTCTAATGAGGAGGGGTTCTTGGTTAATCACATAGAAGAAGAGTAAAAAAGGTTCCCCCCCCCCATTCAGTCCCGTTGCCGACATACCCAGCCTTTGATGTATCTTCATCGTAAAATATTCCTGTTGCTCCAACCCGTCGTCTTCTTTCGCAGAGGTCCCTTCAATTAGCAGTCTTCACTCCCCTTCTACACTTGAAAAATGTGCATTTGCTTCTTTTGTAATTAATTATTCCAAATTGCTGCAGCTAGTGCGCTATCAGAGACAGTGTCCAGGAGAGCCAAAGTCCACACAGGGGCATTCTGCCTAGTGCCCTCACCCCCTTCTTTCGAATTTGGGGGTGATTTATGGGCACAGCAGGCAAGGGGAGTGTTCCCCATTCCCTTGGGGCAACAAGGGAGGCTGCCTACTCCCATAACCGCCTTTTAATTACCCCGTGTGGGTCGGAGAGATGGTATTGTCGGCCATCTTCCAATGCGCCTCTAGTGGCCCCCCCCAATATGCTTTTTGAGCAAGGGGGACACATTTTGTCCTCGACTGCAACCCAATGGTGGACAGATCCAGATGCAACTGGGGTGAAGCAATGAATGCACTTTTTACTTTTGTTCAGAAGGGTGTTTTTAATGATGATGATGATGATGATGATGATGATGATGATAATTTTTATTTATTTATACCCCGCCCTCCCCAGCCAAGGGGAATACTCCTTCTGGACAAGCAAGTGGCATTATGAGAGTTAAAGGACACAGTCCAGGCAGGCTAAGGAAGGGTGCAGAATGTGGCCAGTGAGAGAAGTGGACCCTCTCACATTTCTAGTAATATGCAAGGAAAAGGGAAGGGAGGGGGAGAATAGGAGAACAGGAATGAGTCTGCATGATCCATCCAACGACTAGGCCCTTTCCCCCTGCCTAAGTAGCAATGTTACCTCTAAAAAGAGATCCTTTAAAAACAACACACTGGGTCTCATCCTCAAGGCAGTTGATGGTCTTCTTACTTTTACACTGTGTGGCTCCTTTGGAGAAGCAGGTTGGGCACTTCAGGCCATTTTCAGCCAGCACGTTGCGATCAGGAACTGCCAAAATCAAAAGTATAGGGAGCATGTTAATGGTTTTACAGTGGTACCTCGGGTTTCATACGCTTCAAGTTACAGACTCTGGTAACCCAGAAACATTACCTCGGGTTAAGAACTTTGCTTCAGGATAAGAACAGAAATCGTGCTCCGGCAGCACGGCGGCTGCTGGAGGCCCCATTAGCTAAAGTAGTGCTTCAGGTTAAGAACAGTTTCAGGTTAAGAACAGAACTCCGGAACGAATTAAGTACTTAACCCGAGGTACCACTGGATCTGTTTTTGTACCTGTATGTTATATTATTGCAAATCACCCAAGGGCTTTACAGTTTTGGTGGGGCACCTGCAAGTATTATTGGATGAAAAGATTGTCTAGACCCAGTCTGGGTTTAGGATTGACATTGGGACAGATTCAGGAGAGGCCTGGTTGGAAAGGGAACCCATCCCTTCTCAGGCAGAGATGTAGCTGCCCAGTAGGTCCCTCTTCTTCACAGTTTCTCCTCATGCCTGCTTCTTCATCCTGCTTGCCTCCCCACCCCTTGAGAGGCCGAATAGTGCTGACCTGCTCAACCCATATAGCCATCTGGGGCGGTCTCACCCCTTTTGAATGAGGCCCAGGTCCTCTGAGTACTGCTGATTGAGTAAGTATCCAGTCCTTGGCCAAATCCAATGCAAAGCCTTAACATGTTGTGGATTTTAAAATTATACAGAAACTTACGGCTGAGAGTTGCATTGTTACACAGTTCAGTGTTGCAGCAGAACTGCTTCATCTCAAAGAATTTACCATCCCCTGCAGTGAAGCTGTAACTGCCTGAGAAACAATCATCGGATGATCTGCATTGATTCAAAAGTTGCACTCGATGTCCCCCTATGAAAAAGAAATTGAAAGAAATATCTAGATCTGGGGAAAATATTCAGGACTATTGCTCCTAAGGCACATTCATTGTAATGGTTCCAATTTTCTTTGATTCCTGAATCAGGACCTTTTCAAACTAACAATATGGAAAGTATTATTAAATTTGGCAATCTAAAGTGAGGTGCTGTTTGTTTGTTTGTTTCTTTGTTTGTTTAAATGCGTGTGCACTGCTATAACATAAGAGGAAAAAATATCAAAATGTTTTTCATACAGTTCATACATACCGAATTTTTCACTCCATAGGGCGCACCGGACCATAGGGTGCACCTAGTTTTATTCCCCTCCCCTCAGCCCCAAAGAGCAAAGAAACCAAGACAGCCAGTGGGATCCATCCCGTTGGCTGTCTTGGCTTCCTCTTTAGCCATGCACAACCTCTCCAGCCGGGAGAGGCTGTGTGGGGTTTCGATTTTAGCTGTGGGGCTGGGGCGGGGGAAGCCCAAGCTTCCCCCGACCCCAGCCCCCAGAACAGGTCCTGGAGCGGAGTCAAAGTTGCGCAGCTGCCCAAAGCCCGCTCCCCGGGCTTCGGGCTGCAGGCTGCTGTCCGCAAGCCTTCGGAGCCCGGCGGGAGTTTCCACCGCGCTCTGAAGGATTGCGGATAGCTTCCTGAAGACTGGAGAGTGAGAGGGGTTGATGCGCACCGACCCCTCTCGCTCTCCAGGCTTCAGCAAAAGCCAGCATTCGCATCATAGGACACACACACATTTCCCCTTCATTTTTGGAGGGGGAAAAGTGCGTCCTATAGAGCGAAAAATCTGGTAAAAGATACAAGAAAAACCACATTAAAAGTAAATCAATAGATATCAATGAACCAGTGTGGAAAGATCTATTCTTAATGATCTGCATAGTCCAGGTGGAACAGAATAGTATTCTGCAGGCATTTATGAGTTCAGCTCTCTGCCACAAGTAGTAGTCTCTTGCCTCCGTAATCCATAGGACCAACCTCTTTTTTATGTTTGCAATTAATTTGTATAATGCTTTAAATTTGGAATGTATGCAGAACTTCATTTCACATCAAATTTCAAGCACGAGGACTTATGCCTTCTCCTATACATCTGACAATACATGTGCCATACACTGCACGCTCTCTGCTAGTCGATCATAACAGTTTGCAGGTTGGGGGAAATGCTTCCCTGAACTCCTGTTGCCCAGTGCAAGAAACTTGGCAAGACATTGCATTGCACCAGCCTTACTGTCCACTTGCCCCTGTCCCTCCAAGAATGTACCAGTGATGTTGGAACAGATGGTCAAGTGAGCACCACCATCCCACCCAGGATTGCCCCAAGGCATTTTGGCGCCTCAGACGAACCAGAAATGGCACCCATGTCCTTCTAGGTAGAAGGGGTGGGTGAATCAGGATCAAGCAAGGGGATCAAAACAACTTTAACCAATGGTTGAAGTATGAAAGAATTTAATCAGGTTGGAGGGGCCCACACTGAATCAAGCTGGGTAACGGAAACCCTTTTTAATAGGTGAACTACAAGAATACTCCCTTAATGTTGGTTCCTTCCTAATCATTTCATCACTGAGAATTATTTCAAAATTACTTGAGGGGGGAGGGGGAGCCATGAAAGTGTGAAGCACCTTCATTTCCCATCCCAATTGCTCAGCTTTTGATTAGTTTTTTTATAGATCTGTGAAAGGAGTCTCAATTTCAATGTCATTTATGGCAAAGGGGATATTCAGGTTATATTCTAGGTTTATTGTCTCGTTTGATAACCAAAACTAAATTGGAGTCCATTGGTTTGGGTCAGTGGGGATTTCTAGTTAATGCAAATCAAGTTCCCCAAGCTTGGAGATAAGCACCCAGATTCAGCCACTGGTTGTGAGCAGGTGATGTTAGATTCCCCATTTTCAAATGTAATCCATTCCTTACTTCAGGATGGGAAGCTGTGATCCTCCAGATGTTGTTGGACTGCATCTCCCATCATTCCTGACTGGTGGCCAGGCTAGCTGAGGCTGATGAGAGCTCTAATTCATCTACAGCTGAAGCGCCACAGCTTCCTCACTTCACTTTTTTCATAGGTGAGTTGCCCCAGCGTAGACTTCTGTATGCTATTAGAACCCTTAAAGCTCAACTATCTTAACCTGGATCTAATCAAACAGTAAAAGACCAAAAAAGACACACCCACCCACCCAAAAAGACAAAAAAATCAGGCAAATCTTACTTATATTTATACGCAGAACACTGGCCTCACAGGAATCTTCATCGGAGTCACAAGTTGTTTCAAGATAGCTATTGGATGTCATTCCAGTCTTGTTATAAGTATATCTGCAGTGTAGAGGTAATGCTGAAGACAGAAGCAAAAGTTTACTTCATGAATTATTTATTATTATCATCATCATCATCATTAACATTATTATTAATTGGTTTTGCAGTTTGCTAAGTGACACACAAAGGAGGAGGTGAGAGTCAATTAATACTTCTAAATTAAAAGGGGTTCAATTTTAAAAGCATTTTAATACAATAGAATAGAATGAATAAAACACTCATTAATTAAAACTCTTGAAGCCATTGCCCAGAATACCAGTTAAATTATTTCCAAGAGGTGGGGAAGTGAACTCTTCCTTTCCCATGGCCAACCTTTCCCCCCCATCCAGACTCTCACTTAAATATATTTTCTTCCCACTGTTTGTTTACAAACTTACATCTTAGCACAATTAAACTATGGAATTTTCTACAAGAGCTTGTCAATGCCACAAATTTGAATGGCTTTAGAAGGGAATTAGACAAATTGATGGAAAATAAGACTCTCAGTGGCTACTAAACATGCTGCCTATGTACTACCTCCAGTATCAAAAGTTGCATATTTCAGATATCAGTTGCTGGAACTCAGAGTGTAAGCCAGAGTGTTGTTGCACTGAGGTCCTGACTGTGAGCTTCCATAATCATTGGGTTGGCCAGTGTGAGGACAGGATCCTGGACTAGGGATGAACCAATCTATCAATTTAACTTACTTTCAGTTTCTATTTTTCTGATTTATTTTTTTATCTGCATCCACTTCCTCCAAGAAGCTCAAGGCTGTGTACATAGTTTTCCCCTCCCCATTTAATCCTCAGAAGATTCCTGTGAGGTGTTCATTATTTATCTCTATGACATCATTTATTTGGATGACTGTGAAGGAAAAGTTTGTTTTTGCTGGGGCAGGTTGGGTCCCCAAGTATTTTCTTTTTCTTTTTCCCATGCCAGAAAATGGTTAATGTATGGCACCATCTGATTGGCCGAGGTTCCAGGAGGGGGAGTTGAAAAGGAGAGAATTTGGAAAGACAGGGAGAGTGAGTTTTGGAGGGAGTGTTGGGAGGAGGTTTTGGAGTAGGTTGGGATTGAGGTTGGGAGGATAGGTAGGAAGATAGGGAGTGAGAGTTGGTTCTGGGCAGAAACATCCACTCTGAGGAAAATATCATACGCTAGAGAAAGGAGTCTCTGAGCTTAGTGTGAAGAACAGTGTGCGGTGTCCTGTAAGAGTATTTAGGCCAGAAATTAACTGGGGGGCTGAGGTTGAGAAAGGAGAAGTAGAAGCTGTAAAGAGACAGTCTACTTAGGTCTCATTCCAGTCAGGAGGGGAGAGATTCTTCTAGTAAAAGAAGACTCCCAAACCAGTGAAACCTTGGAGTGCCTCAGGAGCAGGGTTATCTAGGGGTGTGTAACTGACAGAAAGTACCACCTTGTTAAGAACCAAAGTATTAAGTGTGAAACAACTGAGAAAACCTTGAAATGAAATAACATTGTAAACTGAAGTATCCTAAGTTTTATCGACTCGTGTCATGAACTTTCTTGTTAAATAAAATTGTTATTGTTAATTTGAACAAATCCTGCCCGAGACTCCTAATTATTAAGTTTTACTTCACGCAAATCCCCTACAAAATAATCTGAGGTAGACTGTGGAAATCTGTGGGATTGGTTTTCTGTGAGTTGTGTGCACTATACTTAAGTGAGAGGACGGGCCCAATGGTGCCAGGGGGAAAAGGGTCATCGGGCCCATCATAATGACATCACAAGAAATATTCATGACTTAACTCTCTGCTACTTTCTCTTGGTAACCCTGCCCTCCTTGCTCTCTGGGGTGTTGATCTGCACTTCTAACTCCCCTTCTCTCCCTAGCTGCGAGTTCTTTTCAGTGTCCTCCAAAGGTAATTAAATGTCCCCCATCTTACCTGGAGAAAGCAGGACCAAGAGGAGGCATGCGCTCAGGAGTGCCTTCATCATTCTGGAAAGATTAGGAGTCTCAGAGCAGAGATGGATCAACAAGGGAATTGGTGCAGGTAGAGGCTTACCTGGAGTTATTTATAGGCCATGGTCTCATGTTGCAGGCAACACTTGGGAACAAATGGTTCAGTGAGGTTTGGGAATGGGTGTTGTTTATACACAACAAAGATAAAGAGGAACATACTGAAATTCAAATCTCAGTGAAGGAATTGTCTATGATCTCATTAGTTGTTGATTGACACTTCTAAGATTTATTTTTCGATATAGATAATTTACAATTTAAAATGTCAATGATGAAGGTACTCAAGAGAGCAAGTTAGAGCCAAATAGGCAAGGGCAAAAGCCCTGAAGCCACCTACAAAATAGCCCCTCAAAATGGCCTCCATCTAAGGATCCCTCTTAATAGTAATAATAATAATTTTATTATTTCTACTCCCCACCCCATCTGATTGGGTTACCTCAGCCACTCTGGGTGCCTTCAAGCATATACAGAAACATAATAAAACATCAAACATTTAAAATCTCCCTATACAGGACTGCCTTCAGATGTCTTCCAAAAGTTCTATAGTTACTTATCTCCTTGACATCTAATAGGAGGCCATTCCACAGTGTGGATACCACTCCCAAGAAGGCCTTCTGCCTGGTTCCCACTAACCTCACTTCTCACAGTGAGAAAACCTCCATAAGGCCCTCAGAGCTAGATCTCAGTGTTTGGGCTGAATTGGGGGTGGGGTGGAGATTTTCTTTCAGGAAAAGCCTCTCTTTCAGGAAAAGCCTGGATACTAGATCCATTCCAGGAAGGCTGGAAAGTGTGGAATGGGCTGTGGATGCAATGGAGACTTTAAGCAGTAAAACTGATCCTGCTGTCTTTGACGTGGTTTCCAGAGGGTGAAAAGAATGAAGTGAGATCTCAGGAGTTGAATGTGCCATAACTACAAGGAAGGTCTCTATTAGAGCCAGCAATGGCCGTGGAGCTTTCTCTATTAGGGAGCTACAAAAACATGGCTATTCTCTCTTTTTTAAAAAAGAAAAAAAATCATTTTTATTCAGTTTTACACAATTCGTTTGAATTCAAGCATTAGTCACAATCATCAACATTTAGGATTCCCCCCACCCCTCCATGGTTTCCATTATCAAACATTTTCTACTGCATCATATATTTTCTCTATTTTTCTTAAAATAATCCATTTTTACCTTAGCTTTTAGTACATTGCAAGCGTTACTCAAATCCTGTCCAAGTTTTTAGTTCTTTACAGTGTTCTCTTAAGTAAATTGTATATTTTTTTCCATTCCTTATTAAAGTTACTATGTCCTGGTTTCTGATTTCCCTGGTCATTTTCGCCATTTTGGCGTTGTCCATCATCTACATCAACCATTCGTGCCTGGTCAAGACTTCGTCTTTTTTCCATCTTTGGGCCAGTAGTATCCACGCTGTTGTCCTCGCATACATAAATAATCGTTTCTGCTCCTTTGGTATCTCTACATCTGAAATTCCTAGTAAAAAAGCTTCTGCCTCCCCCCAAACGTTGTTTTAAACATTTATTCTGCTCATTATATATCATTTCCCAGAATGTTTTTGTTATCTTGCACATCCACCACATGTGGTAGAACGTGCCTTCCTTCTCTATACCCTTCCAATATATATTTGAAGTAGTTCTATACATCTTTGCTAATTTTGTAGGTGTTACATCATTTTCATATAGTTCTCCTTCAATGCACAGCATGCTGTAAATTTTAAGTCCTCCCTCCATAACTTTTCCCAAGATGAAAATTGAATATTGTGCCCAATATCTTTTCCCCATTGTATCATTACCGATTTAACTTCCTCATCTTTAGTATGCCATTCTAGCAACAACTTATACATTTTGGAAAGTAACTTCACATTGTATTCCAGTAAATCTTTTTCAAACCTTGAAATTTCCTTACTAAACCCATTTTTCTTATCAGTGTTAAAGACATCATTCAACTGATGGTATTGCAACCAATCTGTTACTAAATGTCTTGTATCCTCAAATCTTTTCAACTTTAATTGTTGTTCTATTTCCATTAGCAACTCTTTATAGGTTGCCCATTCACTTTTTGCATTAGTTTTTTTCAAGCATATTGCTTCCAGTGAGGAAAGACACCATGGTGTCTTCTGCTCTAACAGGTTTTTTATATTTCTCCCATACTGCGAAAATGGATTTCCTTACCAAATGATTTAAAAACCATTTGTGCACTTTAGTCTTCTCATACCAAATAAATGCATGTCATCTAAATCTATTATTATGACCCTCAAGGTCTAAAATATATGTATTAAAAAAATTATCCACTCCCACAGCCAGCAGAGACAGGACACTTCATAATATAACTTCAAATTTGGCAGTGAAAATCCACCTCTTTCTTTGGCATCTGTTAATAATTTATATTTAATCCTTGGTTTTTTCCCCCCTGCCAGATAAATCTAGAAAGATATTTTTGCCATCGTTTGAAGTGTTCTGCTCCACTGACTATGGGTATGGTTTGAAATAAAAATAACATTCTTGGCAATACATTCATTTTCATTGCTGAAATTCTTCCCCATAGTGATAAATTCATCCTTCCCCAAATATCCATATTTTCCTTTATTTCTTTCCATAGTTCCATACATAGTTATCCTTAAAGAAATTTCTGTTCTTAGCTGTCAACCAAACCCCCAAACAGTTCGCCTTTTTTTTTCCAATTGTCAGTTGTGTTGCTAGTTGTAACTCATTTTTATGTTGTTCTGTCATATTTTTAACCAGTACTTTCATTTCATTTTTATTTATCTTAAATCCCGCTACCTCACCAAATTCAGATATTTTATCTAGGACCCTTGGTACATTTGCCAATGGGTCTTCTACGGTCATTACAAGGTCATCTGCAAATGCTCTCAGCTTATATGCTTTGCACTCAACTGTTATACCTTTTATTTCTTCATCAGATCTTATATTTCTCACCAGGGTCTCTAATACTAAAATGAACAGTGATGGTGACAGGGGGCAAACTCTGTCTTGTCCCTTTGGTAATTTTACATTTTCTGATACTACATTATTGACTGTCATCATGCCCTGTTGGTCTGCATAACTTGCGTCAATTCCCCTTAGGAATGATTTTCCAAAATTCATCATCTCCATATTTTCCCCCCCATAAAGGTCCATGACACGTTATCAAAGTCCTTCTCTGCATCCACAAACATCAAAGCTGCTTGCTTTTCATTCCTGACTTCCAGATACTCTATTGTATCAATTAATTTTCCTTATATTATCCTTCATCTGTCAGCCAGGAAGAAAGCTAGCTTGATCTTGATGAATTAGCTCTTTTACATCCTTCATCCTTCAACAGTTGTCCCAGAAAATCCTGTAGTTTTTTAATAATATTTTGCTGATAGATCTGGCCCTGGCAATTTACCTAATTTTGAATGGTTAATTTCTTGTTGCCCTTCCTGTATTATTATTGGTGCATTTAAATAATTGATTTACTCTTTTGGAATCTATGGTAATTTACTGTGCTCTAAATATTCTCCAGTTCTATCTTTATTTTCTTTACTGGCTCGATATAGCTCTATATAATATTTTACAAATAGTTGTCTAATGTCATTCGGGTTATCAATTATTTTTCCTTCTACTTTCAATTTATTTATTGCATTCAATTCATGTTTCTTTTTTAACTGCCAAGCAATAAGTTTTCCTCATTTGTTCGCTTTTTTTTTTAAAAAAAATCTGCCTTAACATTTTAATCTTTCATTCAATTTCTTGGTTCACTAACACCTCTGAATATTTTCCAGGTTTTTAAATCACTTCTTCCAATATTTCTTTCTTTTTACCCTCTTCAAACTTTTTTTGATAAGCATTTTGTTGAGTAAAAAAACCATCTCATCACTGCCATGGCCATTCTCTCAACCAGTCAAGTGGTTTAATGCTCATCATTAAAGCAGAACAACTAATTTAGTGCTTTGGTTGTTCTACTGCAAACAGAGTGCTTGAATGGTTTGTGATAAGGTTTTTAAATTTCCTGCCACTATGGCTGAGACCGCCAACCATATTCTTCAGTGCGTGGCTGTAGCCCTCATTTGCTACAGACATGTGCCTAAACTGCTAATACTATGACCTCCAAGATCTATGGGAAGTTGCTTGGTCCTTGATGGATAAAGGTATATTCTGAACTAGTGTCTCTGTCTTTGCTCTTACTTGATGTGGGGTCTTAATGAATTGGAAAGAGCAATATACTTTTTCTGATCTTCCAGGCTGCTAATCAAAGTGCAATGAAAGCCTCAAGGTTCTGCCCAGATGACTGCTGCAGTGGTAGAGCTAGACATAGCTCAGGACTGTTGAAAGGTTCCAGGGACACACTGGTAGACACTGAGTAGAAAACAATGAGTCCAAGATCATTACTGACAGGTAATGAAATCATTTTACAGAACTTCGACCCTCCTTGTTCCAATTGTGTCAGATGGTTAGGACAGAGAGAGATACTTTAACTCAGCTGATCTGTTTGATGATGACTGCCCTAATCCACATTGTCTTGAATTGAAGCCAGTTCACTGTTTATACTCGTTTGAAATACAATCCTGCATTTTCAAAGAAGAACCCTGGGTGTGCTCTTTTTTGTTCTTCAAGATATGGCAACCCTAACTGGAGGCAGTGATTGCTACCAACTTAGATGACTTAAAAAGAGGATTAGAGAAATTCAGGCAGGGCAAAGTTACCCACAAAGGCTATATTCTACCTCTACTGTCAAAGGAAGTTTGCCTCTGAATACTTGGTGCCTGCCGCTTCATGGATCATTGCCTTGCCATGGCGAAGGGGCTTGAATAACTCAGAGAAGCTATGAGCTATGCCGTGCAGGGCCACCCAAGATAAACAGGTCATAGTGGAAAGTTTTGACCAAACATGATCCACCTGGAGCAGGAACCGGTAAGCCACTCCAGAAAACTCCATGGACAAAGAAAACAGGCATATAAAGGTTATGACACTGGAAGATGAGCCCTTCAGGTCGGAAGGCGTCCAACATGCTACTGGGGAAGAGTGGACGACTAGTACAAGTAGATTCAGAGCTGATGAAGCGGCTGGGCCAAAGCTGAAAGGTTGCTCAGCTGTGGATATGCCTGGAAGTGAAAGGAAAGTCCAATGCTGTAAAGAAAAATATTGCATAGGAATTCCAACTGGGAAGGACTGTTCCAGTGAGGAGCAGGAAATTATGGAAATAGAGAGTGCATGCTTTCCCAGAAATCCTATATTTCCATATTGTAAAACAAAGCTCTTATTTCATATTGGATGCAATCTTTTTAAGGAACTCTGTGGGAGTCAGCCAGGTGCCTCTTCCAGTCTAGCCACACCTACACTGCCAGTAAATGGGTACTTTAAATAAATGTGTTCCTCACTTGGGCTTTATGGTAAAACCGAACTGGAAACAACCTAATCCTAATGAGGCACAAAGTAATCAACAATTACCATGTCACACACATGCTCTTCCCAGAAATCAGGTGAACCTGGAACCTGCTTGTATCCATGGGGCCATTCAAGTTTGTGCCAGCAGTTTTGTAGCTTATCAGTATTTTCTTTTTTATGCAGTCATGATGGCTACCTTCCCTTCAGTATGAGAACCATTAAGCCTATTAATACCAGTTGTTGCACATCACAGTGGAAGATGTGCCCCGGAAAGGGATGTGTACTCATTGATGGTTGCCACATCTCTTTGAGGGTCAGAAAGCGGTGTTAAAATACACTAGCTTAGACTAAGTCAGATTTGTTGTTTTCTGTGTATGTATTTTCCCAAATGTTCCCGAATTCTTCAGTGACCTTCTTCTATGATATTGTATACCTATATGGGAACAGGGTTCTTACTACACTGTTATTTGTTTATTTATTTGTTTGTTTGTTTGTTTGTTTGTATTTTGTACTTTTCGTGCTTATTTGGATACAGTGTTTTAGTCATGCTGGCCACATGACTCAGAAAGCTATCTGTGGACAAACACTGACTCCCTTGGCCTGAAAGCGAGATGAGCGCCACAATCCCAGAGTTGCCTTTGACTGGACTTAATCCTCTGGGGTCCTTTACCTTTTTACCTTTCTTCCCCAGAAGACACCGCCTCAGACTCTGGCTTATCTGATGGTTGCCTGGCTTCCAACTCTTCATCTCTTTCTCTTGAGAACAAACAGATTATTCCCTGGGAAGGAGGGTGGGCTGTCCTCTCTAAACTCAAACAGACAGCTTGCATCTGCAGAGTTAGCCCTTTGCTAGCTCAGCTCAGTTTCTGAGGGGGGCCATGTTCCTGATGACCCTATGGATCCAGCCACTAAGATGATCGCCACACCTTGCCTCATGGGTGGGACAATCCGACAGCTTGATATGTCAAACTACACATTCAGCACCCTCACTATGTAACCAGGATCACAAATAACAAATGGGGGAAAGCATTTACAGCTCTGTGACTCCAGTGTATGAAGTCTGTCATAGTTGAAGGATGCTATTGCTGGATTCTCTATGTAGAAAAAGTTTGCCTACATGGAGATAAGGTTCCTAAATATTTACCCAACTACTTGCTGGTTTGTCACATCTATGAGGACTTAAGAGAAGTTTTGTTGAAATATTTAATTCTCCCAACTGAGAGATGGATTGCGTATATGATTAACTTTTTATTAAGGAACAAGTGCCCATACACCTCTGAAAAAGTTGTCTGTTCTGCCTTTACAGTGATGATTATAATGAAAATATTATTCTGCTTTTATCCTGTTTTATGTATTTTTGATTTTGTAATTGCTTCAGCTAAACCAATAAATAATAATTGCATTTGTATCTGAAACAGAACTAAGAACCAAAATTTTATTTCCCATGACCATTTATTTTGTTTTGTAATGATCATAATGAAAACTCACCTATTTGTTAATGATACACTATATGGTTCTTTGTAGTTAGAAATTACAATCCCCACATTTTGAACCATTTTTCTCTGCCCCTTGCTTCCCTTTACCTCCACGAAAAGCAAAAAAGAAAGAACCACAGATCCAAAGTCCAGGATTTCACCACTAGGCCTCCAGTTCCCCCTTATTGTCATGGATTTTGCAATACACAAGGAGGATGTCTACACTGTCCTATTTACCTTTCATGTTCAGGCTGGTGTGAGATTCCTGAAGCATTATAACATCTTTTTTGGGTAATAAAAAGGACAAATCCCCCACATCCAAGTCTTCTTCTGTTTTTCATGATGGCACAAAAATCTGTTGTTCCACAACCTTGGAACGTGAAAATGTGGCAATTAAAGGGGGCTAGAAAAAAAGGAAAGAAATGTTGACATTAGTCCTTTACTCAGGGACTAGGAGATTGTGCTTGTGAGGGTAAATGGGAATTTTAGTAACTTAGTTTTAAAATGTGTATATTTAAGAAATCTGAAAAATATAATTTCATCAGAACATGAATATACAAAATTTTGAACATGAAGTTCAGATTAAAAAAAAATAACTCATATGTTATTCAGAATGGCCATCATACCCAAAGGAGTCTCAAGACATGAAGATTATTAGTAAACAGGTTATATTTATAAAATATAATGAAATTAGAGGATCTGAAAACAGGCCTAATTAACTAGATTAAACTGGTCAAATTCTAGTGTGCAGCTGAGTTGAATAAAATGGGAGGAATTCTATCCCTGCCATCTCCTGGGCATGTTAAAAGTCACATGCTGTGGACACACAGCAAGATTTGAAAACAACACTCCCTCCCTGGTGTGGGAGCATTGAGTGTTTGAACCTGGCATGAGTCAACAGCCACACACACAAAAAAGCTGGAGGTGCACTCCATTGTCTCTCAGGACAGTTGGATGCCCACTGAGGCTTCCTCATTGCACCACTGTGATCTAAGCATCCAGTGAATCCTCCTTTTATTTTACAAGTTTCATGTTAAACCCATCTAACATGAAGTAAGCGAAAAGGGGGGACTGCAAGAGCCAATCAGAAACTCCCCTCAGAATTCTTACTCAGCCCTTAGAAGAGAAATTTGCAAAGCCTGGGCTATAAAGGGCAGGAGAAGGAGAAGAAGAAAGAATGTAGGGCAGAAGCAGCTCAAATGGCCTTGACTCTGCAAATCAACCCATATTCCCTTCCCCCATTCATTCCAAATACCCTCTTCTTTTCAGAAAGGAGGGATTTGGCAAATTTGTCTTGTCTTCAAACAGCATTATTCCTCAAAACTATGTTGATAGGGAGGTATCCATCTAAGCCTGGATTTAGACACATCAAAATTGCAATTCAATTAAATGCATTGCAACCTTCATACAAGCAAATGCGATTGACGACAGATGGGATTCCATCAAGCCATCTGGTGTCACAGTGTTATAACGAATATAAAGTGCTATATCTTTACTAATGTAGCTAAATCATGACATCAGCAAAATGATGTATTCTTGTGGAACTGAGTATATCCTCCCTCTCTTTGTCCTCCTAAATACATTCTGGGTTTTTCCCCAATTCTGTGCAGCAAGTTTTCGGAGGATACAGAACACATACAGGCAGAAGAGAGCGGAAATCCTGTTGCACAACTGTAAATCCTTGCACTGATGGTCTGAGTTAGCCAGACACTGCTCATTGTCACAGAATTTAAGGAAACTTATTACATGCATTTTACATAATAAATATGCTTTTTGAGCAAGAGGGACACATTTTGTTCTGGAATGCAAACCAATGGTGGAGAGATCCAAATGCAACCGGGGGTGAAGCAATGAAGTAACTTGCCACATCTTTTACCATTATCTATCTATTAATTTGGACGTGGGTGGCGCTGTGGGTTAAACCACAGAGCCTAGGACTTGCCGATCAGAAGATTGGTGGTTTGAATCCCCACGATGGGGTGAGTTCCCGTTGCTCGGTCCCGGCTCCTGCCAACCTCGCAGTTTGAAAGCATGTCAAAGTGCAAGTTGATAAATAGGTACCACTCCGGCGGGAAGGCAAACGGCATTTCCATGTGCTGCTCTGGTTTGCCAGAAGCAGCTTAGACATGCTGGCCACATGACCCGGAAGCTGTACACCAGCTCCCTCAGCTAATAAAGTGAGATGAGCGCCTCAACCCAGGAGTCAGTCACAACTGGGCCTAATGGTCAGGGGTCCCTTTACCTTTACCTATCTATTAATTAACCATAATAATCATAAATAATTCCACATTGCAAGTGTCCTAAGTCTGTCAAAGGAGACTATGAGGTTGCGGTGCTCATCTCGATTTCAGGCCGAGGGAGCTGACGTTTGTCCACAGACAGCTTTCCGGGTCATGTGGTCAGCATGACCAAACCACTTCTGGTGGGCAGACAGCGCAGAACCTTTTGGCACCCGAGACGTGTAGCTCGGGCGCACTGCAGGCCTTGTGGTGAGTGCTGCCTGCCATTTTGTCACCCCCCTCAGGGTGACATCCGAGGCGGACCGCACCCACTACACCATGCTTCCTAAGCCCCTAGCTGGTTTTTTTTTTCATTCTTTCTTTTTTACAATATTTTTTAATTAGCTGTTTGACAATTTTGTACATATAAAACAACCTTTTCAAACATTCAAATACAAGGTTCTCTTGAACCTTCGGACCTCCTTCCTTCCCTCCATGGATTCCATATTTAAATGTATGTTTGCCGCATCTTTTACCATTATCTATCTATTAATTAACCATATTTAAATAATTCCACATTACAAGTGTCCTTACATCCCTGCCAAATATTTTAACCATTTACAGTGGTCTTTTAAGTAAATTACAAATTTACTCCAGCCTTTAGTAAATACTTGATCTTCCTGGTTTCGGATCTTCCCCATCAGTTTTGCCACCTCCATATACTCCATCAGTTTCATCTGCCATTCTTCTGTGGTTGGTACTTCTCCTTCCATCCATCCCTGGGCTAGTAGCATTCTCACTGCTGCTGTTGCATACAAAAAAAGTCTTTTGACTTCTCTTGGTAACTCTTCACCTGTTATACCTAACAAAAAGGCTTCTGTTATTTTAAGTTTCTCAGCCCTCATGCAGAAAAAGTCAAAGCCTGAAATGAATGCTGGGGAAAGGGAGTTCAGTGAGGATGCTGAAGAATGTTAGTAAGTGAAGCAGCCAAACTGTGTGTTGGAGCTTGGGGGGGGGAGGCATCACCAGCCCTCCTTGCCTTTCATTATATCCTTCCCCCATCCCTTTCTGTTACTCCAAGCCAGAAAAACAGCCTAAGTTTTCTTGCTTGCCACATGCATTAGCTCTCACATTTCCAAGGATCCTGTCCACATCCTTGGGCTATACAAACTGAAAGTTATCGATTATCACTAGCAAGCAGGGGCCAAAGTTACATCCATATCTGGAAAGTCATATGCAAGATTGGGTCATCTGTTTTACCAGTGCCTACCTAGGAGGGTTTAAGAAGAGGATATTGGGGACTCAAGTTCAATTTTAACCTAAGGAACTGAAGCCAAACCACTTATAACATGTATTAGCTGTTTTATTTTAAAAGCCTTATGCTATCACTTGAGGCTTGTAGCTCCCAGGCCTCCTTTAATTCTGGGGTGGTATAAGGTCAGGCAATCCATCCTGCTTCTCTTCCCTTCTGGAATGAAACTGTTAAGTAAGTCTTGCCAGAAAGCCAATAGAGAATGAGCAACAGGTATGGGCAAGGTCTGCTAAAATACCCGCCCCCTCCCTCCAATCGTTCCAGCCAAATATATTTATTGGTGAGGGATGGGGTAGAAACTTGAGAAGCATCCTTGGCTATCAAGGAAGGCGTTGCATTGCTAAATAGGCCTAGATAAATTAGTTTAGCTTCTCCGGGACATCAGAAATTCTGCTGAAGCAAAGCATAATCTGCATCAGAAAAATTCTTCAGTTTAATCATCAAATTGTAGAGTTGGAAAGGACCCCAAGGTCCATCTAGTCCAACCCCTCAATTCCCCCCATGGGACTTGACCATGAGATTAAGAGTCTCATGCTCTACTGGCTGAGCTATAGAAAACCCACATCAGCAATGAAAGCCACAGTTGGATAGACCTAACTGTGGACTAGTCACATTTATGGAAGAGGCTATCAGGGGCTATTGATTCTGATGGATATACTATTTCCAGTTGCTGGGGGAAAACAGTGGGAGTGGGCTACTGCCCTCCTGTCATGATAGCCCTGTACCCATGGACATCTGATCAGCCACTCCAGGTAGGATGCTGCTAGACTGCAGGGTTCTTTTTGTCTTCTGAAAATGGAGGGTGGGATTTGAAGCAGGTATAAACAACTAGCTGGATTCAGTTCAAGACAACGTGGCCAAGGACAGTCACCACTAAACAGAACAGCTGAGTCAAAGTATCTCTCCCTGTCCCAACAATCTGACATAATTAAAACGAGGAGGGATTAAGTTCCGGAAAATCATTTAATCAGCTCTCCGTGTTGATCTTGGAGTCCTTGTATTCTATTCACTGCATACCAGTGTGTCCCTGACATCTTTCAACAGCCCTGAGCTATGTCTAGTTTGGCAGCTGAGCAGTCACCTGAGCAGTCACCTGAGCCGTACCTTGAGGCTTTCATTGCACTTTGATCAGTATATTGCTCTTTATCCATGAAGGACCCAGCAACTTCCCATAGACTTTGGATGTGACAGTAAAAAGGAAAAGGGAAAGGAGCCCTGGATGGTTAAGTCCAGTCAAAGGCGACTTTGGGGTTGCGGCTCTCATCCCGCTTTCAGGCAGAGGGAGCTGACAATTTTCCACAGACAGCTTTCCGGGTCATGTGGTCAGCGTGACTGAACCACTTCTGATGTAATGGAACACTGTGATGAAAGCAAGAGCCCACAGAAACGCCGTTTAGCTTCCCGTCACAAAGGTTCCTCTTTATCTACTTGCACTAGTATGCTTTCAATCTGCTAGGTTGGAGGAGCTGGGACAGAGCCACATGATTTGTAGCTACTGAGAGTCTTATTCTCCATCAATTTGCCTAATTCCCTTCTAAAGCCATTCAAATTGGTGGCATTCACTATGTCTTGTAGAAAATTCCATAGTTTAATTGTGTTCAGATTTAAGCTTGTAACCAAACAGTGGGAAGAAAATATATTTAAGTGAGAGTCTGGATGGGAGGAAAAGTTGGCCGTGGGAAATGGAGGGTTCACCTCCCCACCTCTTGGAAATAATTAAACCAGTGTTCTGGACAATGGCTTCAAGAATTTTAATTAATGGGTGTTTTATTTTATTTTATTAAAATGCTTATTAAATTGAACCGCTTTTAATTTAAACATTTTTATTGAATATCATCTCCTCCGCTGTGTCATTAAGCAAACCACAAAACCAAATAATACTGATGTTAATAATCCACAAAGTAATATTTTGCTCCTGTCCTCAGCATTACCTCTGTGCATTTATGTTTCACAGAGTGTGAAAGTAGGGTTTTGCACCTTTATACAATATGCATGTGTGCTTGGGCCCAGAGGTGGAGAAGTGGCCATCTCCCAGGGTGAGTGGCTAGGTGAGGAATTCTCCAAGGTGAAAATGGGGAGGGCATGTCATTGGGAGCCAGGGAGGGTGCTTGTGACTTGTCAATGCTGTGACTTGTTTGCAAAAAATATTGAGGATGAAATTGCTTGCATCCACTGGAAACTTGACCCCTCTGTTACTGCAGATGACTCTCAAGGGGTATGCAGAGCACAGTCTAGCCCTGTTGTCTATTGCCCAAGAGGCCACTGAAGAGGTGACCTGATTTTGGGGGAAGAGGCCAATCTGGTCTCTCAGGAGTGCAGTGCAGCTGTTTCTGCCACTGAGGCAGCAGCAGTGGACAAGGAATTCTCTGGAGGCCAGATCTTCTGCTCTTATGGATCCAGCTGCCTAAGATGGTTGTCACACCTAGCCTCATGGTTGGGACAGTCCTGCACTTTAGAATGCCAGACTACCCATTCAGCCCCCTCACCCTCAGTATGTAACCAGCATTACAAATACCAAATGGGGAAAAGCTTTTACAGCTCTACAACTCCAGTGTATGAACTCTGTCATATGAGACTCTGTGTATGAACTCTGTGCAATGTATTTTGTTTTTAACCTCTTTTATGTATTTTATCTTTTGTAATCTCTTTGGCTAAACCAATAAATAATACTTGCATTTGTATCTGAAAGAAACAGATCTGAGATCCGGCATTTTATTTCCCATAACCATTTATTTCGTATTGTAATGAACATAATGAAAACTTAAGTATTTTTTATTGAAACATTGCAGGGTTCTTTGTAGTTATAATACACAATTCCCACACAACTGTCATGGAAATTCTACTCAATATCAATCCAGAGAAGATCCCAATGTATAGTTAGCAGAGTAAAAACTTAAACACGTTTTAGGATTCCCCCCAAAATAGACCGGAGGCAATTAATATTTCATCCAGCAGAGTTTTACTGCTACTGAAGGCAAATGAACACAATGGTCACATATACAATGCATTCAGGATTGGCACTGTCCACAAGAAATCCAGTTGCAGCAGACTTCACATAAACTTACAATAACTTACAATAAGTCTAAACCTTAACACTATATACGGAACTCCACACCAGAAGGAAGAGATATAGAAAGAGAAATGAAACCCGGGCTCCTTCTGGCCTCTTAATATGACCTTAAAAAAGAGATAACAGAACCAGTTCAAGCCAGCAGTACTAAGCTTCTCTGAAGGAGTTACCTAAACATCATGACCCTTCTGCTTGTTTCTTTCATACAGAGAAGTTTCCAGAGCCCCCTTGAATTAATCAGAATAGGGAAGATGTCTGCAGGCAGAGGGCCTTCTCGGTAGTGGTGCCTGCCCTGTGGAACGCCCTCCCATCATATGTCAAGGCAATAAGCAACTATCTTACTTTTCAAAGACATCAGAAGGCCTCCCTGTTTAGGGAAGTTTTTAATGTTTAATGCTGTATTGTGTTTTAATATTCAGTTGGGAGCTGCCCAGAGTGGCTGGGGAAGCCCAGCCAGATGGGCGGAGTATAAAAATATTATATTATTATTATTATACACCAGATCAATATTTTCTGCACCAAGAAATGCAAACTGACAGTTCTGAATCCTTTTTTCTCTGCCCCTTGCTTCGCTTTACTGCCACCAAAAGCAAAAAAGTAAGAACCAGAGATCCTGAGTCCTGGATTTCACCACTAGGCCTCTAATTCCCTCTCATTGCCATGAATTTTGGAATACACAAGGAGGGGTCTACACTGTCTCATTTACCCTTCATATTCAAGCTAGTGTGAGATTCGTGAAGCATTATAACAGCTTTTTTGGATAACTAAAAGGAGAAAGCTCCCCGTTCCAGTTACAGCTCTTCCATTTTTCCCGAGTGCACAAAAATCTGTTGTTCCACAACCTTGGAAAGTGAAATCGTGCTCCTCAAAGAGAGCTAGGGAAAAAAGAAAACAAATGTTGACATTAGTCCTTTACCCAGGGAATAGGAGAGGATGCCTGTGATGCTAAAAAGGGAATTTTACTAAGTTAGTATTAAAATGTGCATATTTAAGAAATCTGAAAAATATCATAATTTCACTGGAACATGAATATACATGAATTCTGATGCACTATAAATCCTTGCAGTAATGGTCTGAGTTAGCCAGATACCGGTCATTGTCACAAAATTTAAGGAAATGTATTACAATCCCCTGAGCCCTGAATTGGCCCTGAGTGCTCACTGGAAGGACAGATCCTGAAGCTGAGGCTCCAATACTTTGGCCGCCTCATGAGAAGAGAAGACTCCCTGGAAAAAACCCTGATGTTGGGAAAGATGAAGGGCACAAGGAGAAGGGGGTGCCAGAGGACTAGATGGTTGGACAGTGTTCTTGAAGCTACTAACATGAGTCTGACCAAACTGTGGGAGGCAGTGGAAGACAGGAGTGTCTGGTGTGCTCTGGTCCATGGGGTCACGAAGAGTTGGACATGACTAAACGACTAAAGAACAAAATTACAATCCTTTTACATAATATGTTTTTTCAGGAAGAGGAATAAATTTTGTCCTGGACTACATTCCAGTGGTGGAGAGATCCAGATGCAACTGGGGTGAAGCCATGAATGCACTTTTTACTTTTGTTCAGAAGGGTATTTTATATACACATCTCACTCTGAATCCTTCTTCTGGACAAGCTAGTGGCATTATGAGTGTTAAAGGATACAGTGTAGGCAGGCAAAACACTAAGGGATGGTGCACAGTGGGGCCAGTGAAAGATGTGGTCCCTCTCATTTTTCCAGCAACATGCAAGGGAAAGGGAAAGGGTGGGAGGGAGAATAGGAGAACAGGAGGGAGTCTGCATGAACCATCTGATGACTAGGCCCTTTCCCCATCTGAGTAGCAATGTTACCTCTAGAAAGAGATCCTTTAAAAACAACACACTGGGTCTCATTCTCAAGGCAGTTGATGGTCTTCTCACTTTTACACTTTTTCTTTCCTTTGGAGAAGCAGGCTGGGCACTGCAAACCATTTTCAGCCAGCATGTTGCGGTCAGGAACTGCCTAAATCAAATGTATACTGAGGCTGTTAATGGTTTTGTCTGTTTTTGTATCTCTGTGTTATATTATTGTAACCCACCCTAGGCCCTTATAGTTTTGGTGGGGTAGCTGCACATACTCATGGATGAAATATAATCTGGACACAGTCTGGGTTCAGGACTGAGCATGGGACAAAGTCACCATTGGTCTCTGAGATGAATTATCTTTCCCAAAATTCGGGTGGGGGGAGTGTGAACTTTCTTTTCCTTCTTGATCTCTCTGAAGGTTTTCATGCCATTGGTTATGGTGTAGCCTCTTTGAAATTATAGGATCTTAGAACCCTATTTTTGTACAGAGATTATGTCTCTCTTCTGCTCTTCAGCAATAACCTGTGAGTTTTAGTGAACCGCCCTAAGACTACCGGGTATAAGGTTAGTGTTAGGCAACCCATCCCTTCTCAGGCAGAGCTGTGGTTGCCCAGTAGGTCCCTCTTTTTCACAGTTTCTCCTCATGCCTGCCTCCCCATCCTGCCTGACCTTGAGAGTCCCTAATAGTCTTGAGCTGCTCACCCCATTTGAATGAGGCACAGGTCCTCTGAATACTGCTGATTGACTAAGGATCCAGGCCTTGGCCAAATCCAGTGCACAGCCTTAACATGTTAAGGATTCTAAAATGATGCAGAAACTTACGGCTGAGAGTTGCATTGTTACACAGTTCCGTCTTGCAGCAGTGCTTCTTCATCTGAAAGAATTTACCATCGCCTGCAGTGAAGCTGTAATTGCCTGAGGAACAGAATCTGGGTGACGAGCATTTATTCGCAAGTTGCACTTGGGGTTTCACTATGAAAAATTTTTTGAAAGAAATACCCAGTTTGGGGGTGGGGGCGGGAAATATGCAGGTCTATTGTTACTCAGGCACATTCGTTGCAATGGTTCCATTTTTTTTTGTATTGTCTGTATTGTCTGAATGAGGACCTTTTCAAACTAACAATATACAAAGTGTTATTAAATTTGTCAGTCTAAAGTGATGGGCTGTTCCTTTTTTATTAATTAAAATATGTATACACCACTATATCATAGAAAGAAAAATATCAAAATGTTTTCCAGCTTTAATGCATAAAGCAAACAATAAAAACTGTATTAAAAGTAAAGAAACTGATATCAATGTATACTTAATGGCTAGTATGGGCCAGAGATTTTGGGAATAACATACAACTTACAGCGTGGGAGAAGTTATCGGACTGGGATTTAAAATTTACAGCATGTAACATGCTGAAAGAAAATTATTTGAAAATGATGTAAATAGCAGTAAATTAGCAAAAATGTACAAAACTGGGTCAATTGTATGTTAGAAATGTGGTGGACATGTAAGATAGTATTGGAGGTTCGGGAAATGATTTATTATGAGTTAAAAAATGTTTAAAATAACTTTTTTATTTAAAACCCCCCCAAAGCTTTTCTTTTAGGAATCCTAGGTGCCGAAATCCCAAGGGAACAGAGATGACTAATTATGTATGCGACCACGGCTGCACGAATGCTATTGGCCCAGAAATGGAAAGAAGATGAACTCCCTACTAGAGGAGAATGGCAGATTAAGTTGAGGGATTATGCTGAATTGACAAAAATGACTAGAAGAATCAGAAAACAGGAAGACTGGAATTTTAATAAGGAATGGGGAAAATTTATAATGTATCTTAAAAACCATTGTAAACAGTCAAAACTTTTAGAAGGGTAAGCAGGGATTTCTCATTAATGCAAATCAAAGTGTCCAAGCTTGGAGAACAGCACCCAGATCCAGCCACTGATTGTGATCAGGTGATGTTAGGTTCCCCATTTTCATTTACAAACCATTGCTTACTTCAGGATTGGGAAGCTGTGATCCTCCAGATGTTGTTGGACTACATCTCCCATCATCCCTGACTGGTGGCTAGGCTAGCTGAAGCTGATGGGAGTTCTAATTCATCTATAGTTGAAGTGCTACAGCTTCCTCAACTCACTTTTTTCATGGGTGAGTTGTCCTAGCATAGACTTCTATATGCTAGTAGAACCCTTAAAGTTCAACAATCTTAACCTGGATCTAATCCAATAGCAAAAGACAAAAAGGCAGGAAAATCTTACTTATATTTGTACGCAGAACACTGGCAACACAGGAACCTCTTTTCCAGTCACAAGTTGTTTTAAGATAGCCATCGTATGTCATTCCAGTATTGTTATAAGCATATCTGCAGTCCAGAGGTAATACTGAAGACAGAAGCAAAAGTTTACTTCATGGATTATTATGATAACTAACATTATTATTAGTTGGTTTTGCGGTTTGCTTAATGAGACTAAGAGGAGGCGGTGATAGTAAATTAAAACTTTTAACTTAAAAGGGGTTCAATTTTAAAAGCATTTTAATAGAATGAAATGAAATGAAATGAATAAACATTCATTAATTAAAACTCTCGAAGTCATCATTCAGAACACTGGCTGAATTATTTCCAAGAGGTGGGGAGGTGAACCCTCCCTTTCCATGGCCCACTTTTCCTCCCATCCAGACTCTCACTTAAATACATTTTATTCCCACTGTTTGGTTACAAGCTTAGATCTGGGTACAATTAAACTAAGACTCTCAGTGGCTACAAATCATGATGGCTATGTACTACCTCCAATAGCAAAAGTAACATATTTCCTCTTTCAGTTGCTGGAACCCACGGTAAGGCAGAGTGCTGCTGTGCTGAGGTCCTGATTGTGAGCTTCCCATAGTCATTGGGTTGGCCAGTGTGAGGACAGGATCCTGGACTAGGGATGAACCAATAAATCAATGTCACTTGCTCTTAATTTCTATTTTTTCCAATTTATTTATTTATCTGCAGTCACTTCCTCCCAGAAGCTCAAGGCTGTGTGCATAGTTCTCCCCTCCCCATTTTATCCTCAGAAGATTCCTGTAAAGTAGGTTAAGCCAAGGTATAGTGACTGGTCTAGGATCCCCCAGTGAGCTTCGTGGCTGAGTGGGGATTCAAACCCTGGCCTCCTGGATCCTTGTCTAACACTCTAATCACAACAGCACACGGGCTCTTTTAAATTCAGCTTCTCAGATTTCCACAACCAACAAGTAGTAATAGGTAATCCAGAATCCTCTGGATCCTCACCAGTGGGTTACTGTGGGTTAAGTGGGTTAATGTGATCTGTTCCAAGATAATTAAATGTTTCCCATCTTACCTGCAGAAAGTGGGGCCAAGAGGAGGCATGTGCTCAGAAGTGCCTTCATCCTTCTAGAAAGATTAAGAGACTCAGAACAGAGATGGATGCAGGTAGAGGCTTACCTGGAGGAATTTATAGGCCATGGACTCATGGCGCAGGCAACACTTGGGAACAAATAGTTCAGTGAGGTCCGGGAATGGGTGTTGTTTGTTCACCACAAAGATAAAGAGGAACATACTGAAATTCAAAGCTCAGTGTAGGAATTGTCTATGATCTCATTAGTTGTTGATAGACACTTCTCAGATTTCTTTTTTGATATAAATAATTTACAATTTAAATGTAAATGGTGAAGACACTCAAGAAAGCAATTTAGAGCTTTTGGTCGTTTGGTGATGACTCTCCTAAGCCACATTGCTTTGAATTTACCCCAGCTAGTTATTTATACCCGCTTGAAATCCCATCTACCATTTTCAAAGGATAAGAAGAACCCTGGGTGTGCTCTTTTTTGCTCTTCAAAATATGGCAACTCTAACAGGAGGCATTGATGGCCACCAATTTAGATGACTTAAAAAGAGGATTAGAGAAATTCACGCAGGGCAAAGTTGCCCACAAAGGCTATGTTCTACCTCTACTGTCAAAGGAAGTTTGCCTCTGAATACTTGGTACCTGCGAATTGCTGATGGACAGAATATTGTCGCAGTCGCAGTCAAGTCCAGCTTTCAGGCTTCCCACAGGGATCTGTTGAGATGCTGGACTTGAGGGGTGATTGCCCTGATCCAGCATGTTCCCCTTATGTTTAACTGTTGAGGGACAGAGCAATACCCTCATTTCCCACCACCCAAGGTACATTTTAGCCACACACAGCACAGAAGGCACAGAGGACATTCTGCACTAAGCTGTCTATCTTGGGGTGTCCTTCTCTTTGCGTCATGATTTATGTTAGGACTACTTGTTATTGTTGTTTAATTGTTTAGTCGTGTCCAACTCTTTGTGACCCCATGGACCAGAGCACACCAGGCACTCCTGTCTTCCACTGCCTCCTGCAGTTTGGTCAAACTCATGCTGCTAGCTTCGAGAACACTATCCAACCATCTTGTCCTTTGTCGTCCCCTTCTCCTTGTGCCCTTCCTCTTTCCCAACATCAGGGTCTTTTCCAGGGAGTCTTCTCTTCTCATGAGGTGGCCAAAGTATTGGAGTCTCAGCTTCAGGATATATCCTTCCAGTGAGCACTCAGGGCTGATTTCCTTAAGAATGGATAGGTTTGATCTTCTTGCAGTCCATGGGACTCTCAAGAATCTCCTCCAGCACCATAATTCAAAAGCATTAATTCTTCGACAATCAGCCTTCTTTATGGTCCAGCTCTGGCTTTGGGAAGAAGGGGGTAGTACTTAGGACGCTGTCAGAATCCTCACACCTTCTGCCAGAAGCCTTACAAATGCCTCCTTTTGCTGCTTCTTTCAGACCAGAAAGAAGGGGCTTGCCCAACCATTGCACTGTTCCCACACCTCTGCATTGTTTAGCCTAGGCAGTAGTCTAAACCAAATGTGCAAAGAAAAACTATATACTCAGTTAAGCCCTCATAATGCCAGAGTGATCAAAAGCCAAGGAAGAACGAACCAGCAGGTGACCTATGGAAGAAGAAGGAGCTGACTTGGACAGATTTATGGGCCAAGGAAATGTTCCAACTAGGAAGGACTGTTCCATTGAGGAGCAGAAAATTATGGAAATAGAGAGTGCATGCTTTCCCAGAAATCCTATATTTCCATATTGTAACACAAAGCTCTTCTTTCATATTGGATGCAATCTTTTTAAGGAACTCTGTGGGAGTCAGCCAGGTGTCTCTTCCAGTCTAGCCACACCTACATTGTCAGTGAACAGGTACTTTAAATGAATGTGTACTCACTGATGGTTGCCACATCTCTTTGAGGATCAGAAATTGGTGTTAAAATACACTAGCTTAGACTAAGTCAGATTTGTTGTTTTCTGTGTATGTATTTTCCCAAATGTTCCCTAATTCTTAAGTGACCTTCTTCTATGATCTTTTATTCCTAGATGGTAACAGGGTTCTTACTTCACAGTTGTTGTTGTTGTTATTAATATTATTATTATTATTAAATAAATATGTATTCTGTACTTTTTGTGCTTATTTGGATACAGTGTTGATTCAAACCAGAACATCAGCTCTCTTTGTGCATTCTGGGTGATATATTTTGCTAGAGACATTGGGCAACAGTTTCTGCTTTCTGGGTCACCCAGATGTCCTTTGTACCCACAGGTGTCTCCTGGACCTGAAGGGAAGAATGGCTAGCAAGAGTGGTGACATCCTAATATTCTGGGAGTTTGGCCTTTTGTTGAACAGAAATCAGAAGCCAACAAGAGAACAAGCTCTTAGAATGATGGGTCCTTTTCATAAGCTACAGGAATGAAAAGTTTGTAGATAACATCTCCTCTTATGACCTATCTTCAGTGATCTGCCTTCCGAACAGCTTTCATCTGCATTTTAAACAAAGAAACATTCCTCTCTTCCCCATATTTCTATTTCCCCTCTCCTTCCTTCCTTCCTCCTTTCCTTTCCTTTTTCTCTTATTACCCCCTTTCTTTTCTCCTCTCTTTCCTACTTTTATGCTGTTCTCTCTTTTATAGACCCTAACATCATCACCATTACCATCATTTCTGCTATTATTTCTATTTAAATATACCTCTTTCTACTCATTTCCTTTGTATAGGTGTGTCTTTCGTATTTTCTGATACTAACAGTATTCAGCTATCTCCAAATCTTAGAATTTAAGATATCTCAACCACATGATAATATGAAAGCATTGGTCTGAGCTTTTACAATAAAATAAAATGAAAAAATAAAATAAAATAAGGCTTAATGTGCTGCCAGTGGTGGTGAGGGAAATCTCAACCTGATGCCAGTAACCAGATTGAGAAGTGGAGAAGTGGACATCTCCCAGGGTGAGAGGCTGGGTGAGGTATTCTCCAAGGTGAAAATGGGGAGGGCATGTCATTGGGAGCCAGGCAGGGTACTTGTGACTTGTCAATGCTGTGACTTGTTTGCAAAAAATATTGAGGATGAAATTGCTTGCATCGACTGGGAACTTGACCCCTCTGTTACTGCAGATGAATCTCAAGGGGTGTGCAGAGAACTGTCTAGCCCTGTTGTGTTCAATGAGTTTTAGTTGGTCAAAAGAAACAAAGATCATCAGGCTGAAGGCAAAACAAAATGACCACTTCAGTTTCTCTCTATCTTTTGTGGTTGGCTGTCTTAACTGTATTTTGTTCTGAAGTTGTTCTATGGTTTTTTGGACCTCAATAAAGATATATATAGATAGATAGATAGATGATAGATAGATACATAGATATAGATATAGATATAGATATAGATATAGATATAGATGATATAGATGATATAGATGATATAGATATAGATGATATAGATATAGATATAGATATAGATAGAGATAGAGATAGAGATAGAGATAGATATAGAGATAGATATAGATATAGATATAGATATAGATATAGATATAGATATAGATGATATAGATGATATAGATGATATAGATATAGATGATATAGATGATATAGATATAGATATAGATATAGATATAGATATAGATATAGATATAGATATAGATATAGATATAGATATAGATATAGATATAGAAATAGAAATAGATATAGATATAATCTCCACAGGAAACAAGGAATGGAGGAGACTAGTAGCACCTCCTAATTCTCCAAGAGCCCACTGAAGAGGTGAACTGATTTGGGAGGGGAGGTGTAAATCTGGTCTCTAAGGAGTGCAGCTGTTGCTGCCACTGTGGCAGCAGCAATGGGCAAGGAATTCCTTACAGGCCAGATCTGCTGCCCCTATAATGATCTCTGGCAGGCATGCAGCCTGATAAGCGGCAAGGACTCTCTGTCAGTTTTATGTAAGTTTGTTTACAAGAAAAACACATCCAGAGTATGGTGTGCCACAGACAAAGCACAGCCTCTTTCTTCTCCTTCTCTCTCGCTCTGCCAGTGAAGTCTGGAGCCTGCCTCCCCCAGTTCGTCTCTGGGCATACTGCTAAACCTTTGCACTGAAATGTCAGGAATGCCAGCCATCTTTAATGGCTGCCTGCCTGGCCCCCTCCTTCTGATCCTTCATTCCATAGCGTGGTGATCTAGTTGCAGAGAGAAGCCTGTACCATGCTCTCTAATGAGGAGAGTGCGCATCCTGGCCAGCTCATCCAGTAAGTCCCCATTAAGCCCGGCTCGATACAATGCCACGAGGGGCTTCTCCCCCCACTCCAGCTGTTGCCACCACATATTGAACTCCACCCAAAATTGCCTCACTATTCTACTCCCCAGCCTCAAATTAAGCAATTGCCTGGAAGCGGCAGTCTGCCTCTGGGGGTCTTGGAACATCGTATCCATGAACGCCAAAATCCCGCCTTTCTTCTCCTTCCCTTCCATTGCTCTTAAAGCTTCTCCAGTCTCCTCATTCAGGGACTGAATGGCTGGCCTGTCTCTTCCCCAGAGAGATGCGGGTGGCGCTGTGGTCTAAACCACTGAGCCTCTTGGGCTTGTCGATCACGGGGTGAGCTCCCGTTGTACTGTCCCAGCTCCTGCCAACCTAGCAGTTCAAAAGCACACCAGTGCAAGTAGATAAATAGGTACTGCTGTGGTGGGAAGGTAAACGGCATTTCCATGTGCTCTGGTTTCCGTCACAGTGTCCCGTTGCACCACAAGCGGTTTAGTCATGCTGGCCACATGAACCAGAAAGCTATCTGTGGAGAAGCACTGACTCCCATGGCCTGAAAGCGAGATGAGCACCACAACCCCATAGTTGCTTAATCGTCCAGGGGTCCTTTACCTTTTTTACCTTTCTTCCCCAGAAGACACTGCCTCAGACTCTGGCTTATCTGATGGTTGCCTGGCTTCCAACACTTCCTCTATTCCTCTTGAGAACAAGCAGATAGTTCGCTGGGAAGGAGGGGTGGGCTGTCCTCTGTAAACTCAAACAGACAGCTCGCATCTGCAGAGTTAGCCCTTTGCTAGCTCAGCTCAATTTCTGAGGCTGACTCTCATGCTGTTCTCTGGGGAGCCATGTTCCTGACAGCCCCTATGGATCCAGCCACCTAAGATGGTCACCACACCTTGCCTCATGGGTGGGACAATCCTGCACCTTGATATGCCAAACTACACATTCAGCACCCTCACTATGTAACCTGCATCACAAACACCAAATGGGGAAAAGCATTTACAGCTCTGTGACTCCAGTGTCTGACGTCTGTCATAGTTGAAGGATGCTATTGCTGGATTCCCTATATAGAAAAAGTTTGCCTACATGGAGATAAGGTTCCTAAATATTTACCCAACTACTTGCTGGTTTGTCCCATCTATGAGGACTTAAGAGAAGTTTTGTTCAAATATTTAAACCTCCCAAATGAGAGATGGAATGGGTATATGATACACTTTTTATTAAGGGACAAGTGCCCATACACCTCTGAAAAAGTGGTCTGTTCTGCCTTTACAGTGACGATTATAAGGAGAAAAAATAATTCTGCTTTTATCCTGTTTTATGTATTTTTGATTTTGTAATTGCTTCAGCTAAACCAATAAATAGTAATTGCATTTGTATCTGAATCAGAACTAAGAATCAAAATTTTCTTTCCCATAACCATTTATTTTGTTTTGTAATGATCATAATGAAAACTTAACTATTTGTTAATGATACACTACAGGGTTCTTTGTAGTTAGAATCTACAATCCCCACATTTTGACCCATTTTTCTGTGCCCCTTGCTTCCCTTTACCTCCACCAAAAGCAAAAAAGAAAGATCCACAGATCCTAAGTCCTCAATTTCACCACTAGGCTTCCAATTCCCCCTCATTGCCATGGATTTTGCACTACACAAGGAGGAGGTCCACACTGTCCTTTTTACCCTTCATGTTCAGGCTGGCGTGAGATTCCTGAAGCAGTATTACATCTTTTTTGGGTAATAAAAAGGCCAAATTCCCCAGATCCAAGTCTTCTTCTGTTTTCCGGGATGGCACAAAAATCTGTTGTTCCACAACCTTGGAACGTGAAACGGTGGAGCCTAGCAAAAGCTGAGGGAAAAGAAAACAAATATTGACTAAGTCCTTTAACTAGGGACCTTCACCCTGTGACAGTGAATGAGAATTTTAATTAGTTTTAAAATGTGTATATTTAAAAAATCTGAAAAATATCATACTTTCATTGGAACATGAATATACAAAATTTTCAACATCAGACATTAAGGTAAAAAAATAACTCATATGTAATTCTGAATTGCCATCATACCCAAAGGAGTCTCAAGACACAAAGATTATTAGTAAACAGGTTATATTTATAAAATATAATGAAATAAGAGGATTTGAAAACAGGCCTAATTAACAAGATTAACCTAATAAAATTCTTGTGTGCATGTCAGTTGCAAAAAAGAAAAAAGAAACAAGGAGAGGAATTCTATCCCTACCATCTCCTGGGCATCTTAAAAGCCACATGCTGTGGCCACACAGCAAGATTTGAAAACAATACTCCCTTCACTGGTGTGGGAGCCTTGAGTGTTTGAACCTGGCATGAGTCAACAGCCACACACAAAAAAAAGCTGGCGGTGCACTCCATTGTCTCTCAGGATGGCTGGATGCCAACTGAGCCTTCCTCATTGCCCCACTGTGATCTAAGCATCCAGTGAATCCTCCTTTTATTTTACGAGTTTCATGTTAAACCCATCTAACATGAAGTAGGTGAAAAGGGGGGGCTGCAAAAGCCAATTAGGAACTCCTCTCAGAATTCTTACTCAGCCCTTAGAAGAGAAATTTGCAAAGCCCAGGCTATAAAGGGCAGGAGAAGGATAAGAAGAAAGAATGTAGGGCAGAAGCAGCTCGAAGGGCCTTGATTCTGCCTCTTCCTTTATGGGGCAAATCAACCCATATTCCCTTCCCCCGTTCATTCCAAATACCCTCTTCTTTTCAGAAAGGAGGGATTTGGCAAATTTGTCTTGTCTCCAAACAGCATTATTCCTCAAAACTATGTTGAGCGGGAGGTATCCATCTAAGGCTGGATCTAGACACATCAAAAGTGTGATTCAGTTAAATGCATTGCAAACTTCATACAAGCAAATGCGATTGACGAAAGACGGGATTCCATCACGCCATCTGGTGTCACAGTGTTATAACGAATATAAAGTGCTATATCTTTACTAATGTAGCTAAATCATGACATCAGCAAAATGATGTATTCTTGTGGAACTGAGTATATCCTCCCTCTCTTTGTCCACCTAAATACATTCTGGGGTTTTCCCCAATTCTGTGGAGCAGATTTTGGGAAGATACAGAACACATACAGGCAGAAGAGAGTGGAAATCCTGTTGCACAACTGTAAATCCTTGCACTAATGGCTGAGTTAGCCAGACACTGCTCATTGTCACAGAATTTAAGGAAACTTATTACATGCCTTTTACATAATGTGCTTTTTGAGCAAGAGGGACACATTTTGTCCTGAACTGCAACCCAATGGTGGAGAGATCCAGAAGCAACTGGGGTGAAGCAATGAATGCACTTTTTACTTTTGTTCAGAAGGGTGTTTTATATACACATCTCACTCTGAATCCTCCTTCTGGACAAGCGAGGCATTATGAGAGTTAAGGGACACAGTCCAGGTAGGCAAAACATTAAGGATGGTTGCAGAGTGGGGCCAGTGAGAGATGTGATCCCTCTCACATTTTTAGTAATATGGAAGGGAAAGGGAAGACGGGGGGAGGGAGAATAGGAGAACAGGAGGGAGTTTGCATGACCCAGCCAATGACTAGGCCCTTCCCCCCTGTCTGAGTAGCAATGTTACCTATATGAAGAGCTCCTTTAAAAACCACACACTGGGTCTCATTCCCAAGGCAGTTGATGGTCTTCTCACTTTTACACTCTGTGGTTCCTTCGGAGAAGCAGGCTGGGCACTTCAGGCCATTTTCAGCCAGCATGTTGCGATCAGGAACTGCCAAAATAAAAAGTATAGTGAGCATGTTAATGGTTTTATTTGTTTTTGTACCTGTATGTTATATTATTGTAATTCACCCAAGGGCTTTACAGTTTTGGTGAGGCACCTGCAAGTATTATTGGATGAAAAGATTATCTAGACCCTGTCTGGGTTTAAGATTGACACTGGGACAGATTCAGGAGAGGCCTGGTTGGAAAGGGAACCCATCCCTTCTCAGGCAGAGATGTAGCTGCCCAGTAGGTCCCTCTTTTTCACAGTTTCTCCTCATGCCTGCTTCTTCGTCCTGCCTGCCTCTCCACCCCTTGAGAGGCCCTAATAGTGCTGAGCTGCTCAACTCATATAGCCATTTTGGGCTGTCTCACCCCTTTTGAATGAGGCCCAGGTCCTCTGAGTACTGCTGACTGACTACGTATCCAGCCTTGGCCAAATCCAATGCAAAATCCTAACATGTTGTGAATTTTAAAAATATACAGAAACTTACGGCTGAGAGTTGCATTGTTACACAGTTCAGTGTTGCAGCAGTGCTTCTTCATCTCAAAGAATTTACCATCCCCTGCAGTGAAGCTGTAATTGCCTGAGAAACAATTGTTGGATGACGTGCATTTATTCAAAAGTTGCACTCGGAGTTCTACTATGAAAAAGAAATTGAAAGAAATATCTAGATCTGGGGAAAATATTCAGGACTTTTGCTCCTAAGGCACATTCATTGTAATGGTTCCAATTTTCTTTGATGCCTGAATCAGGACCTTTTCAAACTAACAATATGGAACGTATTATTAAATTTGGCAATCTAAAGTGAGGTGCTGTTTGTTTGTTTGTTTGTTTGTTTGTTTGTTTGTTTGTTTAAATGCGTGTGCACTGCTATAACATAAAAGGAAAAAATATCAAAATGATTTTCAGTAATAATACATAAGAGATACAATAAAAACAACATTAAAAGTAAATAGATAGATATCAATTAACCAGTGTGGTGTTGAATGGTCTCTTTAAATTTGAAGGTTCATTATTGTTCCACAAGATGTATGTTTCTTTAAGGGCCAGAGCAAATAACGTGACCTAGTTTTACAGCTGTGAAGCAGCTTTCTCACTACCTTGGTGGATGGGTCATGCTTATTGATATATTATAATTAATGTAAAAGGAGTTTTTGTTATTAAAACCTAGCAAAAGTTATATTTGTGCTCCTTGTAATGTGTGGTCTCCCCAGCATGCTTTCTGCAGCGCAACTAATCTGCAAATAGCCAACATGTGGAAAGATCTATTCTTAATGATCTGCATAACCCTGGTGGAACAGAATAGTTTTCTGCAGAGATTTATGAGTTCAGCTCTCTGCCACAAGCAGTAGTCTCTTGCCTCCTTAATCCATAGGACCAACCTCTGTTTTTATGTTTGCAATTAATTTGTATAATGCTTTAAATTTGGAATGTATGCAGAACTTCATTTCACATCAAATTTCAAGCACGAGGACTCATGCCTTCTCCTATACATCTGAAAATACATCTGACATACACTGCACTCTCTCTGCTAGTCGATCATAACAGTTTGCAGGTTTGGGGCATGTTTCACTGAACTCCTGTTGTTGAACACAAGACACTTGGCAAGACACTTGCATTGCACCAACCTTACTGCCCACTTGCCCCTCTCCCTCCAAGAATGTAGCAGTGATGTTGGAACAGATGGTCAAGTGAGCACCGCCATCTCACCCAGGATTGCCCCAAGGCATTTTGGCACCTCAGACAAACCAGAAATGGCACCCATGTCCTCCAGGGTAGAAGGGGTGGGTTAATCAGGAACAAGGAAGAAGAAGAAGAAGAAGAAGAAGAAGAAGAAGAAGAAGAAGAAGAAGAAGAAGAAGGGGAGTAGTAGTAGTAGTAGTAGTAGTAGTAGTAGTTTGGATTTGATATCCCACTTTATCACTATCCGAAGGAGTCTCAAAGTGGTTTACATTCTCCTTTCCCTTCCTTCCCCACAACAAACACTCTGTGAGGTGAGTGGGGCTGAGAAGTGTGGCTGGCCCAAGGTCACCCAGCAGCTGCATGTGGAGGAGCAGAGACGCGAACCTGGTTCACCAGATTACGAGTCTACCACTCTTAACCACTACACCACACTGGCAAGGGGATCACATCAATAGGGATTTCTGGTTGAAAGTAATCAAGTTCTCCAACTTGGAGATAAGCACGCAGATTCATCCACTGGTTGTGATCAGGTGATTTTAGATTAATAATAATAATAATAATAATAATAATAATAATAATAATATCTTTATTGTCATTGCCCCCTCTCGGTTCCCCATTTTCATATGCAAGGCATTGCTTACTTCAGGATTGGGAAGCTATGATCCTCCAGATGTTGTTGGACTACATGTCCCATTAGCCCTGACTGGTGGCCAGGCTAGCTGAGGCTGATGGGAGTTCTAATTCATCTATAGCTGAAGTGCGACAGCTTCCTCAACTCACTTTTTTCATGGGTGAGTTGCCCTAGCATAGACTTCTATATGTTAGTAGAACCCTTAAACTTCAACAATCTCAACCTGGATCTAATCCAACAGCAAAAGACAAAGAGGCAGGAAAATCTTACTTATATTTGTACGAAGAACACTGGCAACACAGGAATCTTCCTTGGAGTCACAAGTTGTTTTACCATAGCCATTGTATGTCATTCCAGTCTTGTTATAAGTATATCTGCAGTTCAGAGGTAATGCTGAATACAGAAGCAAAAGTTTACTTCATGGATTATTATGATCATTAACATTATTATTAGTTGGTTTTGCAGTTTGCTTAATGAGACTAAGAGGAGGAGGTGATAGTAAATTAAAACTTCTAAATTAAAAGGGGTTCCATTTTAAAAGCATTTTCACAGAATAGAGTAAAATAAAAGGAAATGAGTAAAACACTCATTAATTAAAACTCTCAAAGCCGTTGCCCACAACACTGGTTTAATTGTTTCTAAGAAGTGGGGAGTTGAACTCTCCCTTTCCCACGACCCACTTTTTCTCCCATCCAGACTCTCACTTAAATACAGTACATTTTCTTTCCACTGTTTGATTACATCTTACCACAATTAAACTATGGAATTTTCTATAAGATCCCAAGGTGAAAGACTTCTGGGAAAAGACTTATAATGAATTGAAAAAAATGTTGAAATATACATTTATTAAGAAACCAGAAGCCTTTCTACTTGGAATAACAGGTTTGGAATTGCCCAAGAAAGATGTCAGATTGTTTTTGTATTCCACAACTGCAGCTAGAATTTTGTTGGCCAAAAATTGGAAATCACAAGAAGTTCCAACAGTGGAGGAGTGTCAGATGGAGGTGATGGACTTTTGAAAGCTAGCCGACCTGACTGGAAGAGTTCGCGACCCGAAGGAGGAGGAGTGCCAAGAGGAATGGAAGAAATTCAAAGGCTACTTAGCTAAATATGTTAAGATAACCTAAATAGAATTACTTGCGAGTATCAGATAGGCCTAGGATTTACATATGTGATGTTGTAGAATACTATGTTATGTTAAAATGAAAAGAAAGAAAGATGTTAATTGACTAAGTAATTTTTTTGTGAAAATAGTTTTGGAAAACTGCTACAATGACTTATATGGAAACTTAGCCAGGGGGACTCAAGGAAGTCACCCAACAATGTTAACAAAAGTGAAACTATTAAATTAGGGTGTTTGTTTGTTTGTTTTTTGGTGTTCTTTTTTCTATTTGTTTGTTATAAATTTGGAAAACTATTATTTTTTTTTTTTGGGGGGGGAAGAAATTTTCTACAAGAGGTAGTCAATGCCACCAATTTGAATGGCTTTACAAGAGAATTAAACAAATTGATGGAAAATAAGACTCTCAATGGCTGCTAAACATGATGCCTATGTACTACTCCAGTATAAAAAGTTGCATATTTCAGATATCAGTTGCTGGAACTCACGGTAAGCCAGAGTATTGTTGCACTGAGGTCCTGTGAGCTTCCCATAATCATTGGGTTGGCCAGTGTGAGGACAGGATCCTGGACTAGGGGTGAACCAATGTATCAATTTAACTAACTTTCAGTTTCTATTTTTCCAATTTATTTTTTTATCTGCATCTACTTCCTCCAAGAAGCTCAAGGCTGTGTAGGGTCTCTCCCCCCCCCCCCATTTTATCCTCAGAAGATTCCTGTGAGGTATTCATTATTTATCTCTATGACATCATTTATCTGGATGACTGTGAAGGAAAAGTTTGTTTTTGCTGGGGCAGGTTGGGTCCCCAAGAATTTTCTTTTTCTTTTCCCCATGCCAGAAAAGGGTTAATGTACGACACCCTCTGATTGGCCAATGTTCCATGAGGGGGAGATGAAAAGGAGAGGATTTGGAGAGAAAGGAGGAGTTAGTTTAAGGGAGTGTTGGGAGGAGGTTTTGGAGTAGGTTGGGATTGAGAGGATAGGTGGGAAGATAGGGAGTGAGAGTTGGTTCTGGGCAGAAACATCCACTCTGAGGAAAATATCACATGCTAGAGAAAGGAGTCTCTGAGCTTAGAGTGAAGGACAGTGTGTGGTGTCCTGTAAGAGTATTTAGGCCAGAAATTAACTGGGGGGCTGAGGTTGAGGCAGGAGAAGTAGAAGCTGTAAAGAGACAGTCTACTTAGGTCTCATTCCAGTCAGGAGGGGAGAGATTCTTCTAGTAAGAGAAGACTCCCAAACCAGTGAAACCTTGGAGTGCCTTGGGAGTAGGGTTGTCTAGGGGTGTGTAACTGACAGAAAGTATCACCTTGTTAATAACCAAAGTATTAAGTGTGACACAAGTGAGAAAACCTTGAAGTGAAATAACATTGTAAACTGAAGTACCCTCAGTTTTATCTACTCGTGTCATGAACTTCCTTGTTAAATAAAATTGTTATTGTTTATTTGAGCAAATCCTGCCCGAGACTCCTAATTATTAAGTTTTACTTCATGCAAATCCCCTACAAAATAATCTCAGGTAGACTGTGGAAATCCGTGGGATTGGTGTTCTGTGAGTTGGGTGCACTATACTTAAGTGAGAGAACGGGCCCAACGGTGCCAGGGGGAAAAGGGTCTTCGGGCCCATCATAATGACAACACAAGAAATATTCATGACTTAATTCTCTGCTACTTTCTCTTGGTAACCCTGCCCTCCTTGCTCTCTGGGGTGTTGATCTGCACTTCTAACTCCCCTTCTCTCCCTAGCTGCGAGTTCTTTTCAGTGTCCCCTAAAGGTAATTAAATGTTCCCCATCTTACCTGGAGAAAGCAGGACCAAGAGGAGGCATGCGCTCAGGAGTGCCTTCATCATTCTGGAGAGATTAGGAGACTCAGAGCAGAGATGGATCAACAAGGGAATTGATGCAGGTAGAGTCTTACGTGCTGTTATTTATAGGCCATGGTCTCATGTCACAGGCAACACTTGGGAACAAATGGTTCAGTTAGGTCCGGGAATGGGTGTTGTTTGTTCACCACCAAGATAAAGAGGAACATACTGAAATTCAAAGCTCAGTGAAGGAATTGTCTATGATCTCATTAGTTGTTGATAAACACTTCTCAGATTTATTTTTCGATATAGATAATTTACAATTTACAATGTAAATGATGAAGGCACTCAAGAAAGCAATTTAGAGCCAAATAGGCAAGGGCAAAAGCCCTGAAGCCACCTACAAAATAGCCCCTCAAAATGGCCTCCATCTAAGGATTCCTCTTAATAGTAATAATAATAATTTTATTATTTCTACTCCCCACCCCATCTGATTGGGTTATCTCAGCCACTTCAAGTATATGAAGAAACTTAATAAAACATCAAACATTTAAAATCTCCCCATACAGGACTGCCTTCAGATGTCTTCCAAAAGTTCTATAATTACTTATCTCCTTGACATCTAATGGGAAGTCATTCCACAGTGTGGGTACCACTGCCAAGCAGGCCCTCTGCCTGGTTCTCTCTAACCTCACTTCTCACAATGAGAAAGCACTCCAGAAGGCCCTCAGAACTAGATCTCAGTGTTTGGGCTGAATTGGGGGTGGGGTGGAGACGCTTCTTCAGGAGAAGCCTGGATACTAGATCCATTCCAAGAAGGCTGGAAAGTGTAGAATGGGCTGTGGATGCAATGGAGGCTTTAAGCAGTAATACTGATCCTGCTGTCTTTGACGAGGTTTACAGAGGGTGAAAAGAATGAAGTGAGACCTCAGGAGTTGAATGTGCCAATGGCTGAGTGTGCCAGGTATGAATCAGCCACTTACACAGCTAAGAGGAAGGTCTCGATTAGAGCCAGCACTGGTCATGGAGCTTTCTCTACTGAGGAGCTACACAAACATGGCTATTCTCTCTTTTTTTAAAAAAAAAAAAAAAAGAAAAGAAAATCTTTTTTATTCAATTTTACACAATTCATTTGAATGCAAACATTAGTCACAATCATCAACATTTAGGATTCCCTCCACCCCTCCATGGTTTCCATTATCAAACTTTTTCTACTGCATCATTTATTTTCTCTATTTTTCTTAAAATAATCCATTTTTACCTTAGCTTTTAGTACATTGCAAGAGTTACTCAAATCCTGTCAAAGTTTTTAGTTCTTTACAGTGTTCTCTTAAGTAAATTGTAAATTTTTTTCCATTCCTTATTTCTGATTTCCCTGGTCATTTTAACCATTTTGGCGTTGTCCATCATCTACATCAACCATTCGTGCCTGGTCAAGACTTTGTCTTTTTTCCATCTTTGGGCCAGTAGTATCCACACTGTTGTCCTCGCATACATAAATAATCGTTTCTGCTCCTTTGGTATCTCTCCACCTGAAATTCCTAGTAAAAAAGCTTCTGCCCCCCCGAACGTTATTTTAAACATTCATTCTCATCATTATATATTAGTTCCCAGAATTTTTTTGCTATCTTGCACATCCACCACATGTGGTAGAATGTGCCTTCCTTCTCTGTACCCTTCCAATATACATTTGAAGTAGCTCTATACATCTTTGCTAATTTTGTAGGTGTTACATCATTTTCATATAGTTCTCCTTCAATGCATAGCATGCTGTAAATTTTAAGTCCTCCCTCCATAACTTTTCCCAAGATGAAAATTGAAGATTGAATATTCTGCCCAATATATTCTGCCCAATATATTTTCTTCATTCTATCATTACCAATTTAACTTCCTCATCTTTAGTATGCCATTATAGCAACAAAATGTATATTTTGGAAAGTAACTTCACATTGTATTCCAGTAAATATTTTTCAAACCTTGAAATTTCCTTACTAAACCCATTTTTCTTATCAATGTTAAACACATCATTTAATCGATGGTATTGCAACCAATCTGTTACTAAATGTCTTGTATCCTCAAATCTTTTCAACTTTAATTGTTGTTCTGTTTCCATTAGCAACTCTTTACAGGTTGCCCATTCACTTTTTGCATTAGTTTTTTTCAAGGATATTGCTTCCTGTGAGGAAAGCCACCATGGTGTCTTCTGTTCTAACAGATTTTTATATTTCTCCCATACTGCGAAAATGGATTTCCTTACCAAATGATTTTAAAACCCTTTGTGCACTTTAGTCTTCTCATACCAAATAAATGCATGCCATTGAAATCTATTATCATGACCCTCAAGGTCTAAAATATATGTATTAAAAAAATTATCCACTCCCACAGCCAGCAGACACAGGACACTTCATAATATAACTTCAAATCTGGCAGTGAAAATCCACCTCTTTCTTTGGCATCTGTTAATAATTTATATTTAATCCTTGATTTCTTCCCCTGCCAGATAAATTTAGAAAGATATTTCTGCGATCGTTTTTAAGTGTTCTGCTCCATTGACTATGGGTATGGTTTGAAATAAAAATCACATTCTTGGCAATACATTCATTTTCATTGCTGAAATTCTTCCCCATAGTGATAAATTCATCCTTCCCCAAGCATCCATATTTCCCTTTATTTCTTTCCATAGTTCCATACATAGTTATCCTTAAAGAAATTTATATTCTTAGCTGTCAACCAAACCCCCAAACAGTTCACCTTCTTTTTTTCAATTGTCAAATGTGTTGCTAGTTGTAACTCATTTTTATGTTGTTCTGTCATATTTTTAACCAGTACTTTCATTTCATTTTTATTTATCTTAAATCCCGCTACTGACCAAATTCAGATATTTTATCTAGGACCCTTGATATACTTGCCAATGGGTCTTCTATGGTCATTACAAGGTCATCTGCAAATGCTCTCGGCTTATATGCTTTGCATTCAACTGTTATACCTTTTATTTCTTCATCAGATCTTATATTCCTCACCAGGGTCTTTAATACTAAAATGAACAGTAATGGCAACAGGGGCAAACTCTGTCTACTCCCTTTTGTAATTTTACATTTTCTGATACTACATTATTGACTATCAACATTGCCTTCTGGTCTGCATAACTTGCGTCAATTCCCCTTAGGAATGATTTTCCAAAATTCATCATCTCCATATTTTCCCCCCATAAAGGTCCATGACACATTATCAAAGTCCTTCTCTGCATTCACAAACATCAAAGCTGCTTGCTTTTCATTCCTGACTTCCAGATACTCTATTTGTATCAATTAATTTACCTTATATTATCCTTCATCTCTCAGCCAGGAAGAAAGCTAGCTTGATCTTGATAAATTAGCTCTTTTACATTCTTCATCCTTCAACAGTTGTCCCAGAAAATCTTGCAGTTTTTTAATAATATTTTGCTGATAAATCTGGCCCTGGCAATTTACCTAATTTTGATTGGTTAATTTCTTGTTGCCCTTCGTGTAATATTATTGATGCGTTTAAATAATTGATTTTCTGTTTTGGTAATTTAATGTGCTCTAAATATTCTCCAGTTCGATCTTTATTTTCTTTACTGGCTCGATATAGCTCTATATAATATTTTACAAATTGTTGTCTAATGTCATTCGGGTTATCAATTATTTTTCCTTCTACTTTCAATTTATTTATTGCATTCAATTCATGTTTCTTTTTTAACTGCCAAGCAATAAGTTTTCCTCATTTGTTCGCTTTTTTTTTTAAAAAAAAATCTGCCTTAACATTTTAATCTTTCATTCAGTTTCTTGGTTCACTAACACCTCTGAATCTTTTCCAGGTTTTTAAATAAATTCTTCCAATATTTCTTTCTTTTTAACCTCTTCAAACTTTTTTTGATAAGCATTTTGTTGAGTAAAAAAACCATCTCATCACTGCCATGGCCATTCTCTCAACCAGTCAAGTGGTTTAATGCTCATCATTAAAGCAGAACAACTAATTTAGTGCTTTGGTTGTTCTACTGCAAACAGAGTGCTTGAATGGTTTGTGATAAGGTTTTTAGATTTCCTCTCACTATGGCTGAGACCGCCAACCATATTCTTCAGTGCGTGGCCGTAGCCCTCATTTGCTACAGACATGTGCCTAAACTGCTAATACTATGACCTCCAAGATCTATGGGAAGTTGCTTGGTCCTTGATGGATAAAGGTATATTCTGAACTAGTGTCTCTGTCTTTGCTCTTACTTGATGTGGGGTCTTAATGAATTGGAAAGAGCAATATACTTTTTCTGATCTTCCAGGCTGCTAATCAAAGTGCAATGAAAGCCTCAAGGTTCTGCCCAGATGACTGCTGCAGTGGTAGAGCTAGACATAGCTCAGGACTGTTGAAAGGTTCCAGGGACACACTGGTAGACACTGAGTAGAAAACAATGAGTCCAAGATCATTACTGACAGGTAATGAAATCATTTTACAGAACTTCGACCCTCCTTGTTCCAATTGTGTCAGATGGTTAGGACAGAGAGAGATACTTTAACTCAGCTGATCTGTTTGATGATGACTGCCCTAATCCACATTGTCTTGAATTGAAGCCAGTTCACTGTTTATACTCGTTTGAAATACAATCCTGCATTTTCAAAGAAGAACCCTGGCTGTGCTCTTTTTTGTTCTTCAAGATATGGCAACCCTAACTGGAGGCAGTGATGGCTACCAACTTAGATGACTTAAAAAGAGGATTAGAGAAATTCAGGCAGGGCAAAGTTACCCACAAAGGCTATATTCTACCTCTACTGTCAAAGGAAGTTTGCCTCTGAATACTTGGTGCCTGCCGCTTCATGGATCATTGCCTTGCCATGGCGAAGGGGCTTGAATAACTCAGAGAAGCTATGAGCTATGCCGTGCAGGGCCACCCAAGATAAACAGGTCATAGTGGAAAGTTTTGACCAAACATGATCCACCTGGAGCAGGAACCGGTAAGCCACTCCAGAAAACTCCATGGACAAAGAAAACAGGCATATAAAAGTTATGACACTGGAAGATGAGCCCTTCAGGTCGGAAGGCATCCAACATGCTACTGGGGAAGAGTGGACGACTAGTACAAGTAGATTCAGAGCTGATGAAGCGGCTGGGCCAAAGCTGAAAGGTTGCTCAGCTGTGGATATGCCTGGAAGTGAAAGGAAAGTCCAATGCTGTAAAGAAAAATATTGCATAGGAATTCCAACTGGGAAGGACTGTTCCAGTGAGGAGCAGGAAATTATGGAAATAGAGAGTGCATGCTTTCCCAGAAATCCTATATTTCCATATTGTAAAACAAAGCTCTTATTTCATATTGGATGCAATCTTTTTAAGGAACTCTGTGGGAGTCAGCCAGGTGCCTCTTCCAGTCTAGCCACACCTACACTGCCAGTAAATGGGTACTTTAAATAAATGTGTTCCTCACTTGGGCTTTATGGTAAAACCGAACTGGAAACAACCTAATCCTAATGAGGCACAAAGTAATCAACAATTACCATGTCACACACATGCTCTTCCCAGAAATCAGGTGAACCTGGAACCTGCTTGTATCCATGGGGCCATTCAAGTTTGTGCCAGCAGTTTTGTAGCTTATCAGTATTTTCTTTTTTATGCAGTCATGATGGCTACCTTCCCTTCAGTATGAGAACCATTAAGCCTATTAATACCAGTTGTTGCACATCACAGTGGAAGATGTGCCCCGGAAAGGGATGTGTACTCATTGATGGTTGCCACATCTCTTTGAGGGTCAGAAAGCGGTGTTAAAATACACTAGCTTAGACTAAGTCAGATTTGTTGTTTTCTGTGTATGTATTTTCCCAAATGTTCCCGAATTCTTCAGTGACCTTCTTCTATGATATTGTATACCTATATGGGAACAGGGTTCTTACTACACTGTTATTTGTTTATTTATTTGTTTGTTTGTTTGTTTGTTTGTATTTTGTACTTTTCGTGCTTATTTGGATACAGTGTTTTAGTCATGCTGGCCACATGACTCAGAAAGCTATCTGTGGACAAACACTGACTCCCTTGGCCTGAAAGCGAGATGAGCGCCACAATCCCAGAGTTGCCTTTGACTGGACTTAATCCTCTGGGGTCCTTTACCTTTTTACCTTTCTTCCCCAGAAGACACCGCCTCAGACTCTGGCTTATCTGATGGTTGCCTGGCTTCCAACTCTTCATCTCTTTCTCTTGAGAACAAACAGATTATTCCCTGGGAAGGAGGGTGGGCTGTCCTCTCTAAACTCAAACAGACAGCTTGCATCTGCAGAGTTAGCCCTTTGCTAGCTCAGCTCAGTTTCTGAGGGGGGCCATGTTCCTGATGACCCTATGGATCCAGCCACTAAGATGATCGCCACACCTTGCCTCATGGGTGGGACAATCCGACAGCTTGATATGTCAAACTACACATTCAGCACCCTCACTATGTAACCAGGATCACAAATAACAAATGGGGGAAAGCATTTACAGCTCTGTGACTCCAGTGTATGAAGTCTGTCATAGTTGAAGGATGCTATTGCTGGATTCTCTATGTAGAAAAAGTTTGCCTACATGGAGATAAGGTTCCTAAATATTTACCCAACTACTTGCTGGTTTGTCACATCTATGAGGACTTAAGAGAAGTTTTGTTGAAATATTTAATTCTCCCAACTGAGAGATGGATTGCGTATATGATTAACTTTTTATTAAGGAACAAGTGCCCATACACCTCTGAAAAAGTTGTCTGTTCTGCCTTTACAGTGATGATTATAATGAAAATATTATTCTGCTTTTATCCTGTTTTATGTATTTTTGATTTTGTAATTGCTTCAGCTAAACCAATAAATAATAATTGCATTTGTATCTGAAACAGAACTAAGAACCAAAATTTTATTTCCCATGACCATTTATTTTGTTTTGTAATGATCATAATGAAAACTCACCTATTTGTTAATGATACACTATATGGTTCTTTGTAGTTAGAAATTACAATCCCCACATTTTGAACCATTTTTCTCTGCCCCTTGCTTCCCTTTACCTCCACGAAAAGCAAAAAAGAAAGAACCACAGATCCAAAGTCCAGGATTTCACCACTAGGCCTCCAGTTCCCCCTTATTGTCATGGATTTTGCAATACACAAGGAGGATGTCTACACTGTCCTATTTACCTTTCATGTTCAGGCTGGTGTGAGATTCCTGAAGCATTATAACATCTTTTTGGGGTAATAAAAAGGACAAATCCCCCACATCCAAGTCTTCTTCTGTTTTTCATGATGGCACAAAAATCTGTTGTTCCACAACCTTGGAACGTGAAAATGTGGCAATTAAAGGGGGCTAGAAAAAAAGGAAAGAAATGTTGACATTAGTCCTTTACTCAGGGACTAGGAGATTGTGCTTGTGAGGGTAAATGGGAATTTTAGTAACTTAGTTTTAAAATGTGTATATTTAAGAAATCTGAAAAATATAATTTCATCAGAACATGAATATACAAAATTTTGAACATGAAGTTCAGATTAAAAAAAAATAACTCATATGTTATTCAGAATGGCCATCATACCCAAAGGAGTCTCAAGACATGAAGATTATTAGTAAACAGGTTATATTTATAAAATATAATGAAATTAGAGGATCTGAAAACAGGCCTAATTAACTAGATTAAACTGGTCAAATTCTAGTGTGCAGCTGAGTTGAATAAAATGGGAGGAATTCTATCCCTGCCATCTCCTGGGCATGTTAAAAGTCACATGCTGTGGACACACAGCAAGATTTGAAAACAACACTCCCTCCCTGGTGTGGGAGCATTGAGTGTTTGAACCTGGCATGAGTCAACAGCCACACACACAAAAAAGCTGGAGGTGCACTCCATTGTCTCTCAGGACAGTTGGATGCCCACTGAGGCTTCCTCATTGCACCACTGTGATCTAAGCATCCAGTGAATCCTCCTTTTATTTTACAAGTTTCATGTTAAACCCATCTAACATGAAGTAAGCGAAAAGGGGGGACTGCAAGAGCCAATCAGAAACTCCCCTCAGAATTCTTACTCAGCCCTTAGAAGAGAAATTTGCAAAGCCTGGGCTATAAAGGGCAGGAGAAGGAGAAGAAGAAAGAATGTAGGGCAGAAGCAGCTCAAATGGCCTTGACTCTGCAAATCAACCCATATTCCCTTCCCCCATTCATTCCAAATACCCTCTTCTTTTCAGAAAGGAGGGATTTGGCAAATTTGTCTTGTCTTCAAACAGCATTATTCCTCAAAACTATGTTGATAGGGAGGTATCCATCTAAGCCTGGATTTAGACACATCAAAATTGCAATTCAATTAAATGCATTGCAACCTTCATACAAGCAAATGCGATTGACGACAGATGGGATTCCATCAAGCCATCTGGTGTCACAGTGTTATAACGAATATAAAGTGCTATATCTTTACTAATGTAGCTAAATCATGACATCAGCAAAATGATGTATTCTTGTGGAACTGAGTATATCCTCCCTCTCTTTGTCCTCCTAAATACATTCTGGGTTTTTCCCCAATTCTGTGCAGCAAGTTTTCGGAGGATACAGAACACATACAGGCAGAAGAGAGCGGAAATCCTGTTGCACAACTGTAAATCCTTGCACTGATGGTCTGAGTTAGCCAGACACTGCTCATTGTCACAGAATTTAAGGAAACTTATTACATGCATTTTACATAATAAATATGCTTTTTGAGCAAGAGGGACACATTTTGTTCTGGAATGCAAACCAATGGTGGAGAGATCCAAATGCAACCGGGGGTGAAGCAATGAAGTAACTTGCCACATCTTTTACCATTATCTATCTATTAATTTGGACGTGGGTGGCGCTGTGGGTTAAACCACAGAGCCTAGGACTTGCCGATCAGAAGATTGGTGGTTTGAATCCCCACGATGGGGTGAGTTCCCGTTGCTCGGTCCCGGCTCCTGCCAACCTCGCAGTTTGAAAGCATGTCAAAGTGCAAGTTGATAAATAGGTACCACTCCGGCGGGAAGGCAAACGGCATTTCCATGTGCTGCTCTGGTTTGCCAGAAGCAGCTTAGACATGCTGGCCACATGACCCGGAAGCTGTACACCAGCTCCCTCAGCTAATAAAGTGAGATGAGCGCCTCAACCCAGGAGTCAGTCACAACTGGGCCTAATGGTCAGGGGTCCCTTTACCTTTACCTATCTATTAATTAACCATAATAATCATAAATAATTCCACATTGCAAGTGTCCTAAGTCTGTCAAAGGAGACTATGAGGTTGCGGTGCTCATCTCGATTTCAGGCCGAGGGAGCTGACGTTTGTCCACAGACAGCTTTCCGGGTCATGTGGTCAGCATGACCAAACCACTTCTGGTGGGCAGACAGCGCAGAACCTTTTGGCACCCGAGACGTGTAGCTCGGGCGCACTGCAGGCCTTGTGGTGAGTGCTGCCTGCCATTTTGTCACCCCCCTCAGGGTGACATCCGAGGCGGACCGCACCCACTACACCATGCTTCCTAAGCCCCTAGCTGGTTTTTTTTTTCATTCTTTCTTTTTTACAATATTTTTTAATTAGCTGTTTGACAATTTTGTACATATAAAACAACCTTTTCAAACATTCAAATACAAGGTTCTCTTGAACCTTCGGACCTCCTTCCTTCCCTCCATGGATTCCATATTTAAATGTATGTTTGCCGCATCTTTTACCATTATCTATCTATTAATTAACCATATTTAAATAATTCCACATTACAAGTGTCCTTACATCCCTGCCAAATATTTTAACCATTTACAGTGGTCTTTTAAGTAAATTACAAATTTACTCCAGCCTTTAGTAAATACTTGATCTTCCTGGTTTCGGATCTTCCCCATCAGTTTTGCCACCTCCATATACTCCATCAGTTTCATCTGCCATTCTTCTGTGGTTGGTACTTCTCCTTCCATCCATCCCTGGGCTAGTAGCATTCTCACTGCTGCTGTTGCATACAAAAAAAGTCTTTTGACTTCTCTTGGTAACTCTTCACCTGTTATACCTAACAAAAAGGCTTCTGTTATTTTAAGTTTCTCAGCCCTCATGCAGAAAAAGTCAAAGCCTGAAATGAATGCTGGGGAAAGGGAGTTCAGTGAGGATGCTGAAGAATGTTAGTAAGTGAAGCAGCCAAACTGTGTGTTGGAGCTTGGGGGGGGGAGGCATCACCAGCCCTCCTTGCCTTTCATTATATCCTTCCCCCATCCCTTTCTGTTACTCCAAGCCAGAAAAACAGCCTAAGTTTTCTTGCTTGCCACATGCATTAGCTCTCACATTTCCAAGGATCCTGTCCACATCCTTGGGCTATACAAACTGAAAGTTATCGATTATCACTAGCAAGCAGGGGCCAAAGTTACATCCATATCTGGAAAGTCATATGCAAGATTGGGTCATCTGTTTTACCAGTGCCTACCTAGGAGGGTTTAAGAAGAGGATATTGGGGACTCAAGTTCAATTTTAACCTAAGGAACTGAAGCCAAACCACTTATAACATGTATTAGCTGTTTTATTTTAAAAGCCTTATGCTATCACTTGAGGCTTGTAGCTCCCAGGCCTCCTTTAATTCTGGGGTGGTATAAGGTCAGGCAATCCATCCTGCTTCTCTTCCCTTCTGGAATGAAACTGTTAAGTAAGTCTTGCCAGAAAGCCAATAGAGAATGAGCAACAGGTATGGGCAAGGTCTGCTAAAATACCCGCCCCCTCCCTCCAATCGTTCCAGCCAAATATATTTATTGGTGAGGGATGGGGTAGAAACTTGAGAAGCATCCTTGGCTATCAAGGAAGGCGTTGCATTGCTAAATAGGCCTAGATAAATTAGTTTAGCTTCTCCGGGACATCAGAAATTCTGCTGAAGCAAAGCATAATCTGCATCAGAAAAATTCTTCAGTTTAATCATCAAATTGTAGAGTTGGAAAGGACCCCAAGGTCCATCTAGTCCAACCCCTCAATTCCCCCCATGGGACTTGACCATGAGATTAAGAGTCTCATACTCTACTGGCTGAGCTATAGAAAACCCACATCAGCAATGAAAGCCACAGTTGGATAGACCTAACTGTGGACTAGTCACATTTATGGAAGAGGCTATCAGGGGCTATTGATTCTGATGGATATACTATTTCCAGTTGCTGGGGGAAAACAGTGGGAGTGGGCTACTGCCCTCCTGTCATGATAGCCCTGTACCCATGGACATCTGATCAGCCACTCCAGGTAGGATGCTGCTAGACTGCAGGGTTCTTTTTGTCTTCTGAAAATGGAGGGTGGGATTTGAAGCAGGTATAAACAACTAGCTGGATTCAGTTCAAGACAACGTGGCCAAGGACAGTCACCACTAAACAGAATAGCTGAGTCAAAGTATCTCTCCCTGTCCCAACAATCTGACATAATTAAAACGAGGAGGGATTAAGTTCCGGAAAATCATTTAATCAGCTCTCCGTGTTGATCTTGGAGTCCTTGTATTCTATTCACTGCATACCAGTGTGTCCCTGACATCTTTCAACAGCCCTGAGCTATGTCTAGTTTGGCAGCTGAGCAGTCACCTGAGCAGTCACCTGAGCCGTACCTTGAGGCTTTCATTGCACTTTGATCAGTATATTGCTCTTTATCCATGAAGGACCCAGCAACTTCCCATAGACTTTGGATGTGACAGTAAAAAGGAAAAGGGAAAGGAGCCCTGGATGGTTAAGTCCAGTCAAAGGCGACTTTGGGGTTGCGGCTCTCATCCCGCTTTCAGGCCAAGGGAGCTGACAATTTTCCACAGACAGCTTTCCGGGTCATGTGGTCAGCGTGACTGAACCACTTCTGATGTAATGGAACACTGTGATGAAAGCAAGAGCCCACAGAAACGCTGTTTAGCTTCCCGTCACAAAGGTTCCTCTTTATCTACTTGCACTAGTATGCTTTCAATCTGCTAGGTTGGAGGAGCTGGGACAGAGCCACATGATTTGTAGCTACTGAGAGTCTTATTCTCCATCAATTTGCCTAATTCCCTTCTAAAGCCATTCAAATTGGTGGCATTCACTATGTCTTGTAGAAAATTCCATAGCTTAATTGTGTTCAGATTTAAGCTTGTAACCAAACAGTGGGAAGAAAATATATTTAAGTGAGAGTCTGGATGGGAGGAAAAGTTGGCCGTGGGAAATGGAGGGTTCACCTCCCCACCTCTTGGAAATAATTAAACCAGTGTTCTGGACAATGGCTTCAAGAATTTTAATTAATGGGTGTTTTATTTTATTTTATTAAAATGCTTATTAAATTGAACCGCTTTTAATTTAAACATTTTTATTTAATATCATCTCCTCCGCTGTGTCTCATTAAGCAAACCACAAAACCAAATAATACTGATGTTAATAATCCACAAAGTAATATTTTGCTCCTGTCCTCAGCATTACCTCTGATGTGCAGATATATCCGAAACTACAATGACACCACATGGCAATTTAACAAGACGTTGTGACTCCAATAAATATTCCTGTTCTGCCAGTGTTCTGCGTACAAATCTAGGTAAGATTTGCCTTACTTTTTGTCTTTTGCTGTTGGATTAGATCCAGGTTAAGATCGTTTAACTTAAGGGTTCTTTTATCTCTTTTATGTATTTAATGTTTATGTGAAAAACATTTTGATATTTTTTTCCTTTTATGATATTGCACTGCACACACATTTAAATAAATAAACAAAAATTAAATAGCACCGCTCTTTAGATTACCAAATTTAATAACACTTTCCACATTGTCCAGATTCAGGCATCAAAGAAAATTGGAACCATTACATTGAATATGCCTTAAGAGCAATAGACCTGCATATTTTTTCCAGATCAAGATATTTCTTTCAAATTCTTTTTCATAGGGGGACACTGAGTGCAACTTCTGAATGCATTCGCAGTAACCAGGTATTGTGACTCAGGTGAATACAGCTTCACTGCAGGGAATGGTAAATTCTTTCAGATGAAGAGGCACTGCTGCAACACTGAACTGTGTAACAATGCAACTCTCAGCTGTAAGTTTCTGCATCATTTTAGAATCATTAGGATGTTAGGGCTTTGCACTGGACTTGGCCAAGGGCTGGATCCTTAGTCAAGCAGCAGTACTCAGAGGACATGTGCCTCATTCAAATGGGGTGAGACAGCCAAAATGGCTATAGGTTGGGTTGAGCAGTTCAGCACTATTTGGGCCTCTCAAGGGGTGGAGAGGCAGGCAGGATGAAGAAGAAGGCAGGAGGAGAAACTGTTTAAAAAAAGGGCCTACTGGGCAGCTACATCTCTGCCTGAGAAGGGATGGGTTCCCTTTCCAAACAGGCTTCTCCTGAATCTGTCCCAATGTCAGTCCTAAAACCAGACTGGGTCTAGATAAACTTTTCATCCAATAACACTTGCTGGTGCCCCACCAAAACTGTAAAACCCTTGGGTGAATTACAATAATATAACATACAGGTACAAAAACAGATAAAACCATTAACATGCTCACTATACTTTTGATTTTGGCAGTTCCTGATCACAACGTGCTGGCTGAAAATGGTTTGAAGTGCCCAGACTGCTTCTCCAAAGGGACCAAAAACCTAATAAAACAATTTTTAAAAAAAGAAAGAAAGAAAAGAAAATCCAGCTAGGAGCATAGGAAGTGGAGTGTGGTGGGTGCAGTCCGCCTAGGGTGTCACCCTGATGGGTGGTGACAATATGGCAGGTGGCACTCACCGCAGGGCCTGCAGCATGTCCAAGCCATGCATCTCAAGAGCCCGCAGGCTCCACGCTGTCCACCCACTGCCTCCCCCCCCCCAGCTGTAGGGCACCATTGGTGTGGGCGCTGCGCGTGCGCTGCCAGGCGGTTCGCCCTGTCCCTCGGCACCCCACCCTGGGTGCCGGAAAGTCTTCCTCCGCCAATGACTCCAGCCATCATTAGAGGAAGCTTATCTCTTAGAGTTCTCCATGATCCTGCAAACAATGGCCTGGTGGCCCTCTCTGTTGGCACATGCACCATCGCCCCAGCAGGGCCGATCCTGGGTTTTGGCAAAGTGGGCAGCTGCTCCCCCCTCCCCACAGCACCGTGGGCAAGAAACGCTCCCTAGAGCACTTGCAGGACAAGCAGCATTGGGGGATTTGTATGCCAGCCAACCAGTTGATATTTTACCACACTGTCCCCCCCCCCAAACACCATGATTGGTTGGATTGTTTGCTGCCACGAGGAGGCGATATTCAGCAGTGATATTGCTTGTGATTTGTGGCTATGTTAAGGGTTAAGAGAGCCAGTGTGGTGTGGTGGTTAAGAGCGGTAGTCACGTAATCTGGGGAACTGGGTTCGCGTCTCTGCTCTTCCACATGCAGCTGCTGGGTGACCTTGGGCTAGTCACACTTCTCTGAAGTCTCTCAGCCTCACTCACCTCACAGAGTGTTTGTTCTGGGGAAGGATGGGAAAGGAGACTGTTAGCCGCTTTGAGACTCTGTAGGGTAGTGATAAAGCTGGATATCAAATCCAAACCCTCCTCCTCCTCCTCCTTGTATTTCAGGAGAGATGAGCTGGATGAGTTCAGGAAATCTCATATTTTAAATCATGATTTCTGTGCTAATCACACTTCTGCCTGTCTGGTCAAATATGCTCCTTGGCAAGGCTTCCCCAAGACATGTTGCCCAGAGCCAGCCTATTAGCACAGTTGGCTCTGGCTGGCTTCAGGAGTTGCTCTCTGCCGTGGCACCACGTCATCAAACAGCAAGCAGCTCCTGAAACCAACCAGAGCCAACAGCACTCCCAGGCTGGCCCCTTCTGGGCAACGGCCATTCGCCCGTTACTCCCGAGCCTCCCCTGATCTGTCAAAACAAAGGGGGAAGGGGAAGGAGATCAGGGAAGGCTCGGGAGTCACAAGCAGGTGGCGCGCCGTTGCCCAGTTTTTTTAAATAACTCTGTGCATTTATGTTTCACAGAGTGTGAAAGAAGGGTTTTGCACTTTTATACAATATGCATGTGTGCTTGGGCCCAGAGGAAAATCTCAACCTGGTGCCAGTAACCAGGTTGAGAGGTGGAGAAGTGGCCATCTCCCAGGGTGAGTGGCTAGGTGAGGAATTCTCCAAGGTGAAAATGGGGAGGGCATGTCATTGGGAGCCAGGGAGGGTGCTTGCGACTTGTCAATGCTGTGACTTGTTTGCAAAAAAATATTGAGGATGAAATTGCTTGCATCGACTGGGAACTTGACCCCTCTGTTACTGCAGATGAATCTCAAGGGGTGTGCAGAGAACTGTCTAGCCCTGTTGTGTTCAATGAGTTTTAGCTGGTCAAAAGAAACAAAGATCATCAAGCTGGAGGCAAAACAAAATGACCACCTCAGTTTCTCTCTATCTTTTGTGGTTGGCTGTCTTAACTGTATTTTGTTCTGAAGTTGTTCTATGGGTTTTGGACCCCCCCCCTCTCCCTCTCTCTCTCTCTCTCTCTCTCTCTCTCTATATATATATATATATAAAATCTCCACAGGAAACAAGGAATGGAGGAGACTAGCAGCACCTCCTAATTCTCCAAGAGCCCACTGAAGAGGTGACCTGATTTGGGAGGGGAGGTGTAAATCTGGTCTCTTAGGAGTGCAGCTGTTGCTGCCACTGTGGCAGCAGCAATGGGCAAGGAATTCCTTGCAGGCCAGATCTGCTGCCCCTATAATGATCTCTGGCAGGCATGCAGCCTGATAAGTGGCAAGGACTCTCTGTCAGTTTTATGTAAGTTTGTTTACAAGAAAAACACATCCAGAGTATGGCGTGCCACAGACAAAGCACAGCCTCTTTCTTCTCCTTCTCTCTCGCTCTGCCAGTGAAGTCTGGAGCCTGCCTCCCCCAGTTCGTCTCTGGGCATACTGCCAAACCTTCGCACTGAAATGTCAGGAATGCCAGCCATCTTTAATGGCTGCCTGCCTGGCCCCCTCCTTCTGATCCTTCATTCCATAGCGTGGTGAACTAGTTGCAGAGAGAGGCCTGTACCATGCTCTCTAATGAGGAGAGTGTGCATCCTGGTCAGCTCATCCAGTAAGTCCCCATTAAGCCCGGCTCGATACAATGCCATGAGGGGCTTCTCCCCCCACTCCAGCTGTTGCCACCACATATTGAACTCCGCCCAATATTGCATCACTGTTCTACTCCCCTGCCTCAAATTAAGCAATTGCCTGGAAGTGGCAGTCTGCCTCTGGGGGTCTTGGAACATCGTATCCATGACGCCAAAATCCTGCCTTTCTTCTCCTTCCCTTCCATTGCTCTTAAAGCTTCTCCACTCTCCTCATTCAGGGACTGAATGGCTGGCCTGTCTCTTCCCAGAGGGATGCTGGTGTCGCTGTGGTCTAAACCACTGAGCCTCTTGGGCTTGCCAATCACGGGGTGAGCTCCCGTTGCTCTGTCCTAGCTCCTGCCAACCTAGCAGTTCAAAAGCACACCAGTGCAAGTAGATAAGTGTGGTGGGAAGGTAAATGGCATTTTCGTGTGCTCTGGTTTCCGTTACAGTGTCCTGTTGCACCAGAAGCGGTTTAGTCATGCTGGCCACATGACCCAGAAAGCTATCTTTGGAGAAGCGCTGACTCCCATGGCCTGAAAGCAAGATGAGCGCCACAACCCCATAGTTGCATAATCGTCCAGGGGTCCTTTACCTTTTTTACCTTTCTTCTCCAGAAGACACCGCCTCAGACTCTGGCTTATCTGATGGTTGCCTGGCTTCCACCACTTCCTCTCTTCCTCTTGAGAACAAGTATAATTCTCTGGGAAGGAGGGGTGGGCTGTCCTCTCTAAACTCAAACAGACAGCTTGCATCTGCAGAGTTAGCCCTTTGCTAGCTCAGCTCAATTTCTGAGGCTGTCAGACTGTCCTGCTGTGCTCTGGGGGGCCATGTTCCTGACGACCCCTATCAATCCAGCCACCTAAGATGGTCACCACACCTTGCTTCATGGGTGGGACCATCCTGCACCTTGATATGCCAAACTATACATTCAGCACCCTCACTATGTAACCTGCATCACAAATACCAAATGGGGGAAAGCATTTACAGCTGTGACTCCAGTGTATGAAGTCTGTCATAGTTGAAGGATGCTATCACCGGATTCCCTTTGTAGAAAAAGTTTCCCTACATGGAGATAAGGTTCTGAAATATTTACCCAACTACTTGCTGGTTTGTCCCATCTATGAGGACTTAAGAGAAGTTTTGTTCAAATATTTAAACCTCCCAAATGAGAGATGGATTGGGTATATGATACACTTTTTATTAAGGGACAAGTGCCCATACACCTCTGAAAAAGTGGTCTGTTCTGCCTTTACAGTGACGATTATAAGGAGAAAAAATAATTCTGCTTTTATCCTGTTTTATGTATTTTTGATTTTGTAATTGCTTCAGCTAAACCAATAAATAATAATTGCATTTGTATCTGAAACAGAACTAAGAACCAAAATTTTATTTCCCATAACCATTTATTTTGTTTTGTAATGATCATAATGAAAACTTAACTATTTGTTAATGATACACTACAGGGTTCTTTGTAGTTAGAATATACAACCCCCACATTTTGACCCATTTTTCATTGCCCCTTGCTTCCGTTTACCTCCACCAAAAGCAAAAAAGAAAGATCTACAAATCCTAAGCCCTGGATTTCACCACTAGGCCTCCAATTCCCCCTCATTGCCATGGATTTCGCAATACACAAGGAGGAGGTCTACACTGTCCCATTTACCCTTCAAGTTCAGGCTGGTGTGAGATTCCTGAAGCATTATAACATCTTTTTGGGTAATAAAAAGGCCAAATTCCCCAGATCCAAGTGTTCTTCTGTTTTCCGGGATGGCACAAAAATCTGTTGTTCCACAACCTTGGAACGTGAAATGGTGGAGCTTAGCAAAAGCTGAGGGAAAAGAAAACAAATATTGACATAAGTCCTTTACCCAGGGACTAGAAGATTCTGTCTGTGACAGTGAATGAGAATTTTAATTAGTTAGTTTTAAAATGTGTATATTTAAAAAATCTGAAAAATATCATAATTTCATTGGAACATGAATATACAAAATTTTCAACATCAGAAGTTAAGGTAAAAAAACACTCATTTGTAATTCAGAATTGCCATCATACCCAAAGGAGTCTCAAGACACAAAGATTATTAGTAAACAGGTAATATTTATAAAATATAATGAAATTAGAGGATCTGAAAACAGGCCTAATTAACAAGATTAACCAAATCAAATTCTTGTGTGCATGTCAGGTGCAAAAAAGAAAAAAGAAAAAAAAGGAGAGGAATTCAATCCCTACCATCTCCTGGGCATCTTAAAAGCCACATGCTGTGGCCACACAGCAAGATTTGAAAACAATACTCCCCTGGTGTGGGAGCCTTGAGTGTTTGAACCTGGCATGAGTCAAAAGTGTGATGCAGCCATGCACACAAAAAAGCTGGAGGTGCACTCCAATGTCTCTCAGGACAGTTGGATGCCCACTGAGGCTTCCTCATTGCACCACTGTGATCTAAGCATCCAGAGAATCCTCCTTTTATTTTACGAGTTTTATGTTAAACACAGCTAACATGAAGTAGGTGAAAAGGGGGGACTGCAAAAGCCAATTAGGAACTCCCCTCAGAATTCTTACAAAGCCCTTAGAAGAGAAATTTGCAAAGCCCAGGCTATAAAGGGCAGGAGAAGGATAAGAAGAAAGAATGTAGGGCAGAAGCAGCTCGAAGGGCCTTGATTCTGCGTCTTCCTTTATGGGGCAAATCAACCCAGATTCCCTTCCCCCGTTCATTCCAAATACCCTCTTCTTTTCAGAAAGGAGGGATTTGACAAATTTGTCTTGTCTCCAAACAGCATTATTCCTCAAAACTATGTTGATTGGGAGGTATTCATCTAAGGCTGGATCTAGACACATCAAAAAAGCGATTCAGTTAAATGCATTGCAACCTTCATACAAGCAAATGCAATTGACGAAAGACAGGATTCCATCAAGCCATCTGGTGTCACAGTGTTATAACGAATAAAAAGTGCTATATCTTTACTAATGTAGCTAAATCATGACATCAGCAAAATGATGTATGCTTGTGGAACTGAGTATATCCTCCCTCTCTTTGTCCTCCTAAATACATTTGGGAGGATAAAGAACACATACAGGCAGAAGAGAGCGGAAATCCTGTTGTACAACTGTAAGTCCTTGCACTAATGGCTGAGTTAGCCAGATACTGCTCATTGTTACAGAATTTAAGGAAACTTATTACATGCCTTTTACATAATAAATATGCTTTTTGAGCAAGAGGGACACATTTTCCCCTGGACTGCAACCTAGTGGTAGAGAGATCCAAATGCAACTGGGGTGAAGCCATGAATGCACTTTTTACTTTTGTTCAGAAGGGTGTTTTACATACACATCTCACTCTGAATACTCCTTCTAGAAAAGCGAGGCATTATGAGAGTTAAAGGAAACAGTCCAGGTAGGCAAAACATTAAGGAAGGTTGCAGAGTGGGGCCAGTGAGAGATGTGGTCCCTCTCACATTTTTAGTAATATGCAAGGGAAAGGGAAAGGGGGGAGGGAGAATAGGAGAACAGGAGGGAGTTTGCATGAGCCAGCCAATGACTAGGCCCTTCCCCCCTGTCTGAGTAGCAATGTTACCTATATGAAGAGCTCCTTTAAAAACAACACACTGGGTCTCATTCCCAAGGCAGTTGATGATCTTCTCACTTTCACACTCTGTGGTTCCTTCGGAGAAGCAGGCTGGGCACTTCAGGCCATTTTCAGTCAGCACGCTGTGATCAGGAACTGCGAAAATCAAAAGTATAATGAGCATGTTAATGGTTTTATGGTTTTTGTACATGTATATTATATTATTGTAATTCACCCAAGGGCTTTACAGTTTTGGTGGGGAACCTGCAAGTATTATTGGATGAAAAGATTATCTAGACCCAGTCAGGGTTTAGGATTGACATTGGTACAGATTCAGGAGAAGCCTGGTTGGAAAGGGAACCCATCCCTTCTCAGGCAGAGATGTAGCTGCCCAGTAGGTCCCTCTTCTTCACAGTTTCTCCTTATGCCTGCTTCTTCATCTTGCCTGCCTCTCCACCCCTTGAGAGGTCCTAATAGTGCTGCATGGCTCAACCCATATAGCCATCTGGGGCTGTCTCACCCCATTTGAATGAGGCCCAGGTCCTCTGAGTACTGCTGATTGACTATCCAGCCTTTGGCCAAATCCAATGCAAAGCCCTAACATGTTGTGGATTTAAAAATTATACAGAAACGTACGGCTGAGAGTTGCATTGTTACACAGTTCAGTGTTGCAGCAGTGCTTCTTCATCTCAAAGAATTTACCATCCCCTGCAGCGAAGCTGAAATTGCCTGAGAAACAATTGTCGGATGACGTGCATTTATTCAAAAGTTGCGCTCGGAGTTCTACTATGAAAAAGAAATTGAAATAAATATCTAGATCTGGGGAATATATTCAGGACTATTGCTCCTAAGGCACATTCATTGTGATGGTTCCAATTTCCTTTGATGCCTGAATCAAGACCTTTTCAAACTAACAATATGGAAAGTATTATTAAATTTGGCAATCTAAAGTGAGGTGCTGTTTGTTTGTTTGTTTAAACACGTGTGCACTGCTATAACATAAAAGGAAAAAATATCAAAATGTTTTTCAGTAATAATACATAAGAGATACAATAAAAACAACATTAAAAGTAAATAGATACATATCAATTAACCAGTGTGGTGTTGAATGGTCTCTTTAAATTTGAAGGTTCATTATTGTTCCACAAGATGTGTATTTCTTTAAGGGCCAGAGCAAATAACGTGACCTAGTTTTACAGCTGTGAAGCAGCTTTCTCACTACCTTGGTGGATGGGTCATGCTTATTGATATATTATAATTAATGTAAAAGGAGTTTTTGTTATTAAAACCTAGCAACAGTTATATTTGTGTTACTTGTAATGTGTGGTCTCCCCAGCATGCTTTCTGCAGCGCAACTAATCTGCAAATAGCCAACATGTGGAAAGATCTATTCTTAATGATCTGCATAGCCCTGGTGGAACAGAATAGTTTTCTGCAGGCATTTATGAATTCAGCTCTCTGCCACAAGCAGTAGTCTCTTGCCTCCTTAATCCATAGGACCAACCTCTGTTTTTATGTTTGCAATTAATTTGTATAATGCTTTAAATTTGGAATGTATGTAGAAATTCATTTCACATCAAATTTCTAGCACGAGGACTCATGCCTTCTCCTATACATCCGACAATACATCTGACATACACTGCACTCTAGCTGCTAGTCGATCATAACAATTTGCAGGTTCGGGGAATTCTTCACTGAACTCCTGTTGTTGAACACAAGACACTTGGCAAGACACTTGCATTGCACCAACCTTAGTGCCCACTTGCCCCTCTCCCTCCAAAAATGTAGCAGTGATGTTGGAACAAATTGTCAAGTGAGCACCACCATCCCACCCAGGATTGCCCCAAGGCATTTTGGCACCTCAGACAAACCAGAAATGGCACCCATGTCCTCCAGGGTAGAAGGGGTGGGTTAATCAGGAACAAGCAAGAAGAAGAAGAAGAGGAGGAGGAGTTTGGATTTGATATCCTGCTTTATTACTACCCGAAGGAGTCTCAAAGCGGTTAACATTCTCCTTTCCCTTCCTCCCCCACAACAAAAACACTCTGTGAGGTGAGTGGGGCTGAGAAGTGTGACTGGCCCAAGGTCACCCAGCAACTGCATGTGGAGGAGCGGAGACGTGAACCTGGTTCACCAGATTACGAGTCTACCACTCTTAACCACTACACCACACTGGCAAGGGGATCAAATCAACCTTAACCAATGCCTGAAGTATGAAAGAAGTTAGTCAGGTGGAGGGGCACATACTGAATCAAGCTGGATAACAGAACCCCTTTGTAATAGGCAAACTGCAAGAATACTTAATGTTGGTTCCTTCCTAATCATTTCATCACTGAAAGTTATTTCAAAATTACTTGAGGGGGGAGGGGGAGCCATGAAAGTGTGAAGCCCCTCCATTTCCCATCCCAATTGCTCAGCTTTTGATTAGTTTTTTATAGATCTGTGAAAGGACTCTCAATTTCAATGTCATTTATGGCAAAGGGAATATTCAGTTTATATTCTAGTTTTATTGTCTAGTTTGATAACCAAAACTAAATTGGAGTTCATTGTTTTGGGTCAATTGGGATTTCTGGTTGATACAAATCAAGTTCTCCAAGCTTGGAGATAAGCACGCAGATTCAGCCACTGGTTGTGATCAGGTGATGTTAGATTCCCCATTTTCATATACAAGCCATTGCTTACTTCAGGATTGGGAAGCTATGATCCTCCAGATGTTGTTAGACTACATCTCCCATCATCCCTGACTGGTGGCCAGGCTAACTGAGGCTGATGGGAGTTCTAATTCATCTATAGCTGAAGTGCTACAGCTTCCTCAACTCACTTTTTTCATGGGTGAGTTGCCCTAGCATAGACTTCTATATGCTAGTAGAACCCTTAAAGTTCAACAATCTTAACCTGGATCTAATCCAACAGGAAAGGACAAAAAGGCAGGAAAATTTACTTATATTTGTGCGCAGAACACTGGCAACACAGGAATCTTCCTTGGAGTCACAAGTTGTTTTACCATAGCCATTGTTTGTCATTCCAGTCTTGTTATAAGTATATCTGCAGTTCAGAGGTAATGCTGAATACACAAGCAAAAGTTTACTTCATGGATTATTATGATCATTAACATTATTATTAGTTGGTTTTGCAGTTTGCTTAATAAGACTAAGAGGAGGAAGTAATAGTAAATTAAAACTTCTAAATTAAAAGGGGTTCAATTTTAAAAGCATTTTAACAGAATAAAGTAAAAGGAAATGAGTAAAACACTCATTAATTAAAACTCTCAAAGTCATTGCCCACAACACCAGTTTAATTGTTTTTAAGAAGTGGGGAGGTGAACTCTCCCTTTCCCACGACCCACTTTTTCTCCCATCCAGACTCTCACTTAAATACGATACATTTTCTTTCCACTGTTTGGTTATAAACTTACATCTTAGCACAATTAAACTATGGAATTTTCTACAAGATCCCAAGCTGAAAGACTTCTGGGAAAAGATTTATAAGGAATTGAAAAAAATGTTGAAATTTACATTTATTAAGAAACCAGAACCCTTTCTACTTGGAATAATAGGTTTGGAATTGCCCAAGAAAGATGTCAGATTGTTTTTGTATTCCACAACTGCAGCTAGAATTTTGTTGGCCAAAAATTGGAAATCACAAGAAGTACCAACAGTGGAGGAATGGCAGATGAAGGTGATGGACTTTTGGGAGCTAGCCGACCTGACCGGAAGAGTTCGCGACCAGAAGAAAGAGGAGGAATGGAAGAAATTCAAAGACTACTTAGCTAAATATGTTAAGATAACTTAAATAGAATTACTTGTGAGTATCAGATAGGACTAGGATTTACATATGTGATGTTGTAGAATACTATGTTAAGTTAAAATGAAAAGAAAGAAAGATGTTAATTGACTAAGTAATTTTTTTGTGAAAATAGTTTTGGAAAACTGCTACAATGACCTATATGGAAACTTAGCCAGGGGGACTCAAGAATGTTACCCAACAATCTTAACAAAAGTGAAACTATTACAATTAGGATAAATGTTTGTTTGTTTGTTTGTTGGTGTTCTTTTTTCTATTTGTTTGTTATAAATTTGGAAAACTAATAAAAAAATTGGGGGGGGGAGGAATTTTCTACAAGAGGTAGTTAATGCCACCAATTTGAATGGCTTTAGAAGAGAATTAGACAAATTGATGGAAAATAAGACTCTCAGTGGCTACTAAACATGAAGCCTATGTACTACCTCCAGTATAAAAAGTTGTATATTCCAGATATCAGTTTCTGGAACTCACAGTAAGCCAGAGTGTTGTTGCGCTGAGGTCCTGTGAGCTTCCCATAATCATTGGGTTGTCAGTGTGAGGACATGATACTGGAGTAGGGGTGAACCAATCTATCAATTTAACTTACTTTCGGTTTCTATTTTTCCAATTTATTTATTTATCTGCATCCAAGGCTGTGTACATGGTTCTCCCCCCCCCATTTTATCCTCAGAAGATTCCTGTGAGGTATTCATTATTTATCTCTATGACATCATTTATCCGGATGACTGTGAAGGAAAAGTTTGTTTTTGCTGGGGCAGGTTGGGTCCCCAAGTATTTTCTTTTTCTTTTCCCCATACCAGAAAAGGGTTAATGTATGGCACCCTCTGATTGGCCAAGGTTCCAGGAGGGGGAATTGAAAAGGAGAGGATTTGGAGAGAAAGGAGGAGTGAGTTTTGGAGGGAGTGTTGGGAGGAGGTTTTGGAGTAGGTTGGGATTGAGGTTGGGAGGATAGGTAGGAAGATAGGGAGTGAGAGTTGGTTCTGGGCAGAAGCATCCACTCTGAGGAAAATATGACACGCTAGAGAAAGGAGTCTCTGAGCTTAGAGTGAAGGACAGTGTGTGGTGTCCTGTAAGAGTATTTAGGCCAGGAATTAACTGGGGGGCTGAGGTTGAGAAAGGAGAAGTAGAAGCTGTAAAGAGACGTCTACTTAGGTCTCATTCCAGTCAGGAGGGGAGAGATTCTTCTAGTAAGAGAAGACTCCCAAACCAGTGAAACCTTGGAGTGCCTCAGGAGCAGGGTTGTCTAGGGGTGTGTAACTGACAGAAAGTACCACCTTGTTAAGAACCAAAGTATTAAGTGTGGAACAACTGAGAAAACCTTGAAGTGAAATAACATTGTAAACTGAAGAATCCTAAGTTTTATCTTCTCGTGCCATGAACTTCCTTGTTAAATAAAATTGTTATTGTTTATTTGAGCAAATCCTGCCCGAGAGTCCTAATTATTAAGTTTTACTTCACGCAAATCCCCTACAAAATAATCTGAGGTAGACTGTGGAAATACGTGGGATTGGTGTTCTGTGAGTTGGGTGCACTATACTCAAGTGAGAGGACGGGCCCAACGGTGCCAGGGGGAAAAGGGTCGTCGGGCCCATCATAATGACATCACAAGAAATATTCATGACTTAACTCTCTGCTGCTTTCTCTTGGTAACCCTGCCCTCCTTGCTCTCTGGGGTGTTGAGCTGCACTTCTAACTCCCCTTCTCTCCCTAGCTGCAATTTCTTTTCAGTGTCCTCTAAAGGTAATTAAATGTCCCCCATCTTACCTGGAGAAAGCAGGAGAAAGAGGAGTGCCTTCATCATTCTGGAAAGATTAGGAGACTTAGAGCAGAGATGGATCAACAAGGGAATAGGCGCAGGTAGAGGGTTATGTGGAGTTATTTATAGGCCATGGTCTCATGTCGCAGGCAACACTTGGGAACATATGGTTCAGTGAGGTCCGGGAATGGGTGTTTTTTTTTTTCCAGGAACATACTGAAATTCAAAGCTCAGTGAAGGAATTGTCTATGATCTCATTAGTTGTTGATTTCTTTTTCGATATAGATAATTTACAATTTACAATGTAAATGATGAAGGCACTCAAGAAAGCAATTTAGAGCCAAATAGGCAAGGGCAAAAGCCCTGAAGCCACCTACAAAATAGCCCCTCAAAATGGCCTCCATCTAAGGATTCCTCATAATAGTAATAATAATAATTTTATTATTTCTACTCCCCACCCCATCTGATTGGGTTACTTCAGCCACTCTGAGTGCCTTCAAGCATATACAGAAACATAATAATACATCAAACATTTAAAATCGCCCTATACAGGACTGCCTTCAGATGTCTTGCAAAAGTTCTATAGTTACTTATCTCCTTGACATCTAATAGGAGGTCATTCCACAGTGTGGATACCACTCCCAAGAAGGCCTTCTGCCTGGTTCCCACTAACCTCACTTCTCACAATGAGAAAATGTCCATGAGGCCCTCAGAGCTAGATCTCAGTGTTTCGGCTGAATTTAGGGTGGGGTGGAGATGCTCCTTCAGGAAAAGCCTGGATACTAGATCCATTCTAGGAAGGCTGGAAAATGTAGAAAGGGCTGTGGATGCAATGGAGACTTTAAGCAGTAAAACTGATCCTGCTGTCTTCGACGTGGTTTCCAGAGAGTGAAAAGAATGAAATGAGACGTCAGTAGTTGAATGTGCCAATGGCTGAGTGTGCCAGGTATGAATCAGCCACTTACACAACTTCGAGGAAGGTCTCAATTGGAGCCATGGAGCCATGGAGCTTTCTCTATTAGGGAGCTACACAAACATGGCTATTCTCTCTTTTTTTAAAAAAGAAAAAATCTTTTTTATTCAATTTTACACGATTCATTTGAATGCAAACATTAGTCACAATCATCAATATTTAGGATTCCCTCCACCCCTCCATGGTTTCCATTATCAAACATTTTCTAGTGCATCATATATTTTCTCTATTTTTCTTAAAATAATCCATTTTTACCTTAGCTTTTAGTACATTGCAAGCATTACTCAAATCCTGTCAAAGTTTTTAGTTCTTTACAGTGTTCTCTTAAGTAAATTGTATATTTTTTCCCATTCCTTATTAAAGTTACTATGTCCTGGTTTCTGATTTCCCTGGTCATTTTCGCCATTTTGGCGTTGTCCATCATCTACATCAACCATTCACGTCTGGTCAGGACTTTTTTCAATCTTTGGGCCAGTAGTATCCACGCTGTTGTCCTCACATACATAAATAATCGTTTCTGTTCCTTTCGTATCTCTACATCTGAAAATCCTAGTAAAAAAGCTTCTGCCCCCCCCAAACGTTATTTTAAACATTTCTTCTGATCATTATAAATCAGTTCCCAGAATGTTTTTGTTATCTTGCACATCCACCACATGTGGTAGAACGTGCCTTCCTTCTCTGTACCCTTCCAATATACATTTGAAGTAGTTCTATACATCTTTGCTAATTTTGTAGGTGTTACATCATTTTCATATAGTTCTTCTTCAATGCACAGCATGCTGTAAATTTTAAGTCCTCCCTCCATAACTTTTCCCAAGATGGAAATTGAATATTGTGCCCAATATCTTTTCCCCATTGTATCATTACCAATTTAACTTCCTCACCTTTAGTATGCCATTCTAGCAACAACTTATACATTTTGGAAAGTAACTTCACATTGCATTCCAGTAAATCTTTTTCAAACCTTGAAATTTCCTTACTAAACCCATTTTTCTTATCAATGTTAAAGACATCATTCAATTGATGGTATTGCAACCAATCTGTTACTAAATGTCTTGTATCCTCAAATCTTTTCAACTTTAATTGTTGTTCTATTTCTATTAGCAACTCTTTATACGTTGCCCATTCACTTTTTGCATTAGTTTTTTTCAAGCATATTGCTTCCTGTGAGGAAAGCCACCATGGTGTCTTCTGTTCTAACAGGTTTTTATATTTCTCCCATACTGCGAAAATGGATTTCCTTACCAAATGATTTAAAAACCCTTTGTGCACTTTAGTCTTCTCATACCAAATAAATGCATGCCATCTAAATCTATTATCATGACCCTCAAGGTCTAAAATATATGTATTTAAAAAATTATCCACTCCCACAGCCAGCAGAGACAGGACACTTCATAATATATTATGAAGTGTTCTGCTCCACTGACTAAGGGTATGCTTTGAAATAAAAATAACATCTTGGCAATACATTCAATTTCATTGCTGAAATTCTTCCCCATAGTGATAAATTCATCCTTCCCCAAACATCCATATTTCCCTTTATTTATTTCCATAGTTCCATACATAGTTATCCTTAAAGAAATTTATATTCTTAGCTGTCAACCAAACCCCCAAACAGTTCACCTTCTTTTTTTCAATTGTCAATTGTGTTGCTAGTTGTAACTCATGTTCATGTTGTTCTGTCATATTTTTAACCAGTACTTCCATTTCATTTTTATTTATCTTAAATCCCGCTACCTGACCAAATTCAGATATTTTATCTAGGACCCTTGGTATACTTGCCAATGGGTCTTCTACGGTCATTACAAGGTCATCTGCAAATGTTCTCAGCTTATATGCTTTGCACTCAACTGTTATACCTTTTATTTCTTCTTCAGATCTTATATTTCTCACCAGGGTCTCTAATACTAAAATGAACAGTAATGGTGACAGGGGTCAAACTCTGTCTTGTCCCTTTTGTAATTTTACATTTTCTGATACTGCATTTTTGACTATCAATATTGCCTGCTGGTCTGCATAAGTTGCGTCAATTCCCCTTAGGAATGATTTTCCAAAATTCATCATCTCCATATTCCACCCCACCCATAAAGGTCCATGACACGTTATCAAAGTCCTTCTCTGCTTCCACAAACATCAAAGCTGCTTGCTTTTCATTCCTGACTTCCAGATACTCTATTGTATCAATTAATTTTCCTTATATTATCCTTCATCTGTCAGCCAGGAAGAAAGCTAGCTTATCTTGATGAATTAGCTCTTTTACATCCTTCATTCTTCAACAGTTGTCCCAGAAAATCCTGTAGTTTTTAAATAATATTTTGCTGATAAATCTAGCCCTGGCTATTTACCTAATTTTGATTGGTTAATTTCTTGTTGCCCTTCCTGTATTATTATTGGTGCATTTAAATAATTGATTTACTCTTTTGGCATCTATGGTAATTTACTGTGCTCTAAATAAATATTCTCCAGTTCTATCTTTTGTTGGGTTGAAATAACGACAGACAGGTAGCGAGTGTCATCTGGGAGGCATCTCTTCAGCAAGTCTCAAGGAGCCTCTTTTATTGAATATTACAGCATTGCCACATATGTGCTTATTGCAGATTGGTCAACACAAATACAAAGCAAAGGTTGCATTAATCACCAATAGATTAAAGACTGGGAAAGGGAGCACAGAACTAGACAGGCATGAAGACCTCCTAATTAAATTATAACCAATGATTAATACAGGAAGACTTAAAACAATTACTAATGATTGATATAGAAAACTTAAAAGAGCATAATAATCACGTTCCGTAGATGTGATCAACTATGCATTAAGAACGGGTCAAAGTACAATGTTTTCCTGAACTCAATGTGAACTGAACATTCTAGGGTGGTGAGTGAATGTCTTAGTATTAGGACGGTTTGTGCAGCATTATGTGCAGGAGCGAAGTGTGAGAGCAGGACTTCCCATCAGGCCACAGTCGTGTATAGGATCATAGCATCCAGCATCCCATCAATCTTTATTTTCTTTACCGGCTCGATATAGCTCTGTATAATATTTTACAAATTGTTGTCTAATGTCATTCGGGTTATCTATTATTTTTTCTTCTACTTTCTATTTATTTATTACACTCAATTCGTGTTTCTTTTTAAACTGCCAAGCAAGCAGTTTTCCTCATTTGTTTGCATTTTTTTTTTTAAAAAAAAATCTGCCTTAACATTTTAATCTTTCATTCAGTTTCTTGGTTCACTAACACCTCTGAATCTTTTCCAGGTTTTTAAATCACTTCTTCCAATATTTCTTTCTTTTTACCCTCTTCAAACTTTTTTTGATAAGCATTTTGTTGAGTAAAAAAACCATCTCATCACTGCCATGGCCATTCTCTCAACCAGTCAAGTGGTTTAATGCCCATCATTAAAGCAGAACAACTAATTTAGTGCTTTGGCCATTCTTCTGCAAACAGAGTTTGTGATAAGGTTTTTAAATTTCCTGCCACTATGGCTGAGACCGCCAACCATATTCTTCAGTGCGTGGCCGTAGCCCTCATTTGCTACAGACATGTGCATAAACTGCTAATACTATGACCTCCAAGATCCATGGGAAGTTGCTTGGTCCTTGATGGATAAAGGTATATTCTGAACTAGTGTCTCTGTCTTTGCTCTTACTTGATGTGGGGTCTTAATGAATTGGAAAGAGCAATATACTTTTTCTGATCTTCCAGGCTGCTAATCAAAGTGCAATGAAAGCCTCAGGGTACTGCTCAGGTGACTGCTGCAGTGGTAGAGCTAGACATAGCTCAAGACTGTTGAAAGGTTCCAGGGACACACTGGTAGACACTGAATAGAATACAATGACTCCAAGATCATTACTGACAGCTAATTAAATCATTCTATAAAACTTCAACCCTCCTTGTTCCAGTTGTGTTAGATTGTTAGCATAGAGAGAGATACTTTAACTCAGCTGATCTGTTTGATGATGACTGCCCTGATCCACATTGTCTTGAATTGAAGCCAGCTCAGTGTTTATACCCGTTTGAAATCCAATCCTCGATTTTCAAAAGATAAGAACCCTGGCTGTGCTCTTTTTTGCTCTTCAAGATATGGCAACCCTAACAGGAGGCAGTGATGGCTACCAACTTAGATGACTTAAAAAGATAATTAGTGAAATTCAGGCAGGGCAAAGTTACCTACAAAGGCTATGTTCTACCTCTACCGTCAAAGGAAGTTTGCCTCTGAATACTTGGTGCCTGGGAATTGATGATGGACAGAATATTGTCACAGTCAAGTCTAGATTTCAGGCTTCCCTGTGGTTTCTGCAATACGTAAATCCAAACATATTGAGAAAAATAATCAGACTTCCGTGTTGGCTGCCCGTTCTGCTGGAAGGGTGAGCTCTTTCGCTGGAAAGAGCTCCAGTGCTTTGAAGGTTGGGGAAACTGCTAGAGTGACGCGGTACCCCTTAAAAACCTCGGAAAGCATTCCGAGGACTAGGTGTTCCTGCAGTGCCTGGAACAACTCCCTCACCCCCCGGTAAGCTCTTGATAAGGGCTCCGAGAGCGGGTGGGGTTGGAGACGGAGGGACTTGGGAATAGACTTGTTTCCTTCATCGCATGAAGCTCCGAGTCCGGCGATCGTAAGTGTCCAATTTCTCCAAGCAACTATGATTGGAAAAGAGTGAGTAATAAATTAAAAATTTGGACATTCATTTGGAAAGGACAGGCTTAAAAAAAAAACGGAGGTCAGTCCCTTCCTCTGATTGAGAGACAAAACAGCTACATTAGCCAAAGCCGTGATCTAAAATTTATGACTTTCTAAAGACTTTCAAGTTAACCTTTGTATTCCTCCTTCTAGTAGGGGGGAGATACTTTTCAGATTGTTTTAATCCTTGCAGACAGTTTGGATTTACGAGGTATTTTCTTTGTGGAAGCGGACTACTCAGTCGGGAAGACTAGACTCCATTGTGACGTCATAAAGAAAAGGACACTTTCAACTTTCGTTTTCCTACTTGGGGAGAAAAAAGTAACTGCAGCTGCTCGAACTCAAAGGCTTTTCTTTTCCCTTTCTCTTTTAAACAATACCTCTACCCCCAGATATAAATTGTAAATTGTGACTGTGTTACTAACTTCTAGGGAATTAAGAAAGGATTACAAGTTACAGAGACTGTTGACTGGTATATTAAGACTGGTGGAGAGGCTTGAGAAGAGAAACTGTCTGTCTCCTTATCTCCCCTTTGTGTTTGAGACTGACCTTGAACAAAAGAACTGCAAGTTATGGATGGGGGAGAGAAAGGAGAGAGGACAGAGAAAACAAAAACCAAAGCAAGGAGGGATTCTAAGTCACCGTCTTTTGAGGACTCTGTGTTGCAATTGCTTCAGGAAATTAAAACAGAAGTAAGAGGAAATCAAAAGTCTATACAGGAATTAAAAAGTGACTTTGCTCAATTAAGACAAGATTTGACGCAAGTTAATTCAGATGTATCAGCACATGAGTCAAGACTGGCGCATTTGGAAACTGTGAGAATTCCTGACTTAGAGATAAATCAGCGACAATCTCAAATTTCAATTGCGTCTCAGCAGCTAAAACAGAAGGAATGTAATCTGAGATTGAGGGGCGTACCCCAGAAAGAGTGGGATAATTTGAAGGATTGGTTAATTGAAGAATTTGCAGCATACTGGGGCCTCTCAAAAGAAGAATTAAATTCCTGGATAGACAAGGCCTACAGATTTGGACTTAAAAAAGATGCTAAGATCACACATGACTGTATGGTGATTTTTAAAACTAAAGAGCAGAGAGACATTATTTTAGGCAACCATTATAAAAAAAGTTTAAAGATAGAGGAGAAGGGAATAATTCTGTTTAAAGATATTCCGACATACTTTTTGTCCCTGAGAAATAATTATACGGATTTGGCCAGTCCCCTAAGCAGAAAGAACTTTTTCTTCAGGTGGGAGTTCCCGGAAGGACTATCTTTTAAATTTTAAGGAAGGAAACATAGAATAACAACTGTCGGAGAGAAAGAAAGATTTTTGGAGAAAGACGCAAAAGAGCTTGGACTGGAATGTTCTCCTTCATCAGGGGCAGCGGCAGTGGGCCCCTAACAAATCAGGATGTCTTTGAAAATCTACTCCTGAAATGTGAATGGTCTAAATTCACATTTTAAGAGGAACCAAGTTTATCACGTATTGGCAAGACAGAATTTGGATATAATTTGTTTACAAGAAACACATGTTATAAGACTTCATAGGAAAACTCTCCAAAATAAGAAACTTGGGCAGGAATTTATTTCATCCGACAAAGTGAAAAAAAGAGGCGTGGTTTTTTATGTTAAAGAAAAATGGAACCCCAAATTGCAGTTTAAGATGAGGAAGGGACGTACATTGCAGTTGAAATTACGGCACAAGGCGATAAATTTCTTTTGTTGGGAATTTATGCACCAAATGATGACAAAGTGGAATTCTTTAAGAATCTGGACTTAAAACTCATGGATTATATGGATTACAAATTGATTTTAATGGGAGACCTGAATGGAGTAGCATCAACTTTAATGGATAAAACACAGGGACAGAAAAATCCAAGTTCCAGCAGACTACCAAAGATTTTCTTTGATATGACTGATAAATACGATTTATCAGACATATGGAGGCTACGAAATCCAATGGAGAGAGATTTCACTTTTTTCTCAAATTCAAATCTATTTCTCGCGAACTGAATACATATGGGTATCTAGAGATTTGGTTCCTAAGGTTACTAAAACAGAAATCTGCCCTAAGACTTGCTCAGATCATAATCCAGTGGTTTTGGAAATGAAATTATACCTGCAGGGTTCCTTTAGATGGAGGATGAATGATGAGTTGTTGAGGAATGAACAGATGATTAGTAAGGCCCAAAAGACTCTAAAAGACTATTTTGAACTAAATATGAACACAGAGGTTGAAACAAGAGTCATTTGGGATGCAAGTAAGGCAGCAATGAGAGGTTTCCTCATACAACAGAACTCAATAAGGAAAAAGATACAGAATGAGAAAAAAGAGAAAATTCTGTCTCAAATAAAAGACAAAGAGAAAAGTTTAAGATTAATGCCAAAGAGTCAACAGATTCCAAAAGAAATTAAAGCATTGCAGATTCAATTTTCTCAAATTATTAACCAGGAAATAGAATGGAAAATTAAAATGATGAAACAGAGAAATTTTGAATCTGCAAATAAATGTGGGAAATTGTTGGCTTGGCAATTAAAAAAGAGACAGAAGCAAAGTACTATTGCAAACATTGTATCTGATGGAAAATCTATGGAAAACCCTGCAGATATAAGAAAATGTTTTCAGAAATACTTTAAACAGCTGTATAAAGAAGGTAAAGAAGATAAGGATAAAATTGAGCAATTTCTTGTGGCAAATGAAATGCAGAAAATTCCTGAGGATAAAAGGTAACAACAACAACAACAACAACAACAACAACAACAACAACAACAACAACAACAATAATAATAATTTATTATTTGTACCCCGCCCATCTGGCTGGGTTTCCCCAGCCACTCTGGGCGGCTTCCAACAAAGATGAAAAATACACTAAAATGTCACATATTAAAAACTTCCCTGAACAGGGCTGCCTTCAGATGTCTTCTGAATGTCAGGTAGTTGTTTATCGCTTTGACATCTGATGGGAGGGCGTTCCACAGGGCGGCGCCACTACCGAGAAGGCCCTCTGCCTGGTTCCCTGTAACTTGGCCTCTCGCAGTGAGGGAACTGCCAGAAGGCCCTTGGAGCTGGACCTCAGTGTCTGGGCAGAATGATGGGGGAGGAGACGCTCCTTCAGATATACTGGACCGAGGCCATTTAGGGCTTTAAAGGTCAGCACCAACACTTTGAATTGTGCTCGGAAACGTACTGGGAGCCAATGTAGGTCTTTCAAGACCGGTGTTATATGGTCTCGGCGGCAGCTCCCAGTCACCAGTCTAGCTGCCGTGTTCTGGATTAGTTGTAGTTTCCGGGTCACCTTCAAAGGTAGCCCCACATAGAGTGCATTGCAGTAGTCCAAGCGGGAGATAACCAGAGCATGCACCACTATGGTGAGACAGTCTGCAGGCATATAGGGTCTCAGCCTACGTACCAGATGGAGCTGGTAAACAGCTGCCCTGGATACAGATTTGACCTGTGCCTCCATGGACAGCTGTGAGTCCAAAATGACTCCCAGGCTGCGCACCTGGTCCTTCAGGGGCACAGTTACCCCATTCAAGACCAGGGAATCCTCCACACCTGCCCGCCTCCTGTCCCCCAAAAACAGTACTTCTGTCTTGTCAGGATTCAACCTCAATCTGTTAGCCGCCATCCATCCTCCAACTGCCTCCAGACACTCACACAGGACATTCACCGCCTTCACTGGTTCTGATTTAAAAGAGAGGTAGAGCTGGGTATCATCCGCATACTGATGAACACCCAGGCCAAACCTCCTGATGATCTCTCCCAGTGGCTGCATATAAATGTTGAAAAGCATGGGGGAGAGGACAGAACCCTGAAGCACCCCACAAGTGAGAGCCCAGGGGTCTGAACACTCATCCCCCCCACCACTTTCTGAACATGGCCCAGGAGGAAGGAGCGGAACCACTGTATGACAGTGCCCCCAGCTCCCAGCCCCTCAAGACGGTCCAGAAGAATGTTATGGTCGATGGTATCAAACGCCGCTGAGAGATCCAGCAGAACTAGGAAACAGCTTTCACCTTTGTCCCTAGCCCGCCGGAGATCATCAACCAGTGCGACCAAGGCAGTTTCAGTCCCATGATGAGGCCTGAATCCCGACTGGAAGGGATCCAAATGGTCCGCTTCTTCCAGGTGTGCCTGGAGTTGTTCAGCAACCGCTCACTCAATCACCTTGCCCAAGAATGGAAGATTTGAGACTGGGCGATAATTGGCCATTGTGGCCGCATCTAAAGATGTTTTTTTAAGAAGCGGTTTAATAACCGCCTCTTTCAGCGGGTCTGGGAAGGCTCCCTCACAGAGGGAAGCATTCACCACCCCACAAAGCCCATCGCCCAGTCCTTCCCGACTAGCTTTTATAAGCCAGGATGGGCAAGGATCCAGGAGACAGGTGGTTGGCTTCACCCGTCCAAGCAGCCTGCCCACATCCTCGGAGGTAACAGATTGGAATTGATCCCACACAACTTGACTAGACAGGACTCTAGCACTCTCCTGCCCTGCACCTGCTCCCATGGTGGAGTCTACTTCTTCCCAAATCTGAGCGATTTTATCTGCAAAAAACTTTGTGAAATCATTGCAGGAGATCATGTGGCCCGTACTGGGCCCCGATGTCGCAGGTGGTTCCGCTAAATTGTGAACCACCTGAAAAAGTCTCCTGCTGCTGTTTTCTGCAGATGCAATAGAGGCGGCGAAGCAAGTCTTCTTTGCTGTCGCTATCGCCACTTGGTAGGCTCGACGTTGAGCTCTAACCTGTGTCTGGTCAGATTCGGAATGAGTTATCCACCACCGGCACTCTAGCCGTCTCAACGATTGTTTCATTGCCCTCAGATCCGTGGAAAACCACGGGGCTGCCCGGGCTCCATGCAATCGGAGAGGGCGCTTCGGAGCCAAACAGTCAATAGCCCTGGTTAACTCCACATTTCAGCGGGCCACCAGGGAATCGGCTGAAAGGCCATCAACATGGGATAAAGCATCCCCTACCACTCTCTGGAAACCATTTGGGTCCATTAAGTGGCGGGGGCGGACCATCCGGATCGGTCCCACCTCCCTGCAGAGGGGATGGGTTGCAGAGAAGTCCAGTTGCACCAGGAAGTGATCTGACCATGGCACTTCTTTCGTTTCGCTTTTACTTACTGTCAGATCACCAACATCCATAGAGGTAAACACCAGGTCCAAGGCATGTCTGCGGCTATGGGTTGGGCCAGACTTATTCAGGGACAGCCCCATGAAGGCCATGCTTTCCACGAAGTCCTGAGCAGCCCCTTGTAAGGTCGTGTTGGCATGGATGTTAAAATCCCCTAGGACAACCAAGCTAGGTGTCTCCAGGAGCATATCCGCCATGACCTGAAGCAGCTTGGGCAGGGAATCCTTGGTGCAGCGGGGAGGTCGGTACACCAAAAGGAATCCTGTACTGCCCCTATTGCCCAACTTCCAGAACATGCACTCGGAAAACTGGGTCTTCCCAATAGGACGCCTGGTGCAAACTAATGACTTCCTAAAAATCACTGCAAACCCCCCCTCCCCGCCCACATGACCTGGGTTGCTGTGCGTATGAGAAACCTGGTGGGCAAGCAGCGGCAAGGACAGGCCCATCTGCTTCATCCAACCAAGTCTCTGTTACACATGCCAGGTCAAGTCCTCCATCCTTGATCAAGTCATGGATGGCAGAGGTCTTATGAATCATTGACCTGGCATTGCACAGCAGCACCTTCAGGTCATGTGGGTATCCCTTGCTGATTCTAGTATCCATCTGGTCAGAACCAGACCCGGAGGCAGGGATAGTCCTCAGACAATGACTAAACCTGCCTCCTCTGTAATGACATGGTCTGGTCTTAGCGTAACTCCTCCTCCTACCCGTGATCACTGAGATCGGTTGTCCCAGTGCATCCCCCCCCCCCCCGTGGAACATGCCCCAGCCATTTTGTTGGCTGGGACCTACTCCCCAGCAGCCCTGACCCCTCCCCTTAAGAACAAAATAACACCTTAAAAAAAAACCAATAAAACAATACAAACAAAAAACAGTAAAAATTACAAAAACATAAAATCAAACAAATTCCCAGGCCCAATAAATATCCATCCCACCCCACCCCCCCACATACAAAAAATTCAAAAGAAAATTTTAAAAACATTTTAAAAGCACTCTGCACCCCTCCAGCAGTAACAGCAACTGTCCTAGTGAGGCCCGTCAGGCCCTGCCCTGGGCCAGGTGGTAAGTGGCAGGAAGGAGCAGGCCCCCCAGACACTCACACAGGAGAGTCCTCCTGGGCAGCAGAGCACAGCAGTCCCTGTGAGGCTTCAGGCCCGCCCTGGCCCAGGTAGATGGTAAGCGGCAAGAGCAGTGCCCTCAGACACTCACACAGGAGAGTCCTCCTGGGCAGCAGAGCGCAGCAGTCCCTGTGAGGCTTCAGGCCCCGCCCAGGGCAAGGTAGGTGGTAAGCGGCAAGAGCAGGGCCCTCAGACACTCACACAGAAGAGTCCTTCTGGGCAGCAGAGCGCAGCAGTCCCTGTGAGGCTTCCCAGACCTGCTGAAAGAGGCGGTCATTAAACCGCTTCTTAAAAAAACATCTTTAGACCCAGCCAATTTGGCCAACTATCGCCCAGTCTCAAATTTACCATTCTTGGGCAAGGTGATTGAGTGGGTGGTTGCCAAACAACTCCAAGCACGCCTGGAGGATGCGGACCATTTGGATCCCTTCCGATCGGGATTCAGGCCTCACCATGGGACTGAAACTGCCTTGGTCGCGCTGGTTGATGATCTCTGGCGGGCTAGGGACAAAGGTGCGAGCTGTTTCCTAGTTCTGCTGGATCTCTCAGCGGCCTTTGACACCATCGACCATAACATCCTTCTGGACCGTCTAGAGGGGCTGGGAGCTGGGGGCACTGTTATACGGTGGTTCCGCTCCTTTCTCCTGGGCCGTGTCCATAAAGTGGTGGGGGGGATGAGTGTTCAGACCCCTGGGCTCTCACTTGTGGGGTGCCTCAGGGTTCCGTCCTCTCCCCCATGCTTTTTAATATCTATATGAAGCCGCTGGGAGAGATCACCAGGGGGTTTGGGCTGGGTGTTCATCAGTATGCAGATGACACCCAGCTCTACCTCTCTTTTAAATCAGAACCAGTGAAGGCGGTGAAGGTCCTGTGTGAGTGCCTGGAGGCGGTTGGAGGATGGATGGCAGCTAACAGATTGAGGTTGAATCCTGACAAGACAGAAGTACTGTTTTTGGGGGACAGGGGGCAGGTGGGTGTGGGGGATTCCCTGGTCCTGAATGGGGTAACTGTGCCCCTGAAGGACCAGGTGCGCAACCTGGGAGTCATTTTGGACTCATAGCTGTCCATGGAGGCACAGGTTAATTCTGTGTCCAGGGCAGCTGTCTACCAGCTCCACCTGGTACGCAGGTTAAGACCCTACCTGCCCACGGACTGTCTTGCCAGAGTGGTGCATGCTCTAGTTATCTACTGCTTGGACTACTGCAACACGCTCTACCTGGGGCTACCTTTGAAGGTGACCCAGAAACTGCAATTAATCCAGAATGCGGCAGCTAGACTGGTGACTGGGAGTGGCCGCCGAGACCACATAACACCGGTTCTGAGAGATCAGCACAATTCAAAGTGTTGGTGGTGACCTTTAAAGCCCTAAATGGCCTCAGTCCTGTATACCTGAAGGAGCGTCTCCACCCCCATCGTTCAGTCCGGACACTGAGATCCAGCGCCGAGGGCCTTCTGGCGGTTCCCTCATTGCGAGAAGTAAGGTTACAGGGAACCAGGCAGAGGGCCTTCTCGGTAGTGGTGCCTGCCCTGTGGAACGCCCTCCCAGCAGATGTCAAAGCAATAAACAACTATTTTACTTTTAAAAGACAACTGAAGGCAGCCCTCTTTAGGGAAGTTTTTAATGTCTGATGCTGTACTGTTTTTAATATTCAGTTGGAAGCCGCCCAGAGTGGCTGGGGAAACCCAGCCAGATGGGCCTGGTATAAATAATAAATTATTATTATTATTATTATTATTATTATTATTATTATTATTATAAGATTCTAAGAGGGGACAAAGCTCCCAAAACCTGGAAAGATGCATTTATCACTCTGATTCCAAAAACAGATCAAGATAGATCCGATGTACTTAATGTGGATTATAAAATCTTTGCAAACATTTTGGCCAATAGATTAAAAAAGGTTCTATCAAATTATATACATAAGGACCAGGCAGGATTTCTGCCTGGGAGACATATGAAAGATAACATTAGAAATATAATTGATATAATAGAAAGGTTGGAAACGAAAAGAAATTGTAAAGCAATGTTAATGTTTATTGATGCTGAAAAGGCCTTTGATAATGTTTCTTGGTTATTTATGATGAAAAATCTAGAAAGAATTGAGGTTGGCCAGGAATTTTTAAATGGTATTAATGCGATCTATTTTGAACAAAAAGCAAAAATCATAGTTAATAATGTGGTCTCAGAGGAAATCAAAATTGAGAAAGGAACCAGGCAAGGGTGCCCGCTTTCCCCTCTGCTATTTATTTCTGTTCTGGAGGTTTTGTTAAACATGTTGAGGAAAGAGGAGGAGGTTAAAGGCATTGTAGTAGGATCCAAGCAATATAAATTTGCTGATGATTTGGTTTTAACTTTACAAGATCCAGAAACCAGTGCAGTGAAAGCACTGGAGCTGATTCAAGAGTTTGGGCAGGTAGCAGGATTTAAATTAAACAAGAGCAAAACCAAAGTTTTAGGGGGAAAAAACTTAGACAATGACGAAAGAAAAAACCTTTTTGAAAGGACAGGCCTTGTTTCGGTGAAAAAAGTTAAATATTTGGGTGTGAATTTATCGGTAAAGAATTTGAATCTTTACAAAGATAACTATGAAAAATTATGGAATGAAATCAAGAGAGATCTTGAGGTATGGTCAAATCTAAAACTCTCATTGATGGGCCGAATATCGGTGGTTAAGATGAATGTATTGCCAAAGATGTTGTTCTTATTTCAAGTTTTACCAATCATTGATAATGTCAAATGTTTTAAAGAACGGCAGAAGGTATTGTCTAAATTTATCTGGCAGGGGAAAAAACCTAGAATTAAATATAAATTACTTACAGATATAAAAGAAAGAGGGGGCTTTTCCCTGCCAGATTTGAAGATATACTTTGAAGCTGCTGCATTCTGTTGGATCAAGGATTGGATTCAATTAGAGAATGATGATGTGTTAGACTTGGAGGGACTGGATAATCGATTTGGATGGCATGCATATCTATGGTATGACAAGGTAAAGGCCCACAGGGGTTTTAAGAATCATGTAATTAGAAAGACATTATACAATGTATGGACTAGATACAAAGATCTATTAGTAAGAAAAACACCAAAAGGGATTTCACCAATGGAAGCACAGGCCCCAAAAAAGTTAAATATGGAAAAGAAATGGTTGAGGTATTCAGATTTGTTGTTAGAGAATCAGGAAGGTTTTAAATTAAAACCATTTGAACAAATTAAAGATAAAGTGAATTGGTTGCAATATTATCAAATTAACGAATTATATAAGATGGATAAGAGAAAACAGAAAAAACCAAATTGGAAACGGAGTTGTTAGATACTAATGATAAGAATATGTCTAAAATGTACAGTTTGTTGTTGGAGTGGCATACAAAGGATGAACAAGTTAAATCGGTCATGATTGATTGGGCAAGGGATGTGGGACATAATATAATGATGGAGGACTGGGAGAGGCTATGGAGGAAAGGGGTTAAGTTCACTGCATATACGATGTTAAAGGAAAACATTATGTAGATGATGTATAGATGGTACTTGACCCCTGTAAAATTAGCAAAGATTTATCACAAAAGTGATAATCTTTGTTGGAAATGTAAAGAAAAAGAAGGTACTTTTTTCCATATGTGGTGGACTTGTCCCAAGGTGAAAGACTTCTGGGAGAAGATTTATAATGAACTGAAAAAAATGTTGAAATATACATTTATTAAGAAACCAGAGGCCTTTCTCCTTGGAATAACAGGTTTAGAATTGCTCAAGAAAGATGTTAAATTATTTTTGTATGCCACAACGGCCGCTCGAATATTACTTGCTAAAAATTGGAAAACACAAGAACTACCAACAGTGGAAGATTGGCAGATGAAGATGATGGACTTTTCGGAGCTAGCTGACCTGACTGGAAGAATCCGCGACCAGAAAGAAGAGGAGCTTCAAGAGGACTGGAGGAAATTCAAGGAATATTTGAATAAATATTGTAATATAAAAAATTAGAAATTACTTGAAAGAAACAAATATGCCTAGGACAAATTAAGTTATAATTAAATAAATGGGATTCAGAATGTCAAGAAAAGTGAATAAGATGACTATAATTGGAAATTGTTTTAGTTTAATAATGATATTCGAAAGCTGTTACTTTTAAATTACAAGGAAACTCAGAAGGGAGTGATTTGAGGAAGTCAATCAAGATGTTTAAAAAGTTGGATTTGTGAAGAATTAAGTTTGTTATTATTGTCTATTTGTTTATTGTTCCCCCCTTTTCCCCCTCCCTTTTTTTCTTTTTTTCTTTTTTTCTCTTCTTCTTCTTCTCCTTTTCCTTTTCTGTTTTTGTGTATTAATTTGCTTTGTGGTTTGTGTTATTATGGTGGAAAAGTTTAATTAAAATTTATTTTTAAAAAAAGAAAAGAGAAAAATAATCAACCATTACAAGATAGTACTTTGCATTGCCTCTAGAGAGCGGTAGAGGACCAATTACATCAGCATACACTCGCTGAAACACTTTGGTAACATTTGTTGGACCTTTCTGGCTTTTGGCACCTTCTGAACCTGTTAAACAAGACACGTTAGTTTTACAATCATTACAATCAGTACTATCAAAATGCAACAAATACAGTCCATTTATTCTTTAGCAGAAAGGAATGGCTTCTTATTCTTGAAGATTGTACATCTTCTCTTATTGAAGGACACCACCAGTCCTTGCTTTGTCAACTGCGACACACTGAGCAGGTTAAACTCCAAACTTGGCACATAGTATACATTGTTAATGGTAAAATTGAGACTCTGAAGAAACACTGTTCCAAACCCAGTAGCTTCTAGCTCCTGACCATTAGCTTGCTTCATGGTGAAACGTCGACTCTCAAACTTGGAAAACAACCCCCTTTTCCCAGAAAGGTGGTGCGTGGCGCCTGCGTCTGCCACGAATGAATTCCAGGTTGATGATGAAGACTTTGGCGAAAACAAAGCTTTAGCAGCCTTTGTCTGAGGCTTAGCACGACTTTTGCTACCGACCTCTGTTTTTCCAGAGCTCCCCCTGGCTTTGGGAACTCGAATAATTAGAGTTGATGGGGGGGGGCAAAGCATCTTCCCATCCCCTTGCCAGGAATCCATCTTGGCTCCAATTAAACAGCTGCCAGCTCCTTCAAAGCAAGCTGTAAAACTTCAAGCAGTCTATGAGCATCTTAATTGCTCAATTCTGACTCAAGGATTAGCAGCCTCATAAATCAAACACTGATTACTCATAGTTCCTTTGTTAGTGGCAAGCAGTCCATCAGCTCCCAACTTCTTTGACCGGCAGGGAAAAACAGCTATAACAGGCTGCTTAAAACTCCTCGGAATGAGGAACTTCGCTGTGCTTAATTCCAAAGCAGCAGCTTCTTGAGCAGCAGAGATCCGATACATCCTGGCACCACCAGTCGAGCCTTTTGACCATCGATCCGCACCGGCATCCATCTGCAAACTTCAGAGGTCTGGTTTCCAACAGCCGTCCATGGTTCCGCAACCATCCTCTGCTACCAATTGTTGGGAAAACGCCCACCCGGGAGCGTTGCCAGATCCCCAGGCACTCCGGGGCTTTTCTCCGGAGGTCACTCTCTGGCTGGAATCCAGGAATCCAACTTCAGTCCAGAGAGACTGATGAATTCTGAGAGGAGCACACTCACTTTCTCCTGGCATCACATCACAGAAGAAAGAGGACAGTCCGTAGTCTAACAGCTACTTTATTAAGACTGTAAAATACATATCTACTCGCCTTGAGCAGTCCAGCATGAGAGTCTACGACACGACTCTGCTTCAATCCAGAAGCGGAAGAGACATCCAGTAACCAGTTACTCTGAGAACTCTGAGAACTGACTCAGACTTCCTGTCTCACGCTCAGTCACATCACATGATGTAAACAAATTTGCTGCTTCCTCGCAGCTGGTGGGAACTGAAATCCCAACAGTCTCAACCACATGATATGAAAGTATTGGTCTGAGCTTTTACAATAACATCACATCACATATAAAATAAATAAATAAATTAAAATAAATAAAATAAAATAAATAAAATTAAATAAAATAAAAGGCTTAATGTGCTGCCAGTGGTGGTGAGGGAAATCTCAATCTGGTGCCAGTAACCAGGTGGAGAGGTGGAGAAGTGGCCATCTCATAGGGTGAGAGGCTGGGTGAGGAATTATCCAAGGTGAAAATGGGGAGAGCATGTCATTGGGAGCCAGGGAGTGTGCTTGTGACTTGTCAATGCTGTCACTTGTTTGCAAAAAATATTGAGGAAGTAACTGCTTGCATCCACTGGAAACTTGACCCCTCTGTTACTGCAGATGAATCTCAAGGGGTGTGCAGAGCACAGTCTAGCCCTGTTGTGTTGGATGAGTTTCAGTTGGTAACATTCAAGGACAATGCCCCTCGCCCCTCTTGTCTGAGGAATATTAGCAGAGAGGGGACAGCTGACTGGGTCAGGCAGGGAGGTGATAATGCCTCCTTGCAAAAGGGGGTGGTCCCTGCCCACTTTAAGGAAGCAGTGGTGTGCCATCATCACAGGTGGGTTGGGTGAATCCCCCAAAAAATCATTTTCATGGTGGCCCTTGGAGGTGATGGGACTCTTGGGGTGGAGTGTCATATGACAACACCAATTAAACACAAGAGGGGTGGGGAATAAGCAATTGACAGGAAGTAGTATTATTATACTACTGATGCCTGTTGTATGCATGACCAAAGTATCCTGCCAGGTGCAAAGGCACAATGGCACTTTTCCTCTGGTGCAGTTGGGCCCGCCCTCACTTAAATATAGTGCACCCACCTCACAGAACACCAGTTACTTGAATTCTTACAAACTACCCCAGACTCTTTTATTTTTGTAGAAGAATCTCTCCCCTTCTGACTGGAATGAGACCTAAGTAGACTGTCTCTTTCCAGCTTCTACTTCTCCTGGTTCAGCCTCCCAGTTAATTCCTGGCCTATTACTCTTACAGGACACCACACACTGTCCTTCATGCTAAGCTCACAGACACCTTTCTCTAGCTTCTTATGTATTACTCAGTGTGGATGCTTCTACCCAGAACCAACTCCTTCTCCTCTCACTCCCTATCTTCCTACCTATCTCCCAACCTATTCTCCCAACCTCTGTCCCAACCTAAAAACCTGTCTCTCCAAATCCTCTCCTTTTCAACTCCCTCTCCTGGAATTCCGGTCAATCAGAGGCTGCTATTCATTAACCGTTTGCTGGCAGCGGAAAAGAAAAAGAAAAAACTTGGGGACCCAACCTGCCCAGCAAAACAAACTTTCCCACCACACCAGGCTGCTCAGTCAGTGGAATTGGGGGGGGGGGGGCGACAATTGCTTATGGCACCCTGTCTGAAGGCAACTAGGAGAGACAGTTGTCATGCCCCTGGCCTGTACATCAGTTTCAGGAGACATGAGCTGGCAGTGTCCAGGAATGATACACCATTGACTGGAAAACGGAAACTGAATCCTGATACTGAAGCTCCACCATGATTGCCCCAAGGGTCCTGTATCTTTCATCCTTCCTGTCTGCTATATATGCTTCTGCATCTTTAACTCAATTTTAAAAAGACTTATGTTTTGATTTCAGCCCTCAAAACTTACAAAGTCAAAGTCACCCCACAAATCTGTTATGGTGCACAAAAAGGGGATCTCCTCAAGAGCGGAATTTGTAAAACCACGGAATAAAAATATATGTACTATCTTAGAGCTGCCCAAAAAAGACTTGAGAATACAGGAAAAACTTAAACTCAATTATAAAAAGGCTGGCCCAAGACATGTTGGCAGCTGAGGCAAACCACAAAATAGTACCTCCCCATTCCAGGGAAAAAGGGGTTAAGTGAAGATCGATATTAGGAACAATGTGAGGGGTGAGGAATAAAGATCTCCACAGGAAACATTTCACATAGAGACCTGCCATCTCGATCCCATGTAATCTGTGGCCCAAAAGCAGCAGGAATCCAATATGGGTACGACTTTCAGATATGCTCATATCTTAGAAACCTGTCTGTACCAACCTATTGGCATTTATTTACCAAAGCCAGACTAAATGTATTTCCTTCGGAAGTGCTAAATGGAAGACTGAGAGGCATCCCTTATCAGAATAGGCTTTATGTTCTCAGGACATTGACTGCATGAAGCATATCTTACTGCATTATGGACAGTACGAGCAAGCAAGGGACCAAATGATCAAACCCCTACTACCAAATCTGCGGCGGAAATCTGAAGCCTCCCATTTTAAATATTGTTTGGATGACAGGTCTGATCGTATTACACTGGCCATGGCAAAGTTTCTTTTGGAAGTCAAAAGAAACAAAGATCATCAAGCTCGAGACAAAACAAATTGACCGCCTCGGTTTCTCTCTCTCTTTTGTGGTTGGCTGTCTTAACTGTATTTTGTTCTGAAATTGTTCTATGGGTCTGTGGACCTCAATAAAGATTATATATATATATTTATATCCCCACAGGAAACAAGGACTGGAGGAGACTAGCAGCACCTCCTAATGGCCAAGAGCCCACTGAAGAGGCAACCTGATTTGGGAGGGGAGGTGTAAATCTGGTCTCTAAGGAGTGCAGCTGTTGCTGCCACTGTGGCAGCAGCAGTGGGCAAGGAATTCGTTGGATCTTTGGTGGGCAAGCAGCCTGATAAGCAGCAAGGACTCTCTGTCAGTTTTATGTAAGTTTATTTACAAGAAAAACACATCCAGAGCATGCCAAACCTTCGCGCAGAGATGTCAGGAATCCCAGCCATCTTTAATGGCTGCCTGCCTGGCCCCCTCCATTCGACCATTCATTCCATAGCGTGCTGATTTGGTTGCAGAGTAACCTGTACCATGCTCTCTAATGAGGAGGGGGTGCATCCTGGCCAGCTCATCCAGTAAGTCCCCATTAAGCCCGGCTCGATACAACATCATGAGGTTGCTCTGTCCCAGCTCCTGCCAACCTAGCAGTTCAAAAGCACACCAGTGCAAGTAGATAAATAGGTACTGCTGTGGTGGGAAGTTAAACGGTATTTCTGTGTGCTCTGGTTTCCGTCACGGTGTCCCGTTGCACCAGAAGCAGTTTAGTCATGCTGGCTACATGACAAGGAAAGCTGTCTGTGGAGTAACGCTGGCTCCCTTGGCCTGAAAGCGAGATGAGCGCCACAACCCCATAGTTCCCTTTGACTGGACTTAACCGTCCAGGGATCATTTACCTTTTTTACCTTTCTTCCCCAGAAGATACAGCCTCAGACTCTGACTTATCTGATGGTTGCCTGGCTTCCAACTCTTCCTCTCTTCCTTTTGAGAACAAACAGATTACTCCCTGGGAAGGTGGGGTGGGTGGGCTGTCCTCTCTAAACCCAAACAGACAGCTCGCATCTGCAGAGTTAGCCCTTTGCTAACTCAGCTCAATTTCTGAGGGGGGCCGTGTTCCTGACAGCCCCTATGTATTCAGCCACCTAAGATGGTCACCACACCTTGCCCCATGGGTGGGACCATCCTGCACCTTGATATGCCAAACTATACATTCAGCACCCTCACTATGTAACCTGCATCACAAATACCAAATGGGGGAAAGCATTTACAGTTCTGTGACTCCAGTGTATGAAGTCTGTCATAGTTGAAGGATGCTATCGCCGGATTCCCTACGTAGAAAAAGTTTGCCTACGTGGAGATAAGGTTCCTAAATATTTACCCATCTACTTGCTTGTTTGTCCCATCTATGAAGACGTAAGAGAAGGTTTGTTCAAATATTTAAACCTCCCAATTGAGAGATGGATTGGGTATATGATAAACTTTTTATTAAGGGACAAGTGCCCATACACCTCTGAAAAAGTGGTCTGTTCTGCCTTTACAGTGATGATTATGAGAGAAATTTTATGTTTTATGTATTTTAGAATTTTGAAATTGCTTCAGCTAAACCCATAAATAATAATTGCATTTGCATCTGAAACAGAACTAAGAACCAAAATTTTATTTCCCATAACCATTTATTATGTTTTGTAATGATCACAATGAAAATTTAACTATTTGTTAATGATACAATACAGGGTTCTTTGTATCGATACAGGCTTCTTAGAATTCACAATCCCCACATTTTGATCCATTTTTCTCTTCCCCTGGCTTCCCTTTACCTCCACCAAATACAAAACAGAGAGAACCACAGACCCTGAGTCCTGGATTTCACCACTAGGCCTCCAATTCCCCCTCATTGCCATGGATTTTGCAATACACAAGGAGGACATCTACACTGTCCTATTTACCCTTCAAGTTCAGGCTGGTGTGAGATTCCTGAAGCATTATAACATCTTTTTTGGGTAATAAAAAGGGTAAATCCCCCAGTTCCAAACATTCTTCTGTTTTTCGGGACGGCACAAAAATCTGTTGTTCCACAACCTTCGAACGTGACATTGTGGTGCTTAGTAAAAGCTGGGGGGAAAGAAAACAAATATTGACATAAGGCCTTTACTCAGGGATTAGAAGATTCTGTCTGTGATGGTGAATGAGAATTTTAATTAGTTTTAAAATGCGTATATTTAAAAAATCTGAAAAATATCATAATTTCATTGGAACATGAATATACAAAATTTTCAACATCAGAAGTTAAGGTAAAAAAAAACTCATATGTAATTCAGAATTGCCATTATACCCAAAGGAGTCTCAAGACACAAAGATTATTAATAAACAGGTTATATTTACAAAATATAATGAAAGTAGAGGATCTGAAAACAGGCCTAATTAACTAGATTAACCAGATCAAATTCTAGTGTGCAGCTGAGTTCCAATAAAATGGGAGGAATTCTATCCCTGCCATCTCCTGGGCATGTTAAAAGCCACATGCTGTGGCCACACAGCAAGATTTGAAAACAATACTCCCTCCCTGGTGTGGGAGCCTTGAGTGTTTGAACCTGGCATGAGTCAACAGCCACACACAAAAAAAGGTGGAGGTGCACTCCATTGTGTCTCAGGATGGTTCGATGCCCACTGAGGCTTCCTCATTGCCCCACTGTGATCTAAGCATCCAGAGAATCCTCCTTTTATTTTATGAGTTTCATGTTAAACACATCTAGCATGAAGTAGGTGAAAAGGGGGGACTACAAGAGCCAATTAGGAACTCCTCTCAGAATTCTTACAAAGCCCTTAGAAGAGAAATTTGCAAAGCCCAGGCTATAAAGGGCAGGAAAAGGATAAGAAGAAAGAATGTAGGACAGAAGCAGCTCAAATGGCCTTGACTCTGCCTCTTCCTTTATGGGGAAATCAACCCAGATTCCCTTCCCCCGTTCATTCCAAATACCCTCTCCTTTTCAGAAAGGAGGGATTTGGCAAATTTGTCTTGTCTCCAAACAGCATTATTCCTCAAAACTATGTTGATAGGGAGATATCCATCTAAGGCTGGATCTAGACACATCAAAAAAGCCATTCAGTTAAATGCATTGCAAACTTCATACAAGCAAATGCCATTTACAAAAGACGGGATTCCATCACATCATCTTGTGTCACAGTGTTATAACGATTTTAAAGTGCTATATCTTTACTAATGTAGTAAATCATGACATCAGCAAAATGATGTATTCTTGTGGAACTGAGTATATCCTCCCTCTCTTCGTTCTCCTAAATACATTCTGAGTTTTCCCCCAATTCTGTGGAGCAGATTTTGGGACGATACAGAGCACATACAGGCAGAAGAAAACGGACATCCTGTTGCACAACTGTAAATCCTTGCACTAACGGCTGAGTTAGCCAGATACTGCTCATTGTCACAGAATTTAAGGAAACTTATTACATGCCTTTTACATAATGTGCTTTTTGAGCACGAGGGACACATTTTGTCCTGGACTGCAACCCAATGGTGGAGAGATCCAGAAGCAACTGAGGTGAAGCAATGAATGCACTTTTTACTTTTGTTCAGAAGGGTGTTTTATATATACATTTCGCTCTGAATCCTCCTTCTGGACAAGCGAGGCATTATGAGAGTTAAAGGAAACAGTCCAGGTAGGCAAAACACTAAGGAAGGTTGCAGAGTGGGGCCAGTGAGAGATGTGGTCCCTCTCACATTTTTAGGAATATGCAAGGGAAAGGGAAAGGGAAAGGGAAAGGGGGGGAGGGAGAACAGGAGAACAGGAGGGAGTTTGCATGACCCAGCCAATGACTAGGCCATTTCCCCCTGTCTGAGTAGCAATGTTACCTCTAGAAAGAGCTCCTTTAAAAACAACACACTGGGTCTCATTCTCAAGGCAGTTGATGGTCTTCTCACTTTTACACTGTGTGGTTCCTTTGGAGAAGCAGGCTGGGCATTTCAGGCCATTTTCAGCCAGCACGTTGCGATCAGGAACTGCCAAAATCAAAAGTATAGTGAGCATATTAATGGTTTTATCTGTTTTTGTATCTGTATGTTATATTATTGTAATTAACCCAAGGGCACCAGCAAGCATTATTTTGAAAATAAGATTATCTAGACCCAGTCTGGGTTTAGGATTGGCACTGGGACAGATTCAGGAGAGAGGCCTGGTTGGAAAGGGAACCCATCCCTTCTCAGGCAGAGATGTAGCTGCCCAGTAGGTCCCTCTTCTTCACAGTTTCTCCTCATGCCTGCTTCTTCATCATGCCTGCCTCTCCACCCCTTGAGAGGTCCTGATAGTGCTGAATGGCTCAACCCATATAGCCACCTGGGGCTGCTCACCCCTTTTGAATGAGGCCCAGGTCCTCTGAGTACTGCTGATTGACTACCTATCCAGCCTTTGGCCAAATCCATTTGTGGATTTTAAAATTATACAGAAACTTACGGCTGAGAGTTGCATTGTTACACAGTTCCGTGTTGCAGCAGTGCTTCTTCATCTCAAAGAATTTACCATCCCCTGCAGTGAAGCTGTAATTGCCTGAGAAACAATCGTCGGATGATGTGCATTTATTCAAAAGTTGCACTTGGAGTACCACTATGAAAAAGAAATTGAAAGAAATATCTAGATCTGGGGAAAATATTCACGACTATTGCTCCTAAAGTACATTCATTGTAATGGTTCCAATTTCCTTTGCTGTCTGAATCAGGACCTTTTCAAAGTAACAATATGGAAAGTATTATTAAATTTGGCAATCTAAAGTGAGGTGCTGTTTGTTTCTTTGTTTAAATGTGTGTGCACTGCTATAACAAAAAGGAAAAAATATCAAAATATTTTTCAGTAATAATACATAAAAGGTACAAGAAAAACCACATTAAAAGTAAATAAATAGATATCAATTAACCAGTGTGGAAAGATCTATTCTTAATGATCTGCATAGCCCTGGTGGAACACAATAGTTTTCTGCAGGCATTTATGAGTTCACCTCTCTACCACAAGCAGCAGTCTCTTGCCTCTTTAATCCATAGGACCAACCTCTGTTTTTATGTTTGCAAGTAATTTATATAATGCTTTAAATTTGGAATGTATGCAGAACTTCATTTCACATCAAATTTCTGCACGAGGACTCATGCCTTCTCCTATACATCTGACATACACTGCACTCTCTCTGCTGGTCGATCATAACATTTTGCGGGATGGGGGAAATGCATCCCTGAACTCCTGTTGTTGAACACAAGACACTTGGCAAGACTAATAATTTGATCACTGTGAGTTATTTCAAAATTACTTGAGGGGGGAGGTGGAGCCATGAAAGTGTGAAGCACCTCCATTTCCCATCCCAATTGCTCAGCTTTTGAATAGTTTTTTATAGATCTCTGAAAGGACTCTCAATTTCAATGTCATTTATGGAAAGGGGACATCCAGGTTATATTCTAGGCTTATTTCTAGTTTGATAACCAAAACTAAATTGGAGTTCATTATTCATTTCATGTTGATGCAAATCAAGTTCCCTAAGCTTGGAGATAAGCACCCAGATTCAGCCATTGGTTGTGATCAGGTGATGTTACATTCCCCATTTTCATATGCAAGCTGTTGCTTACTTCAGGATTGGGAAGCTATGATCCTCCAGATGTTGTTGGACTACATCTCCCATCATCCCTGACTGATGGCCAGGCTAGCTGAGGCTGATGGGAGTTCTAATTCATCTATAGCTGAAGTGCTACAGCTTCCTAAACTCACTTTTTTCATGGGTGAGTTGCCGTACCATAGACTTCTATATGCTATAGAACCCTAATCTAATCCAACAGCAAAAGACAAAAAGGCAGGAAAATCTTACTTATATTTGTACGCAGAACACTGGCAACACAGGAATCTTCCTTGGAGTCACAAGTTGTTTTAAGATAGTTATTGTAGGTCATTCCAGTATTGTTATAAGTATATCTGCATTTCAGAGTTAATACTGAAGACAGAAGCAAAAGTTTACTTCATGGATTATTATTATTATTATCATTATTATTAGTTGATTTTGCAGTTTGCTTAATGAGACTAAGAGGAGGAGGTGATAGTAAATTAAAAGGGGTTCAATTTTAAAAAGCATTTTAACAGAATAAAATAAAAGGAAAGGAAATGAGTAAAACACTCATTAATTAAAACTCTTGAAGCCATTGCCGACAACACTGGTTTACAGGAGAAGTAGAAGCTGTAAAGAGACAGTCTACTTAGGTCTCATTCCAGTCAGGAGGGGAGATATTCTTCTAGTAAGAGAAGACTCCCAAACCAGTGAAACCTTGGAGTACCTCAGGAGTAGGGTTGTCTAGGGGTGTGTAACTGACAGAAAGTACCACCTTGTTAAGAACCAAAGTATTAAGTGTGAACAACTGAGAAAACCTTGAAGTGAAATAACATTGTAAACTGAAGTATCCTAAGTTTTATCTACTCGTGTCATAAACTTCCTTGTTAAATAAAATTGTTATTGTTAATTTGAACAAATCCTGCCTGAGACTCCTAATTATTAAGTTTTACTTCACGCAAATCCCCTACAAAATAATCTGAGGTAGGCTGTGGAAATCCGTGGGATAGGTGTTCTGTGAGTTGGGTGCACTATACTTAAGTGAGAGGACGGGCCCAACAGTGCCAGGGGGAAAAGGGTCATCGGGCCAATCATAATGACATCACAAGAAATATTCATGACTTAACTCTCTGCTGCTTTCTCTTGGTAACCCTGCACTCCTTGCTCTCTGGGGTGTTGATCTGCACTTCTAACTCCCCTTCTCTCCCAAGCTGCAAGTTCTTTTCAGTGTCCTCCAAAGGTAATTAAATGTCCCCCATCTTACCTGGAGAAAGCAGGACCAAGAGGAGGCTTGCGCTTAGGAGTGCCTTCATCATTCTGGAAAGATTAGGGGACTCAGAGCAGAGATGGATCAACAAGGGAATTGATGCAGGTAGAGGCTTACGTGGAGTTATTTATAGGCCATGGTCTCATGTCGCAGGCAACACTTGGGAACAAATGGTTCAGTGAGGATAAAGAGGAACATGCTAAATGTTTCAGTGAGGATAAAGAGGAACATGCTGAATGTTTCAGTGAGGATAAAGAGGAACATACTGAAATTCAAAGCTCAGCGTAGGAATTGTCTATGATCTCATTAGTTGTTCATAGACACCTCTAAGATTTATTTTTCGATATAGATAATTTACAGTTTACAATGTCAATGATGAAGGCACTCAAGAAAGCAATTTAGAGCCAAATAGGCAAGGGCAAAAGCCCTGAAGCCACCTACAAAATAGCCCCTCAAAAATGCCTCCATCTAAGGATTCCTCTTAATAGTAATAATAATAATTTTATTATTACTACTCCCCACCCTATCTGACGGGGTTACCTCAGCCACTCTGGGTGCCTTCAAGCATATACAGAAACATAATACAACATCAAACATTTAAAATCTCTCTATACAGGACTGCCTTCAGGTGTCTTCCAAAAGTTCTATAGTTACTTATCTCCTTGACATCTAATAGGAGGTCATTCCATAGTGTGGGTACCACTGCCAAGCAGGCCCTCTGCCTGGTTCTCTCTAACCTCACTTCTCACAATGAGAAAGCACTCCAGAAGGCCCTCAGAGCTAGATCTCAGTGTTTGGGCTGAATTGGGAGTGGGGTAGAGATGCTCCTTCAGGAAAAGCCTGGATACTAGATCCATTCCAGGAAGGCTGGAAAGTGTGGAATGGGCTGTGGATGCAATGGAGACTTTAAGCAGTAAAACTGATCCTGCTGTCTTTGATGTGGTTTCCAGAGAGTGAAAAGAATGAAGTGAGACCTCAGGAGTTGAATGTGCCAATGGCCGAGTGTGCCAGGTATGAATCAGCCACTTACACAACTACGAGGAAGGTCTCGATTGGAGCCAGCAATGGCCATGGAGCTTTCTCTATTAGTGAGCTACACAAATATGGCTATTCTCTCTTTTTTAAAAAAAGAAAATAAAATCTTTTTTATTCAGTTTTACACGATTCATTTGAATACAAACATTAGTGACAATCATCAACATATAGGATTCTCTCCACCCCTCCATGGTTTCCATTTTCAAGTACTTTCTACTGCATCATATATTTTCTCTATTTTTCTTAAAATAATCCATTTTCACCTTAGCTTTTAGTACATTGCAAGCGTTACTCAAATCCTGTCAAATTTTTAGTTCTTTACAGTGTTCTCTTAAGTAAATTGTATATTTTTTCCCATTCCTAATTAAAGTTACTATGTCCTGGTTTCTGATTTCCCTGGTCATTTTCGCCATTTTGGCGTTGTCCATCATCTACATTAACCATTCACGTCTGGTCAGGACTTTGTCTTTTTTCCATCTTTGGGCCAGTAGTATCCACACTGTTGTCCTTGCATACATAATCTGCTACTTTGGCATCTCTACATCTGAAATTCCTAGTAAAAAAGCTTCTCTCCCCCCCAAAAAAAACATTATTTTAAACATTTCTTCTGCTCCACTGACTAAGAGTATGCTTTGAAATAAAAATAACATCTTGGCAATACATTCAATTTCATTGCTGAAATTCTTCCCCATAGTGATAAATTCATCCTTCCCCAAACATCCATATTTTCCTTTATTTCTTTCCATAGTTCCATACATAGTTATCCTTAAAGAACTTTATATTCTTAGCTGTCAACCAAACCCCCAAACAGTTCACCTTTTTTTTTTCAATTGTCAATTATGTTGCTAGTTGTAACTCATTTTTATGTTGTTCTGTCATATTTTTAACCAGTACTTTCATTTCATTTTTATTTATCTTAAATCCCGCTACCTCACCAAATTCAGATATTTTATCTAGGACCCTTGGTACATTTGCCAATGGGTCTTCTACGGTCATTACAAGGTCATCTGCAAATGCTCTCAGCTTATATGCTTTGCACTCAACTGTTATACCTTTTATTTCTTCATCAGATCTTACATTTCTCACCAGGGTCTCTAATACTAAAATGAACAGTAATGGTGACAGGGGCCAAACTCTGTCTTGTCCCTTTTGTAATTTTACATTTTCTGATACTACATTATTGACTGTCATCATGCCCTGTTGGTCTGCATAACTTGCGTCAATTCCCCTTAGGAATGATTTTCCAAAATTCATCATCTCCATATCCCCCCCCCCCATAAAGGTCCATGACACGTTATCAAAGTCCTTCTCTGCATCCACAAACATCAAAGCTGCTTGCTTTTCATTCCTGACTTCCAGATACTCTATTGTATCAATTAATTTTCCTTATATTATCCTTCATCTGTCAGCCAGGAAGAAAGCTAGCTTGATCTTGATGAATTAGCTCTTTTACATCCTTCATCCTTCAACAGTTCTCCCAGAAAATCCTTTAGTTTTTTAATAATATTTTGCTGATAAATCTGGCCCTGGCAATTTACCTAATTTTGAATGGTTAATTTCTTGTTGCCCTTCCTGTATTATTATTGGTGCATTTAAATAATTGATTTACTCTTTTGGAATCTATGGTAATTTATTGTGATCTAAATATTCTCCAGTTCTATCTTTATTTTCTTTACCGGCTCGATATAGCTCTATATAATATTTTACAAATTGTTGTCTAATGTCATTCGGGTTATCAATTATTTTTCCTTCTACTTTCAATTTATTTATTGCATTCAATTCATGTTTCTTTTTTAACTGCCAAGCAAGCAATTTTCCTCATTTGCTCGCTTTTTTTAAAAAAATCTGCCTTAACATTTTAATCTTTCATTCAATTTCTTGGTTCACTAACACCTCTGAATCTTTTCCAGGTTTTTAAATCACTTCTTCCAATGTTTCTTTCTTTTTACCCTCTTCAAACTTTTTTTGATAAGCATTTTGTTGAGTAAAAAAACGATCTCATCACTGCCATGGCCATTCTCTCAACCAGTCAAGTGGTTTAATGCTCATCATTAAAGCAGAACAACTAATTTAGTGCTTTGGTTGTTCTACTGCAAACAGAGTGCTTGAATGGTTTGTGATAAGGTTTTTAAATTTCCTCTCACTATGGCTGAGACCGCCAACCATATTCTTCAGTGCGTGGCTGTAGCCCTCATTTGCTACAGACATGTGCCTAAACTGCTAATACTATGACCTCCAAGATCTATGGGAAGTTGCTTGGTCCTTGATGGATAAAGGTATATTCTGAACTAGTGTCTCTGTCTTTGCTCTTACTTGATGTGGGGTCTTAATGAATTGGAAAGAGCAATATACTTTTTCTGATCTTCCAGGCTGCTAATCAAAGTGCAATGAAAGCCTCAAGGTTCTGCTCAGATGACTGCTGCAGTGGTAGAGCTAGACATAGCTCAGGACTGTTGAAAGGTTCCAGGGACACACTGGTAGACACTGAGTAGAAAACAATGAGTCCAAGATCATTACTGACAGGTAATGAAATCATTTTACAGAACTTCGACCCTCCTTGTTCCAATTGTGTCAGATGGTTAGGACAGAGAGAGATACTTTAACTCAGCTGATCTGTTTGATGATGACTGCCCTAATCCACATTGTCTTGAATTGAAGCCAGTTCACTGTTTATACTCGTTTGAAATACAATCCTGCATTTTCAAAGAAGAACCCTGGCTGTGCTCTTTTTTGCTCTTCAAGATATGGCAACCCTAACTGGAGGCAGTGATGGCTACCAACTTAGATGACTTAAAAAGAGGATTAGAGAAATTCAGGCAGGGCAAAGTTACCCACAAAGGCTATGTTCTACCTCTACTGTCAAAGGAAGTTTGCCTCTGAATACTTGGTGCCTGCCGCTTCATGGATCATTGCCTTGCCATGGCGAAGGGGCTTGAATAACTCAGAGAAGCTATGAGCTATGCCGTGCAGGGCCACCCAAGATAAACAGGTCATAGTGGAAAGTTTTGACCAAACATGATCCACCTGGAGCAGGAACCGGTAAGCCACTCCAGAAAACTCCATGGACAAAGAAAACAGGCATATAAAAGTTATGACACTGGAAGATGAGCCCTTCAGGTCGGAAGGCGTCCAACATGCTACTGGGGAAGAGTGGACGACTAGTACAAGTAGATTCAGAGCTGATGAAGCGGCTGGGCCAAAGCTGAAAGGTTGCTCAGCTGTGGATATGCCTGGAAGTGAAAGGAAAGTCCAATGCTGTAAAGAAAAATATTGCATAGGAATTCCAACTGGGAAGGACTGTTCCAGTGAGGAGCAGGAAATTATGGAAATAGAGAGTGCATGCTTTCCCAGAAATCCTATATTTCCATATTGTAAAACAAAGCTCTTATTTCATATTGGATGCAATCTTTTTAAGGAACTCTGTGGGAGTCAGCCAGGTGCCTCTTCCAGTCTAGCCACACCTACACTGCCAGTAAATGGGTACTTTAAATAAATGTGTTCCTCACTTTGGCTTTATGGTAAAACTGAACTGGAAACAACCTAATCCTAATGAGGCACAAAGTAATCAACAATTACCATGTCACACACATGCTCTTCCCAGAAATCAGGTGAACCTGGAACCTGCTTGTATCCATGGGGCCATTCAAGTTTGTGCCAGCAGTTTTGTAGCTTATCAGTATTTTCTTTTTCATGCAGTCATGATGGCTACCTTCCCTTCAGTATGAGAGCCATTAAGCCTATTAATACCAGTTGTTGCACATCACAGTGGAAGATGTGCCCCGGAAAGGGATGTGTACTCATTGATGTTTGCCACATCTCTTTGAGGGTCAGAAAGGGGTGTTAAAATACACTAGCTCAGACTAAGTCAGATTTGTTGTTTTCTGTGTATGTATTTTCCCAAATGTTCCCGAATTCTTAAGTGACCTTCTTCTATGATCTTTTATACCTATATGGTAACAGGGTTCTTACTACACTGTTATTTGTTTGTTTGTTTGTTTGTTTGTATTCTGTACTTTTCGTGCTTATTTGGATACAGTGTTTTAGTCATGCTGGCCACACGACTCAGAAAGCTATCTGTGGACAAACACTGACTCCCTTGGCCTGAAAGCGAGATGAGCGCCACAATCCCAGAGTTGCCTTTGACTGGACTTAATCGTCTGGGATCCTTTACCTTTTTTACCTTTCTTCCCCAGAAGACACCGCCTCAGACTCTGGCTTATCTGATGGTTGCCTGGCTTCCAACTCTTCATCTCTTTCTCTTGAGAACAAACAGATTATTCCCTGGGAAGGAGGGTGGGCTGTCCTCTCTAAACTCAAACAGACAACTTGCATCTGCAGAGTTAGCCCTTTGCTAGCTCAGCTCAGTTTCTGAGGGGGGCCATGTTCCTGATGACCCTATGGATCCAGCCACTAAGATGATTGCCACACCTTGCCTCATGGGTGGGACAATCCGACACCATGATATGTCAAACTACACGTTCAGCACCCTCACTATGTAACCAGGATCACAAATAACAAATGGGGGAAAGCATTTACAGCTCTGTGACTCCAGTGTATGAAGTCTGTCATAGTTGAAGGATGCTATTGCTGGATTCTCTATGTAGAAAAAGTTTGCCTACATGGAGATAAGGTTCCTAAATATTTACCCAACTACTTGCTGGTTTGTCACATCTATGAGGACTTAAGAGAAGTTTTGTTGAAATATTTAATTCTCCCAACTGAGAGATGGATTGCGTATATGATTAACTTTTTATTAAGGAACAAGTACCCATACACCTCTGAAAAAGTTGTATGTTCTGCCTTTACAGCGATGATTATAATGAAAAATAATAATTCTGCTTTTATCCTGTTTTATGTATTTTTGATTTTGTAATTGCTTCAGCTAAACCAATAAATAATAATTGCATTTGTATCTGAAACAGAACTAAGAACCAAAATTTTATTTCCCATGACCATTTATTTTGTTTTGTAATGATCATAATGAAAACTTACCTATTTGTTAATGATACACTATATGGTTCTTTGTAGTTAGAAATTACAATCCCCACATTTTGAACCATTTTTCTCTGCCCCTTGCTTCCCTTTACCTCCACGAAAAGCAAAAAAGAAAGAACCACAGATCCGAAGTCCAGGATTTCACCACTAGGCCTCCAGTTCCCCCTTATTGTCATGGATTTTGCAATACAAAAGGAGGATGTCTACACTGTCCTATTTACCCTTCATGTTCAGGCTGGCGTGAGATTTCTGAAGCATTATAACATCTTTTTTGGGTAATAAAAAGGACAAATCCCCCACATCCAAGTCTTCTTCTGTTTTTCGTGATGGCACAAAAATTTGTTGTTCCACAACCTTGGAACATGAAAATGTGGCAATTAAAAGGGGCTAGAAAAAAAGGAAAGAAATGTTGACATTAGTCCTTTACTCAGGGACTAGGAGATTGTGCTTGTGAGGCTAAATGAGAATTTTAGTAAGTTAGTTTTAAAATGTGTATATTTAAGAAATCTGAAAAATATAATTTCATCGGAACATGAATATACAAAATTTTGAACATGAAGTTCAGATAAAAAAAAATAACTCATATGCAATTCAGAATGGCCATCATACCCAAAGGAGTCTCAAGACATGAAGATTATTAGTAAACAGGTTATATTTATAAAATATAATGAAATTAGAGGATCTGAAAACAGGCCTAATTAACTAGATTAAACTGGTCAAATTCTAGTGTGCAGCTGAGTTGAATAAAATGGGAGGAATTCTATCCCTTCCATCTCCTGGGCATGTTAAAAGCCACATGCTGTGGTCACACAGCAAGATTTGAAAACAACACTCACTCCCTGGTGTGGGAGCATTGAGTGTTTGAACCTGGCATGAGTCAACAGCCACACACAAAAAAAAGCTGGAGGTGCACTCCATTGTCTCTCAGGATGGTTGGATGCCCAATGGCGTCGTTGCAGCTTCTCATCCTTCAGGCCATCGACGAGGCGGTCATGAAGCATGTTCTCCAGCTCTGAGAAGTTGCAGAACTGGGCAGCTTGGCGGAGAGAGGTCACAAACCCAGTTATGGTTTCCCCATGGGCTTGCCGCTTTGCGTAGAAGGCATTTCGACGAGCCACCACTGAGGGCTGTGGCGAAAAATGCCCCTTCAGCTGTTCCATTATTGTTTTGTATGCAACAGTAGCAACGTCTTCAGGCGCAAGGAGAGCCCGGGCGATTTCAAACGTCTCCTCTCCGCAGACGCTGAAGAATATTGCCCTCTTCTTGGCGTCTTCTTCATCGGTGACCCCTTTGGCTTCTAGGAGGAAGGTGAAACGGGAGGCGTACGCTTCCCAGTCTCCAGATGCTGGGTTGAATGGCGAGAAGCTGTTGTCGGTTGCCATTCTGAGATCCTTGTGTCCCGGAGCTGAAGCCTGGATACACGGTGCGAGGCAGCGGTGCGGCAGGTGGCGGTGCTGCGGTGCTGTGTGTGGCAGTCAGCTCAGCGGGATCCCATTCTCGTCGCCAGTGAAATATACTCAGAGTCGCAAAGTGATTTCATGCTCTTTATTCAGCTCATAGTAGTGAGGAGGAATGAATGAATGTCCCCTCAAAGTATCTGCTTTATATACATTATTTACACAATGGGCTGCACATGATTGGCTAATTCCGGAATTCTACTGTAAGCCAATCAGGTTGTGGATTCACTTCTATCTGGAGCATGATTGGGTGGTTCCTGCCAACCAATCATACTGCTGCATTGTTCTAGGACCAATCAGACTGCTGCATTCTGAATCCTATTGTTCTAGGACCAATCAGACTGCTGCATTCTGAATCCTATTGTTCTAGGACCAATCAGACTGCTGCCTTTTGGATCCTATTGTTCTAGGACCAAGGGCCATCTAGTCCAACCCCTCAATTCGCCCCATGGGACTCGACCATGAGATTAAGAGTCTCATGCTCTACTGACTGAGCTATAGAAAACCCACATCAGCAATGAAAGCCACAGTTGGATAGACCTAACTGTGGACTAGTCGCATTTATGGAAGAGGCTATCAGGGGCTATTAATTCTGAGGGATGTACTCTTTCCAGTTGCTGGGGGAGAACAGTGGGAGTGGGTTACTGCCCTCCTGTTATGATAGTCCTGTACCCATGGACATCTGATCAGCCACTCCAAGTAGGATACTGCTACACTGCAGGGTTCTTCTTGTCTTCTGAAAATGGAGGGTGGGATTTGAAGCAGGTATAAACAGCTAGCTGGATTCAGTTCGAGACAACGTGGCCAAGGACAGTCATCACTAAGCAGAATAGCTGAGCCAAAGTATCTCTCCCTGTCCCAACAATCTGACATAATTAAAACAAGGAGGGATTAAGTCCCGGAAAATGATTTAACCAGCTCTCAGTGTTGATCTTGGAGTCCTTGTATTCTATTCACTGCATACCAGTGTGTCCCTGGCATCTTTCAACAGCCCTCAGCTATGTCTAGTTTGGCAGCTGAGCAGTCACCTGAGCAGTCACCTGAGCAGTACCTTGAGGCTTTCATTGCACTTTGATCAGTATATTGCTCTTTATCCATGAAGGACCCAGCAACTTCCCATAGACTTTGGATGTGACAGTAAAAAAGGAAAAGGTAAAGGAGCCCTGGATGGATAAGTCCAGTCAAAGGCGACTATGGGGTTGCGGCTCTCATCTCGCTTTCAGGCCAAGGGAGCTGACAATTTTCCACAGACAGCTTTCCGGGTCATGTGGTCAGCGTGACTGAACCACTTCTGATGTAATGGAACACTGTGATGGAAGCAATAGCCCACAGAAACGCCATTTAGCTTCCCGTCACAAAGGTTCCTCTTTATCTGCTTGCACTAGTATGCTTTCAATGTGTTAGGTTGGAGGAGCTGGGACAGAGCCACATGATTTGTAGCTACTGAGAGTCTTGTTGTTGTTTAGTCGTTTAGTCGTGTCCGACTCTTCGTGACCCCATGGACCAGAGCACGCCAGGCACTTCTGTCTTCCACTGCCTCCCGCAGTTTGGTCAGACTCCTGTTTGTAGCTTCAAAGACACTATCCAACCATCTCGTCCTCTGTCGTCCCCTTCTCCTTGTGCCCTCCATCTTTCCCAACATCAGGGTCTTTTCCAGGGAGTCTTCTCTTCTCATGAGGTGGCCAAAGTATTGGAGCCTCAGCTTCACGATCTGTCCTTCCAATGAGCACTCAGGGCTGATTTCCTTAAGAATGGATAGGTTTGATCTTCTTGCAGTCCATGGGACTCTCAAGAGTCTCCTCCAGCACCATAATTCAAAAGCATCAATTCTTCGACGATCAGCCTTCTTGATGGTCCAGCTCTCACTTCCATACATCACTACTGGGAAAACCATAGCTTTTACTATACGGACCTTTGTTGGCAAGGTGATGTCTCTACTTTTTAAGATGACTGAGAGTCTTATTCTCCATCAATTTGCCTAATTCCCCTCTAAAGCCATTCAAATTGGTGGCATTCACTATGTCTTGTAGAAAATTCCATAGTTTAATTGTGCTCAGATTTAAGCTTGTAACCAAACAGTGGGAAGAAAATATATTTAAGTGAGAGTCTGAATGGGAGGAAAAGTTGGCCGTGGTAAATGGAGGGTTCACCTCCCCACCTCTTGGAAATAATTAAACCAGTGTTCTGGACAATGGCTTCAAGAATTTTAATTAATGGGTGTTTTATTTTATTTTATTTTATTAAAATGCTTATTAAATTGAACCGCTTTTAATTTAAACATTTTTATTCACTATCATCTCCTCTGCTGTGTCTCATTAAGCAAACCACAAAACCAAATAATACTGATGTTAATAATCCACAAAGTAATATTTTGCTCCTGTCCTCAGCATTACCTCTGATGTGCAGATATATCCGAAACTACAATGACACCACATGGCAATTTAACAAGACGTTGTGACTCCAATAAATATTCCTGTTCTGCCAGTGTTCTGCATACAAATCTGGGTAAGATTTGCCTTACTTTTTGTCTTTTGCTGTTGGATTAGATCCAGGTTAAGATCGTTTAACTTAAGGGTTCTTTTATCTCTGTTATGTATTTAATGTTTATGTGAAAAACATTTTGATATTTTTTCCTTTTATGATATTGCACTGCACACACACTTAAATAAATAAACAAACAAAAATTAAATAGGCCTCTCCTGAATCTGTCCCAATGTCAGTCCTAAAACCAGATTGGGTCTAGATAATCTTTTCATCGAATAATACTTGCAGGTGCCCCACCAAAACTGTAAAGCCCTTGGGTGAATTACAATAATATAACATGCCCAGACTGCTTCTCCAAAGGGACCAAAAGCCTAATAAAAAAAATTTAAAAAAGAAAGAAAGAAAAGAAACTCCAGCTAGGGGCGTAGGAAGTGGGGTGTGGTGGGTGCAGTCCGCCTCGGGTGTCACCCTGATGGGTGGTGACAATATTGCAGGTGGCACTCACCGCAGGGCCTGCAGCATGCCCAAGCCATGCATCTCAAGAGCCCGCAGGGTCCACGCTGTCTGCCCACTGCCTCCCCCCCCCAGCTGTAGGGCATCGTCAGTGTGGGTGCTGCGCGTGCGCTGCCAGGCGGTTCGCCCTGTCTCTCGGCACCCCTCCCTGGGTGCCGGAAAGTCTTCCTCCGCCACTGACTCCAGCCATCATTAGAGGAAGCTGATCTCTTAGAGTTCTCCATGATCCTGCAAACAATGGCCTGGTGGCCCTCTCTGTTGGCACATGCACCATCGCCCCAGCAGGGCCGTTCCTGGGTTTTGGCAAAGTGGGCAGCTGCTCCCCCCTCCCCACAGCACCGTGGGCAAGAAACGCTCCCTAGAGCACTTGCTGGCCAAGCAGCATTGGGGGATTTGTATGCCAGCCAACCAGCTGATATTTTACCACACTGTCCCCACCCCCCAAACACCATGATTGGTTGGATTGTTTGCTGCCACGAGGAGGCGATATTCAGCGGTGATATTGTGTGTGATTTGTGGCTATGTTAAGGGTTAAGAGAGCCAGTGTGGTGTAGTGGTTAAGAACAGTAGAATCGTAATCTGGTGAACCGTGTTCGTGTCCCCGCTCCTCCACCTGCAGCTGCTGGGTGACCTTGGGCTAGTCACACTTCTCTGAAGTCTCTCAGCCTCACTCACCTCACAGAGTGTTTGTTGTGGGGAAGGACGGGAAAGGAGACTGTTAGCCGCTTTGAGACTCCGTAGGGTAGTGATAAAGCTGGATATCAACTCCAAACCCTCCTCCTCCTCCTCCTCCTCCTACTTTATCATATGACATCATCCATCAAACTCTGGGGGGTTAGGCATAAGCAATTGACAGGAGGTATTATCCTTAAACTAGTGGTGCCTGTTGTAAGCATGACCAAGGTTTCCTGCCAGGTTGCTCAGTCCGTGGAATTTGGGGGACGGGACACTGTCTATGGCACCCTGTCTGAAGGCATCTAGGAGAGACAGACAGACCGGTTGTCATGCCCTGGCCTATAGTTCAATTTCAGGAGAGATGAGCTGGATGAGTTCAGGAAATCTCATATTTTAAATCATTATTTCTGTGCTAATCACACTTCTGCCTGTCTGGTCAAATGTGCTCCTTGGCAAGGCTTCCCCAAGACATGTTGCCAGATGAGGCAAACCACAAAATTGTGCCTCTCCATTCCAGGAAAGAAGGGTTGAGTTAAGATCGACATCAGGAAGAATGCAAGAGGTGAGGAACAAAGAGCTACATTGGAAACAAGAGTGGGAGGAGATCAGTAGCACCTCCTATTGTAGGGTTACCAGATGTCCCCTGATTTGCAAATCTGTCCCTGGACAAATTCTGTCCCTGGAATGTCCCCAGATTTGCAAATCTGTCCCTGGGAAATGTGGCAGCGGCAGCCTCAGCAGCCCAGAGCCAGCCTGTTAGCACAGTTGGCTTTGGCTGGCTTCAGGAGTTGCTCTCTACCGTGGCACCACGGCAGCAAACAGCAAGCAGCTACTGAAACCAAGCAGAGCCAACTGCACTCCCAGGCTGGCCCCTTCTGGGCAACGGCCGTCAGCCCGTTACTCCCGAGCCTCCCCTGATCTGTCAAACAAAGGGGGAAGGGGAAGGAGATCGGGGAAGGCTCAGGAGTCACAAGCAGGTGGCGTGCAGTTGCCCAGTTTTTTTTAAAAAAAACTGTGCATTTATGTTTCACAGAGTGTGAAAGAAGGGCTTTGCACCTTTATACAAAATGCATGTGTGCTTGGGCCCAGAGGAAAATCTCAACCTGGTGCCAGTAACCAGGTTGAGAGGTGGAGAAGTGGCCATCTCCCAGGGTGAGAGGCTAGGTGAGAAATTCTCCAAGGTGAAAATGGGGAGGGCATGTCATTGGGAGCCAGGGAGTGTGCTTGCGACTTGTCAATGCTGTGTCTTGTTTGCAAAAAATATTGAGGATGAAATTGCTTGCATCCACTGGAAACTTCACCCCTCTGTTACTGCAGATGAATCTCAAGGGGTATGCAGAGCACAGTCTAGCCCTGTTGTCTATTGCCCAAGAGGCCACTGAAGAGGTGACCTGATTTTGGGGGAAGAGGCCAATCTGATCTCTCAGGAGTGCAGTGCAGCTGTTTCTGCCACTGAGGCAGCAGCAGTGGACAAGGAATTCTCTGGAGGCCAGATCTTCTGCTCTTATGGATCCAGCCGCCTAAGATGGTTGTCACACCTAGCCTCATGGTTGGGACAGTCCTGCACTTTAGAATGCCAGACTACTCATTCAGCCCCCTCACCCTCAGTATGTAACCAGCATTACAAATACCAAATGGGGAAAAGCTTTTACAGCTCTACAACTCCAGTGTATGAACTCTGTCATATGAGACTCTGTGTATGAACTCTGTGCAATGTATTTTGTTTTTAACCTCTTTTATGTATTTTATCTTTTGTAATCTCTTTGGCTAAACCAATAAATAATACTTGCATTTGTATCTGAAAGAAACAGATCTGAGATCCGGCATTTTATTTCCCATAACCATTTATTTCGTATTGTAATGAACATAATGAAAACTTAAGTATTTTTTATTGAAACATTGCAGGGTTCTTTGTAGTTATAATACACAATTCCCACACAACTGTCATGGAAATTCTACTCAATATCAATCCAGAGAAGATCCCAATGTATAGTTAGCAGAGTAAAAACTTAAACACGTTTTAGGATTCCCCCAAAAATAGACCGGAGGCAATTAATATTTCATCCAGCAGAGTTTTACTGCTACTGAAGGCAAATGAACACAATGGTCACATATACAATGCATTCACAAGAAATCCAGTTGCAGCAGACTTCACATAAACTTACAATAACTTACAATAAGTCTAAACCTTAACACTATATACGGAACTCCACACCAGAAGGAAGAGATATAGAAAGAGAAATGAAACCCGGGCTCCTTCTGGCCTCTTAATATGACCTTAAAAAAGAGATAACAGAACCAGTTCAAGCCAGCAGTACTAAGCTTCTCTGAAGGAGTTACCTAAACATCATGACCCTTCTGCTTGTTTCTTTCATACAGAGAAGTTTCCAGAGCCCCCTTGAATTAATCAGAATAGGGAAGATGTCTGCAGGCAGAGGGCCTTCTCGGTAGTGGTGCCTGCCCTGTGGAACGCCCTCCCATCATATGTCAAGGCAATAAGCAACTATCTTACTTTTCAAAGACATCTGAAGGCCTCCCTGTTTAGGGAAGTTTTTAATGTTTAATGCTGTATTGTGTTTTAATATTCAGTTGGGAGCTGCCCAGAGTGGCTGGGGAAGCCCAGCCAGATGGGCGGAGTATAAAAATATTATATTATTATTATTATACACCAGATCAATATTTTCTGCACCAAGAAATGCAAACTGACAATTCTGAATCCTTTTTCTCTGCCCCTTGCTTCGCTTTACTGCCACCAAAAGCAAAAAAGTAAGAACCAGAGATCCTGAGTCCTGGATTTCACCACTAGGCCTCTAATTCCCTCTCATTGCCATGAATTTTGGAATACACAAGGAGGGGTCTACACTGTCCCATTTACCCTTCATATTCAAGCTAGTGTGAGATTCGTGAAGCATTATAACAGCTTTCTTGGATAACTAAAAGGAGAAACCTCCCTGTTCCAGTTACACCTCTTCCATTTTTCCCAAGTGCACAAAAATCTGTTGTTCCACAACCTTGGAAAGTGAAATCGTGCTCCTCAGAGAGAGCTAGGGAAAAAAGAAAACAAATGTTGCCATTAGTCCTTTACCCAGGGAATAGGAGAGGATGCCTGTGATGCTAAAAAGGGAATTTTACTAAGTTAGTATTAAAATGTGCATATTTAAGAAATCTGAAAAATATCATAATTTCACTGGAACATGAATATACATGAATTCTGATGCACTATAAATCCTTGCAGTAATGGTCTGAGTTAGCCAGATACCGCTCATTGTCACAAAATTTAAAGAAATGTATTACAATCCCCTGAGCCCTGAATTGGCCCTGAGTGCTCACTGGAAGCACAGATCCTGAAGCTGAGGCTCCAATACTTTGGCCGCCTCATGAGAAGAGAAGACTCCCTGGAAAAGACCCTGATGTTGGGAAAGATGGAGGGCACAAGGAGAAGGGGGTGCCAGAGGACTAGATGGTTGGACAGTGTTCTTGAAGCTACTAACATGAGTCTGACCAAACTGTGGGAGGCAGTGGAAGACAGGAGTGTCTGGCGTGCTCTGGTCCATGGGGTCACGAAGAGTTGGACATGACTAAACGACTAAACAACAAAATTACAATCCTTTTACATAATATGTTTTTTCAGGAAGAGGAATAAATTTTGTCCTGGACTACATTCCAGTGGTGGAGAGATCCAGATGCAACTGGGGTGAAGCCATGAATGCACTTTTTACTTTTGTTCAGAAGGGTATTTTATATACACATTTCACTCTCAATCCTTCTTCTGGACAAGCTAGTGGCATTATGAGAGTTAAAGGATACAGTGTAGGCAGGCAAAACACTAAGGAATGGTGCACAGTGGGGCCAGTGAAAGATGTGGTCCCTCTCATTTTTCCAGCAACATGCAAGGGAAAGGGAAAGGGTGGGAGGGCGAATAGGAGAACAGGAGGGAGTCTGCATGAACCATCTGATGACTAGGCCCTTTCCCCATCTGAGTAGCAATGTTACCTCTAGAAAGAGATCCTTTAAAAACAACACACTGGGTCTCATTCTCAAGGCAGTTGATGGTCTTCTCACTTTTACACTTTTTCTTTCCTTTGGAGAAGCAGGCTGGGCACTGCAAACCATTTTCAGCCAGCATGTTGCGGTCAGGAACTGCCAAAATCAAATGTATAGTGAGGCTGTTAATGGTTTTGTCTGTTTTTGTATCTCTGTGTTATATTATTGTAACCCACCCTAGGCCCTTATAGTTTTGGTGGGGTAGCTGCACATACTCATGGATGAAATATAATCTGGACACAGTCTGGGTTCAGGAGTGAGCATGGGACAAAGTCACCATTGGTCTCTGAGATGAATTATCTTTCCCAAAATTTGGGTGGGGGGAGTGTGAACTTTCTTTTCCTTCTTGATCTCTCTGAAGGTTTTCATGCCATTGGTTATGGTGTAGCCTCTTTGAAATTATAGGATCTTAGAACCCTATTTTTGTACAGAGATTATGTCTCTCTTCTGCTCTTCAGCAATAACCTGTGAGTTTTAGTGAACTGCCCTAAGACTACCGGGTATAAGGTTAGTGTTAGGCAACCCATCCCTTCTCAGGCAGAGCTGTAGTTGCCCAGTAGGTCCCTCTTTTTCACAGTTTCTCCTCATGCCTGCCTCCCCATCCTGCCTGACTCTCCACCTTGAGAGTCCCTAATAGTCTTGAGCTGCTCACCCCATTTGAATGAGGCACAGGTCCTCTGAATACTGCTGATTGACTAAGGATCCAGGCCTTGGCCAAATCCAGTGCACAGCCTTAACATGTTAAGGATTCTAAAATGATGCAGAAACTTACAGCTGAGAGTTGCATTGTTACACAGTTCCGTCTTGCAGCAGTGCTTATTCATCTGAAAGAATTTACCATCACCTGCAGTGAAGCTGTAATTGCCTGAGGAACAGAATCTGGAAGGCGAGCATTTATTCGAAAGTTGCACTCGGGGTTTCACTATGAAAAAGAATTTGAAAGAAATACCCAGTTTGGGGGTGGGGGCGGGAAATATGCAGGTCTATTGCTACTCAGGCACATTCGTTGCAATGGTTCCAATTTTTTTTGTATTGTCTGAATGAGGACCTTTTCAAACTAACAATATACAAAGTGTTATTAAATTTGTCAGTCTAAAGTGATGGGCTGTTCCTTTTTTATTAATTAAAATATGTATACACCACTATATCATAGAAAGAAAAATATCAAAATGTTTTCCAGCTTTAATGCATAAAGCAGACAATAAAAACTGTATTAAAAGTAAAGAAACTGATAACAATGTATACTTAATGGCTAGTATGGGCCAGAGATTTTGGGGATAACATACAACTTACAGCGTGGGAGAAGTTATCGGATTAGGATTTAAAATTTACAGCATGTTACATGCTGAAAGAAAATTATTTGAAAATGAGGTAAATAGCAGTAAATTAGCAAAAATGTACAAAACTGGGTCAATTGTATGTTAGAAATGTGGTGGACATGTAAGATAGTATTGGAGGTTCGGGAAATGATTTATTATGAGTTAAAAAATGTTTAAAATAACTTTTTTATTTAACCCCCCCCCCAAAGCTTTTCTTTTAGTAATCCTAGGTGCCGAAATCCCAAGGGAACAGAAATGACTAATTATGTATGCGACCACGGCTGCACGAATGTTATTGGCCCAGAGATGGAAAGAAGATGAACTCCCTACTAGAGGAGAATGATAGATTAAGTTGAGGGATTATGCTGAATTGACAAAAATGACTAGAAGAATCAGAAAGCAGGAAGATTGGAATTTTAATAAGGAATGGGGAAAATTTATAATGTATCTTAAAAACCATTGTAAACAGTCAAAACTTTTAGAAGGGTAAGCAGGGATTTCTCATTAATGCAAATCAAAGTGTCCAAGCTTGGAGAACAGCACCCAGATCCAGCCACTGATTGTGATCAGGTGATGTTAGGTTCCCCATTTTCATTTACAAACCATTGCTTACTTCAGGATTGGGAAGCTGTGATCCTCCAGATGTTGTTGGACTACATCTCCCATCATCCCTGACTGGTGGCCAGGCTAGCTGAGGCTGATGGAAGTTCTAATTCATCTATAGTTGAAGTGCTACAGCTTCCTCAACTCACTTTTTTCATGGGTGAGTTGCCCTAGCATAGACTTCTATATGCTAGTAGAACCCTTAAAGTTCAACAATCTTAACCTGGATCTAATCCAATAGCAAAAGACAAAAAGGCAGGAAAATCTTACTTATATTTGTACGCAGAACACTGGCAACACAGGAACCTTTTTTCCAGTCACAAGTTGTTTTAAGATGGCCATCGTATGTCATTCCAGTATTGCTATAAGTATATCTGCATTTCAGAGTTAATACTGAAGACAGAAGCAAAAGTTTACTTCATGGATTATTATGATAACTAACATTATTAGTTGGTTTTGCGGTTTGCTTAATGAGACTAAGAGGAGGCGGTGATAGTAAATTAAAACTTTTAACTTAAAAGGGGTTCAATTTTAAAAGCATTTTAATAGAATGAAATGAAATGAAATGAATAAACATTCATTAATTAAAACTCTCGAAGTCATCATTCAGAACACTGGCTGAATTATTTCCAAGAGGTGGGGAGGTGAACCCTCCCTTTCCATGGCCCACTTTTCCTCCCATCCAGACTCTCACTTAAATACATTTCATTCCCACTGTTTGGTTACAAGCTTAGATCTGGGTACAATTAAACTAAGACTCTCAGTGGCTACAAATCATGATGGCTATGTACTACCTCCAATAGCAAAAGTAACATATTTCCTCTTTCAGTTGCTGGAACCCACGGTAAGGCAGAGTGCTGCTGTGCTGAGGTCCTGATTGTGAGCTTCCCATAGTCATTGGGTTGGCCAGTGTGAGGACAGGATCCTGGACTAGGGATGAACCAATAAATCAATGTCACTTGCTCTTAATTTCTATTTTTTCCAATTTATTTATTTATCTGCAGTCACTTCCTCCCAGAAGCTCAAGGCTGTGTGCATAGTTCTCCCCTCCCCATTTTATCCTCAGAAGATTCCTGTAAAGTAGGTTAAGCCAAGGTATAGTGACTGGTCTAGGATCCCCCAGTGAGCTTCGTGGCTGAGTGGGGATTCAAACCCTGGCCTCCTGGATCCTTGTCTAACACTCTAATCACAACAGCACACGGGATCTTTTAAATTCAGCTTCTCAGATTTCCACAACCAACGAGTAGTAATAGGTAATCCAGAATCCTCTGGCTCCTCACCAGTGGGTTACTGTGGGTTAAGTGTTACGAAAAAGGAGCAATGCTGCTGAGTGCTCCAGATGGCTGGAAAGCCAAACAGAATGTTGATGTTTTGGGACTGTACCGTGGGAACCAGGGACAGTCTATTATGTGCTCTGAGCACCGGATGTTAGCTCAGAGTGTCACATGACCCTGTACTGGAAGTACATGGGTGGAGTTATATTCTCTCTCTGCAGCTGGGTATCAGAGGGTACAGACATGTTTTCTCTGTACTGCTGGAACGACAGAAATAAAGACATGTAGATATATTTCTGTCTGTCTCTTTCCCCTCCCTGGGAGAGGAGGGGGAGGAATGGTGTGTTCTTCTTTCACGTTGGGAAGAATCGCCGATTGGAGACCTCCCTTGATCCTGCCGGGAGTCGCAGACAGGAGGTCACAAGGATTCAAGCCGGGCACCTGGAGGGTGGCCAAATTCCTCTGATATATGGCTTGATATCAACATATGGTAGCAAACGCTGCTGGTTATCTGATCCATGGGAATCAGCATGAGAGGTGAGAGGTTGATGGATCGTGTGCCATCCTCTGCACCAAGGAAAGAAGATAACGTCTGCATTGCAGCCAGAAGCTGAACGGCTGGACACCAAGAGGGGGTGTTTTCCAAGCAACGGAGCCCCCAAAAGGTATGCTGAATATCGGGCTAAAAGTGTGAATGCAGATTGATTTATTCTCTGGTTCACGAGAGAGCTGCGTTTGGAAAAACAGCTCTGAAAGAAAGGCTTGCCTACCAGAAATTCTTGCGGCGAGATAAGGATGAAAAGTATGCACAGTTGCTAAGCAACGACGGTCAGTAGGCTTGGAAAACTACTGACACCTGGGGCTGGCTCAGTCAGAGCCGGGAAAGCGAAAGTTGTTTTGACTTTGAGACAGCTTGGAGATTGCCTGCCTGAGAGAGAGGCAGAAAGACAGCTCAAAAAAGAGCTTTTGGGATTTTACTAGCTCGAGTGTGAAGAGCTGAGACTTGGATTCAAAATGGATCCCAAGAAGGGGGGAGCCTTGCCTTACCCGCCTCCCCTGACTAATGACAATTATTCATCTTGGTCTGTAAAGATGAAGGCCCTGCTGCAGAATCAGAGGATTTTTGGGGTGATTGAGAACCCCATCCCTCAAGCACCAACCCGAGGTTGGGAATCACAGAATGTGAAGGCCAGGACGGCTATAATTCTGTGTGTCTCGGATGATCAACTTGTGCATATTCAGGATTTGGAATATGCGCGTGAGATTTGGGAAACGCTGCGTAGAACACACCAGAGAGATGCTGGTTCTTCAGCGTTGTTATATTTTGAGAAGCTGACCAATCTGAGGCTTGCGCCTGATGGAGATGTTCAAGCGCACCTGACGGAAATGAAATATCTGCGCCAACAGATGGTGGAACGCAATTTCCGTCTGCAGGAGGAAGTGTTTTGCTTCATGATGATTAACAGCTTAAACCGGACTTACAAAACCGTTGCCAGTCAGCTTGGTTCCCTTCCGGCGAACGATTTGACCGCGGAGAGGGTGACTGCCGTTGTTTTGAATGAACACGACAGGCTTGCTGCACTGGAGGTGAAGGACAGGGGGAGGGAAGAACGGAGTTCTAATTCCCCCACTGTTGTTGCTACTGGAGAGGATGCTGTAGCTTTGAACGTTGTCCGATGCTACAATTGCGGACAGGCTGGGCATCTTCAGCGGAGCTGCAAGAAGCCACGCCAGCCGAAAGGAGCGAAGGGCCGCTCAACAAAGCCTGAGGCAGCAGGCAAAGGTCAGACCAAGTCTTCGGTGAAACCTGCAAAGGCCCTGATGGCGAAAGGAACCACGCCAGATGTTGGACACTCGTTTGTGATCGATACGGGCTTTAATTTTCATATGTCCCCGCACAGAGGACTCTTTTCGACGTTTAAGAAGCAAAGCTTCGCTGTGGAACAAGCCAACGGTCAGAAGCTGGAAGCGACCGGGATTGGAACTGTGTATCTCAGGAGTCTGAACCTGACTATACACAATGTTTATTTGGTTCCTGAATTGAAGTTCAATCTGCTGAGTGTTTCGCAGATTGCAAAGAAAGGACTGAAACTGTCCTATGATGATAAGAGCTGCAAGATCTTCAAAAATGGAGAGTTATATCTTTCTGCCAGACAGAAAGGTGGACTGTATTTGTTGGACTTTGAGCAAAGTGATTACATGGAATGTAATTCTGAGTCTAACATGATTTCTCTTGCAGGTGTGACCAAAACAAGCGCCAAGAAGGTGGCCAGGGTCGACAGAGCGTTTCAGCGGGTGTATGCTGATGTGATTGGTCCTCTAGAACCATCTAGAGGCAGTGCAAGATTTTATCTTGTGTGTGTGGATCATTTCTCTAACTTTGTCTGGGTTTATGTGTTAATGAAACCACAGGAAGCCTTGGAAAGGTTTCAAGAGTTTTGTGACAAGGTTAAAGACATGCATGATGCTAACATTGATTGTCTTTTGACAGATGAGAAGCAGATTTTTCTTTTACAGGATTTCCAGAGGTTCCTGCACAAGAAAGGAATTAGACACAAGGTTGCTGTTTCAGCGGAAGCGTGGAACAGGGGTGTCTGTGTAAAAGTGAACAGAGAATTGCAAAAGGGGATGAATGCGCAATTGCTTAGTTCACATCTGCCACATGAGTTCTGGGCGGAGTCACTCATGTCGTTTTGTCATGCGTGGGTGAGAAAGGTTTCGAAAGAGTTGGGAAGTTCTCCTTTTGAGAAACTGTTCCAGAGAAAACCTTCTGTTGCCCATTTCAAGGTTTTTGGGTCTCATGTGAGGACAGAAGCTCCAGGTGGAGTAAAGAATGCCAGAGGCATTTTTGTGGGATATGAAAAGGGTCTCTACAGAGTAATTTTGTCTGAATCTGGTCAGGTGATTCTCACAAAATTTCTAGAGAATGCTCCTGAAAAGGAGAGAGTGATAGCACACACATTTCCCACAGAGGACGATTCAGATGATGATGATGATTTCACAGAGTACAGTGGTACTGAGAGCGACAGTGATAGCTCAGAGAGCTCTGTTGTCACAGTCATTGAGAGGAAATCTCACACAATGGATAGACCTTCACAGGTGAAGGTTGAACCACTGTTTACTGTTGGAACTGGTTCTCCTAAGAGTCCTGAGACAGAACCAGTGAGCAGAGAGGATCAGCACCTCATACGCAGGTCTGAGAGAGTCACAAAGGGTGAACCACCCAAAAGGTACTCAGAAGAGTATGCTAATTTAGCTGTTGCATGTGTTGCTGTTGTACACAACCGAGGACAGGTTGGAGCTGTGTCTAAGTCAGAGACAAAGACACAACAGAGAGTTGCTAGCCGAGGTAATGCAGATGCACTCATTCCTTGGAAGCCAGACAACCAGAGAGGTACACTGGGGAAACCAGTGGCGGGTAGTTCCAAGGGTGGAACTGAAACAACAGGGGAGTGTTATGTGTATAACAACTGTTTGTTTTCTTCTCTGGATCACGCTTTGCTTGCCGCAACACGCATTGATTCTTTTGGGGGAGGTTGTTACGAAAAAGGAGCAATGCTGCTGAGTGCTCCAGATGGCTGGAAAGCCAAACAGGATGTTGATGTTATGGGACTGTACCGTGGGAACCAGGGACAGTCTATTATGTGCTCTGAGCACCGGATGTTAGCTCAGAGTGTCACATGACCCTGTACTGGAAGTACATGGGTGGAGTTATATTCTCTCTCTGCAGCTGGGTATCAGAGGGTACAGACATGTTTTCTCTGTACTGCTGGAACGACAGAAATAAAGACATGTAGATATATTTCTGTCTGTCTCTTTCCCCTCCCTGGGAGAGGAGGGGGAGGAATGGTGTGTTCTTCTTTCACGTTGGGAAGAATCGCCGATTGGAGACCTCCCTTGATCCTGCCGGGAGTCGCAGACAGGAGGTCACAAGGATTCAAGCCGGGCACCTGGAGGGTGGCCAAATTCCTCTGATATATGGCTTGATATCAACATTAAGTGGGTTAATGTGATCTGTTCCAAGATAATTAAATGTTCCCCATCTTACCTGCAGAAAGTGGGGCCAAGAGGAGGCATGTGCTCAGGAGTGCCTTCATCCTTCTAGAAAGATTAAGAGACTCAGAACAGAGATGGATGCAGGTAGAGGCTTACCTGGAGGAATTTATAGGCCATGGACTCATGGCGCAGGCAACACTTGGGAACAAATAGTTCAGTGAGGTCCAGGAATGGGTGTTGTTTGTTCACCACAAAGATAAAGAGGAACATACTGAAATTCAAAGCTCAGCGTAGGAATTGTCTATGATCTCATTAGTTGTTGATAGACACTTCTCAGATTTCATTTTTGATATAAATAATTTACAATTTAAATGTAAATGGTGAAGACACTCAAGAAAGCAATTTAGAGCTTTTGGTCGTTTGGTGATGACTCTCCTAAGCCACATTGCTTTGAATTTACCCCAGCTAGTTATTTATACCCGCTTGAAATCCCATCTACCATTTTCAAAGGATAAGAAGAACCCTGGGTGTGCTCTTTTTTACTCTTCAAAATATGGCAACTCTAGCAGGAGGCATTGATGGCCACCAATTTAGATGACTTAAAAAGAGGATTAGAGAAATTCACGCAGGGCAAAGTTGCCCACAAAGGCTATGTTCTACCTCTACTGTCAAAGGAAGTTTGCCTCTGAATACTTGGTACCTGCGAATTGCTGATGGACAGAATATTGTCGCAGTCACAGTCAAGTCCAGCTTTCAGGCTTCCCACAGGGATCTGTTGAGATGCTGGACTTGAGGGGTGATTGCCCTGATCCAGCATGTTCCCCTTATGTTTAACTGTTGAGGGACAGAGCAATACCCTCATTTCCCACCACCCAAGGTACATTTTAGCCACACACAGCACAGAAGGCACAGAGGACATTCTGCACTAAGCTGTCTATCTTGGGGTGTCCTTCTCTTTGCGTCATGATTTATGTTAGGACTACTTGTTATTGTTGTTTAATTGTTTAGTCGTGTCCAACTCTTCGTGACCCCATGGACCAGAGCACACCAGGCACTCCTGTCTTCCACTGCCTCCTGCAGTTTGGTCAAACTCATGCTGCTAGCTTCGAGAACACTATCCAACCATCTTGTCCTTTGTCGTCCCCTTCTCCTTGTGCCCTTCCTCTTTCCCAACATCAGGGTCTTTTCCAGGGAGTCTTCTCTTCTCATGAGGTGGCCAAAGTATTGGAGTCTCAGCTTCAGGATATATCCTTCCAGTGAGCACTCAGGGCTGATTTCCTTAAGAATGGATAGGTTTGATCTTCTTGCAGTCCATGGGACTCTCAAGAATCTCCTCCAGCACCATAATTCAAAAGCATTAATTCTTCGACAATCAGCCTTCTTTATGGTCCAGCTCTGGCTTTGGGAAGAAGGGGGTAGTACTTAGGACGCTGTCAGAATCCTCACACCTTCTGCCAGAAGCCGTACAAATGCCTCCTTTTGCTGCTTCTTTCAGACCAGAAAGAAGGGGCTTGCCCAACCATTGCACTGTTCCCACACCTCTGCATTGTTTAGCCTAGGCAGTAGTCTAAACCAAATGTGCAAAGAAAAACTATATACTCAGAAAAGCCCTCATAATGCCAGAGTGATCAAAAGCCAAGGAAGAACGAACCAGCAGGTGACCTATGGAAGAAGAAGGAGCTGACTTGGACAGATTTATGGGCCAAGGAAATGTTCCAACTAGGAAGGACTGTTCCATTGAGGAGCAGAAAATTATGGAAATAGAGAGTGCATGCTTTCCCAGAAATCCTATATTTCCATATTGTAACACAAAGCTCTTCTTTCATATTGGATGCAATCTTTTTAAGGAACTCTGTGGGAGTCAGCCAGATGTCTCTTCCAGTCTAGCCACACCTACATTATCAGTGAACAGGTACTTTAAATGAATGTGTACTCACTGATGGTTGCCACATCTCTTTGAGGATCAGAAATTGGTGTTAAAATACACTAGCTTAGACTAAGTCAGATTTGTTGTTTTCTGTGTATGCATTTTCCCAAATGTTCCCTAATTCTTAAGTGACCTTCTTCTATGATCTTTTATTCCTAGATGGTAACAGGGTTCTTACTTCACAGTTGTTGTTATTATTATTATTATTATTATTATTATTATTATTATTATTATTATTATTTAATAAATATGTATTCTGTACTTTTTGTGCTAATTTGGATACAGTGTTGATTCAAACCAGAACATCAGCTCTCTTTGTGCATTCTGGGTGATATATTTTGCTAGAGACATCGGGCAACAGTTTCTGCTTTCTGGGTCACCCAGATGTCCTTTGTACCCACAGGTGTCTCCTGGACCTGAAGGGAAGAATGGCTAGCAAGAGTGGTGACATCCTAATATTCTGGGAGTTTGGCCTTTTGTTGAACAGAAATCAGAAGCCAACAAGAGAACAAGCTCTTAGAATGATGGGTCCTTTTCATAAGCTACAGGAATGAAAAGTTTGTAGATAACATCTCCTCTTATGACCTATCTTCAGTGATCTGCCTTCCGAACAGCTTTCATCTGCATTTTAAACAAAGAAACATTCCTCTCTTCCCCATATTTCTATTTCCCCTCTCCTTCCTTCCTTCCTCCTTTCCTTTCCTTTCCTTTTTCTCTTATTACCCCCTTTCTTTTCTCCTCTCTTGCCTACTTTTATGCTGTTCTCTCTTTTATAGACCCTAACATCATCACCATTACCATCATTTCTGCTATTATTTCTATTTAAATATACCTCTTTCTACTCATTTCCTTTGTATAGGTGTGTCTTTCTTATTTTCTGATACTAACAGTATTCAGCTATCTCCAAATCTTAGAATTTAAGATATCTCAACCACATGATAATATGAAAGCATTGGTCTGAGCTTTTACAATAAAATAAAATGAAAAAATAAAATAAAATAAGGCTTAATGTGCTGCCAGTGGTGGTGAGGGAAATCTCAACCTGATGCCAGTAACCAGACTGAGCAGTGGAGAAGTGGACATCTCCCAGGGTGAGAGGCTGGGTGAGGTATTCTCCAAGGTGAAAATGGGGAGGGCATGTCATTGGGAGCCACGCAGGGTACTTGTGACTTGTCAATGCTGTGTCTTGTTTGCAAAAAATATTGAGGATGAAATTGCTTGCATCGACTGGGAACTTGACCCCTCTGTTACTGCAGATGAATCTCAAGGGGTGTGCAGAGAACTGTCTAGCCCTGTTGTGTTCAATGAGTTTTAGTTGGTCAAAAGAAACAAAGATCATCAAGCTGGAGGCAAAACAAAATGACCACCTCAGTTTCTCTCTATCTTTTGTGGTTGGCTGTCTTAACTGTATTTTGTTCTGAAGTTGTTCTATGGTTTTTTGGACCTCAATAAAGATATAGATAGATAGATAGATAGATAGATGATAGATAGATACATAGATATAGATATAGATATAGATATAGATATAGATATAGATATAGATGATATAGATATAGATATAGATATAGATGATATAGATATAGATATAGATATAGATGATATAGATGATATAGATGATATAGATATAGATGATATAGATATAGATATAGATAGAGATAGAGATAGAGATATATAAATAGATATAGATATAGATATAGATATAGATATAGATATAGATATAGATGATATAGATGATATAGATATAGATGATATAGATATAGATATAGATATAGATATAGATATAGATATAGATATAGATATAGATATAGATATAATCTCCACAGGAAACAAGGAATGGAGGAGACTAGCAGCACCTCCTAATTCTCCAAGAGCCCACTGAAGAGGTGACCTGATTTGGGAGGGGAGGTGTAAATCTGGTCTCTAAGGAGTGCAGCTGTTGCTGCCACTGTGGCAGCAGCAATGGGCAAGGAATTCCTTGCAGGCCAGATCTGCTGCCCCTATAATGATCTCTGGCAGGCATGCAGCCTGATAAGTGGCAAGGACTCTCTGTCAGTTTTATGTAAGTTTGTTTACAAGAAAAACACATCCAGAGTATGGTGTGCCACAGACAAAGCACAGCCTCTTTCTTCTCCTTCTCTCTCGCTCTGCCAGTGAAGTCTGGAGCCTGCCTCCCCCAGTTCGTCTCTGGGCATACTGCCAAACCTTTGCACTGAAATGTCAGGAATGCCAGCCATCTTTAATGGCTGCCTGCCTGGCCCCCTCCTTCTGATCCTTCATTCCATAGCGTGGTGATCTAGTTGCAGAGAGAAGCCTGTACCATGCTCTCTAATGAGGAGAGTGCGCATCCTAGCCAGCTCATCCAGTAAGTCCCCATTAAGCCCGGCTCGATACAATGCCACGAGGGGCTTCTCCCCCCACTCCAGCTGTTGCCACCACATATTGAACTCCACCCAAAATTGCCTCACTATTCTACTCCCCAGCCTCAAATTAAGCAATTGCCTGGAAGCGGCAGTCTGCCTCTGGGGGTCTTGGAACATCGTATCCATGAACGCCAAAATCCCGCCTTTCTTCTCCTTCCCTTCCATTGCTCTTAAAGCTTCTCCAGTCTCCTCATTCAGGGACTGAATGGCTGGCCTGTCTCTTCCCCAGAGAGATGCGGGTGGCGCTGTGGTCTAAACCACTGAGCCTCTTGGGCTTGCCGATCACGGGGTGAGCTCCCGTTGTACTGTCCCAGCTCCTGCCAACCTAGCAGTTCAAAAGCACACCAGTGCAAGTAGATAAATAGGTACTGCTGTGGTGGGAAGGTAAACGGCATTTCCATGTGCTCTGGTTTCCGTCACAGTGTCCCGTTGCACCACAAGCGGTTTAGTCATGCTGGCCACATGAACCAGAAAGCTATCTGTGGAGAAGCACTGACTCCCATGGCCTGAAAGCGAGATGAGCACCACAACCCCATAGTTGCTTAATCGTCCAGGGGTCCTTTACCTTTTTTACCTTTCTTCCCCAGAAGACACTGCCTCAGACTCTGGCTTATCTGATGGTTGCCTGGCTTCCAACACTTCCTCTATTCCTCTTGAGAACAAGCAGATAATTCGCTGGGAAGGAGGGGTGGGCTGTCCTCTGTAAACTCAAACAGACAGCTCGCATCTGCAGAGTTAGCCCTTTGCTAGCTCAGCTCAATTTCTGAGGCTGACTCTCATGCTGTTCTCTGGGGAGCCATGTTCCTGACAGCCCCTATGGATCCAGCCACCTAAGATGGTCACCACACCTTGCCTCATGGGTGGGACAATCCTGCACCTTGATATGCCAAACTACACATTCAGCACCCTCACTATGTAACCTGCATCACAAACACCAAATGGGGAAAAGCATTTACAGCTCTGTGACTCCAGTGTCTGACGTCTGTCATAGTTGAAGGATGCTATTCTTGGATTCCCTATATAGAAAAAGTTTGCCTACATGGAGATAAGGTTCCTAAATATTTACCCAACTACTTGCTGGTTTGTCCCATCTATGAGGACTTAAGAGAAGTTTTGTTCAAATATTTAAACCTCCCAAATGAGAGATGGAATGGGTATATGATACACTTTTTATTAAGGGACAAGTGCCCATACACCTCTGAAAAAGTGGTCTGTTCTGCCTTTACAGTGACGATTATAAGGAGAAAAAATAATTCTGCTTTTATCCTGTTTCATGTATTTTTGATTTTGTAATTGCTTCAGCTAAACCAATAAATAATAATTGCATTTGTATCTGAATCAGAACTAAGAATCAAAATTTTATTTCCCATAACCATTTATTTTGTTTTGTAATGATCATAATGAAAACTTAACTATTTGTTAATGATACACTACAGGGTTCTTTGTAGTTAGAATATGCAACCCCCACATTTTGACCCATTTTTCATTGCCCCTTGTTTCCGTTTCCTCCACCAAAAGCAAAAAAGAAAGATCTACAAATCCTAAGCCCTGGATTTCACAACTAGGCCTCCAATTCCCCCTCATTGCCATGGATTTTGCAATACACAAGGAGGAGGTCCACACTGTCCTTTTTACCCTTCATGTTCAGGCTGGCGTGAGATTCCTGAAGCAGTATAACATCTTTTTTGGGTAATAAAAAGGCCAAATTCCCCAGATCCAAGTCTTCTTCTGTTTTCCGGGATGGCACAAAAATCTGTTGTTCCACAACCTTGGAACGTGAAACGGTGGAGCCTAGCAAAAGCTGAGGGAAAAGAAAACAAATATTGACTAAGTCCTTTAACCAGGGACCTTCACCCTGTGACAGTGAATGAGAATTTTAATTAGTTTTAAAATGTGTATATTTAAAAAATCTGAAAAATATCATAGTTTCATTGGAACATGAATATACAAAATTTTCAACATCAAAAAACAACTCATATGTAATTCTGAATTGCCATCATACCCAAAGGAGTCTCAAGACACAAAGATTATTAGTAAACAGGTTATATTTATAAAATATAATGAAATAAGAGGATTTGAAAACAGGCCTAATTAACAAGATTAACCAAATAAAATTCTTGTGTGCATGTCAGTTGCAAAAAAGAAAAAAGAAACAAGGAGAGGAATTCTATCCCTACCATCTCCTGGGCATGTTAAAAGCCACATGCTGTGGCCACACAGCAAGATTTGAAAACAATACTCCCTTCACTGGTGTGGGAGCCTTGAGTGTTTGAACCTGGCATGAGTCAACAGCCACACACACAAAAAAGCTGGCGGTGCACTCCATTGTCTCTCAGGATGGCTGGATGCCAACTGAGCCTTCCTCATTGCCCCACTGTGATCTAAGCATCCAGTGAATCCTCCTTTTATTTTACAAGTTTCATGTTAAACCCATCTAACATGAAGTAGGTGAAAAGGGGGGGCTGCAAAAGCCAATTAGGAACTCCTCTCAGAATTCTTACTCAGCCCTTAGAAGAGAAATTTGCAAAGCCCAGGCTATAAAGGGCAGGAGAAGGATAAGAAGAAAGAATGTAGGGCAGAAGCAGCTCGAAGGGCCTTGATTCTGCCTCTTCCTTTATGGAGCAAATCAACCCATATTCCCTTCCCCCGTTCATTCCAAATACCCTCTTCTTTTCAGAAAGGAGGGATTTGGCAAATTTGTCTTGTCTCCAAACAGCATTATTCCTCAAAACTATGTTGAGCGGGAGGTATCCATCTAAGGCTGGATCTAGACACATCAAAAGTGCGATTCAGTTAAATGCATTGCAAACTTCATACAAGCAAATGCGATTGACGGCAGACGGGATTCCATCATGCCATCTGGTGTCACAGTGTTATAACGAATATAAAGTGCTATATCTTTACTAATGTAGCTAAATCATGACATCAGCAAAATGATGTATGCTTGTGGAACTGAGTATATCCTCCCTCTCTTTGTCCACCTAAATACATTCTGGGGTTTTCCCCAATTCTGTGGAGCAGATTTTGGGAAGATACAGAACACATACAGGCAGAAGAGAGCGGAAATCCTGTTGCACAACTGTAAATCCTTGCACTAATGGCTGAGTTAGCCAGACACTGCTCATTGTCACAGAATTTAAGGAAACTTATTACATGCCTTTTACATAATAAATATGCTTTTTGAGCAAGAGGGACACATTTTGTCCTGAACTGCAACCCAATGGTGGAGAGATCCAGAAGCAACTGGGGTGAAGCAATGAATGCACTTTTTACTTTTGTTCAGAAGGGTGTTTTATATACACATCTCACTCTGAATCCTCCTTCTGGACAAGCGAGGCATTATGAGAGTTAAGGGACACAGTCCAGGTAGGCAAAACATTAAGGATGGTTGCAGAGTGGGGCCAGTGAGAGATGTGATCCCTCTCACATTTTTAGTAATATGCAAGGGAAAGAGAAGACGGGGGGAGGGAGAATAGGAGAACAGGAGGGAGTTTGCATGACCCAGCCAATGACTAGGCCCTTCCCCCCTGTCTGAGTAGCAATGTTACCTATATGAAGAGCTCCTTTAAAAACCACACACTGGGTCTCATTCCCAAGGCAGTTGATGGTCTTCTCACTTTTACACTCTGTGGTTCCTTCGGAGAAGCAGGCTGGGCACTTCAGGCCATTTTCAGCCAGCATGTTGCGATCAGGAACTGCCAAAATAAGAAGTATAGTGAGCATGTTAATGGTTTTATTTGTTTTTGTACCTGTATGTTATATTATTGTAATTCACCCAAGGGCTTTACAGTTTTGGTGGGGCACCTGCAAGTATTATTGGATGAAAAGATTATCTAGACCCTGTCTGGGTTTAAGATTGACACTGGGACAGATTCAGGAGAGGCCTGGTTGGAAAGGGAACCCATCCCTTCTCAGGCAGAGATGTAGCTGCCCAGTAGGTCCCTCTTTTTCACAGTTTCTCCTCATGCCTGCTTCTTCGTCCTGCCTGCCTCTCCACCCCTTGAGAGGCCCTAATAGTGCTGAGCTGCTCAACTCATATAGCCATTTTGGGCTGTCTCACCCCTTTTGAATGAGGCCCAGGTCCTCTGAGTACTGCTGACTGACTACGTATCCAGCCTTTGGCCAAATCCAATGCAAAGCCCTAACATGTTGTGGATTTTAAAAATATACAGAAACTTACGGCTGAGAGTTGCATTGTTACACAGTTCAGTGTTGCAGCAGTGCTTCTTCATCTCAAAGAATTTACCATCCCCTGCAGTGAAGCTGTAATTGCCTGAGAAACAATTGTTGGATGACGTGCATTTATTCAAAAGTTGCACTCGGAGTTCTACTATGAAAAAGAAATTGAAAGAAATATCTAGATCTGGGGAAAATATTCAGGACTTTTGCTCCTAAGGCACATTCATTGTAATGGTTCCAATTTTCTTTGATGCCTGAATCAGGACCTTTTCAAACTAACAATATGGAACGTATTATTAAATTTGGCAATCTAAAGTGAGGTGCTGTTTGTTTGTTTGTTTGTTTGTTTGTTTGTTTGAATGCGTGTGCACTGCTATAACATAAAAGGAAAAAATATCAAAATGATTTTCAGTAATAATACATAAGAGAAACAATAAAAACAACATTAAAAGTAAATAGATAGATATCAATTAACCAGTGTGGTGTTGAATGGTCTCTTTAAATTTGAAGGTTCATTATTGTTCCACAAGATGTATGTTTCTTTAAGGGCCAGAGCAAATAACGTGACCTAGTTTTACAGCTGTGAAGCAGCTTTCTCACTACCTTGGTGGATGCGTCATGCTTATTGATATATTATAATTAATGTAAAAGGAGTTTTTGTTATTAAAACCTAGCAAAAGTTATATTTGTGCTCCTTGTAATGTGTGGTCTCCCCAGCATGCTTTCTGCAGCGCAACTAATCTGCAAATAGCCAACATGTGAAAAGATCTATTCTTAATGATCTGCATAACCCTGGTGGAACAGAATAGTTTTCTGCAGAGATTTATGAGTTCAGCTCTCTGCCACAAGCAGTAGTCTCTTGCCTCCTTAATCCATAGGACCAACCTCTGTTTTTATGTTTGCAATTAATTTGTATAATGCTTTAAATTTGGAATGTATGCAGAACTTCATTTCACATCAAATTTCAAGCACGAGGACTCATGCCTTCTCCTATACATCTGAAAATACATCTGACATACACTGCACTCTCTCTGCTAGTCGATCATAACAGTTTGCAGGTTTGGGGCATGTTTCACTGAACTCCTGTTGTTGAACACAAGACACTTGGCAAGACACTTGCATTGCACCAACCTTACTGCCCACTTGCCCCTCTCCCTCCAAGAATGTAGCAGTGATGTTGGAACAGATGGTCAAGTGAGCACCACCATCCCACCCAGGATTGCCCGAAGGCATTTTGGCACCTCAGACAAACCAGAAATGGCACCCATGTCCTCCAGGGTAGAAGGGGTGGCTTAATCAGGAACAAGGAAGAAGAAGAAGAAGAAGAAGAAGAAGAAGAAGAAGAAGAAGAAGAAGAAGAAGAAGAAGAAGGGTAGTAGTAGTAGTAGTAGTAGTAGTAGTAGTAGTAGTAGTTTGGATTTGATATCCCACTTTATCACTATCCGAAGGAGTCTCAAAGTGGTTTACATTCTCCTTTCCCTTCCTTCCCCACAACAAACACTCTGTGAGGTGAGTGGGGCTGAGAAGTGTGGCTGGCCCAAGGTCACCCAGCAGCTGCATGTGGAGGAGCAGAGACGCGAACCTGGTTCACCAGATTACGAGTCTACCACTCTTAACCACTACACCACACTGGCAAGGGGATCACATCAATAGGGATTTCTGGTTGAAAGTAATCAAGTTCTCCAACTTGGAGATAAGCACGCAGATTCATCCACTGGTTGTGATCAGGTGATTTTAGATTAATAATAATAATAATAATAATAATAATAATAATAATAATAATAATAATATCTTTATTGTCATTGCCCCCTCTCGGTTCCCCATTTTCATATGCAAGGCATTGCTTACTTCAGGATTGGGAAGCTATGATCCTCCAGATGTTGTTGGACTACATGTCCCATTAGCCCTGACTGGTGGCCAGGCTAGCTGAGGCTGATGGGAGTTCTAATTCATCTATAGCTGAAGTGCGACAGCTTCCTCAACTCACTTTTTTCATGGGTGAGTTGCCCTAGCATAGACTTCTATATGTTAGTAGAACCCTTAAACTTCAACAATCTCAACCTGGATCTAATCCAACAGCAAAAGACAAAGAGGCAGGAAAATCTTACTTATATTTGTACGAAGAACACTGGCAACACAGGAATCTTCCTTGGAGTCACAAGTTGTTTTACCATAGCCATTGTATGTCATTCCAGTCTTGTTATAAGTATATCTGCAGTTCAGAGGTAATGCTGAATACAGAAGCAAAAGTTTACTTCATGGATTATTATGATCATTAACATTATTATTAGTTGGTTTTGCAGTTTGCTTAATGAGACTAAGAGGAGGAGGTGATAGTAAATTAAAACTTCTAAATTAAAAGGGGTTCCATTTTAAAAGCATTTTCACAGAATAGAGTAAAATAAAAGGAAATGAGTAAAACACTCATTAATTAAAACTCTCAAAGCCGTTGCCCACAACACTGGTTTAATTGTTTCTAAGAAGTGGGGAGTTGAACTCTCCCTTTCCCACGACCCACTTTTTCTCCCATCCAGACTCTCACTTAAATACAGTACATTTTCTTTCCACTGTTTGATTACATCTTACCACAATTAAACTATGGAATTTTCTATAAGATCCCAAGGTGAAAGACTTCTGGGAAAAGACTTATAATGAATTGAAAAAAATGTTGAAATATACATTTATTAAGAAACCAGAAGCCTTTCTACTTGGAATAACAGGTTTGGAATTGCCCAAGAAAGATGTCAGATTTTTTTTGTATTCCACAACTGCAGCTAGAATTTTGTTGGCCAAAAATTGGAAATCACAAGAAGTTCCAACAGTGGAGGAGTGTCAGATGGAGGTGATGGACTTTTGAAAGCTAGCCGACCTGACTGGAAGAGTTCGCGACCCGAAGGAGGAGGAGTGCCAAGAGGAATGGAAGAAATTCAAAGGCTACTTAGCTAAATATGTTAAGATAACCTAAATAGAATTACTTGCGAGTATCAGATAGGCCTAGGATTTACATATGTGATGTTGTAGAATACTATGTTATGTTAAAATGAAAAGAAAGAAAGATGTTAATTGACTAAGTAATTTTTTTGTGAAAATAGTTTTGGAAAACTGCTACAATGACTTATATGGAAACTTAGCCAGGGGGACTCAAGGAAGTCACCCAACAATGTTAACAAAAGTGAAACTATTAAATTAGGGTGTTTGTTTGTTTGTTTTTTGGTGTTCTTTTTTCTATTTGTTTGTTATAAATTTGGAAAACTATTAATTTTTTTTTTGGGGGGGGAAGGAATTTTCTACAAGAGGTAGTCAATGCCACCAATTTGAATGGCTTTACAAGAGAATTAAACAAATTGATGGAAAATAAGACTCTCAATGGCTGCTAAACATGATGCCTATGTACTACTCCAGTATAAAAAGTTGCATATTTCAGATATCAGTTGCTGGAACTCACGGTAAGCCAGAGTATTGTTGCACTGAGGTCCTGTGAGCTTCCCATAATCATTGGGTTGGCCAGTGTGAGGACAGGATCCTGGACTAGGGGTGAACCAATGTATCAATTTAACTAACTTTCAGTTTCTATTTTTCCAATTTATTTTTTTATCTGCATCTACTTCCTCCAAGAAGCTCAAGGCTGTGTAGGGTCTCTCCCCCCCCCCCCATTTTATCCTCAGAAGATTCCTGTGAGGTATTCATTATTTATCTCTATGACATCATTTATCTGGATGACTGTGAAGGAAAAGTTTGTTTTTGCTGGGGCAGGTTGGGTCCCCAAGAATTTTCTTTTTCTTTTCCCCATGCCAGAAAAGGGTTAATGTACGACACCCTCTGATTGGCCAATGTTCCATGAGGGGGAGATGAAAAGGAGAGGATTTGGAGAGAAAGGAGGAGTGAGTTTTGGAGGGAGTGTTGGGAGGAGGTTTTGGAGTAGGTTGGGATTGAGAGGATAGGTGGGAAGATAGGGAGTGAGAGTTGGTTCTGGGCAGAAACATCCACTCTGAGGAAAATATCACATGCTAGAGAAAGGAGTCTCTGAGCTTAGAGTGAAGGACAGTGTGTGGTGTCCTGTAAGAGTATTTAGGCCAGAAATTAACTGGGGGGCTGAGGTTGAGGCAGGAGAAGTAGAAGCTGTAAAGAGACAGTCTACTTAGGTCTCATTCCAGTCAGGAGGGGAGAGATTCTTCTAGTAAGAGAAGACTCCCAAACCAGTGAAACCTTGGAGTGCCTTGGGAGTAGGGTTGTCTAGGGGTGTGTAACTGACAGAAAGTATCACCTTGTTAATAACCAAAGTATTAAGTGTGACACAAGTGAGAAAACCTTGAAGTGAAATAACATTGTAAACTGAAGTACCCTCAGTTTTATCTACTCGTGTCATGAACTTCCTTGTTAAATAAAATTGTTATTGTTTATTTGAGCAAATCCTGCCCGAGACTCCTAATTATTAAGTTTTACTTCATGCAAATCCCCTACAAGATAATCTCAGGTAGACTGTGGAAATCCGTGGGATTGGTGTTCTGTGAGTTGGGTGCACTATACTTAAGTGAGAGAACGGGCCCAACGGTGCCAGGGGGAAAAGGGTCTTCGGGCCCATCATAATGACAACACAAGAAATATTCATGACTTAATTCTCTGCTACTTTCTCTTGGTAACCCTGCCCTCCTTGCTCTCTGGGGTGTTGATCTGCACTTCTAACTCCCCTTCTCTCCCTAGCTGCGAGTTCTTTTCAGTGTCCCCTAAAGGTAATTAAATGTTCCCCATCTTACCTGGAGAAAGCAGGACCAAGAGGAGGCATGCGCTCAGGAGTGCCTTCATCATTCTGGAGAGATTAGGAGACTCAGAGCAGAGATGGATCAACAAGGGAATTGATGCAGGTAGAGTCTTACGTGCTGTTATTTATAGGCCATGGTCTCATGTCACAGGCAACACTTGGGAACAAATGGTTCAGTTAGGTCCGGGAATGGGTGTTGTTTGTTCACCACCAAGATAAAGAGGAACATACTGAAATTCAAAGCTCAGTGAAGGAATTGTCTATGATCTCATTAGTTGTTGATAAACACTTCTCAGATTTATTTTTCGATATAGATAATTTACAATTTACAATGTAAATGATGAAGGCACTCAAGAAAGCAATTTAGAGCCAAATAGGCAAGGGCAAAAGCCCTGAAGCCACCTACAAAATAGCCCCTCAAAATGGCCTCCATCTAAGGATTCCTCTTAATAGTAATAATAATAATTTTATTATTTCTACTCCCCACCCCATCTGATTGGGTTATCTCAGCCACTTCAAGTATATGAAGAAACTTAATAAAACATCAAACATTTAAAATCTCCCCATACAGGACTGCCTTCAGATGTCTTCCAAAAGTTCTATAATTACTTATCTCCTTGACATCTAATGGGAAGTCATTCCACAGTGTGGGTACCACTGCCAAGCAGGCCCTCTGCCTGGTTCTCTCTAACCTCACTTCTCACAATGAGAAAGCACTCCAGAAGGCCCTCAGAACTAGATCTCAGTGTTTGGGCTGAATTGGGGGTGGGGTGGAGACGCTTCTTCAGGAGAAGCCTGGATACTAGATCCATTCCAAGAAGGCTGGAAAGTGTAGAATGGGCTGTGGATGCAATGGAGGCTTTAAGCAGTAATACTGATCCTGCTGTCTTTGACGAGGTTTACAGAGGGTGAAAAGAATGAAGTGAGACCTCAGGAGTTGAATGTGCCAATGGCTGAGTGTGCCAGGTATGAATCAGCCACTTACACAGCTAAGAGGAAGGTCTCGATTAGAGCCAGCACTGGTCATGGAGCTTTCTCTATTGGGGAGCTACACAAACATGGCTATTCTCTCTTTTTTTAAAAAAAAAGAAAAGAAAATCTTTTTTATTCAATTTTACACAATTCATTTGAATGCAAACATTAGTCACAATCATCAACATTTAGGATTCCCTCCACCCCTCCATGGTTTCCATTATCAAACTTTTTCTACTGCATCATTTATTTTCTCTATTTTTCTTAAAATAATCCATTTTTACCTTAGCTTTTAGTACATTGCAAGAGTTACTCAAATCCTGTCAAAGTTTTTAGTTCTTTACAGTGTTCTCTTAAGTAAATTGTAAATTTTTTTCCATTCCTTATTTCTGATTTCCCTGGTCATTTTAACCATTTTGGCGTTGTCCATCATCTACATCAACCATTCGTGCCTGGTCAAGACTTTGTCTTTTTTCCATCTTTGGGCCAGTAGTATCCACACTGTTGTCCTCGCATACATAAATAATCGTTTCTGCTCCTTTGGTATCTCTCCACCTGAAATTCCTAGTAAAAAAGCTTCTGCCCCCCCCCCCCCAACGTTATTTTAAACATTCATTCTCATCATTATATATTAGTTCCCAGAATTTTTTTGCTATCTTGCACATCCACCACATGTGGTAGAATGTGCCTTCCTTCTCTGTACCCTTCCAATATACATTTGAAGTAGTTCTATACATCTTTGCTAATTTTGTAGGTGTTACATCATTTTCATATAGTTCTCCTTCAATGCATAGCATGCTGTAAATTTTAAGTCCTCCCTCCATAACTTTTCCCAAGATGAAAATTGAAGATTGAATATTCTGCCCAATATATTGTGCCCAATATATTTTCTTCATTCTATCATTACCAATTTAACTTCCTCATCTTTAGTATGCCATTATAGCAACAAAATGTATATTTTGGAAAGTAACTTCACATTGTATTCCAGTAAATATTTTTCAAACCTTGAAATTTCCTTACTAAACCCATTTTTCTTATCAATGTTAAACACATCATTTAATCGATGGTATTGCAACCAATCTGTTACTAAATGTCTTGTATCCTCAAATCTTTTCAACTTTAATTGTTGTTCTGTTTCCATTAGCAACTCTTTATAGGTTGCCCATTCACTTTTTGCATTAGTTTTTTTCAAGGATATTGCTTCCTGTGAGGAAAGCCATCATGGTGTCTTCTGTTCTAACAGGTTTTTATATTTCTCCCATACTGCGAAAATGGATTTCCTTACCAAATGATTTTAAAACCCTTTGTGCACTTTAGTCTTCTCATACCAAATAAATGCATGCCATTGAAATCTATTATCATGACCCTCAAGGTCTAAAATATATGTATTAAAAAAATTATCCACTCCCACAGCCAGCAGACACAGGACACTTCATAATATAACTTCAAATCTGGCAGTGAAAATCCACCTCTTTCTTTGGCATCTGTTAATAATTTATATTTAATCCTTGATTTCTTCCCCTGCCAGATAAATTTAGAATGATATTTTTGCGATCGTTTTTAAGTGTTCTGCTCCATTGACTATGGGTATGGTTTGAAATAAAAATCACATTCTTGGCAATACATTCATTTTCATTGCTGAAATTCTTCCCCATAGTGATAAATTCATCCTTCCCCAAGCATCCATATTTCCCTTTATTTCTTTCCATAGTTCCATACATAGTTATCCTTAAAGAAATTTATATTCTTAGCTGTCAACCAAACCCCCAAACAGTTCACCTTCTTTTTTTCAATTGTCAAATGTGTTGCTAGTTGTAACTCATTTTTATGTTGTTCTGTCATATTTTTAACCAGTACTTTCATTTCATTTTTATTTATCTTAAATCCCGCTACTGACCAAATTCAGATATTTTATCTAGGACCCTTGATATACTTGCCAATGGGTCTTCTACGGTCATTACAAGGTCATCTGCAAATGCTCTCGGCTTATATGCTTTGCATTCAACTGTTATACCTTTTATTTCTTCATCAGATCTTATATTCCTCACCAGGGTCTTTAATACTAAAATGAACAGTAATGGCAACAGGGGCAAACTCTGTCTACTCCCTTTTGTAATTTTACATTTTCTGATACTACATTATTGACTATCAACATTGCCTTCTGGTCTGCATAACTTGCATCAATTCCCCTTAGGAATGATTTTCCAAAATTCATCATCTCCATATTTTCCCCCCATAAAGGTCCATGACACATTATCAAAGTCCTTCTCTGCATTCACAAACATCAAAGCTGCTTGCTTTTCATTCCTGACTTCCAGATACTCTATTTGTATCAATTAATTTTCCTTATATTATCCTTCATCTGTCAGCCAGGAAGAAAGCTAGCTTGATCTTGATAAATTAGCTCTTTTACATTCTTCATCCTTCAACAGTTGTCCCAGAAAATCTTGCAGTTTTTTAATAATATTTTGCTGATAAATCTGGCCCTGGCAATTTACCTAATTTTGATTGGTTAATTTCTTGTTGCCCTTCGTGTAATATTATTGGTGCGTTTAAATAATTGATTTTCTGTTTTGGTAATTTAATGTGCTCTAAATATTCTCCAGTTCGATCTTTATTTTCTTTACTGGCTCGATATAGCTCTATATAATATTTTACAAATTGTTGTCTAATGTCATTCGGGTTATCAATTATTTTTCCTTCTACTTTCAATTTATTTATTGCATTCAATTCATGTTTCTTTTTTAACTGCCAAGCAATAAGTTTTCCTCATTTGTTCGCTTTTTTTTTTTAATCTGCCTTAACATTTTAATCTTTCATTCAGCTTCTTGGTTCACTAACACCTCTGAATCTTTTCCAGATTTTTAAATAAATTCTTCCAATATTTCTTTCTTTTTACCCTCTTCAAACTTTTTTTGATAAGCATTTTGTTGAGTAAAAAAACCATCTCATCACTGCCATGGCCATTCTCTCAACCAGTCAAGTGGTTTAATGCTCATCATTAAAGCAGAACAACTAATTTAGTGCTTTGGTTGTTCTACTGCAAACAGAGTGCTTGAATGGTTTGTGATAAGGTTTTTAAATTTCCTGCCACTATGGCTGAGACCGCCAACCATATTCTTCAGTGCGTGGCCGTAGCCCTCATTTGCTACAGACATGTGCCTAAACTGCTAATACTATGACCTCCAAGATCTATGGGAAGTTGCTTGGTCCTTGATGGATAAAGGTATATTCTGAACTAGTGTCTCTGTCTTTGCTCTTACTTGATGTGGGATCTTAATGAATTGGAAAGAGCAATATACTTTTTCTGATCTTCCAGGCTGCTAATCAAAGTGCAATGAAAGCCTCAAGGTTCTGCTCAGATGACTGCTGCAGTGGTAGAGCTAGACATAGCTCAGGACTGTTGAAAGGTTCCAGGGACACACTGGTAGACACTGAGTAGAAAACAATGAGTCCAAGATCATTACTGACAGGTAATGAAATCATTTTACAGAACTTCGACCCTCCTTGTTCCAATTGTGTCAGATGGTTAGGACAGAGAGAGATACTTTAACTCAGCTGATCTGTTTGATGATGACTGCCCTAATCCACATTGTCTTGAATTGAAGCCAGTTCACTGTTTATACTCGTTTGAAATACAATCCTGCATTTTCAAAGAAGAACCCTGGCTGTGCTCTTTTTTGCTCTTCAAGATATGGCAACCCTAACTGGAGGCAGTGATGGCTACCAACTTAGTTGACTTAAAAAGAGGATTAGAGAAATTCAGGCAGGGCAAAGTTACTCACAAAAGCTATGTTCTACTTCTATTGTCAAAGGAAGTTTGCCTCTGAATTCTTGGTGCCTGCCCTTCATGGATCATTGCCTTGCTGTGGCAAAGGGGCTTGAATGACTCAGAGAAACTATGAGCTATGCCTGTGCAGGACCACCCAAGAATAATCTCGATACGAATCCAAGGCAGACCTTTTAACATCACAGAAATCCAACTACTCTTTCCCAACAACACAAGAGACGACTCTACACATGGACACTACTAATAACAAGGCCAGTGGAAGTGATGATATTCCAACTGAACTATTTAAAATTTTAAAAGATGATGTGAAAAGCTGGGCTGAATGAATCCCAAGCCGGAATTAAGATTGCTGGAAGAAATATCAAGAACCTCAGATATGCAGATGACACAACCTTGATGGCAGAAAGTAAGGAGGAATTAAAGAACCTTTTAATGAGGGTGAAAGAGGAGAGCACAAAATATGGTCTGAAGCCCTGAGTGCTCACTGGAAGGACAGATCCTGAAGCTGAGACTCCAATACTTTGGCCAACTCATTAGAAGAGAAGACTCGCTGGATAAGACCCTGATGTTGGGAAAGATGGAGGGCACAAGGAGAAGGGGACGACTGAGGACGAGATGGTTGGACAGTGTTCTCGAAACTACCAGCATGCGTTTGACCAAACTGCGGGAGGCAGTGGAAGACAGAAGTGCCTGCCGTGCTCTGGTCCACGGGGTCACAAAGAGTCGGACACGACTAAACGATTAAACAACACTTGGTGCCTGGGAATTGCTGATGGACAGAATATTGTCAAGTCCAGCTTTCAGGCTTCCCACAGGGATCTGTTGAGATGCTGGACTTGAGGGGTGATTGCCATGATCCAGCACGTTCACCTTTAACTGGTGAGGGATTGAGCAATACCATCATTTCCCACCACCCAAGGTATTTTTTAGCCACACACAGCACAGAAGACACAGAGGGCATTCTGCACTAAGCTGTCTATCTTGGGGTGTCCTTCTCTTTGCGTCATGATTTTTGTTAGGACTACTTAGCAGTGCTTATTGGCTTTGGGAAGAAGGGGATAGTACTTAGGACCCTGTCAGAATCCTCACCCCTTCTGCCAGAAGGCGTACAAATGCCTCCTTTTGCTGCTTCTTTCAGACCAGAAAGAAGGGGCTTGCCCAACCAATGCACTGTTCCCACACCTCTGTATTTTTTAGCATGGGCAGTAGTCAAAACTATCTGTGCACGGAAGAAACATTTACTCAGGAAAGCCCTCATAAGCAAAGGAGGAATGAACCAACAGATGACCTATGGAAGAAGAAGAAGCTGACTTGGAGGGATTTATGGGCCAAGGAAAGGTGACCAAGGATTCCAACTGGGAAGGACTGTTCCAGTGAGGAGCAGGAAATTATGGAAATAGAGAGTGCATGCTTTCCCAGAAATCCTATATTTCCATATTGTAAAACAAAGCTCTTATTTCATATTGTATACAATCTTTTTAAGGAACTCTGTGGAAGTCAGCCAGGTGCCTCTTCCAGTCCAACCACACCTACACTGCCAGTAAATGGGTACTTTAAATAAATGTGTTCCTCCCTTGGGCTTTATGGTAAAACTGAACTGGAAACAACCTAATCCTAATGAGGCACAAAGTAATCAACAATTAGCATGTCACACACATGCTCTTCCCAGAAATCAGGTGAACCTGGAACCTGCTTGTATCCATGGGGCCATTCAAGTTTGTGCCAGCAGTTTTGTAGCTTATCAGTATTTTCTTTTTTATGCAGTCATGATGGCTACCTTCCCTTCAGTATGAGAGCCATTAAGCCTATTAATACCAGTTGTTGCACATCACAGTGGAAGATGTGCCCCGGAAAGGGATGTGTACTCATTGATGGTTGCCACATCTCTTTGAGGGTCAGAAAGTGGTGTTAAAATACACTAGCTCAGACTAAGTCAGATTTGTTGTTTTCTGTGTATGTATCTTCCCAAATGTTCCCGAATTCTTAAGTGACCTTCTTCTATGATCTTTTATACCTATATGGTAACAGGGTTCTTACTACAATGTTATTTATTTATTTATTTATTTATTTATTTATTTATTTATTAATAAATAAATATGTATTCTGTACTTTTCGTGCTTATTTGGATACAGTGTTTTAGTCATGCTGGCCACATGACTCAGAAAGCTATCTGTGGACAAACACTGACTCCCTTGGCCTGAAAGCGAGATGAGCGCCACAATCCCAGAGTTGCCTTTGACTGAACTTAATCCTCTGGGGTCCTTTACCTTTTTACCTTTCTTCCCCAGAAGACACCGCCTCAGACTCTGGCTTATCTGATGGTTGCCTGGCTTCCAACTCTTCATCTCTTTCTCTTGAGAACAAACAGATTATTCCCTGGGAAGGAGGGTGGGCTGTCCTCTCTAAACTCAAACAGACAGCTTGCATCTGCAGAGTTAGCCCTTTGCTAGCTCAGCTCAGTTTCTGAGGGGGGCCATGTTCCTGATGACCCTATGGATCCAGCCACTAAGATGATCGCCACACCTTGCCTCATGGGTGGGACAATCCGACACCATGATATGTCAAACTACACATTCAGCATCCTCACTATGTAACCAGGATCACAAATAACAAATGGGGGAAAGCATTTACAGCTCTGTGACTCCAGTGTATGAAGTCTGTCATAGTTGAAGGATGCTATTGCTGGATTCTCTATGTAGAAAAAGTTTGCCTACATGGAGATAAGGTTCCTAAATATTTACCCAACTACTTGCTGGTTTGTCACATCTATGAGGACTTAAGAGAAGTTTTGTTGAAATATTTAATTCTCCCAACTGAGAGATGGATTGCGTATATGATTAACTTTTTATTAAGGAACAAGTGCCCATACACCTCTGAAAAAGTTGTCTGTTCTGCCTTTACAGTGATGATTATAATGAAAATATTATTCTGCTTTTATCCTGTTTTATGTATTTTTGATTTTGTAATTGCTTCAGCTAAACCAATAAATAATAATTGCATTTGTATCTGAAACAGAACTAAGAACCAAAATTTTATTTCCCATGACCATTTATTTTGTTTTGTAATGATCATAATGAAAACTCATCTATTTGTTAATGATACACTATATGGTTCTTTGTAGTTAGAAATTACAATCCCCACATTTTGAACCATTTTTCTCTGCCCCTTGCTTCCCTTTAGCTCCACGAAAAGCAAAAAAGAAAGAACCACAGATCCGAAGTCCAGGATTTCACCACTAGGCCTCCAGTTCCCCCTTATTGTCATGGATTTTGCAATACACAAGGAGGATGTCTACACTGTCCTATTTACCTTTCATGTTCAGGCTGGTGTGAGATTCCTGAAGCATTATAACATCTTTTTTGGGTAATAAAAAGGACAAATCCCCCACATCCAAGTCTTCTTCTGTTTTTCGTGATGGCACAAAAATCTCTTGTTCCACAACCTTGGAACGTGAAAATGTGGCAATTAAAAGGGGCTAGAAAAAAAGGAAAGAAATGTTGACATTAGTCCTTTACTCAGGGACTAGGAGGCTGTGCTTGTGAGGCTAAATGAGAATTTTAGAAAGTTAGTTTTAAAATGTGTGTATTTAAGAAATCTGAAAAATATAATTTCATCGGAACATGAATATACAAAATTTTGAACATGAAGTTCAGATTAAAAAAAAATAACTCATATGTTATTCAGAATGGCCATCATACCCAAAGGAGTCTCATGACATGAAGATTATTAGTAAACAGGTTATATTTATAAAATATAATGAAATTAGAGGATCTGAAAACAGGCCTAATTAACTAGATTAAACTGGTCAAATTCTAGTGTGCAGCTGAGTTGAATAAAATGGGAGGAATTCTATCCCTGCCATCTCCTGGGCATGTTAAAAGTCACATGCTGTGGACACACAGCAAGATTTGAAAACAACACTCCCTCCCTGGTGTGGGAGCATTGAGTGTTTGAACCTGGCATGAGTCAACAGCCACACACACAAAAAAGCTGGCGGTGCACTCCATTGTCTCTCAGGACAGTTGGATGCCCACTGAGGCTTCCTCATTGCCCCACTGTGATCTAAGCATCCAGTGAATCCTCCTTTTATTTTACAAGTTTCATGTTAAACCCATCTAACATGAAGCAAGCGAAAAGGGGGGACTGCAAGAGCCAATCAGAAACTCCCCTCAGAATTCTTACTCAGCCCTTAGAAGAGAAATTTGCAAAGCCTGGGCTATAAAGGGCAGGAGAAGGATAAGAAGAAAGAATGTAGGGCAGAAGCAGCTGAAATGGCCTTAACTCTGCAAATCAACCCATATTCCCTTCCCCCATTCATTCCAAATACCCTCTTCTTTTCAGAAAGGAGGGATTTGGCAAATTTGTCTTGTCTTCAAACAGCATTATTCCTCAAAACTATGTTGATAGGGAGGTATCCATCTAAGGCTGGATCTAGACACATCAAAATAGTAATTCAATTAAATGCATTGCAACCTTCATACAAGCAAATGCGATTGACGACAGATGGGATTCCATCAAGCCATCTGGTGTCACAGTGTTATAACGAATATAAAGTGCTATATCTTTACTAATGTAGTAAATCATGACATCAGCAAAATGATGTATTCTTGTGGAACTGAGTATATCCTCCCTCTCTTTGTCCTCCTAAATACATTCTGGGTTTTCCCCCAATTCTGTGGAGCAAGTTTTCGGAGGATACAGAACACATACAGGCAGAAGAGAGCGGAAATCCTGTTGCACAACTGTAAATCCTTGCACTGATGGTCTGAGTTAGCCAGACACTGCTCATTGTCACAGAATTTAAGGAAACTTATTACATGCCTTTTACATAATAAATATGCTTTTTGAGCAAGAGGGACACATTTTGTTCTGGAATGCAAACCAATGGTGAGAAGATCCAAGTGCAACTGGGGATGAAGCAATGAAATAACTTGCCACATCTTTTATCATTATCTATCTATTAATTTGGACGTGGGTGGCACTGTGGGTTAAACCACAGAGCCTAGGACTTGCCGATCAGAAGATTGGTGGTTTGAATCCCCACGATGGGGTGAGCTCCCGTTGCTCGGTCCCGGCTCCTGCCAACCTAGCAGTTTGAAAGCATGTCAAAGTGCAAGTTGATAAATAGGTAAACGGCATTTCCATGTGCTGCTCTGGTTTGCCAGAAGCGGCTTAGTCATGCTGGCCACATTACCCGGAAGCTGTACACCAGCTCCCTCAGCCAATAAAGTGAGATGAGCACCTCAACCCAGGAGTCAGTCACAACTGGACCTAATGGTCAGGGGTCCCTTTACCTTTACCTATCTATTAATTAACCATAATAATCATAAATAATTCCACATTGCAAGTGTCCTAAGTCTGTCAAAGGAGACTATGAGGTTGCGGTGCTCATCTCGATTTCAGGCCAAGGGAGCTGACGTTTGTCCACAGACAGCTTTCCGGGTCATGTGGTCAGCATGACCAAAGCACTTCTGGTGGGCAGACAGCGCAGAACCTTTTGGCACCCGAGACGTGTAGCTCGGGCGCATTGCAGGCCTTGTGGTGAGTGCCGCCTGCCATTTTGTCACCCCCCTCAGGGTGACATCCGAGGCGGACCGCACCCACCACACCGTGCTTCCTAAGCCCCTAGCTGGTTGTTTTTTTCATTCTTTCTTTTTTACAATATTTTTTAATTAGCTGTTTGACAATTTTGTACATATAAAACAACCTTTTCAAACATTCAAATACAAGGTTCTTTTGAACCTTTGGACCTACTTCCTTCCCTCCATGGATTCCATATTTAAATGTATGTTTGCCGCATCTGTTACCATTATCTATCTATTAATTAACCATATTTAAATAATTCCACATTACAAGTGTCCTTACATCCCTGCCAAATATTTTAACCATTTACAGTGGTCTTTTAAGTAAATTACAAATTTACTCCAGCCTTTAGTAAATACTTGATCTTCCTGGTTTCGGATCTTCCCCATCAGTTTTGCCACCTCCATATACTCCATCAGTTTCATCTGCCATTCTTCTGTGGTTGGTACTTCTCCTTCCATCCATCCCTGGGCTAGTAGCATTCTCACTGCCGTTGTTGCATACATAAAAAGTCTTTTGTCTTCTCTTGGTAACTCTTCACCTGTTATACCTAACAAAAAGGCTTCTGTTATTTTAATGATGGCTCAAGTTTCTCAGCCCTCATACAGAAAAAGTCAAAGCCTGAAATGAATGCTGGGGAAAGGGAGTTCAGTGAGGATGCTGAAGAATGTTAGTAAGTGAAGCAGCCAAACTGTGTGTTGGAGCTTGAACTTAAGAACTACCGCCCCATATCCCTGCTCAATGTGGATTACAAAATATTTGCTGACATTTTGGCTAACAGGTTAAAAAAAGTATTAGTGGAAGAGATTCATAAGGACCAAGCTGGCTTTCTTCCAGGTAGACACTTGTCTGACAACACGAGGAATATAATTAACATTTTGGAGAAGTTGCAAGTGAACATAAATACCAAAGCAGTTTTAATTTTTATAGATGCGGAGAAAGCCTTCGACAATATTTCTTGGAGTTTTATGAAGAAAAATCTTCAGGGGATGGGGGTTGGCCAAGGGTTTGAAAATGGTATAAGTGCAATTTATTCAGAACAAAAGGCTAAACTAATTGTTAACAACGTGGTGACAGAGGAATTTAAGATAGAGAAAGGTACACGACAAGGTTGCCCAATTTCCCCACTGCTTTTTATTTCAGTCCTGGAGGTTTTATTAAATATGATTAGAAGGGACTGTCTGATTAAAGGTATTCAGGTCGGAGCTAAACAATATAAATTGAAGGCTTTTGCAGATGACCTAGTTTTAACGTTACAGGAGCCAGAATCTAGTACGAAAAGAGTATTAGAACTGATTCAAGAATTTGGTCAGGTGGCAGGATTTAAGTTGAACAAGACAAAAACCATACCTGGTTCTCGAGAAAAATTTAACACCGATTGAGAAAGAGAGGTTTCAGAAGGAGACAGGTTTAACATTAGTGAAGAAAGTTAAATACTTGGGGGTTAATATGACTGCCAAGAACTTAAATTTATTTAAAGATAATTATGAGAAATGTTGGACAGAAGTGAAAAAAGACTTAGAAATATGGTCAAATTTGAAGCTTTCCTTGTTGGGCCGAATTGCAGCTATAAAGATGAATGTATTGCCAAAAATGTTATTTTTGTTTCAATCTTTGCAAATTTTGGACAAGATGGACTGCTTCAAGAAGTGGCAGAGAGACATTTCTAGATTTGTCTGGCAGGGCAAGAAGCCCAGAATAAAATTTAAAATATTAACTGATACAAAGGAAAGAGGCGGATTTGCCCTGCCAGACCTTAAACTTTACTATGAATCGGCAGCATTCTGCTGGTTGAAAGATTGGCTGCTTCTTGAGAACACAGACATTTTGGATTTAGAAGGTTTTAATAATGTTTTTGGGTGGCATGCATATTTGTGGTACGACAAGGTTAAAGCACATAAAGCATTTAAAAACCATATTGTCAGGAAAGCATTGTTTAATGTTTGGATAAGATACAAAGACTTACTGGAGAATAAAACCCCAAGGTGGTTGTCACCAATGGAAGCAAAGGCTCTGAAAAAGCCCAATATGGAGGCCAAATGGCCGAAATATTGGGAAATATTGGAACAAGAAGGAGACAAATTGAAATTGCAGAGCTTTGAGAAATTAAAAGATAAGGTGCGAGATTGGCTTCATTATTATCAAATAAGAGAGGCCTACAATTTGGACAAAAAAATTGGCTTCCAGGTGGAAAAATCAAAATTGGAAACTGAACTGTTAGATCCCAAAACTAAGACACTTTCAAGAATGTATAACTTGCTGTTAAAATGGAACACGCAGGATGAAACAGTTAAATCTGCAATGATTAAATGGGCACAGGATATCGGTCATAACATTATGTTTGCTGACTGGGAACAGTTGTGGACCACAGGTATGAAATTTACGGCATGTAATGCCCTAAGAGAGAATATTATGAAAATGATATACAGGTGGTACATGACACCAGTCAAGCTTGCAAAAATCTATCATTTGCCGGATAATAAATGTTGGAAATGTAAAGAAAATGAAGGTACATTTTTTCATCTTTGGTGGACGTGCCCAAAGATTAAGGCTTTCTGGGAGATGATATATAATGAAATGAAAAAAGTATTTAAATATTCCTTCCTGAAGAAGCCAGAGGCCTTTCTCTTGGGCATAGTCGGCCAATTGGTACCAAAGAAGGATAGAACTTTCTTTATGTATGCAACAACAGCAGCAAGAATACTTATTGCAAAGTATTGGAAGACACAAGAGTTACCCACCCTGGAAGAGTGGTAGATGAAGATGATGGACTATATGGAATTGGCAGAAATGACTGGCAGAATCCGAGACTTGGGAGAAGAGGTGGTGGAGGAAGACTGGAAGAAATTTAAAGACTATCTTCAGAAATATTGTAAAATTAATGAATGTTAAAATTATGTTTGGATTGGCAATATGTGGTATTTAGCAACAAAAGTCAACAAGAATATGCAAAAATGAATTGATAAATGGATGAAAATATAGAGTTACAATATGCCATGACATAGAGTTAAGATAAATGAATGAGGGCAAGGATTTGCTGAATTGATTATGTAAATGGGAATACAAAAAGGGGAGGTGTGAGGAGGTCAAGGAAACAAGCAAATGAGCTTAAGGATATCAAAAAATGGATTTGCTTTTTAATTTTTTCCTATCTATTTGCTTTTTGTATTTTGTATTTTCCTTTTTTTTTCTATGTATTTTTTGTATTTTTTTTCTTTTTCTCTGTTTTCTTTTTACCCTGAAAATCTCGGTTTTTTGTAAAACTCTAATAAATATCTTAAAAAAAAAAATAAACTGTGTGTTGGAGCTTGGGGGGGGGGGAGGCATCACCAGCCCTCCTTGCCTTTCATTATATCCTTCCCCCATCCCTTTCTGTTACTCCAAGCCAGAAAAACAGCCTAAGTTTTCCTGCTTGCCACATGCATTAGCTCTCACATTTCCAAGGATCCTGTCCACATCCTTGGGCTATACAAACTGAAAGTTATCGATTATCACTAGCAAGCAGGGGCCAAAGTTACATCCATATCTGGAAAGTCATATGCAAGATTGGGTCATCTGTTTTACCAGTGCCTGCCTAGGAGGGTTTAAGAAGAGGATATTGGGGACTCAAGTTCAATTTTAACCTAAGGAACTGAAGCCAAACCACTTATAACATGTATTAGCTGTTTTATTTTAAAAGCCTTATGCTATCACTTGAGGCTTGTAGCTCCCAGGCCTCCTTTAATTCTGGGGTGGTATAAGGTCAGGCAATCCATCCTGCTTCTCTTCCCTTCTGGAATGAAACTAAGTCTTGCCAGAAAGCCAATAGAGAATGAGCAACAGGTATGGGCAAGGTCTGCTAAAATACCCTCCCCCTCCCTCCAATCGTTCCAGCCAAATATATTTATTGGTGAGGGATGGGGTAGAAACTTGAGAAGCATCCTTGGCTATCAAGGAAGGCGTTGCATTGCTAAATAGGCCTAGATAAATTAGTTTAGCTTCTCCAGGACATCAGAAATTCTGCTGAAGCAAAGCATAATCTGCATCAGAAAAATTCTTCAGTTTAATCATCGAATTGTAGAGTTGGAAAGGACCCTAAGGTCCATCTAGTCCAACCCCTCAATTCCCCCCAAGGGACTTGACCATGAGATTAAGAGTCTCGTGCTCTACTGGCTGAGCTATAGAAAACCCACATCAGCAATGAAAGCCACAGTTGGATAGACCTAACTGTGGACTAGTCACATTTATGGAAGAGGCTATCAGGGGCTATTAATTCTGATGGATATACTATTTCCAGTTGCTGGGGGAAAACAGTGGGAGTGGGCTACTGCCCTCCTGTCATGATAGCCCTGTACCCATGGACATCTGATCAGCCACTCCAAGTAGGATGCTGCTAGACTGCAGGGTTCTTCTTGTCTTCTGAAAATGGAGGGTGGGATTTGAAGCAGGTATAAACAACTAGCTGGATTCAGTTCAAGACAATGTGGCCAAGGACAGTCACCACTAAACAGAACAGCTGAGTCAAAGTATTTCTCCCTGTCCCAACAATCTGACATAATTAAAACGAGGAGGGATTAAGTTCTGGAAAATCATTTAATCAGCTCTCAGTGTTGATCTTGGAGTCCTTGTATTCTATTCACTGCATACCAGTGTGTCCCTGACATCTTTCAACAGCCCTGAGCTATGTCTAGTTTGGCAGCTGAGCAGTCACCTGAGCAGTACCTTGAGGCTTTCATTGCAGTTTGATCAGTATATTGCTCTTTATCCATGAAGGGCCCAGCAACTTCCCATAGACTTTGGATGTGACAGTAAAAAAGGAAAAGGTAAAGGAGCCCTGGATGGTTAAGTCCAGTCAAAGGCGACTATGGGGTTGCGGCTCTCATCTCGCTTTCAGGCAGAGGGAGCTGACAATTTTCCACAGACAGCTTTCCGGGTCATGTGGTCAGCGTGACTGAACCACTTCTGATGCAATGGAACACTGTGATGAAAGCAAGAGCCCACAGAAATGCCGTTTAGCTTCCCGTCACAAAGGTTCCTCTTTATCTTCTTGCACTAGTATGCTTTCAATCTGCTAGGTTGGAGGAGCTGGGACAGAGCCACATGATTTGTAGCTACTGAGAGTCTTATTCTCCATCAATTTGCCTAATTCCCTTCTAAAGCCATTCAAATTGGTGGCATTCACTATGTCTTGTAGAAAATTCCATACTTTAATTGTGTTCAGATTTAAGCTTGTAACCAAACAGTGGGAAGAAAATATATTTAAGTGAGAGTCTGGATGGGAGGAAAAGTTGGCCGTGGGAAATGGAGGGTTCACCTCCCCACCTCTTGGAAATAATTAAACCAGTGTTCTGGACAATGGCTTCAAGAATTTTAATTAATGGGTGTTTTATTTTATTTTATTAAAATGCTTATTAAATTGAACCGCTTTTAATTTAAACATTTTTATTTAATATCATCTCCTCCGCTGTGTCTCATTAAGCAAACCACAAAACCAAATAATACTGATGTTAATAATCCACAAAGTAATATTTTGCTCCTGTCCTCAGCATTACCTCTGATGTGCAGATATATCCGAAACTACAATGACACCACATGGCAATTTAACAAGACGTTGTGACTCCAATAAATATTCCTGTTCTGCCAGTGTTCTGCGTACAAATCTGGGTAAGATTTGCCTTACTTTTTGTCTTTTGCTGTTGGATTAGATCCAGGTTAAGATCGTTTAACTTAAGGGTTCTTTTATCTCTTTTATGTATTTAATGTTTATGTGAAAAACATTTTGATATTTTTTCCTTTTATGATATTGCACTGCACACACACTTAAATAAATAAAATTAAATAGGCCTCTCCTGAATCTGTCCCAATGTCAGTCCTAAAACCAGATTGGGTCTAGATAATCTTTTCATCGAATAATAATTGCAGGTGCCCCACCAAAACTGTAAAGCCCTTGGGTGAATTACAATAATATAACATGCCCAGACTGCTTCTCCAAAGGGACCAAAAGCCTAATAAAAAAAAAATTAAAAAAGAAAGAAAGAAAAGAAACTCCAGTTAGGGGCGTAGGAAGTGGGGTGTGGTGGGTGCAGTCCGCCTCGGGTGTCACCCTGATGGGTGGTGACAATATTGCAGGTGGCACTCACCGCAGGGCCTGCAGCATGCCCAAGCCATGCATCTCAAGAGCCCGCAGGCTCCACGCTGTCTGCCCACTGCCTCCCCCCCCCCCAGCTGTAGGGCATCGTCGGTGTGGGCGCTGCGCGTGTTCTGCCAGGCGGTTCGCCCTGTCTCTTGGCACCCCTCCCTGGGTGCTGGAAAGTCTTCCTCCGCCACTGACTCCAGCCATCATTAGAGGAAGCTGATCTCTTAGAGTTCTCCATGTTCCTGCAAACAATGGCCTGGTGGCCCTCTCTGTTGGCACATGCACCATCGCCCCAGCAGGGCCGTTCCTGGGTTTTGGCAAAGTGGGCAGCTGCTCCCCCCTCCCCACAGCACCGTGGGCAAGAAACGCTCCCTAGAGCACTTGCTGGCCAAGCAGCATTGGGGGATTTGTACGCCAGCCAACCAGCTGATATTTTACCACACTGTCCCCACCCCCCAAACACCATGATTGGTTGGATTGTTTGCTGCCACGAGGAGGCGATATTCAGCGGTGATATTGTGTGTGATTTGTGGCTATGTTAAGGGTTAAGAGAGCCAGTGTGGTGTAGTGGTTAAGAACAGTAGAATCGTAATCTGGTGAACCGTGTTCGCGTCTCCGCTCCTCCACCTGCAGCTGCTGGGTGACCTTTGGCTAGTCACACTTCTCTGAAGTCTCTCAGCCTCACTCACCTCACAGAGTGTTTGTTGTGGGAAGGACGGGAAAGGAGACTGTTAGCCGCTTTGAGACTCCGTAGGGTAGTGATAAAGCTGGATATCAACTCCAAACCCTCCTCCTCCTCCTCCTCCTCCTACTTTATCATATGACATCATCCATCAAACTCTGGGGGGTTAGGCATAAGCAATTGACAGGGGGTATTATCCTTAAACAAGTGCTGCCTGTTGTAAGCATGACCAAGGTTTCCTGCCAGGTTGCTCAGTCTGTGGAATTTGGGGGACAGGACACTGTCTATGGCACCCTGTCTGAAGGCATCTAGGAGAGACAGACAGACCGGTTGTCATGCCCTGGCCTATAGTTCAATTTCAGGAGGGTGCCATTCGGAACATGCAGTTGGGCAAATCTCCAGGACCAGACGGCTTAACCTCCAAATACTATAGAGTTTTGAAAGATTGGTTAATTCGACCACTAATGGAGGTATGCAATGAGATACTAGAGGGGAAAAAGGCGCCGGAGTCGTGGCAGGAAGCTTATATTACACTTATACCAAAAACTGAGTCTGAAAAGACGCAACTTAAGAACTACCGCCCCATATCCCTTCTTAATGTGGATTACAAAATATTTGCGGACATTTTGGCAAATAGATTAAAGAAAGTACTATTGGAAGAGATTCATAAGGACCAAGCCGGCTTTCTCCCGGGTAGACACTTGTCGGACAATACGAGGAACATAATTAACATTTTGGAGAAGTTGCAAGTGAATATAAACACCAAAGCAGTCTTAATCTTTATAGATGCGGAGAAAGCCTTTGACAACATTTCTTGGAGTTTTATGAAGAAAAATCTTCAGGGGATGGGGGTGGGTCAAGGGTTTGAAAATGGTATAAGTGCAATTTACTCAGAACAAAAGGCCAAATTAATTGTGAACAATATGGTGACAGAGGGATTTAAGATAGAGAAAGGCACACGACAAGGCTGCCCAATTTCCCCATTGTTATTCATCACAGTCCTGGAGGTATTATTGAATATGATTAGAAGGGACCGTCTGATAAAAGGCATTCAGGTCGGAGCTAAGCAATATAAATTGAAAGCTTTTGCAGATGACTTAGTTTTAACATTACAGGAGCCAGAATCTAGTTCGAAAAGAGTTTTGGAAGTGATCCAAGAATTTGGGCAGATGGCTGGTTTTAAGCTGAATAAATCTAAAACTAAAGTTCTTGAGAAAAATTTAACACCGATTGAGAAAGACAGGTTTCAGAAGGAGACAGACCTAACAATAGTAAAGAAGGTTAAATATTTGGGGGTTAATATGACTGCTAAGAACCTAAACCTGTTTAAAGATAACTATGAGAAATGTTGGCTAGAAGTGAAGAAAGATCTAGAGATATGGTCAAACCTGAAGCTTTCCTTGTTGGGAAGAATTGCGGCTATAAAGATGAATGTATTGCCAAGGATGTTATTTTTGTTTCAATCTTTGCAAATTGTGGACAAGATGGACTGTTTCAAGAAGTGGCAGAAGGATATTTCTAGATTTGTCTGGCAGGGCAAGAAGCCTAGAATAAAATTTAAAATACTAACCGATGTAAGAGAAAGAGGTGGCTTCGCCCTGCCAGACCTGAAACTCTATTATGAATCGGCCGCATTTTGCTGGCTGAAAGAATGGCTGCTTCTTGAAAACACAGACATTTTGGATTTAGAAGGTTTTAATAACGTTTTTGGGTGGCATGCATATCTGTGGTACGACAAGGTCAAAGCTCATAAAGCATTTAAAAACCATATTGTCAGGAAAGCATTGTTTAACGTCTGGTTAAGATATAAAGACTTATTGGAGAACAAAACCCCAAGGTGGTTGTCACCAATGGAGGCAAAGGCACTTAAAAAGTCCAATATGGAGGCCAAATGGCCGAAATATTGGGAAATATTGGAACAAGAAGGAGATAAATTGAAATTGCAGAGTTTTGAGAAATTGAAAGATAAGGTGCGAGATTGGCTGCACTATTTTCAAATAAGAGAAGCCTATAACATGGATAAAAAAATAGGTTTCCAGGTGGAAAAATCAAAATTGGAAACTGAGTTGTTAGAACCCAAAACTAAAATACTTTCAAGAATGTATAACTTGCTGCTAAAATGGAACACGCAGGATGAAACAGTTAAATCTGCCATGATTAAATGGGCACAAGATGTTGGCCATAACATTATGTTTGCTGACTGGGAACGGTTGTGGACCACAGGTATGAAATTTACGGCATGTAATGCCCTAAGAGAGAATATTATGAAAATGATATACAGGTGGTACATGACACCAGTCAAGCTTGCAAAAATCTACCATTTGCCTGACAATAAATGTTGGAAGTGTAAAGAAAGTGAAGGAACATTCTTTCACCTTTGGTGGACTTGTCCAAAGATTAAGGCTTTCTGGGAGATGATATATAACGAAATGAAAAAAATTTTTAGATATACATTCCTTAAGAAGCCAGAGGCCTTTCTCTTGGGCATGGTGGGCCAATTGGTGCCAAAGAAAGATAGAAATTTCTTTATGTACGCAACAACAGCAGCAAGAATTCTCATCGCAAAGTATTGGAAGACACAAGAGCTACCCACCCTGGAAGAATGGCAGATGAAGCTGATAGACTATATGGAATTGCCGGAAATGACTGACAGAATCCGAGACCTGGGAGAAGAGTTGGTGGAAGAAGACTGGAAGAAATTCAAAGACTATCTTCAGAAATATTATAAAATTAATGAGTGTTAAAATTGTGCTTGGATGGGTAATAAGTGGTAATTAGTGATAAAAGTTATTAAGATTATGCAAAAAAGGTATTGATAATTGGTTGAAAAATATGGATATAGTATATGTTATGGTACAAAGTTTAAACATTTGATAAAGGGTAAGAATTTGCTGAATTAAATATTTGAATGGGAATACAAAAAGGGGAAGGTGCGAGGAGGTCAAGAACATAAGCATATGAAATTGAGGTTATTGGAAAAATGGAATGGTTTTATTTTTTCTTTGTTTAAATTTAATTTTTCTTAATTAGTTGTGTTTTTCTTTCTGTATTTTTTTCTTGTGTGTGTTTCTTTTTTCTGTAATTTATGGTTTTTTATTCTGTGAATCTCTACTTTTCTTTTTTGTAAAACTTTAATAAAAATCTTATAAAAAAAAAAACAATTTCAGGAGAGATGAGCTGGATGAGTTCAGGAAATCTCATATTTTAAATCATTATTTCTGTGCTAATCACACTTCTGCCTGTCTGGTCAAATGTGCTCCTTGGCAATGCTTCCCCAAGACATGTTGCCAGATGAGGCAAACCACAAAATTGTGCCTCTCCATTCCAGGAAAGAAGGGTTGAGTTAAGATCGACATCAGGAAGCAGGTCGGAGCTAAACAGTATAAACTGAGAGCGTTTGCAGATGATCTAGTTTTAACATTACAAGAGCCAGACACTAGTACGAAAAGAGTTTTAGAACTAATACAAGTATTTGGTCAAGTAGCAGGATTTAAGCTGAACAAACAGAAAACGAAAGTATTGGATAAAAATCTAACAGTGGTTGAAAGAGAGAAGTTTCAGAGTGAAACTGGTTTAACGGTAGCAAAGAAGGTGAAATACCTGGGGATTAATTTGACATCTAAGAATGTGAACCTATTTAAAGATAACTATGAGAAATGTTGGTCAGAAGTTAAGAAAGATTTAGAAGTATGGTCAAATTTGAGACTTTCCTTGTTAGGCCGAATTGCTGTTATTAAGATGAATGTCTTGCCGAGAATGTTGTTTTTGTTTCAAACATTACAGATTTTGGACAAAATGGATTGTTTCAAGAGGTGGCAAAAAGATATATCTAGATTTGTCTGGCAGGGCAAAAAGCCCAGAATAAAATTTAAGATACTAACTGATGCAAAAGAAAGAGGGGGGTTTGCCCTGCCGGACTTAAAGTTGTATTATGAATCAGCGGCTTTCTGCTGGCTGAAAAGTTGGCTGCTTCTTGAAAACACAGACATTTTGGATCTGGAAGGGTTCAATAACAGATTTGGCTGGCATGCATATATATGGTATGACAAGGTTAAAACTCATCAAGGTTTCAAAAACCATATTGTTAGGAAAGCATTATATAATGTTTGGATTCGGTACAAAGATTTGTTGGAAAATAAAACCCCCAGGTGGTTGTCACCAATGGAAGCTAAGGAAGTGAAAAAACTTAATATGGAACCCAAATGGCCAAAATATTGGGAAATTATAGAACATGAGGAGGAAAAAGTGAAACTGCAGAGCTATGAGAAATTGAAGTCAAAAGTAAGAGATTGGCTTCATTACTATCAGATAAATGAAGTTTTCAAACTGGACAGGAAAATTGGCTTCCAGGTGGAGAGGTCAAAATTAGAAACAGAGTTATTGGAACCCAATACTAAGAATCTGTCAAGAATGTACAACTTGCTGTTGAAATGGAATACACAGGATGAGACGGTTAAATCAGCTATGATTAAATGGGCACAAGACATTGCTCATAACATTATGTTTGCTGACTGGGAACAGTTATGGACCACCGGTATAAAGTTCACGGCATGTAATGCCCTAAGAGAGAACATTATGAAAATGATATATAGGTGGTACATGACCCCAGTCAAGCTTGCAAAAATTTATCATACGCCCAATAATAAATGTTGGAAATGTAAGGAAACTGAAGGTACTTTCTACCACCTTTGGTGGACGTGCCCAAGGATCAAGGTCTTCTGGGAAATGATTTATAATGAAATGAAAAAGGTGCTTAAATGCACATTCGTGAAGAAACCAGAAGCCTTCCTCCTGGGCATGGTAGGCCAATTGGTGTCAAGGAAAGATAGGACGTTTTTTATGTATGCTACAACAGCAGCAAGAGTACTTTTAGCAAAGTATTGGAAGACACAAGAACTACCCACACTGGAAGAATCGCAGACCAAGGTGATCGACTACATGGGACTGGCGGAGATGACTGGCAGAATCCGTGACCAAGGGAAAGAGACGGTGGAAGAAGACTGGAAGAAATTTAAAGTTTATCTTAAGAATTGTTGTAAAATTAATGAATGTTAAAATGTCTTGGGTAATGCAAAATAGAATTGCAGTGACAAACAATTGGATATGAGAAAAAAGATTTAAAGAAAGTGCTATAAGAAATTGAAATTAGGGGTTGCTGGAATGATTTAAAACAGGGATGCAGAAAGGGGAGGTATGGGGAAGTCGCTGAAAGAAGGTTTTAGGAAAGAAAGGTCAAGAAATTATACGTGTTTATATGTTTGTTTGTTTATGTATTGTGTTGTATTGTCTTTAATATGTGTTGAAAAACCAATAAAAAATTTATTTAAAAAAAAAAAAAGATCGACATCAGGAAGAATGCAAGAGGTGAGGAACAAAGAGCTACATTGGAAACAAGAGTGGGAGGAGATCAGTAGCACCTCCTATTGTAGGGTTACCAGATGTCCCCGGTTACCGGGGACAGTCCCCTGATTTGCAAATCTGTCCCTGGACAAATTCTGTCCCTGGAATGTCCCCAGATTTGCAAATCTGTCCCTGGGAAATGTGGCAGCGGCAGCCTCAGCAGCCCAGAGCCAGCCTGTTAGCACAGTTGGCTTTGGCTGGCTTCAGGAGTTGCTCTCTACCGTGGCACCACGGCAGCAAACAGCAAGCAGCTACTGAAACCAAGCAGAGCCAACTGCACTCCCAGGCTGGCCCCTTCTGGGCAACGGCCGTCAGCCCGTTACTCCCGAGCCTCCCCTGATCTGTCAAACAAAGGGGGAAGGGGAAGGAGATCGGGGAAGGCTCAGGAGTCACAAGCAGGTGGCGTGCAGTTGCCCAGTTTGTTTTTTTAAAAAACACTGTGCATTTATGTTTCACAGAGTGTGAAAGAAGGGCTTTGCACCTTTATACAAAATGCATGTGTGCTTGGGCCCAGAGGAAAATCTCAACCTGGTGCCAGTAACCAGGTTGAGAGGTGGAGAAGTGGCCATCTCCCAGGGTGAGAGGCTAGGTGAGAAATTCTCCAAGGTGAAAATGGGGAGGGCATGTCATTGGGAGCCAGGGAGGGTGCTTGCGACTTGTCAACGCTGTGACTTGTTTGCAAAAAATATTGAGGATGAAATTGCTTGCATCCACTGGAAACTTCACCCCTCTGTTACTGCAGATGAAACTCAAGGGGTATGCAGAGCACAGTCTAGCCCTGTTGTCTATTGCCCAAGAGGCCACTGAAGAGGTGACCTGATTTTGGGGGAAGAGGGCAATCTGGTCTCTCAGGAGTGCAGTGCAGCTGTTTCTGCCACTGAGGCAGCAGCAGTGGACAAGGAATTCTCTGGAGGCCAGATCTTCTGCTCTTATGGATGCAGCTGCCTAAGATGGTTGTCACACCTAGCCTCATGGTTGGGACAGTCCTGCACTTTAGAATGCCAGACTACCCATTCAGCCCCCTCACCCTCAGTATGTAACCAGCATTACAAATACCAAATGGGGAAAAGCTTTTACAGCTCTACAACTCCAGTGTATGAACTCTGTCATATGAGACTCTGTGTATGAACTCTGTGCAATGTATTTTGTTTTTAACCTCTTTTATGTATTTTATCTTTTGTAATCTCTTTGGCTAAACCAATAAACAATACTTGCATTTGTATCTGAAAGAAACAGATCTGAGATCCGGCATTTTCTTTCCCATAACCATTTATTTCGTATTGTAATGAACATAATGAAAACTTAAGTATTTTTTATTGAAACATTGCAGGGTTCTTTGTAGTTATAATACACAATTCCCACACAACTGTCATGGAAATTCTACTCAATATCAATCCAGAGAAGATCCCAATGTATAGTTAGCAGAGTAAAAACTTAAACACGTTTTAGGATTCCCCCAAAAATAGACCGGAGGCAATTAATATTTCATCCAGCAGAGTTTTACTGCTACTGAAGGCAAATGAACACAATGGTCACATATACAATGCATTCACAAGAAATCCAGTTGCAGCAGACTTCACATAAACTTACAATAACTTACAATAAGTCTAAACCTTAACACTATATACGGAACTCCACACCAGAAGGAAGAGATATAGAAAGAGAAATGAAACCCGGGCTCCTTCTGGCCTCTTAATATGACCTTAAAAAAGAGATAACAGAACCAGTTCAAGCCAGCAGTACTAAGCTTCTCTGAAGGAGTTACCTAAACATCATGACCCTTCTGCTTGTTTCTTTCATACAGAGAAGTTTCCAGAGCCCCCTTGAATTAATCAGAATAGGGAAGATGTCTGCAGGCAGAGGGCCTTCTCGGTAGTGGTGCCTGCCCTGTGGAACGCCCTCCCATCATATGTCAAGGCAATAAGCAACTATCTTACTTTTCAAAGACATCTGAAGGCCTCCCTGTTTAGGGAAGTTTTTAATGTTTAATGCTGTATTGTGTTTTAATATTCAGTTGCGAGCTGCCCAGAGTGGCTGGGGAAGCCCAGCCAGATGGGCGGAGTATAAAAATATTATATTATTATTATTATACACCATATCAATATTTTCTGCACCAAGAAATGCAAACTGACAATTCTGAATCCCTTTTCTCTGCCCCTTGCTTCGCTTTACTGCCACCAAAAGCAAAAAAGTAAGAACCAGAGATCCTGAGTCCTGGATTTCACCACTAGGCCTCTAATTCCCTCTCATTGCCATGAATTTTGGAATACACAAGGAGGGGTCTACACTGTCCCATTTACCCTTCATATTCAAGCTAGTGTGAGATTCGTGAAGCATTATAACAGCTTTCTTGGATAACTAAAAGGAGAAAGCTCCCCGTTGCAGTTGCACCTCTTCCATTTTTCCCGAGTGCACAAAAATCTGTTGTTCCACAACCTTGGAAAGTGAAATCGTGCTCCTCAGAGAGAGCTAGGGAAAAAAGAAAACAAATGTTGCCATTAGTCCTTTACCCAGGGAATAGGAGAGGATGCCTGTGATGCTAAAAAGGGAATTTTACTAAGTTAGTATTAAAATGTGCATATTTAAGAAATCTGAAAAATATCATAATTTCACTGGAACATGAATATACATGAATTCTGATGCACTATAAATCCTTGCAGTAATGGTCTGAGTTAGCCAGATGCCGCTCATTGTCACAAAATTTAAGGAAATGTATTACAATCCCCTGAGCCCTGAATTGGCCCTGAGTGCTCACTGGAAGGACAGATCCTGAAGCTGAGGCTCCAATACTTTGGCCGCCTCATGAGAAGAGAAGACTCCCTGGAAAAGACCCTGATGTTGGGAAAGATGGAGGGCACAAGGAGAAGGGGGTGCCAGAGGACTAGATGGTTGGACAGTGTTCTTGAAGCTACTAACATGAGTCTGACCAAACTGTGGGAGGCAGTGGAAGACAGGAGTGTCTGGCGTGCTCTGGTCCATGGGGTCACGAAGAGTTGGACATGACTAAACGACTAAACAACAAAATTACAATCCTTTTACATAATATGTTTTTTCAGGAAGAGGAATAAATTTTGTCCTGGACTACATTCCAGTGGTGGAGAGATCCAGATGCAACTGGGGTGAAGCCATGAATGCACTTTTTACTTTTGTTCAGAAGGGTATTTTATATACACATCTCACTCTCAATCCTTCTTCTGGACAAGCTAGTGGCATTATGAGAGTTAAAGGATACAGTGTAGGCATGCAAAACACTAAGGAATGGTGCACAGTGGGGCCAGTGAAAGATGTGGTCCCTCTCATTTTTCCAGCAACATGCAAGGGAAAGGGAAAGGGTCGGAGAGAGAATAGGAGAACAGGAGGGAGTCTGCATGAACCATCTGATGACTAGGCCCTTTCCCCATCTGAGTAGCAATGTTACCTCTAGAAAGAGATCCTTTAAAAACAACACACTGGGTCTCATTCTCAAGGCAGTTGATGGTCTTCTCACTTTTACACTTTTTCTTTCCTTTGGTGAAGCAGGCTGGGCACTGCAAACCATTTTCAGCCAGCATGTTGCGGTCAGGAACTGCCAAAATCAAATGTATAGTGAGGCTGTTAATGGTTTTGTCTGTTTTTGTATCTCTGTGTTATATTATTGTAACCCACCCTAGGCCCTTATAGTTTTGGTGGGGTAGCTGCACATACTCATGGATGAAATATAATCTGGACACAATCTGGGTTCAGGACTGAGCATGGGACAAAGTCACCATTGGTCTCTGAGATGAATTATCTTTCCCAAATTCGGGTGGGGGGAGTGTGAACTTTCTTTTCCTTCTTGATCTCTCTGAAGGTTTTCATGCCATTGGTTATGGTGTAGCCTCTTTGAAATTATAGGATCTTAGAACCCTATTTTTGTACAGAGATTATGTCTCTCTTCTGCTCTTCAGCAATAACCTGTGAGTTTTAGTGAACCGCCCTAAGACTACCGGGTATAAGTTTAGTGTTAGGCAACCCATCCCTTCTCAGGCAGAGCTGTAGTTGCCCAGTAGGTCCCTCTTTTTCACAGTTTCTCCTCATGCCTGCCTCCCCATCCTGCCTGACTCTCCACCTTGAGAGTCCCTAATAGTCTTGAGCTGCTCACCCCATTTGAATGAGGCACAGGTCCTCTGAATACTGCTGATTGACTAAGGATCCAGGCCTTGGCCAAATCCAGTGCACATTCTAAAATGATGCAGAAACTTACAGCTGAGAGTTGCATTGTTACACAGTTCCGTCTTGCAGCAGTGCTTCTTCATCTGAAAGAATTTACCATCACCTGCAGTGAAGCTGTAATTGCCTGAGGAACAGAATCTGGATGACGAGCATTTATTCAAAAGTTGAACTCGGGGTTTCACTATGAAAAAGAATTTGAAAGAAATACCCAGTTTGGGGGCGGGGGCGGGAAATATGCAGGTCTATTGCTACTCAGGCACATTCGTTGCAATGGTTCCAATTTTTTTTGTATTGTCTGAATGAGGACCTTTTCAAACTAACAATATACAAAGTGTTATTAAATTTGTCAGTCTAAAGTGATGGGCTGTTCCTTTTTTATTAATTAAAATATGTATACACCACTATATCATAGAAAGAAAAATATCAAAATGTTTTCCAGCTTTAATGCATAAAGCAGACAATAAAAACTGTATTAAAAGTAAAGAAACTGATATCAATGTATACTTAATGGCTAGTATGGGCCAGAGATTTTGGGGATAACATACAATTTACAGCGTGGGAGAAGTTATCGGATTGGGATTTAAAATTTACAGCATATTACATGCTGAAAGAAAATTATTTGAAAATGATGTAAATAGCAGTAAATTAGCAAAAATGTACAAAACTGGGTCAATTGTATGTTAGCAATGTGGTGGACATATAAGATAGTATTGGAGGTTCGGGAAATGATTTATTATGAGTTAAAAAATGTTTAAAATAACTTTTTTATTTAAAACCCCCCCAAAGCTTTTCTTTTAGGAATCCTAGGTGCCGAAATCCCAAGGGAACAGAAATGACTAATTATGTATGCGACCACGGCTGCACGAATGTTATTGGCCCAGAGATGGAAAGAAGATGAACTCCCTACTAGAGGAGAATGGTAGATTAAGTTGAGGGATTATGCTGAATTGACAAAAATGACTGGAAGAATCAGAAAACAGGAAGACTGGAATTTTAATAAGGAATGGGGAAAATTTATAATGTATCTTAAAAACCATTGTAAATAGTCAAAACTTTTAGAAGGGTAAGCAGGGATTTCTCATTAATGCAAATCAAAGTGTCCAAGCTTGGAGAACAGCACCCAGATCCAGCCACTGATTGTGATCAGGTGATGTTAGATTCCCCATTTTCATTTACAAACCATTGCTTACTTCAGGATTGGGAAGCTGTGATCCTCCAGATGTTGTTGGACTACATCTCCCATCATCCCTGACTGGTGGCCAGGCTAGCTGAAGCTGATGGGAGTTCTAATTCATCTATAGTTGAAGTGCTACAGCTTCCTCAACTCACTTTTTTCATGGGTGAGTTGCCCTAGCATAGACTTCTATATGCTAGTAGAACCCTTAAAGTTCAACAATCTTAACCTGGATCTAAACCAACAGCAAAAGACAAAAAGGCAGGAAAATCTTACTTATATTTGTACGCAGAACACTGGCAACACAGGAAGCTTTTTTCCAGTCACAAGTTGTTTTAAGATAGCCATCGTATGTCATTCCAGTATTGTTATAAGTATATCTGCATTTCAGAGTTAATACTGAAGACAGAAGCAAAAGTTTACTTCATGGATTATTATGATAACTAACATTATTATTAGTTGGTTTTGCGGTTTGCTTAATGAGACTAAGAGGAGGCGGTGATAGTAAATTAAAACTTTTAACTTAAAAGGGGTTCAATTTTAAAAGTATTTTAATACAATGAAATGAAATGAAATGAATAAACACTCATTAATTAAAACTCTCGAAGTCATCATTCAGAACATTGGCTGAATTATTTCCAAGAGGTGGGGAGGTGAACCCTCCCTTTCCATGGCCCACCTTTCCTCCCATCCAGACTCTCACTTAAATACATTTTATTCCCACTGTTTGGTTACAAGCTTAGATCTGGGTACAATCAAACTAAGACTCTCAGTTCCAAGATAATTAAATGTTCCCCATCTTACCTGCAGAAAGTGGGGCCAAGAGGAGGCATGTGCTCAGGAGTGCCTTCATCCTTCTAGAAAGATTAAGAGACTCAGAACAGAGATGGATGCAGGTAGGGTCTTACCTGGAGGAATTTATAGGCCATGGACTCATGGCGCAGGCAACACTTGGGAACAAATAGTTCAGTGAGGTCCGGGAATGGGTGTTGTTTGTTCACCACAAAGATAAAGAGGAACATACTGAAATTCAAAGCTCAGCGTAGGAATTGTCTATGATCTCATTAGTTGTTGATAGACACTTCTCAGATTTCTTTTTTGATATAAATAATTTACAATTTAAATGTAAATGGTGAAGACACTCAAGAAAGCAATTTAGAGCAAAATAGGTGAGGGCAAAAGCCCAGAGATCACCTACAGAAAAGCCCCTCAAAATAGCCTCCATCTAAGGATTCCCCACAATGGCTGAGACAGCAAACCATATTCTTCAGTGCCTGGCTATAGCCCTCATTTGCTACAGACATGTGCACAAACTGCTAATACTATCACATCAAAGGTCTATGGGAAGTTGATGGCTCCTTGATGGATAAAGGTATATTCTGAGCCAGTGCCTCTGTCTTTGCTCTTACTTGATGTAGGGCCTTACCGAACTGGAAAGAACAATGTACAGTCTTCCAGGCCACTAATCAACGTGCAATGAAAGTCTCAAGGTACTTCTCAGGTGACTGCTCAGCTGGCAAAGCTAGACATACCTCAGGGCTGTTGAAAGGTGTCAGGGACACACTGGTAGGCACTGAATAGAATAGAATGACTCCAAGATCATTCCTGAGAGCTAATTAAATCATTTTACAGAACTTTGCCCCTCCTTGGTCTAATTGTGTCAGATTGTCAGGACAGGGAGAGATACTTTGACTAAGCTGTTCCGTTTGGTGATGACTGTCCTAAGCCACATTGTTTTGAATTTACCCCAGCTAGTTATTTATACCCGCTTGAAATCCCATCTACCATTTTCAAAGGATAAGAAGAACCCTGGCTGTGCTCTTTTTTGCTCTTCAAAATATGGCAACTCTAACAGGAGGCATTGATGGCCACCAATTTAGATGACTTAAAAAGAGGATTAGAGAAATTCAGGCAGGGCAAAGTTACCCACAAAGGCTATGTTCTACCTCTACTGTCAAAGGAAGTTTGCCTCTGAATACTTGGTACCTGCGAATTGCTGATGGACAGAATATTGTCGCAGTCAAGTCCAGCTTTCAGGCTTCCCACAGGGATCTGTTGAGATGCTGGACTAGAGGGGTGATTGCCCTGATCCAGCATGTTCCCCTTATGTTTAACTGTTGAGGGACAGAGCAATACCCTCATTTCCCACCACCCAAGGTACATTTTAGCCACACACAGCACAGAAGGCACAGAGGACATTCTGCACTAAGCTGTCTATCTTGGGGTGTCCTTCTCTTTGCATCATGATTTATGTTAGGACTACTTGTTATTGTTGTTTAATTGTTTAGTCGTGTCCAACTCTTCGTGACCCCATGGACCAGAGCACACCAGGCACTCCTGTCTTCCACTGCCTCCTGCAGTTTGGTCAAACTCATGCTGCTAGCTTGGAGAACACTATCCAACCATCTTGTCCTCTGTCGTCCCCTTCTCCTTGTGTCCTTCCTTTTTCCCAACATCAGGGTCTTTTCCAGGGACCCTAATATCATCACCATTACCATCATTTCTGCTATTATTTCTATTTAAATATACCTCTTTCTACTCATTTCCTTTGTATAGGTGTGTCTTTCGTATTTTCTGATACTAACAGTATTCAGCTATCTCCAAATCTCAGAATTTAAGATATCTCAACCACATGATAATATGAAAGCATTGGTCTGAGCTTTTACAATAAAATAAAATGAAAAAATAAAATAAAATAAGGCTTAATGTGCTGCCAGTGGTGGTGAGGGAAATCTCAACCTGATGCCAGTAACCAGACTGAGCAGTGGAGAAGTGGACATCTCCCAGGGTGAGAGGCTGGGTGAGGTATTCTCCAAGGTGAAAATGGGGAGGGCATGTCATTGGGAGCCAGGCAGGGTGCTTGTGACTTGTCAATGCTGTGACTTGTTTGCAAAAAATATTGAGGATGAAATTGCTTGCATCGACTGAGAACTTGACCCCTCTGTTACTGCAGATGAATCTCAAGGGGTGTGCAGAGAACTGTCTAGCCCTGTTGTGTTCAATGAGTTTTAGTTGGTCAAAGGAAACAAAGATCATCAAGCTGGAGGCAAAACAAAAAGACCACCTCAGTTTCTCTCTATCTTTTGTGGTTGGCTGTCTTAACTGTATTTTGTTCTGAAGTTGTTCTATGGGTTTTTGGACCTCAATAAAGATTATATATATATATATATAATCTCCACAGGAAACAAGGAATGGAGGAGACTAGCAGCACCTCCTAATTTTCCAAGAGCCCACTGAAGAGGTGACCTGATTTGGGAGGGGAGGTGTAAATCTGGTCTCTAAGGAGTGCAGCTGTTGCTGCCACTGTGGCAGCAGCAATGGGCAAGGAATTCCTTGCAGGCCAGATCTGCTGCCCCTATAATGATCTCTGGCAGGCATGCAGCCTGATAAGCGGCATGGACTCTCTGTCAGTTTTATGTAAGTTTGTTTACAAGAAAAACACATCCAGAGTATGGCGTGCCACAGACAAAGCACAGCCTCTTTCTTCTCCTTCTCTCTCGCTCTGCCAGTGAAGTCTGCCAAACCTTTGCACTGAAATGTCAGGAATGCCAGCCATCTTTAATGGCTGCCTGCCTGGCCCCCTCCTTCTGATCCTTCATTCCATAGCGTGGTGATCTAGTTGCAGAGAGAAGCCTGTACCATGCTCTCTAATGAGGAGAGTGCGCATCCTGGCCAGCTCATCCAGTAAGTCCCCATTAAGCCCGGCTCGATACAATGCCACGAGGGGCTTCTCCCCCCACTCCAGCTGTTGCCACCACATATTGAACTCCGCCCAATATTGCATCACTGTTTTACTCCCCTGCCTCAAATTAAGCAATTGCCTGGAAGCGGCAGTCTGCCTCTGGGGGTCTTGGAACATTGTATCCATGACGCCAAAATCCTGCCTTTCTTCTCCTTCCCTTCCATTGCTCTTAAAGCTTCTCCACTCTCCTCATTCAGGGACTGAATGGCTGGCCTGTCTCTTCCCAGAGGGATGCGGGTGTCGCTGTGGTCTAAACCACTGAGCCTCTTGGGCTTGCCGATCACGGGGTGAGCTCCCGTTGCTCTGTCCTAGCTCCTGCCAACCTAGCAGTTCAAAAGCACACCAGTGCAAGTAGATAAGTGTGGTGGGAAGGTAAATGGCATTTTCGTGTGCTCTGGTTTCCGTTACAGTGTCCCATTGCACCAGAAGCGGTTTAGTCATGCTGGCCACATGACCCAGAAAGCTATCTTTGGAGAAGCGCTGACTCCCATGGCCTGAAAGCGAGATGAGCGCCACAACCCCATAGTTGCTTAATCGTCCAGGGGTCCTTTACCTTTTTTACCTTTCTTCCCCAGAAGACACCGCCTCAGACTCTGGCTTATCTGATGGTTGCCTGGCTTCCACCACTTCCTCTCTTCCTCTTGAGAACAAGCAGATAATTCTCTGGGAAGGAGGGGTGGGCTGTCCTCTCTAAACTCAAACAGACAGCTTGCATCTGCAGAGTTAGCCCTTTGCTAGCTCAGCTCAATTTCAAAGGCTGACTGTCCTGCTGTGCTCTGGGGGGCCATGTTCCTGATGACCCCTATCAATCCAGCCACCTAAGATGGTCACCACACCTTGCTTCATGGGTGGGACCATCCTGCACCTTGATATGCCAAACTATACATTCAACCCCGTCGCTATGTAACCAGCATCACAAATACCAAATGGGGGAAAGCATTTACAGCTCTGTGGCTCCAGTGTCTGAAGTCCAACGTTGTTGAAGGATGCTATCACCAGATGCCCTAGGTATAAAAGGTTTGCCTACATGGAGATAGAGGTTCCTAATTATCTACCCACTACTTGCTGGTTTGTCCCATCTATGAGGACTTAAGAGAAGTTTTGTTCAAATATTTAAACCTCCCAAATGAGAGATGGATTGGGTATATGATAAACTTTTTATTAAGGGACAAGTGCCCATACACCTCTGAAAAAGTGGTCTGTTCTGCCTTTACAGTGACGATTCTAAGGAGAAAAAATAATTCTGCTTTTATGCTGTTTTATGTATTTTTGATTTTGTAATTGCTTCAGCTAAACCAATAAATAATAATTGCATTTGTATCTGAAACAGAACTAAGAACCAAAATTTTATTTCCCATAACCATTTATTTTGTTTTGTAATGATCATAATGAAAACTTAACTATTTGTTAATGATACACTACAGGGTTATTTGTAGTTAGAATATACAACCCCCACATTTTGACCCATTTTTCATTGCCCTTTGCTTCCATTTACCTCCACCAAAAGCAAAAAAGAAAGATCTACAAATCCTAAGCCCTGGATTTCACCACTAGGCCTCCAATTCCCCCTCATTGACATGGATTTTGCAATACACAAGGAGGAGGTCTACACTGTCCTAGTTACCCTTCATGTTCAGGCTGGCGTGAGATTCCTGAAGCAGTATAACATCTTTTTTGGGTAATAAAAAGGCCAAATTCCCCAGATCCAAGTGTTCTTCTGTTTTCCAGGATGGCACAAAAATCTGTTGTTCCACAACCTTGGAACGTGAAATGGTGGAGCCTAGCAAAAGCTGAGGGAAAAGAAAACAAATATTGACATAAGTCCTTTACCCAGGGACTAGAAGATTCCGCCTGTGACAGTGAATGAGAATTTTAATTAGTTAGTTTTAAAATGTGTATATTTAAAAAATCTGAAAAATATAATTTCATTGGAACATGAATATACAAAATTTTCAACATCAGAAGTTAAGGTAAAAAAAACACTCATATGTAATTCAGAATTGCCATCATACCCAAAGGAGTCTCAAGACACAAAGATTATTAGTAAACAGGTAATATTTATAAAATATAATGAAATTAGAGGATCTGAAAACAGGCCTAATTAACAAGATTAACCAAATCAAATTCTTGTGTGCATGTCAGGTGCAAAAAAGAAAAAAGAAAAAAAGGAGAGGAATTCTAGCCCTACCATCTCCTGGGCATGTTAAAAGCCACATGCTGTGGCCACACAGCAAGATTTGAAAACAATACTCCCTTCCCTGGTGTGGGAGCCTTGAGTGTTTGAACCTGGCATGAGTCAAAAGTGTGATGCAGCCACGCACACAAAAAAGCTGGAGGTGCACTCCAATGTCTCTCAGGACAGTTGGATGCCCACTGAGGCTTCCTCATTGCCCCACTGTGATCTAAGCATCCAGAGAATCCTCCTTTTATTTTACGAGTTTCATGTTAAACACAGCTAACATGAAGTAGGTGAAAAGGGGGGACTGCAAAAGCCAATTAGGAACTCCTCTCAGAATTCTTACTCAGCCCTTAGAAGAGAAATTTGCAAAGCCCAGGCTATAAAGGGCAGGAGAAGGATAAGAAGAAAGAATGTAGGGCAGAAGCAGCTCGAAGGGCCTTGATTCTGCCTCTTCCTTTATGGGGCAAATCAACCCAGATTCCCTTCCCCCGTTCATTCCAAATACCCTCTTCTTTTCAGAAAGGAGGGATTTGGCAAATTTGTCTTGTCTCCAAACAGCATTATTCCTCAAAACTATGTTGATTGGGAGGTATTCATCTAAGGCTGGATCTAGACACATCAAAAAAGCGATTCAGTTAAATGCATTGCAACCTTCATACACGCAAATGCGATTGACAAAAGACAGGATTCCATCAAGCCATCTGGTGTCACAGTGTTATAACGAATAAAAAGTGCTATATCTTTACTAATGTAGCTAAATCATGACATCAGCAAAATGATGTATGCTTGTGGAACTGAGTATATCCTCCCTCTCTTTGTCCTCCTAAATACATTTGGGAGGATAAAGAACACATACAGGCAGAAGAGAGCGGAAATCCTGTTGTACAACCGTAAGTCCTTGCACTAATGGCTGAGTTAGCCAGATACTGCTCATTGTTACAGAATTTAAGGAAACTTATTACATGCCTTTTACATAATAAATATGCTTTTTGAGCAAGAGGGACACATTTTCCCCTGGACTGCAACCTAGTGGTGGAGAGATCCAAATGCAACTGGGGTGAAGCCATGAATGCACTTTTTACTTTCGTTCAGAAGGGTGTTTTACATACACATCTCGCTCTGAATACTCCTTCTGGACAAGCGAGGCATTACGAGAGTTAAAGGAAACAGTCCAGGTAGGCAAAACATTAAGGAAGGTTGCAGAGTGGGGCCAGTGAGAGATGTGGTCCCTCTCACATTTTTAGTAATATGCAAGGGAAAGGGAAAGGGGGGAGGGAGAATAGGAGAACAGGAGGCAGTTTGCATGAGCCAGCCAATGACTAGGCCTTTTCCCCCTGTCTGAGTAGCAATGTTACCTATATGAAGAGCTCCTTTAAAAACAACACACTGGGTCTCATTCCCAAGGCAGTCGATGGTCTTCTCACTTTCACACTCTGTGGTTCCTTCAGAGAAGCAGGCTGGGCACTTCAGGCCATTTTCAGTCAGCACGCTGTGATCAGGAACTGCGAAAATCAAAAGTATAATGAGCGTGTTAATGGTTTTATCTGTTTTTTGTACATGTATATTATATTATTGTAATTCACCCAAGGGCTTTACAGTTTTGGTGGGGAACCTGCAAGTATTATTGGATGAAAAGATTATCTAGACCCAGTCAGGGTTTAGGATTGACATTGGTACAGATTCAGGAGAAGCCTGGTTGGAAAGGGAACCCATCCCTTCTCAGGCAGAGATGTAGCTGCCCAGTAGGTCCCTCTTCTTCACAGTTTCTCCTCATGCCTGCTTCTTCATCTTGCCTGCCTCTTCACCCCTAGAGAGGTCCTAATAGTGCTGCATGGCTCAACCCATATAGCCATCTGGGGCTGTCTCACCCCATTTGAATGAGGCCCAGGTCCTCTGAGTACTGCTGATTGACTACCTATCCAGCCTTTGGCCAAATCCAATGCAAAGCCCTAACATGTTGTGGATTTTAAAATTATGCAGAAACGTACGGCTGAGAGTTGCATTGTTACACAGTTCCGTGTTGCAGCAGTTCTTCTTCATCTCAAAGAATTTACCATCCCCTGCAGTGAAGCTGTAATTGCCTGAGAAACAATTGTCGGATGACGTGCATTTATTCAAAAGTTGCGCTCGGAGTTCTACTATGAAAAAGAAATTGAAATAAATATCTAGATCTGGGGAATATATTCAGGATTATTGCTCCTAAGGCACATTCATTGTAATGGTTCCAATTTTCTTTGATGCCTGAATCAGGACCTTTTCAAACTAACAATATGGAAAGTATTATTAAATTTGGCAATCTAAAGTGAGGTGCTGTTTGTTTGTTTGTTTGTTTGTTTAAACACATGTGCACTGCTATAACATAAAAGGAAAAAATATCAAAATGTTTTTCAGTAATAATACATAAGAGATACAATAAAAACAACATTAAAAGTAAATAGATAGATATCAATTAACCAGTGTGGTGTTGAATGGTCTCTTTAAATTTGAAGGTTCATTATTGTTCCACAAGATGTGTATTTCTTTAAGGGCCAGAGCAAATAACGTGACCTAGTTTTACAGCTGTGAAGCAGCTTTCTCACTACCTTGGTGGATGGGTCATGCTAATTGATATATTATAATTAATGTAAAAGGAGTTTTTGTTATTAAAACCTAGCAAAAGTTATATTTGTGTTACTTGTAATGTGTGGTCTCCCCAGCATGCTTTCTGCAGCGCAACTAATCTGCAAATAGCCAACATGTGGAAAGATCTATTCTTAATGATCTGCATAGCCCTGGTGGAACAGAATAGTTTTCTGCAGGCATTTATGAGTTCAGCTCTCTGCCACAAGCAGTAGTCTCTTGCCTCCTTAATCCATAGGACCAACCTCTGTTTTTATGTTTGCAATTAATTTGTATAATGCTTTAAATTTGGAATGTATGTAGAAATTCATTTCACATCAAATTTCTAGCACGAGGACTCATGCCTTCTCCTATACATCCGACAATACATCTGACATACACTGCACTCTAGCTGCTAGTCGATCATAACAATTTGCAGGTTCGGGGAATTCTTCACTGAACTCCTGTTGTTGAACACAAGACACTTGGCAAGACACTTGCATTGCACCAACCTTAGTGCCCACTTGCCCCTCTCCCTCCAAAAATGTAGCAGTGATGTTCGAACAAATGGTCAAGTGAGCACCACCATCCCACCCAGGATTGCCCCAAGGCATTTTGGCACCTCAGACAAACCAGAAATGGCACCCATGTCCTCCAGGGTAGAAGGGGTGGGTTAATCAGGAACAAGCAAGAAGAAGAAGAAGAAGAGGAGGAGTTTGGATTTGATATCCTGCTTTATTACTACCCGAAGGAGTCTCAAAGCGGTTAACATTCTCTTTTCCTTTCCTCCCCCACAACAAAAACACTCTGTGAGGTGAGTGGGCTGAGAAGTGTGACTGGCCCAAGGTCACCCAGCAGCTGTATGTGGAGGAGCAGAGACGTGAACCTGGTTCACCAGATTACGAGTCTACCGCTCTTAACCACTACACCACACTGGCAAGGGGATCAAATCAACCTTAACCAATGCCTGAAGTATGAAAGAAGTTCGTCAGGTGGAGGGGCCCATACTGAATCAAGCTGGATAACAGAACCCCTTTGTAATAGGCAAACTGCAAGAATACTTAATGTTGGTTCCTTCCTAATCATTTCATCACTGAAAGTTATTTCAAAATTACTTGAGGGGGCAAGTGAAGCCATGAAAGTGTGAAGCCCCTCCATTTCCCATCCCAATTGCTCAGCTTTTGATTAGTTTTTTTATAGATCTGTGAAAGGACTCTCAATTTCAATGTCATTTATGGCAAAGGGAATATTCAGTTTATATTCTAGTTTTATTGTCTAGTTTGATAACCAAAACTAAATTGGAGTTCATTGTTTTGGGTCAATAGGGATTTCTGGTTGATACAAATCAAGTTCTCCAAGCTTGGAGATAAGCACGCAGATTCAGCCAATGGTTGTGATCAGGTGATGTTAGATTCCCCATTTTCATATACAAGCCATTGCTTACTTCAGGATTGGGAAGCTATGATCCTCCAGATGTTGTTGGACTACATCTCCCATCATCCCTGACTGGTGGCCAGGCTAACTGAGGCTGATGGGAGTTCTAATTCATCTATAGCTGAAGTGCTACAGCTTCCTCAACTCACTTTTTTCATGGGTGAGTTGCCCTAGCATAGACTTCTATATGCTAGTAGAACCCTTAAAGTTCAACAATCTTAACCTGGATCTAATCCAACAGGAAAAGACAAAAAGGCAGGAAAATTTACTTATATTTGTACGCAGAACACTGGCAACACAGGAATCTTCCTTGGAGTCACAAGTTGTTTTACCATAGCCATTGTTTGTCATTCCAGTCTTGTTATAAGTATATCTGCAGTTCAGAGGTAATGCTGAATACACAAGCAAAAGTTTACTTCATGGATTATTATGATCATTAACATTATTATTAGTTGGTTTTGCAGTTTGCTTAATAAGACTAAGAGGAGGAAGTGATAGTAAATTAAAACTTCTAAATTAAAAGGGGTTCAATTTTAAAAGCATTTTAACAGAATAAAGTAAAAGGAAATGAGGAAAACACTGATTAATTAAAACTCTCAAAGCCATTGCCCTCTCCCTTTCCCATGACCCACTTTTTCTCCCATCCACTCTCACTTAAATACGATACATTTTCTTTCCACTGTTTGGTTATAAACTTACATCTTAGCACAATTAAACTATGGAATTTTCTACAAGATCCCAAGCTGAAAGACTTCTGGGAAAAGATTTATAAGGAATTGAAAAAAATGTTGAAATATACATTTATTAAGAAACCAGAACCCTTTCTACTTGGAATAATAGGTTTGGAATTGCCCAAGAAAGATGTCAGATTGTTTTTGTATTCCACAACTGCAGCTAGAATTTTGTTGGCCAAAAATTGGAAATCACAAGAAGTACCAACAGTGGAGGAATGGCAGATGAAGGTGATGGACTTTTGGGAGCTAGCCGACCTGACCGGAAGAGTTCGCGACCAGAAGAAGGAGGATGAATGGAAGAAATTCAAAGACTACTTAGCTAAATATGTTAAGATAACTTAAATAGAATTACTTGTGAGTATCAGATAGGACTAGGATTTACATATGTGATGTTGTAGAATACTATGTTAAGTTAAAATGAAAAGAAAGAAAGATGTTAATTGACTAAGTAATTTTTTTGTGAAAATAGTTTTGGAAAACTGCTACAATGACCTATATGGAAACTTAGCCAGGGGGACTCAAGAATGTTACCCAACACAGTTAACAAAAGTGAAACTATTACAATTAGGATAAATGTTTGTTTGTTTGTTTTTTGGTGTTCTTTTTTCTATTTGTTTGTTATAAATTTGGAAAACTAATAAAAAAAATTGGGGGGGGGGGAGGAATTTTCTACAAGAGGTAGTTAATGCCACCAATTTGAATGGCTTTAGAAGAGAATGAGACAAATTGATGGAAAATAAGACTCTCAGTGGCTACTAAACATGAAGCCTATGTACTACCTCCAGTATAAAAAGTTGTATATTCCAGATATCAGTTGCTGGAATTCACAGTAAGCCAGAGTGTTGTTGCGCAGAGGTCCTGTGAGCTTCCCATAATCATTGGGTTGGCTAGTGTGAGGACATGATACTGGAGTAGGGGTGAACCAATCTATCAATTTAACTTACTTTCGGTTTGTATTTTTCCAATTTATTTATTTATCTGCATCCAAGGCTGTGTACATGGTTCTCTCCCCCCCCCCCCATTTTATCCTCAGAAGATTCCTGTGAGGTATTCATTATTTATCTCTATGACATCATTTATCCGGATGACTGTGAAGGAAAAGTTTGTTTTTGCTGGGGCAGGTTGGGTCCCCAAGTATTTTCTTTTTCTTTTCCCCATGCCAGAAAAGGGTTAATGTATGGCACCCTCTGATTGGCCAAGGTTCCAGGAGGGGGAATTGAAAAGGAGAGGATTTGGAGAGAAAGGAGGAGTGAGTTTTGGAGGGAGTGTTGGGAGGAGGTTTTGGAGTAGGTTGGGATTGAGGTTGGGAGGATAGGTAGGAAGATAGGGAGTGAGAGATGGTTCTGGGCAGAAGCATCCACTCTGAGGAAAATATCACATGCTAGAGAAAGGAGTCTCTGAGCTTAGAGTGAAGGACAGTGTGTGGTGTCCTGTAAGAGTATTTAGGCCAGGAATTAACTGGGGGGCTGAGGTTGAAAAAGGAGAAGTAGAAGCTGTAAAGAGACAGTCTACTTAGGTCTCATTCCAGTCAGGAGGGGAGAGATTCTTCTAGTAAGAGAAGACTCCCAAACCAGTGAAACCTTTGAGTGCCTTGGGAGTAGGGTTGTCTAGGGGTGTGTAACTGACAGAAAGTACCACCTTGTTAATAACCAAAGTATTAAGTGTGACACAAGTGAGAAAACCTTGAAGTGAAATAACATTGTAAACTGAAGTATCCTAAGTTTTATCGACTCATGTCATGAACTTCCTTGTTAAATAAAATTGTTATTGTTTATTTGAGCAAATCCTGCCCGAGACTCCTAATTATTAAGTTTTACTTCACGCAAATCCCCTACAAAATAATCTGAGGTAGGCTGTGGAAATCCGTGGGATTGGTGTTCTGTGAGTTGGGTGCACTATACTTAAGTGAGAGGACGGGCCCAACGGTGCCAGGGGGAAAACGGTCATCGGGCCCATCATAATGACATCACAAGAAATATTCATGACTTAACTCTCTGCTACTTTCTCTTGGTAACCCTGCACTCCTTGCTCTCTGGGGTGTTGATCTGCACTTTTAACTCCCTTTCTCTCCCTAGCTGCAATTTCTTTTCATTGTCCTCTAAAGGTAATTAAATGTCCCCCATCTTACCTGGAGAAAGCAGGACAAAGAGGAGTGCCTTCATCATTCTGGAAAGATTAGGAGACGCAGAGCAGAGATGGATCAACAAGGGAATTGGTGCAGGTAGAGGCTTACGTGGAGTTATTTATAGGCCATGGTCTCATGTCGCAGGCAACACTTGGGAACAAATGGTTCAGTGAGGTCCGGGAATGGGTGTTTTTTTCCCCAGGAACATACTGAAATTCAAAGCTCAGTGAAGGAATTGTCTATGATCTCATTAGTTGTTGATAGACACTTCTCAGATTTCTTTTTCGATATAGATAATTTACAATTTACAATGTAAATGATGAAGGCACTCATGAAAGCAATTTAGAGCCAAATAGGCAAGGGCAAAAGCCCTGAAGCCACCTACAAAATAGCCCCTCAAAATGGCCTCCATCTAAGGATTCCTCTTAATAGTAATAATAATAATTTTATTATTTCTACTCCCCACCCCATCTGATTGGGTTATCTCAGCCACTTCAAGTATATGAAGAAACATAATAAAACATCAAACATTTAAAATCGCCCTATACAGGACTGCCTTCAGATGTCTTCCAAAAGTTCTATAGTTACTTATCTCCTCGACATCTAATAGGAGGTCATTCCACAGTGTGGCTACCACTCCCAAGAAGGCCTTCTGCCTGGTCCCCACTAACCTCACTTCTCACAATGAGAAAATATCCATAAGGCCCTCAGAGCTAGATCTCAGTGTTTGGGGTGGAGATGCTCCTTCAGGAAAAGCCTGGATACTAGATCCATTCTAGGAAGGCTGGAAAATGTAGAAAGGGCTGTGGATGCAATGGAGACTTTAAGCAGTAAAACTGATCCTGCTGTCTTCGACGTGGTTTCCAGAGAGTGAAAAGAATGAAATGAGACGTCAGTAGTTGAATGTGCCAATGGCTGAGTGTGCCAGGTATGAATCAGCCACTTACACAACTTCGAGGAAGGTCTCAATTGGAGCCAGCAATGGCCATGGAGCTTTCTCTATTAGGGAGCTACACAAACATGGCTATTCTCTCTTTTTTTTAAAAAAGAAAAAAATCTTTTTTATTCAATTTTACACGATTCATTTGAATGCAAATATTAGTCACAATCATCAATATTTAGGATTCCCTCCACCCCTCCATGGTTTCCATTATCAAACATTTTCTAGTGCATCATATATTTTCTCTATTTTTCTTAAAATAATCCATTTTTACCTTAGCTTTTAGTACATTGCAAGCATTACTCAAATCCTGTCAAAGTTTTTAGTTCTTTACAGTGTTCTCTTAAGTAAATTGTATATTTTTTCCCATTCCTTATTAAAGTTACTATGTCCTGGTTTCTGATTTCCCTGGTCATTTTCCCCATTTTGGTGTTGTCCATCATCTACATCAACCATTCACATCTGGTCAGGAATTTTTTCAATCTTTGGGCCAGTACTATCCACGCTGTTGTCCTCTCATACATAAATAATCGTTTCTGTTCCTTTCATATCTCTACATCTGAAAATCCTAGTAAAAAAGCTTCTGTCCCCCCAAACATTATTTTAAACATTTCTTCTGACCATTATATATCAGTTCCCAGAATGTTTTTGTTATTTTGCACATCCACCACATGTGGTAGAACGTGCCTTCCTTCTCTGTACCCTTCCAATATACATTTGAAGTAGTTCTATACATCTTTGCTAATTTTGTAGGTGTTACATCATTTTCATATAGTTCTCCTTCAATGCACAGCATGCTGTAAATTTTAAGTCCTCCCTCCATAACTTTTCCCAAGATGAAAATTGAATATTGTGCCCAATATCTTTTCCCCATTGTATCATTACCAATTTAACTTCCTCACCTTATACATTTTGGAAAGTAACTTCACATTGCATTCCAGTAAATCTTTTTCAAACCTTGAAATTTCCTTACTAAACCCATTTTTCTTATCAATGTTAAAGACATCATTTAATTGATGGTATTGCAACCAATCTGTTACTAAATGTCTTGTATCCTCAAATCTTTTCAACTTTAATTGTTGTTCTATTTCCATTAGCAACTCTTTATACGTTGCCCATTCACTTTTTGCATTAGTTTTTTTCAAGGATATTGCTTCCTGTGAGGAAAGCCACCATGGTGTCTTCTGTTCTAACATGTTTTTATATTTCTCCCATACTGCGAAAATGGATTTCCTTACCAAATGATTTAAAAACCTATGTGCACTTTAGTCTTCTCATACCAAATAAATGCATGCCATCTAAATCTATTATCATGACCCTCAAGGTCTAAAATATATGTATTAAAAAAATTATCCACTCCCACAGCCAGCAGAGACAGGACACTTCATAATATATTATGAAGTGTTGTGCTCCACTGACTAAGGGTATGCTTTGAAATAAAAATAACATCTTGGCAATACATTCAATTTCATTGCTGAAATTCTTCCCCATAGTGATAAATTCATCCTTCACCAAACATCCATATTTCCCTTTATTTATTTCCATAGTTCCATACATAGTTATCCTCAAAGAAATTTATATTCTTAGCTGTCAACCAAACCCCCAAACAGTTCACCTTCTTTTTTTCAATTGTCAATTGTGTTGCTAGTTGTAACTCATTTTCATGTTGTTCTGTCATATTTTTAACCAGTACTTCCATTTCATTTTTATTTATCTTAAATCCCGCTACCTGACCAAATTCAGATATTTTATCTAGGACCCTTGGTATACTTGCCAATGGGTCTTCTACGGTCATTACAAGGTCATCTGCAAATGTTCTCAGCTTATATGCTTTGCACTCAACTGTTATACCTTTTATTTCTTCTTCAGATCTTATATTTCTCACCAGGGTCTCTAAATACTGAAATGAACAGTAATGGTGACAGGGGTCAAACTCTGTCTTGTCCCTTTTGTAATTTTACATTTTCTGATACTGCATTATTGACTATCAACATTGCCTGCTGGTCTGCATAAGTTGCGTCAATTCCCCTTAGGAATGATTTTCCAAAATTCATCATCTCCATATTCCACCCCCCCCATAAAGGTCCATGACACGTTATCAAAGTCCTTCTCTGCTTCTACAAACATCAAAGCTGCTTGCTTTTCATTCCTGACTTCCAGATACTCTATTGTATCAATTAATTTTCCTTATATTATCCTTCATCTGTCAGCCAGGAAGAAAGCTAGCTTATCTTGATGAATTAGCTCTTTTACATCCTTCATCCTTCAACAGTTGTCCCAGAAAATCCTATAGTTTTTAAATAATATTTTGCTGATAAATCTGGCCCTGGCAATTTACCTAATTTTGATTGGTTAATTTCTTGTTGCCCTTCCTGTATTATTATTGGTGCATTTAAATAATTGATTTACTCTTTTGGCATCTATGGTAATTTACTGTGCTCTAAATAAATATTCTCCAGTTCTATCTTTTGTTGGGTTGAAATAACGACAGACAGGTAGCGAGTGTCATCTGGGAGGCATCTCTTGAGCAAGTCTCAAGGAGCCTCTTTTATTGAATATTACAGCATTGCCACATATGTGCTTATTGTAGATTGGTCAACACAAATACAAAGCAAAGGTTGCATTAATCACCAATAGATTAAAGACTGGGAAAGGGAGCACAGAACTAGACAGGCATGAAGACCTCCTAATTAAATTATAACCAATGATTAATACAGGAAGACTTAAAACAATTACTAATGATTGATATAGAAAACTTAAAAGAGCATAATAATCACGTTCCGTAGATGTGATCAACTATGCATTAAGAACGGGTCAAAGTACAATGTTTTCCTGAACTCAATGTGAACTGAACATTCTAGGGTGGTGAGTGAATGTCTTAGTATTAGGACGGTTTGTGCAGCATTATGTGCAGGAGCGAAGCGTGAGAGCAAGACTTCCCATCAGGCCACAGTCGTGTATAGGATCATAGCATCCAGCATCCCATCAATCTTTATTTTCTTTACCGGCTCGATATAGCTCTGTATAATATTTTACAAATTGTTGTCTAATGTCATTCGGGTTATCTATTATTTTTTCTTCTACTTTCAATTTATTTATCACATTCAATTCGTGTTTCTTTTTAAACTGCCAAGCAAGCAGTTTTCCTCATTTGTTTGCATAATTTTTTTTTTAAAAAAATCTGCCTTAACATTTTAATCTTTCATTCAGTTTCTTGGTTCACTAACACCTCTGAATCTTTTCCAGGTTTTTAAATCACTTCTTCCAATATTTCTTTCTTTTTACCCTCTTCAAACTTTTTTTGATAAGCATTTTGTTGAGTAAAAAAACCATCTCATCACTGCCATGGCCATTCTCTCAACCAGTCAAGTGGTTTAATGCCCATCATTAAAGCAGAACAACTAATTTAGTGCTTTGGCCATTCTTCTGCAAACAGAGTGCTTTAATTGTTTTGTGATAAGGTTTTTAAATTTCCTGCCACTATGGCTGAGACCGCCAACCATATTCTTCAGTGCGTGGCCGTAGCCCTCATTTGCTACAGACATGTGCCTAAACTGCTAATACTATGACCTCCAAGATCCATGGGAAGTTGCTTGGTCCTTGATGGATAAAGGTATATTTTGAACTAGTGTCTCTGTCTTTGCTCTTACTTGATGTGGGGTCTTAATGAATTGGAAAGCGCAATATACTTTTTCTGATCTTCCAGGCTGCTAATCAAAGTGCAATGAAAGCCTCAGGGTACTGCTCAGGTGACTGCTGCAGTGGTAGAGCTAGACATAGCTCAAGACTGTTGAAAGGTTCCAGGGACACACTGGTAGACACTGAATAGAATACAATGACTCCAAGATCATTACTGACAGCTAATTAAATCATTCTATAAAACTTCAACCCTCCTTGTTCCAGTTGTGTTAGATTGTTAGGATAGAGAGAGATACTTTAACTCAGCTGATCTGTTTGATGATGACTGCCCTGATCCACATTGTCTTGAATTGAAGCCAGCTCAGTGTTTATACCCGTTTGAAATCCAATCCTCGATTTTCAAAAGATAAGAACCCTGGCTGTGCTCTTTTTTGCTCTTCAAGATATGGCAACCCTAACAGGAGGCAGTGATGGCTACCAACTTAGATGACTTGAAAAGATAATTAGAGAAATTCAGGCAGGGCAAAGTTACCTACAAAGGCTATGTTCTACCTCTAGCGTCAAAGGAAGTTTGCCTCTGAATACTTGGTGCCTGGGAATTGATGATGGACAGAATATTGTCACAGTCAAGTCTAGATTTCAGGCTTCCCTGTGGTTTCTGCAATACGTAAATCCAAACATATTGAGAAAAATAATCAGACTTCCGTGTTGGCTGCCCGTTCTGCTGGAAGGGTGAGCTCTTTCGCTGGAAAGAGCTCCGGTGCTTTGAAGGTTGGGGAAACTGCTAGAGCGACGCGGTACCCCTTAAAAACCTCGGATTGAGCATTCCGAGGACCTGCAGTGCCTGGAACGACTCCCTCACCCCCCGGTAAGCTCTTGATAAGGGCTCCAAGAGTGGGTGGGGTTGGAGACAAAGGGACTTGGGAATAGACTTGTTTCCTTCATCGCATGAAGCTCCGAGTCCGGCGATCGTAAGTGTCCAATTTCTCCAAGCAACTATGATTGGAAAAGAGTGAGTAATAAATTAAAAATTTGGACATTCATTTGGAAAGGACAGGCTTAAAAAAAAAACGGAGGTCAGTCCCTTCCTCTGATTGAGAGACAAAACAGCTACATTAGCCAAAGCCGTGATCTAAAATTTACGACTTTCTAAAGACTTTCAAGTTAACCTTTGTATTCCTCCTTCTAGTAGGGGGGAGATACTTTTCAGATTGTTTTAATCCTTGCAGACAGTTTGGATTTACGAGGTATTTTCTTTGTGGAAGCGGACTACTCAGTCGGGAAGACTAGACTCCATTGTGACGTCATAAAGAAAAGGACACTTTCAACTTTCGTTTTCCTACTTGGGGAGAAAAAAGTAACTGCAGCTGCTCGAACTCAAAGGCTTTTCTTTTCCCTTTCTCTTTTAAACAATACCTCTACCCCCAGATATAAATTGTAAATTGTGACTGTGTTACTAACTTCTAGGGAATTAAGAAAGGATTACAAGTTACAGAGACTGTTGACTGGTATATTAAGACTGGTGGAGAGGCTTGAGAAGAGAAACTGTCTGTCTCCTTATCTCCCCTTTGTGTTTGAGACTGACCTTGAACAAAAGAACTGCAAGTTATGGATGGGGGAGAGAAAGGAGAGAGGACAGAGAAAACAAAAACCAAAGCAAGGAGGGATTCTAAGTCACCGTCTTTTGAGGACTCTGTGTTGCAATTGCTTCAGGAAATTAAAACAGAAGTAAGAGGAAATCAAAAGTCTATACAGGAATTAAAAAGTGACTTTGCTCAATTAAGACAAGATTTGACGCAAGTTAATTCAGATGTATCAGCACATGAGTCAAGACTGGCGCATTTGGAAACTGTGAGAATTCCTGACTTAGAGATAAATCAGCGACAATCTCAAATTTCAATTGCGTCTCAGCAGCTAAAACAGAAGGAATGTAATCTGAGATTGAGGGGCGTACCCCAGAAAGAGTGGGATAATTTGAAGGATTGGTTAATTGAAGAATTTGCAGCATACTGGGGCCTCTCAAAAGAAGAATTAAATTCCTGGATAGACAAGGCCTACAGATTTGGACTTAAAAAAGATGCTAAGATCACACATGACTGTATGGTGATTTTTAAAACTAAAGAGCAGAGAGACATTATTTTAGGCAACCATTATAAAAAAAGTTTAAAGATAGAGGAGAAGGGAATAATTCTGTTTAAAGATATTCCGACATACTTTTTGTCCCTGAGAAATAATTATACGGATTTGGCCAGTCCCCTAAGCAGAAAGAACTTTTTCTTCAGGTGGGAGTTCCCGGAAGGACTATCTTTTAAATTTTAAGGAAGGAAACATAGAATAACAACTGTCGGAGAGAAAGAAAGATTTTTGGAGAAAGACGCAAAAGAGCTTGGACTGGAAAGTTCTCCTTCATCAGGGGCAGCGGCAGTGGGCCCCTAACAAATCAGGATGTCTTTGAAAATCTACTCCTGAAATGTGAATGGTCTAAATTCACATTTTAAGAGGAACCAAGTTTATCACGTATTGGCAAGACAGAATTTGGATATAATTTGTTTACAAGAAACACATGTTATAAGACTTCATAGGAAAATTCTCCAAAATAAGAAACTTGGGCAGGAATTTATTTCATCCGACAAAGTGAAAAAAAGAGGCGTGGTTTTTTATGTTAAAGAAAAATGGAACCCCAAATTGCAGTTTAAGATGAGGAAGGGACGTACATTGCAGTTGAAATTACGGCACAAGGCGATAAATTTCTTTTGTTGGGAATTTATGCACCAAATGATGACAAAGTGGAATTCTTTAAGAATCTGGACTTAAAACTCATGGATTATATGGATTACAAATTGATTTTAATGGGAGACCTGAATGGAGTAGCATCAACTTTAATGGATAAAACACAGGGACAGAAAAATCCAAGTTCCAGCAGACTACCAAAGATTTTCTTTGATATGACTGATAAATACGATTTATCAGACATATGGAGGCTACGAAATCCAATGGAGAGAGATTTCACTTTTTTCTCAAATTCAAATCTATTTCTCGCGAACTGACTACATATGGGTATCTAGAGATTTGGTTCCTAAGGTTACTAAAACAGAAATCTGCCCTAAGACTTGCTCAGATCATAATCCAGTGGTTTTGGAAATGAAATTATACCTGCAGGGTTCCTTTAGATGGAGGATGAATGATGAGTTGTTGAGGAATGAACAGATGATTAGTAAGGCCCAAAAGACTCTAAAAGACTATTTTGAACTAAATATGAACACAGAGGTTGAAACAAGAGTCATTTGGGATGCAAGTAAGGCAGCAATGAGAGGTTTCCTCATACAACAGAACTCAATAAGGAAAAAGATACAGAATGGGAAAAAAGAGAAAATTCTGTCTCAAATAAAAGACAAAGAGAAAAGTTTAAGATTAATGCCAAAGAGTCAACAGATTCCAAAAGAAATTAAAGCATTGCAGATTCAATTTTCTCAAATTATTAACCAAGAAATAGAATGGAAAATTAAAATGATGAAACAGAGAAATTTTGAATCTGCAAATAAATGTGGGAAATTGTTGGCTTGGCAATTAAAAAAGAGACAGAAGCAAAGTACTATTGCAAACATTGTATCTGATGGAAAATCTATGGAAAACCCTGCAGATATAAGAAAATGTTTTCAGAAATACTTTAAACAGCTGTATAAAGAAGGTAAAGAAGATAAGGATAAAATTGAGCAATTTCTTGTGGCAAATGAAATGCAGAAAATTCCTGAGGATAAAAGGTAATAATAATAATAATAATAATAATAATAATAATAATAATAATAATAATAATTTATTATTTGTACCCCGCCCATCTGGCTGGGTTTCCCCAGCCACTCTGGGCGGCTTCCAACAAAGATGAAAAATACACTAAAATGTCACATATTAAAAACTTCCCTGAACAGGGCTGCCTTCAGATGTCTTCTGAATGTCAGGTAGTTGTTTATCGCTTTGACATCTGAAGGGAGGGCATTCCACAGGGCGGCGCCACTACCGAGAAGGCCCTCTGCCTGGTTCCCTGTAACTTGGCCTCTCGCAGTGAGGGAACTGCCAGAAGGCCCTTGGAGCTGGACCTCAGTGTCTGGGCAGAATGATGGGGGAGGAGACGCTCCTTCAGATATACTGGACCGAGGCCATTTAGGGCTTTAAAGGTCAGCACCAACACTTTGAATTGTGCTCGGAAACGTACTGGGAGCCAATGTAGGTCTTTCAAGACCGGTGTTATATGGTCTCGGTGGCAGCTCCCAGTCACCAGTCTAGCTGCCGCGTTCTGGATTAGTTGTAGTTTCCGGGTCACCTTCAAAGGTAGCCCCACATAGAGTGCATTGCAGTAGTCCAAGCGGGAGATAACCAGAGCATGCACCACTCTGGCGAGACAGTCTGCAGGCATATAGGGTCTCAGCCTACGTACCAGATGGAGCTGGTAAACAGCTGCCCTGGATACAGATTTGACCTGTGCCTCCATGGACAGCTGTGAGTCCAAAATGACTCCCAGGCTGCGCACCTGGTCCTTCAGGGGCACAGTTACCCCATTCAAGACCAGGGAATCCTCCACACCTGCCCGCCTCCTGTCCCCCAAAAACAGTACTTCTGTCTTGTCAGGATTCAACCTCAATCTGTTAGCCGCCATCCATCCTCCAACTGCCTCCAGACACTCACACAGGACATTCACCGCCTTCACTGGTTCTGATTTAAAAGAGAGGTAGAGCTGGGTATCATCCGCATACTGATGAACACCCAGGCCAAACCTCCTGATGATCTCTCTCAGCATATAAATGTTGAAAAGCATGGGGGAGAGGACAGAACCCTGAAGCACCCCACAAGTGAGAGCCCAGGGTCTGAACACTCATCCCCCCCCCACCACTTTCTGAACATGGCCCAGGAGGAAGGAGCGGAACCACTGTATGACAGTGCCCCCAGCTCCCAGCCCCTCAAGACGGTCCAGAAGAATGTTATGGTCGATGGTATCAAACGCCGCTGAGAGATCCAGCAGAACTAGGAAACAGCTCTCACCTTTGTCCCTAGCCCGCCGGAGATCATCAACCAGTGCGACCAAGGCAGTTTCAGTCCCATGATGAGGCCTGAATCCCGACTGGAAGGGATCCAAATGGTCCGCTTCTTCCAGGTGTGCCTGGAGTTGTTCAGCAACCGCTCACTCAATCACCTTGCCCAAGAATGGAAGATTTGAGACTGGGCGATAATTGGCCATTGTGGCCGCATCTAAAGATGTTTTTTTAAGAAGCGGTTTAATAACCGCCTCTTTCAGCGGGTCTGGGAAGGCTCCCTCACAGAGGGAAGCATTCACCACCCCACAAAGCCCATCGCCCAGTCCTTCCCGGCTAGCTTTTATAAGCCAGGATGGGCAAGGATCCAGGAGACAGGTGGTTGGCTTCACCCGTCCAAGCAGCCTGCCCACATCCTCGGAGGTAACAGATTGGAATTGATCCCACACAACTTGACTAGACAGGACTCTAGCACTCTCCTGCCCTGCACCTGCTCCCATGGTGGAGTCTACTTCTTCCCAAATCTGAGCGATTTTATCTGCAAAAAACTTTGTGAAATCATTGCAGGAGATCATGTGGCCCGTACTGGGCCCCGATGTCGCAGGTGGTTCCGCTAAATTGTGAACCACCTGAAAAAGTCTCCTGCTGCTGTTTTCTGCAGATGCAATAGAGGCGGCGAAGCAAGTCTTCTTTGCTGTCGCTATCGCCACTTGGTAGGCTCGACGTTGAGCTCTAACCTGTGTCTGGTCAGATTCGGAATGAGTTATCCGCCACCGGCACTCTAGCCGTCTCAACGATTGTTTCATTGCCCTCAGATCCGTGGAAAACCACGGGGCTGCCCGGGCTCCATGCAATCGGAGAGGGCGCTTCGGAGCCAAACAGTCAATAGCCCTGGTTAATTCCACATTTCAGCGGGCCACCAGGGAATCGGCTGAAAGGCCATCAACATGGGATAAAGCATCCCCTACCACTCTCTGGAAACCATTTGGGTCCATTAAGTGGCGGGGGCGGACCATCCGGATCGGTCCCACCTCCCTGCAGAGGGGATGGGTTGCAGAGAAGTCCAGTTGCACCAGGAAGTGATCTGACCATGGCACTTCTTTCGTTTCGCTTTTACTTAGTGTCAGATCACCAACATCCATAGAGGTAAACACCAGGTCCAAGGCATGTCCGCGGCTATGGGTTGGGCCAGACTTATTCAGGGACAGCCCCATGAAGGCCATGCTTTCCACGAAGTCCTGAGCAGCCCCTTGTAAGGTCGTGTTGGCATGGATGTTAAAATCCCCTAGGACAACCAAGCTAGGTGTCTCCAGGAGCATATCCGCCATGACCTGAAGCAGCTTGGGCAGGGAATCCTTGGTGCAGCGGGGAGGTCGGTACACCAAAAGGAATCCTGTACTGCCCCTATTGCCCAACTTCCAGAACATGCACTCGGAAAACTGGGTCTTCCCAATAGGACGCCTGGTGCAAACTAATGACTTCCTAAAAATCACTGCAAACCCCCCCTCCCCGCCCACATGACCTGGGTTGCTGTGCGTATGAGAAACCTGGTGGACAAGCAGCGGCAAGGACAGGCCCATCTGCTTCATCCAACCAAGTCTCTGTTACACATGCCAGGTCAAGTCCTCCATCCTTGATCAAGTCATGGATGGCAGTGGTCTTATGAATCATTGACCTGGCATTGCACAGCAGCACCTTCAGGTCATGTGGGTATCCCTTGCTGATTCTAGTATCCATCTAGTCAGAACAAGACCCGGAGGCAGGGATAGTCCTCAGACAATGACTAAACCTGCCTCCTCTGTAATGACATGGTCTGGTCTTAGCGTAACTCCTCCTCCTACCCGTGATCACTGAGATCGGTTGTCCCAGTGCATCCCCCCCCCCTGTGGAACATGCCCCAGCCATTTTGTTGGCTGGGACCTACTCCCCAGCAGCCCTGACCCCTCCCCTTAAGAACAAAATAACACCTTAAAAAAAAACCAATAAAACAATACAAACAAAAAACAGTAAAAATTACAAAAACATAAAATCAAACAAATTCCCAGGCCCAATAAATATCCATCCCACCCCACCCCCCCACATACAAAAAATTCAAAAGAAAATTTTAAAAACATTTTAAAAGCACTCTGCACCCCTCCAGCAGTAACAGCAACTGTCCTAGTGAGGCCCGTCAGGCCCTGCCCTGGGCCAGGTGGTAAGTGGCAGGAAGGAGCAGGCCCCCCAGACACTCACACAGGAGAGTCCTCCTGGGCAGCAGAGCACAACAGTCCCTGTGAGGCTTCAGGCCCCGCCCTGGGCCAGGTAGATGGTAAGCGGCAAGAGCAGGGCCCTCAGACACTCACACAGGAGAGTCCTCCTGGGCAGCAGAGCGCAGCAGTCCCTGTGAGGCTTCAGGCCCCGCCCAGGGCCAGGTAGGTGGTAAGCGGCAAGAGCAGGGCCCTCAGACACTCACACAGAAGAGTCCTTCTGGGCAGCAGAGCGCAGCAGTCCCTGTGAGGCTTCCCAGACCTGCTGAAAGAGGCGGTCATTAAACCGCTTCTTAAAAAAACATCTTTAGACCCAGCCAATTTGGCCAACTATCGCCCAGTCTCAAATTTACCATTCTTGGGCAAGGTGATTGAGTGGGTGGTTGCCAAACAACTCCAAGCACGCCTGGAGGATGCGGACCATTTGGATCCCTTCCGATCGGGATTCAGGCCTCACCATGGGACTGAAACTGCCTTGGTCGCGCTGGTTGATGATCTCTGGCGGGCTAGGGACAAAGGTGCGAGCTGTTTCCTAGTTCTGCTGGATCTCTCAGCGGCCTTTGACACCATCGACCATAACATCCTTCTGGACCGTCTAGAGGGGCTGGGAGCTGGGGGCACTGTTATACGGTGGTTCCGCTCCTTTCTCCTGGGCCGTGTCCATAAAGTGGTGGGGGGGATGAGTGTTCAGACCCCTGGGCTCTCACTTGTGGGGTGCCTCAGGGTTCCGTCCTCTCCCCCATGCTTTTTAATATCTATATGAAGCCGCTGGGAGAGATCACCAGGGGGTTTGGGCTGGGTGTTCATCAGTATGCAGATGACACCCAGCTCTACCTCTCTTTTAAATCAGAACCAGTGAAGGCGGTGAAGGTCCTGTGTGAGTGCCTGGAGGCGGTTGGAGGATGGATGGCAGCTAACAGATTGAGGTTGAATCCTGACAAGACAGAAGTACTGTTTTTGGGGGACAGGGGGCAGGTGGGTGTGGGGGATTCCCTGGTCCTGAATGGGGTAACTGTGCCCCTGAAGGACCAGGTGCGCAACCTGGGAGTCATTTTGGACTCATAGCTGTCCATGGAGGCACAGGTTAATTCTGTGTCCAGGGCAGCTGTCTACCAGCTCCACCTGGTACGCAGGTTAAGACCCTACCTGCCCACGGACTGTCTTGCCAGAGTGGTGCATGCTCTAGTTATCTACTGCTTGGACTACTGCAACACGCTCTACCTGGGGCTACCTTTGAAGGTGACCCAGAAACTGCAATTAATCCAGAATGCGGCAGCTAGACTGGTGACTGGGAGTGGCCGCCGAGACCACATAACACCGGTTCTGAGAGATCAGCACAATTCAAAGTGTTGGTGGTGACCTTTAAAGCCCTAAATGGCCTCAGTCCTGTATACCTGAAGGAGCGTCTCCACCCCCATCGTTCAGTCCGGACACTGAGATCCAGCGCCGAGGGCCTTCTGGTGGTTCCCTCATTGCGAGAAGTAAGGTTACAGGGAACCAGGCAGAGGGCCTTCTCGGTAGTGGTGCCTGCCCTGTGGAACGCCCTCCCAGCAGATGTCAAAGCAATAAACAACTATTTTACTTTTAAAAGACAACTGAAGGCAGCCCTCTTTAGGGAAGTTTTTAATGTCTGATGCTGTACTGTTTTTAATATTCAGTTGGAAGCCGTCCAGAGTGGCTGGGGAAACCCAGCCAGATGGGCCTGGTATAAATAATAAATTATTATTATTATTATTATTATTATTATTATTATTATTATTATTAGATTCTAAGAGGGGACAAAGCTCCCAAAACCTGGAAAGATGCATTTATCACTCTGATTCCAAAAACAGATCAAGATTGATCCGATGTACTTAATGTGGATTATAAAATCTTTGCAAACATTTTGGCCAATAGATTAAAAAAGGTTCTATCAAATTATATACATAAGGACCAGGCAGGATTTCTGCCTGGGAGACATATGAAAGATAACATTAGAAATATAATTGATATAATAGAAAGGTTGGAAACGAAAAGAAATTGTAAAGCAATGTTAATGTTTATTGATGCTGAAAAGGCCTTTGATAATGTTTCTTGGTTATTTATGATGAAAAATCTAGAAAGAATTGAGGTTGGCCAGGAATTTTTAAATGGTATTAATGCGATCTATTTTGAACAAAAAGCAAAAATCATAGTTAATAATGTGGTCTCAGAGGAAATCAAAATTGAGAAAGGAACCAGGCAAGGGTGCCCGCTTTCCCCTCTGCTATTTATTTCTGTTCTGGAGGTTTTGTTAAACATGTTGAGGAAAGAGGAGGAGGTTAAAGGCATTGTAGTAGGATCCAAGCAATATAAATTTGCTGATGATTTGGTTTTAACTTTACAAGATCCAGAAACCAGTGCAGTGAAAGCACTGGAGCTGATTCAAGAGTTTGGGCAGGTAGCAGGATTTAAATTAAACAAGAGCAAAACCAAAGTTTTAGGGGGAAAAAACTTAGATAATGACGAAAGAAAAAACCTTTTTGAAAGGACAGGCCTTGTTTCAGTGAAAAAAGTTAAATATTTGGGTGTGAATTTATCGGTAAAGAATTTGAATCTTTACAAAGATAACTATGAAAAATTATGGAATGAAATCAAGAGAGATCTTGAGGTATGGTCAAATCTAAAACTCTCATTGATGGGCCGAATATCGGTGGTTAAGATGAATGTATTGCCAAAGATGTTGTTCTTATTTCAAGTTTTACCAATCATTGATAATGTCAAATGTTTTAAAGAATGGCAGAAGGTATTGTCTAAATTTATCTGGCAGGGGAAAAAACCTAGAATTAAATATAAATTACTTACAGATATAAAAGAAAGAGGGGGCTTTTCCCTGCCAGATTTGAAGATATACTTTGAAGCTGCTGCATTCTGTTGGATCAAGGATTGGATTCAATTAGAGAATGATGATGTGTTAGACTTGGAGGGACTGGATAATCGATTTGGATGGCATGCATATCTATGGTATGACAAGGTAAAGGCCCACAGGGGTTTTAAGAATCATGTAATTAGAAAGACATTATACAATGTATGGACTAGATACAAAGATCTATTAGTAAGAAAAACACCAAAAGGGATTTCACCAATGGAAGCACAGGCCCCAAAAAAGTTAAATATGGAAAAGAAATGGTTGAGGTATTCAGATTTGTTGTTAGAGAATCAGGAAGGTTTTAAATTAAAACCATTTGAACAAATTAAAGATAAAGTGAATTGGTTGCAATATTATCAAATTAACGAATTATATAAGATGGATAAGAGAAAACAGAAAAAACCAAATTGGAAACGGAGTTGTTAGATACTAATGATAAGAATATGTCTAAAATGTACAGTTTGTTGTTGGAGTGGCATACAAAGGATGAACAAGTTAAATCGGTCATGATTGATTGGGCAAGGGATGTGGGACATAATATAATGATGGAGGACTGGGAGAGGCTATGGAGGAAAGGGGTTAAGTTCACTGCATGTACGATGTTAAAGGAAAACATTATGTAGATGATGTATAGATGGTACTTGACCCCTGTAAAATTAGCAAAGATTTATCACAAAAGTGATAATCTTTGTTGGAAATGTAAAGAAAAAGAAGGTACTTTTTTCCATATGTGGTGGACTTGTCCCAAGGTGAAAGACTTCTGGGAGAAGATTTATAATGAACTGAAAAAAATGTTGAAATATACATTTATTAAGAAACCAGAGGCCTTTCTCCTTGGAATAACAGGTTTAGAATTGCTCAAGAAAGATGTTAAATTATTTTTGTATGCCACAACGGCCGCTCGAATATTACTTGCTAAAAATTGGAAAACACAAGAACTACCAACAGTGGAAGATTGGCAGATGAAGATGATGGACTTTTCGGAGCTAGCTGACCTGACTGGAAGAATCCGCGACCAGAAAGAAGAGGAGCTTCAAGAGGACTGGAGGAAATTCAAGGAATATTTGAATAAATATTGTAATATAAAAAATTAGAAATTACTTGAAAGAAACAAATATGCCTAGGACAAATTAAGTTATAATTAAATAAATGGGATTCAGAATGTCAAGAAAAGTGAATAAGATGACTATAATTGGAAATTGTTTTAGTTTAATAATGATATTCGAAAGCTGTTACTTTTAAATTACAAGGAAACTCAGAAGGGAGTGATTTGAGGAAGTCAATCAAGATGTTTAAAAAGTTGGATTTGTGAAGAATTAAGTTTGTTATTATTGTCTATTTGTTTATTGTTCCCCCCTTTTCCCCCTCCCTATTTTTCTTTTTTTCTCTTCTTCTTCTTCTCCTTTTCCTTTTCTGTTTTTGTGTATTAATTTGCTTTGTGGTTTGTGTTATTATGGTGGAAAAGTTTAATTAAAATTTATTTTTAAAAAAAGAAAAGAGAAAAATAATCAACCATTACAAGATAGTACTTTGCATTGCCTCTAGAGAGCGGTAGAGGACCAATTACATCAGCATACACTCGCTGAAACACTTTGGTAACATTTGTTGGACCTTTCTGGATTTTGGCACCTTCTGAACCTGTTAAACAAGACACGTTAGTTTTACAATCATTACAATCAGTACTATCAAAATGCAACAAATACAGTCCATTTATTCTTTAGCAGAAAGGAATGGCTTCTTATTCTTGAAGATTGTACATCTTCTCTTATTGAAGGACACCACCAGTCCTTGCTTTGTCAACTGCGACACACTGAGCAGGTTAAACTCCAAACTTGGCACATAGTATACATTGTTAATGGTAAAATTGAGACTCTGAAGAAACACTGTTCCAAACCCAGTAGCTTCTAGCTCCTGACCATTAGCTTGCTTCATGGTGAAACGTCGACTCTCAAACTTGGAAAACAACCCCCTTTTCCCAGAAAGGTGGTGCGTGGCGCCTGCGTCTGCCACGAATGAATTCCAGGTTGATGATGAAGACTTTGGCGAAAACAAAGCTTTAGCAGCCTTTGTCTGAGGCTTAGCACGACTTTTGCTACCGACCTCTGTTTTTCCAGAGCTCCCCCTGGCTTTGGGAACTCGAATAATTAGAGTTGATGGGGGGGGCAAAGCATCTTCCCATCCCCTTGCCAGGAATCCATCTTGGCTCCAATTAAACAGCTGCCAGCTCCTTCAAAGCAAGCTGTAAAACTTCAAGCAGTCTATGAGCATCTTAATTGCTCAATTCTGACTCAAGGATTAGCAGCCTCATAAATCAAACACTGATTACTCATAGTTCCTTTGTTAGTGGCAAGCAGTCCATCAGCTCCCAACTTCTTTGACCGGCAGGGAAAAACAGCTATAACAGGCTGCTTAAAACTCCTTGGAATGAGGAACTTCGCTGTGCTTAATTCCAAAGCAGCAGCTTCTTGAGCAGCAGAGATCCGATACATCCTGGCACCACCAGTCGAGCCTTTTGACCATCGATCCGCACCGGCATCCATCTGCAAACTTCAGAGGTCTGGTTTCCAACAGCCGTCCATGGTTCCGCAACCATCCTCTGCTACCAATTGTTGGGAAAACGCCCACCCGGGAGCGTTGCCAGATCCCCAGGCACTCCGGGGCTTTTCTCCGGAGGTCACTCTCTGGCTGGAATCCAGGAATCCAACTTCAGTCCAGAGAGACTGATGAATTCTGAGAGGAGCACACTCACTTTCTCCTGGCATCACATCACAGAAGAAAGAGGACAGTCCGTAGTCTAACAGCTACTTTATTAAGACTGTAAAATACATATCTACTCGCCTTGAGCAGTCCAGCATGAGAGTCTACGACACGACTCTGCTTCAATCCAGAAGCGGAAGAGACATCCAGTAACTCCACCCAGTTACTCTGAGAACTCTGAGAACTGACTCAGACTTCCTGTCTCACGCTCAGTCACATCACATGATGTAAACAAATTTGCTGCTTCCTCGCAGCTGGTGGGAACTGAAATCCCAACAGTCTCAACCACATGATATGAAAGTATTGGTCTGAGCTTTTACAATAACATCACATCACATATAAAATAAATAAATAAAATAAAATAAATAAAATAAAATAAATAAAATAAAATAAAAGGCTTAATGTGCTGCCAGTGGTGGTGAGGGAAATCTCAATCTGGTGCCAGTAACCAGGTGGAGAGGTGGAGAAGTGGCCATCTCATAGGGTGAGAGGCTGGGTGAGGAATTATCCAAGGTGAAAATGGGGAGAGCATGTCATTGGGAGCCAGGGAGTGTGCTTGTGACTTGTCAATGCTGTCACTTGTTTGCAAAAAATATTGAGGAAGTAACTGCTTGCATCCACTGGAAACTTGACCCCTCTGTTACTGCAGATGAATCTCAAGGGGTGTGCAGAGCACAGTCTAGCCCTGTTGTGTTGGATGAGTTTCAGTTGGTAACATTCAAGGACAATGCCCCTCGCCCCTCTTGTCTGAGGAATATTAGCAGAGAGGGGACAGCTGACTGGGTCAGGCAGGGAGGTGATAATGCCTCCTTGCAAAAGGGGGTGGTCCCTGCCCACTTGAAGGAAGCAGTGGTGTGCCATCATCACAGGTGGGTTGGGTGAATCCCCCCAAAAATCATTTTCATGGTGGCCCTTGGAGGTGTGATGGGACTCTTGGGGTGGAGTGTCATATGACAACACCAATTAAACACAAGAGGGGTGGGGAATAAGCAATTGACAGGAAGTAGTATTATTATACTACTGATGCCTGTTGTATGCATGACCAAAGTATCCTGCCAGGTGCAAAGGCACAATGGCACTTTTCCTCTGGTGCAGTTGGGCCCGCCCTCACTTAAATATAGTGCATCCACCTCACAGAACACCAGTTACTTGAATTCTTACAAACTACCCCAGACTCTTTTATTTTTGTAGAAGAATCTCTCCCCTTCTGACTGGAATGAGACCTAAGTAGACTGTCTCTTTCCAGCTTCTACTTCTCCTGGTTCAGCCTCCCAGTTAATTCCTGGCCTATTACTCTTACAGGACACCACACACTGTCCTTCATGCTAAGCTCACAGACACCTTTCTCTAGCTTCTTATATATTACTCAGTGTGGATGCTTCTACCCAGAACCAACTCCTTCTCCTCTCACTCCCTATCTTCCTACCTATCTCCCAACCTATTCTCCCAACCTCTGTCCCAACCGAAAAACCTGTCTCTCCAAATCCTCTCCTTTTCAACTCCCTCTCCTGGAATTCCGGTCAGTCAGAGGCTGCTATTCATTAACCGTTTGCTGGCAGCGGAAAAGAAAACGAAAAAACTTGGGGACCCAACCTGCCCAGCAAAACAAACTTTCCCACCACACCAGGCTGCTCAGTCAGTGGAATTGGGGGGGGGGGCGACAATTGCTTATGGCACCCTGTCTGAAGGCAACTAGGAGAGACAGTTGTCATGCCCCTGGCCTGTACATCAGTTTCAGGAGACATGAGCTGGCAGTGTCCAGGAATGATACACCATTGACTGGAAAACGGAAACTGAATCCTGATACTGAAGCTCCACCATGATTGCCCCAAGGGTCCTGTATCTTTCATCCTTCCTGTCTGCTATATATGCTTCTGCATCTTAAACTCAATTTTAAAAAGACTTATGTTTTGATTTCAGCTCTCAAAACTTACAAAGTCAAAGTCACCCCACAAATCTGTTATGGTGCACAAAAAGGGGATCTCCTCAAGAGCGGAATTTGTAAAACCACGGAATAAAAATATATGTACTATCTTAGAGCTGCCCAAAAAAGACTTGATAATACAGGAAAAACTTAAACTCAATTATAAAAAGGCTGGCCCAAGACATGTTGGCAGCTGAGGCAAACCACAAAATAGTACCTCCCCATTCCAGGGAAAAAGGGGTTAAGTGAAGATCGATATTAGGAACAATGTGAGGGGTGAGGAATAAAGATCTCCACAGGAAACATTTCACATAGAGACCTGCCATCTCGATCCCATGTAATCTGTGGCCCAAAAGCAGCAGGAATCCAATATGGGTACGACTTTCAGATATGCTCATATCTTAGAAACCTGACTGTACCAACCTATTGGCATTTATTTACCAAAGCCAGACTAAATGTATTTCCTTCGGAAGTGCTAAATGGAAGACTGAGAGGCATCCCTTATCAGAATAGGCTTTATGTTCTCAGGACATTGACTGCATGAAGCATATCTTACTGCATTATGGACAGTACGAGCAAGCAAGGGACCAAATGATCAAACCCCTACTACCAAATCTGCGGCGGAAATCTGAAGCCTCCCATTTTAAATATTGTTTGGATGACAGGTCTGATCGTATTACACTGGCCATGGCAAAGTTTCTTTTGGAAGTCAAAAGAAACAAAGATCATCAAGCTCGAGACAAAACAAATTGACCGCCTCGGTTTCTCTCTCTCTTTTGTGGTTGGCTGTCTTAACTGTATTTTGTTCTGAAATTGTTCTATGGGTCTGTGGACCTCAATAAAGATTATATATATATATTTATATCCCCACAGGAAACAAGGACTGGAGGAGACTAGCAGCACCTCCTAATGGCCAAGAGCCCACTGAAGAGGCAACCTGATTTGGGAGGGGAGGTGTAAATCTGGTCTCTAAGGAGTGCAGCTGTTGCTGCCACTGTGGCAGCAGCAGTGGGCAAGGAATTCGTTGGATCTTTGGTGGGCAAGCAGCCTGATAAGCAGCAAGGACTCTCTGTCAGTTTTATGTAAGTTTATTTACAAGAAAAACACATCCAGAGCATGCCAAACCTTCGCGCAGAGATGTCAGGAATCCCAGCCATCTTTAATGGCTGCCTGCCTGGCCCCCTCCATTCGACCATTCATTCCATAGCGTGCTGATTTGGTTGCAGAGTAACCTGTACCATGCTCTCTAATGAGGAGGGGGTGCATCCTGGCCAGCTCATCCAGTAAGTCCCCATTAAGCCCGGCTCGATACAACATCATGAGGTTGCTCTGTCCCAGCTCCTGCCAACCTAGCAGTTCAAAAGCACACCAGTGCAAGTAGATAAATAGGTACTGCTGTGGTGGGAAGTTAAACGGTATTTCTGTGTGCTCTGGTTTCCGTCACGGTGTCCCGTTGCACCAGAAGCAGTTTAGTCATGCTGGCTACATGACAAGGAAAGCTGTCTGTGGAGTAACGCTGGCTCCCTTGGCCTGAAAGCGAGATGAGCGCCACAACCCCATAGTTCCCTTTGACTGGACTTAACCGTCCAGGGATCATTTACCTTTTTTACCTTTCTTCCCCAGAAGATACAGCCTCAGACTCTGGCTTATCTGATGGTTGCCTGGCTTCCAACTCTTCCTCTATTCCTTTTGAGAACAAACAGATTACTCCCTGGGAAGGTGGGGTGGGTGGGCTGTCCTCTCTAAACCCAAACAGACAGCTCGCATCTGCAGAGTTAGCCCTTTGCTAACTCAGCTCAATTTCTGAGGGGGGCCGTGTTCCTGACAGCCCCTATGGATTCAGCCACCTAAGATGGTCACCACACCTTGCCCCATGGGTGGGACCATCCTGCACCTTGATATGCCAAACTATACATTCAGCACCCTCACTATGTAACCTGCATCACAAATACCAAATGGAGGAAAGCATTTACAGTTCTGTGACTCCAGTGTATGAAGTCTGTCATAGTTGAAGGATGCTATCGCCGGATTCCCTATGTAGAAAAAGTTTGCCTACATGGAGATAAGGTTCCTAAATATTTACCCATCTACTTGCTTGTTTGTCCCATCTATGAAGACGTAAGAGAAGGTTTGTTCAAATATTTAAACCTCCCAATTGAGAGATGGATTGGGTATATGATATACTTTTTATTAAGGGACAAGTGCCCATACACCTCTGAAAAAGTGGTCTGTTCTGCCTTTACAGTGATGATTATGAGAGAAATTTTATGTTTTATGTATTTTAGAATTTTGAAATTGCTTCAGCTAAACCCATAAATAATAATTGCATTTGCATCTGAAACAGAACTAAGAACCAAAATTTTATTTCCCATAACCATTTATTATGTTTTGTAATGATCACAATGAAAATTTAACTATTTGTTAATGATACAATACAGGGTTCTTTGTATCGATACAGGCTTCTTAGAATTCACAATCCCCACATTTTGATCCATTTTTCTCTTCCCCTGGCTTCCCTTTACCTCCACCAAATACAAAACAGAGAGAACCACAGACCCTGAGTCCTGGATTTCACCACTAGGCCTCCAATTCCCCCTCATTGCCATGGATTTTGCAATACACAAGGAGGACATCTACACTGTCCTATTTACCCTTCAAGTTCAGGCTGGTGTGAGATTCCTGAAGCATTATAACATCTTTTTTGGGTAATAAAAAGGGTAAATCCCCCAGTTCCAAACATTCTTCTGTTTTTCGGGACGGCACAAAAATCTGTTGTTCCACAACCTTCGAACGTGACATTGTGGTGCTTAGTAAAAGCTGGGGGGAAAGAAAACAAATATTGACATAAGGCCTTTACTCAGGGATTAGAAGATTCTGTCTGTGATGGTGAATGAGAATTTTAATTAGTTTTAAAATGCGTATATTTAAAAAATCTGAAAAATATAATAATTTCATTGGAACATGAATATACAAAATTTTCAACATCAGAAGTTAAGGTAAAAAAAAAACTCATATGTAATTCAGAATTGCCATTATACCCAAAGGAGTCTCAAGACACAAAGATTATTAATAAACAGGTTATATTTACAAAATATAATGAAAGTAGAGGATCTGAAAACAGGCCTAATTAACTAGATTAACCAGATCAAATTCTAGTGTGCAGCTGAGTTCCAATAAAATGGGAGGAATTCTATCCCTGCCATCTCCTGGGCATGTTAAAAGCCACATGCTGTGGCCACACAGCAAGATTTGAAAACAATACTCCCTCCCTGGTGTGGGAGCCTTGAGTGTTTGAACCTGGCATGAGTCAACAGCCACACACACAAAAAGGTGGAGGTGCACTCCATTGTGTCTCAGGATGGTTCGATGCCCACTGAGGCTTCCTCATTGCCCCACTGTGATCTAAGCATCCAGAGAATCCTCCTTTTATTTTATGAGTTTCATGTTAAACACATCTAGCATGAAGTAGGTGAAAAGGGGGGACTACAAGAGCCAATTAGGAACTCCTCTCAGAATTCTTACAAAGCCCTTAGAAGAGAAATTTGCAAAGCCCAGGCTATAAAGGGCAGGAAAAGGATAAGAAGAAAGAATGTAGGACAGAAGCAGCTCAAATGGCCTTGACTCTGCCTCTTCCTTTATGGGGAAATCAACCCATATTCCCTTCCCCCGTTCATTCCAAATACCCTCTCCTTTTCAGAAAGGAGGGATTTGGCAAATTTGTCTTGTCTCCAAACAGCATTATTCCTCAAAACTATGTTGATAGGGAGATATCCATCTAAGGCTGGATCTAGACACATCAAAAAAGCCATTCAGTTAAATGCATTGCAAACTTCATACAAGCAAATGCCATTTACAAAAGACGGGATTCCATCACATCATCTTGTGTCACAGTGTTATAACGATTTTAAAGTGCTATATCTTTACTAATGTAGTAAATCATGACATCAGCAAAATGATGTATTCTTGTGGAACTGAGTATATACTCCCTCTCTTCGTTCTCCTAAATACATTCTGGGTTTTCCCCCAATTCTGTGGAGCAGATTTTGGGACGATACAGAGCACATACAGGCAGAAGAAAACGGACATCCTGTTGCACAACTGTAAATCCTTGCACTAACGGCTGAGTTAGCCAGATACTGCTCATTGTCACAGAATTTAAGGAAACTTATTACATGCCTTTTACATAATGTGCTTTTTGAGCACGAGGGACACATTTTGTCCTGGACTGCAACCCAATGGTGGAGAGATCCAGAAGCAACTGAGGTGAAGCAATGAATGCACTTTTTACTTTTGTTCAGAAGGGTGTTTTATATATACATTTCGCTCTGAATCCTCCTTCTGGACAAGCGAGGCATTATGAGAGTTAAAGGAAACAGTCCAGGTAGGCAAAACACTAAGGAAGGTGGCAGAGTGGGGCCAGTGAGAGATGTGGTCCCTCTCACATTTTTAGGAATATGCAAGGGAAAGGGAAAGGGAAAGGGAAAGGGAAAGGGGGGGAGGGAGAACAGGAGAACAGGAGGGAGTTTGCATGACCCAGCCAATGACTAGGCCATTTCCCCCTGTCTGAGTAGCAATGTTACCTATATTAAGAGCTCCTTTAAAAACAACACACTGGGTCTCATTCTCAAGGCAGTTGATGGTCTTCTCACTTTTACACTGTGTGGTTCCTTTGGAGAAGCAGGCTGGGCATTTCAGGCCATTTTCAGCCAGCACGTTGCGATCAGGAACTGCCAAAATCAAAAGTATAGTGAGCATATTAATGGTTTTATCTGTTTTTGTATCTGTATGTTATATTATTGTAATTAACCCAAGGGCTTTACAGTTTTGGTGGGGCACCAGCAAGCATTATTTTGAAAATAAGATTATCTAGACCCAGTCTGGGTTTAGGATTGGCATTGGGACAGATTCAGGAGAGAGGCCTGGTTGGAAAGGGAACCCATCCCTTCTCAGGCAGAGATGTAGCTGCCCAGTAGGTCCCTCTTCTTCACAGTTTCTCCTCATGCCTGCTTCTTCATCCTGCCTGCCTCTCCACCCCTTGAGAGGTCCTGATAGTGCTGAATGGCTCAACCCATATAGCCACCTGGGGCTGCTCACCCCTTTTGAATGAGGCCCAGGTCCTCTGAGTACTGCTGATTGACTACCTATCCAGCCTTTGGCCAAATCCATTTGTGGATTTTAAAATTATACAGAAACTTACGGCTGAGAGTTGCATTGTTACACAGTTCCGTGTTGCAGCAGTGCTTCTTCATCTCAAAGAATTTACCATCCCCTGCAGTGAAGCTGTAATTGCCTGAGAAACAATCGTCGGATGATGTGCATTTATTCAAAAGTTGCACTTGGAGTACCACTATGAAAAAGAAATTGAAAGAAATATCTAGATCTGGGGAAAATATTCACGACTATTGCTCCTAAAGTACATTCATTGTAATGGTTCCAATTTCCTTTGATGTCTGAATCAGGACCTTTTCAAAGTAACAATATGGAAAGTATTATTAAATTTGGCAATCTAAAGTGAGGTGCTGTTTGTTTCTTTGTTTAAATGTGTGTGCACTGCTATAACAAAAAGGAAAAAATATCAAAATATTTTTCAGTAATAATACATAAAAGGTACAAGAAAAACCACATTAAAAGTAAATAAATAGATATCAATTAACCAGTGTGGAAAGATCTATTCTTAATGATCTGCATAGCCCTGGTGGAACACAATAGTTTTCTGCAGGCATTTATGAGTTCACCTCTCTGCCACAAGCAGTAGTCTCTTGCCTCTTTAATCCATAGGACCAACCTCTGTTTTCATGTTTGCAAGTAATTTATATAATGCTTTAAATTTGGAATGTATGCAGAACTTCATTTCACATCAAATTTCTAGCACGAGGACTCATGCCTTCTCCTATACATCTGACATACACTGCACTCTCTCTGCTGGTCGATCATAACATTTTTCAGGATGGGGGAAATGCATCCCTGAACTCCTGTTGTTGAACACAAGACACTTGGCAAGACTAATAATTTGATCACTGTGAGTTATTTCAAAATTACTTGAGGGGGGAGGTGGAGCCATGAAAGTGTGAAGCACCTCCATTTCCCATCCCAATTGCTCAGCTTTTGAATAGTTTTTTATAGATCTCTGAAAGGACTCTCAATTTCAATGTCATTTATGGAAAGGGGACATCCAGGTTATATTCTAGGCTTATTTCTAGTTTGATAACCAAAACTAAATTGGAGTTCATTATTCATTTCATGTTGATGCAAATCAAGTTCCCTAAGCTTGGAGATAAGCGCCCAGATTCAGCCATTGGTTGTGATCAGGTGATGTTACATTCCCCATTTTCATATGCAAGCTATTGCTTACTTCAGGATTGGGAAGCTATGATCCTCCAGATGTTGTTGGACTACATCTCCCATCATCCCTGACTGATGGCCAGGCTAGCTGAGGCTGATGGGAGTTCTAATTCATCTATAGCTGAAGTGCTACAGCTTCCTAAACTCACTTTTTTCATGGGTGAGTTGCCGTACCATAGACTTCTATATGCTATAGAACCCTAATCTAATCCAACAGCAAAAGACAAAAAGGCAGGAAAATCTTACTTATATTTGTACGCAGAACACTGGAAACACAGGAATCTTCCTTGGAGTCACAAGTTGTTTTAAGATAGTTATTGTAGGTCATTCCAGTATCGTTATAAGTATATCTGCATTTCAGAGTTAATACTGAAGACAGAAGCAAAAGTTTACTTCATGGATTATTATTATTATTATCATCATTATTAGTTGATTTTGCAGTTTGCTTAATGAGACTAAGAGGAGGAGGTGATAGTAAATTAAAAGGGGTTCAATTTTAAAAGCATTTTAACAGAATAAAATAAAAGGAAAGGAAATGAGTAAAACACTCATTAATTAAAACTCTTGAAGCCATTGCCAACAACACTGGTTTACAGGAGAAGTAGAAGCTGTAAAGAGACAGTCTACTTAGGTCTCATTCCAGTCAGGAGGGGAGATATTCTTCTAGTAAGAGAAGACTCCCAAACCAGTGAAACCTTGGAGTACCTCAGGAGTAGGGTTGTCTAGGGGTGTGTAACTGACAGAAAGTACCACCTTGTTAAGAACCAAAGTATTAAGTGTGAACAACTGAGAAAACCTTGAAGTGAAATAACATTGTAAACTGAAGTATCCTAAGTTTTATCTACTCGTGTCATAAACTTCCTTGTTAAATAAAATTGTTATTGTTAATTTGAACAAATCCTGCCTGAGACTCCTAATTATTAAGTTTTACTTCACGCAAATCCCCTACAAAATAATCTGAGGTAGGCTGTGGAAATCCGTGGGATAGGTGTTCTGTGCGTTGGGTGCACTATACTTAAGTGAGAGGACGGGCCCAACAGTGCCAGGGGGAAAAGGGTCATCGGGCCCATCATAATGACATCACAAGAAATATTCATGACTTAACTCTCTGCTGCTTTCTCTTGGTAACCCTGCACTCCTTGCTCTCTGGGGTGTTGATCTGCACTTCTAACTCCCCTTCTCTCCCAAGCTGCAAGTTCTTTTCAGTGTCCTCCAAAGGTAATTAAATGTCCCCCATCTTACCTGGAGAAAGCAGGACCAAGAGGAGGCTTGCGCTTAGGAGTGCCTTCATCATTCTGGAAAGATTAGGAGACTCAGAGCAGAGATGGATCAACAAGGGAATTGATGCAGGTAGAGGCTTACGTGGAGTTATTTATAGGCCATGGTCTCATGTCGCAGGCAACACTTGGGAACAAATGGTTCAGTGAGGATAAAGAGGAACATGCTGAATGTTTCAGTGAGGATAAAGAGGAACATACTGAAATTCAAAGCTCAGCGTAGGAATTGTCTATGATCTCATTAGTTGTTCATAGACACCTCTAAGATTTATTTTTCGATATAGATAATTTACAGTTTACAATGTCAATGATGAAGGCACTCAAGAAAGCAATTTAGAGCCAAATAGGCAAGGGCAAAAGCCCTGAAGCCACCTACAAAATAGCCCCTCAAAAATGCCTCCATCTAAGGATTCCTCTTAATAGTAATAATAATAATTTTATTATTACTACTCCCCACCCTATCTGACTGGGTTACCTCAGCCACTCTGGGTGCCTTCAAGCATATACAGAAACATAATACAACATCAAACATTTAAAATCTCTCTATACAGGACTGCCTTCAGGTGTCTTCCAAAAGTTCTATAGTTACTTATCTCCTTGACATCTAATAGGAGGTCATTCCATAGTGTGGGTACCACTGCCAAGCAGGCCCTCTGCCTGGTTCTCTCTAACCTCACTTCTCACAGTGAGAAAGCACTCCAGAAGGCCCTCAGAGCTAGATCTCAGTGTTTGGGCTGAATTGGGGGTGGGGTAGAGATGCTCCTTCAGGAAAAGCCTGGATACTAGATCCATTCCAGGAAGGCTGGAAAGTGTGGAATGGGCTGTGGATGCAATGGAGACTTTAAGCAGTAAAACTGATCCTGCTGTCTTCGACGTGGTTTCCAGAGAGTGAAAAGAATGAAGTGAGACCTCAGGAGTTGAATGTGCCAATGGCCGAGTGTGCCAGGTATGAATCAGCCACTTACACAACTACGAGGAAGGTCTCGATTGGAGCCAGCAATGGCCATGGAGCTTTCTCTATTAGGGAGCTACACAAATATGGCTATTCTCTCTTTTTTTAAAAAAAGAAAAGAAAATCTTTTTTATTCAATTTTACACGATTCATTTGAATGCAAACATTAGTGACTATCATCAACATATAGGATTCTCTCCACCCCTCCATGGTTTCCATTTTCAAATACTTTCTACTGCATCATATATTTTCTCTATTTTTCTTAAAATAATCCATTTTTACCTTAGCTTTTAGTACATTGCAAGCGTTACTCAAATCCTGTCAAATTTTTAGTTCTTTACAGTGTTCTCTTAAGTAAATTGTATATTTTTTCCCATTCCTAATTAAAGTTACTATGTCCTGGTTTCTGATTTCCCTGGTCATTTTCGCCATTTTGGCGTTGTCCATCATCTACATTAACCATTCACGTCTGGTCAGGACTTTGTCTTTTTTCCATCTTTGGGCCAGTAGTATCCACACTGTTGTCCTTGCATACATAATCTGCTACTTTGGCATCTCTACATCTGAAATTCCTAGTAAAAAAGCTTCTCCCCACCCCAAAAAAAAAACATTATTTTAAACATTTCTTCTGCTCCACTGACTAAGAGTATGCTTTGAAATAAAAATAACATCTTGGCAATACATTCAATTTCATTGCTGAAATTCTTCCCCATAGTGATAAATTCATCCTTCCCCAAACATCCATATTTTCCTTTATTTCTTTCCATAGTTCCATACATAGTTATCCTTAAAGAACTTTATATTCTTAGCTGTCAACCAAACCCCCAAACAGTTCACCTTTTTTTTTCAATTGTCAATTATGTTGCTAGTTGTAACTCATTTTTATGTTGTTCTGTCATATTTTTAACCAGTACTTTCATTTCATTTTTATTTATCTTAAATCCCGCTACCTCACCAAATTCAGATATTTTATCTAGGACCCTTGGTACATTTGCCAATGGGTCTTCTACGGTCATTACAAGGTCATCTGCAAATGCTCTCAGCTTATATGCTTTGCACTCAACTGTTATACCTTTTATTTCTTCATCAGATCTTATATTTCTCACCAGGGTCTCTAATACTAAAATGAACAGTAATGGTGACAGGGGCCAAACTCTGTCTTGTCCCTTTTGTAATTTTACATTTTCTGATACTACATTATTGACTGTCATCATGCCCTGTTGGTCTGCATAACTTGCGTCAATTCCCCTTAGGAATGATTTTTGGAGAAATTTATTGGCAGCTTCGCTTGCCCTCCTCTTTGGAGCCCACACGCTTCCCTGTGTGTCTCTGCTCCCCGGGCCTCCAGCTGCAGTTAGCAGAGCGTAGCACAGCGACAGAAGTAAGAGCCAATGATAGCCTTGTGTGCTCAATAAATCAGTCAGACTCTCGGTGTCTTCCTTATCTTACAAAGAGCTTTAATCACGTACAAATCAACAGATCGTAAAGCTCGGTGACAGCGCACTCATCTTCGATCCTCTCCCGGATCTGGCTAGACTCACTCTGTGTGTGTCTCTCTCTCTCTCTCAGAGATACAGAACACTCCCACTTCCGTCAGTGTTCTAAACACGCCTCCAAGAATGTGAGGCGTCACTCAGAACTTCTTAACCCTGTAAGTTCTGACTCTCTCAATACCCCCTCTCGCATCACATTCTGAGAGGACTTGTGAACACACCTTTACAGACCTCTGTGTGTCCCACACCTTCCCACCTGCCTGGTGAGTCTCCTCACAAATCTCTGGTTCGCACTGTGCGAGACCGACCCACGCATTTGTGACTCGAAACCTCTCAGGTGAAATTCCCTTTGTTGCCCGTGAAGACCGCCTGGGCACAAACTGGGGTTCTTCTTCTGACCCACTGGGGCCAGCAAGTGCATCTCTCTCATCAGACGACTCCCCCTCTGACTTGACCCGTCTGTGAGCTTTCTCCATCACTCTAACAGGAGATGAGGGCTCACTCTTGGACACTCCTTTCACAACCTTTGGAGACGCCTCCCCCTGGTGCTGATCCTGATCATCGAACAGGTCACCATTACCTGGCTCTCCCTCCTCCTCAGATTCGGACAGACAATCTGAGACAACGTCAAGGCTGACTTTGCGCCTTGACCTACTTCCCTGCTGCTCATAGAACTCAGCATGCTTACTGACCAGAAGCTTGGTCTGATCACCTTCTGGGTATGCAAATCTCCACCTCTTCGTCGCGGGTTCATACCCACAGAAGATCATTTCCTGGTACCTTGGACCACCCTCTTGCTGCAGACACTTTGGTACAGGCACCAAGGCCCTGCAACCAAACGAACGGAAGAAATGCACCTGCGGCTTCTGTCCGTTGAGCAAGAAATACGGGGTGTCACCTACCACTGAATTGTAGCACCTGTTCATCGTGAAATTGGCCGTTTTTACTGCCTCTCCCCAGAAACTTTGAGGCAACCCAGAGTCACACAATAGAACCTCTGAAACTTGAACCAGAGCTTTACTCCTCAGCTCTGCCACGCCACTCTCCTGAGGCGAAGTCACCTTGTGACGTATCCCCCTCTGGCGAAAGAAACTCTTTAGAGCAGACCCAGTGACCTCTGAACCATGGTCACACTTGAATCCCTGCACCTTGGTGGAGAGCCTCTGTTCCACCTCCGCAACCCAATCCCTGATCAGTTGCGTTGCTTCCTCCTGCGTTTTCAGCGAAAAAGCCCAGGAGTTCTGAGTAAAATCATCTGTCAAAGTCAGCAGAAACCTGGCTCCGCCCAGACTTGGCTGAGGCATAGGCCCAAACAGGTCTGCGTGCACAAGCTCAAAAGGCTTTGTGGTTACTCTCTCCACCCTGGGATAACTGTATCCCTTGTTCTTGGCTTTCCTGCAAGCCCTGCAATTTAGGGTTTCACCACATTCTTTTACCTTGCACCCTTTGGTGCATTCTGATAACATCTGCAAGTCATCACAAGACCCATGTGCAATCCTCTTGTGCCACACGCATGCACATGAAACATGAGTGTGAATGTCAGCTTTCCCAGCATTCCCCACTCCCTTTTCCTCCAGAGGTGTCCCCAGAACAAAGAGGTTGTTCTGATTTTTCTCAACACGTACCAGTTGCTTCCCCCCTCTGGAAATTGTACAGACATTGTTCTCAAAACAAACCATGTACCCCTCCTGTAAAAGACATGGTACAGATAAAAGACAACAATTCAGTCCCGGCGCCACGTAGACTTCCAGCTGCGCCTGCAAGAAAGAAAGATAAACATTGCCGGCTTTTGTCACAAGCCTCTGTGACCCATCAGCAAAACACACTGATTTCCCAGCTGAAACAGCTCTGCAGTTCTTTATCTGGACACCAGGTGTCTCAGGCACGAGATGTCTGTTAGCAGCAGAGTCAATGACCCAACGTAGCACATTGTCCTTCGTTGCCTTAGCAACAGAGTTCCCTCTGCCCCCTTCCTTGGGGCCTTTACAGGTGTCTTTCAAAACAGCCATTGACGCAAACAGCTGATAAGCACCTCCTTCCCCTTCCGGCCGTCCCTGCGACTTCCCACGCTGGCCTCTTCTCCCGGGCTGGTTCCCATGGGAAATGTCCTTGGGACTTTCCTGCCCTTTCTCTCTCTGTGGACAGCAGCGGTGCAGGTGTTCAGGGGAAGCGCAAACAAAACAGCGACGAGTGGAAAACTTTACAAAGTGGCCTTTGGACTTCTGTGCCCCCCCACTCTTGCCAGCAGCACTCCTTGAGGCTTTGAAACTGGGGACGTGGCTTTTGGCTTCCAGCTCGGTGGTTTCTCTGCAAACCTTCTCCAGCTCCTGCCAAACAGCCTTGGCACTTTCAAGACCCTTGGACTGGCCTTTCTGGCCTGCACCCCCAACACTCCTGGGTGCACAGCTTCCAGAGGAACAGCTAGCCACTGCTTTCCTCTTCCCAGCTCTCAGCAGCTTTCCAGCATACAGCTGCCCATCGCTCTGGCGTGTTGAAGCATTGCAGCAGCTTCCTGGGCACTCTGGGCATTCCTCAGCCCCTGCTGGACTCTCTGGGCGTCCCCCAGACTGGTTCCTAGCCCCCTCTGGCCTGGCTCCCACTGCAACCTTCAGTGCCTGCCACGCGACCCAGGGCTCCTTCCCGTCCACCTCTTCAAAAGGGACTGCACACGATTCATGGCTGTCTGCCATCTTCTCCCCCGGGGCCCAGCTTACTTACAGTAGCGTCTCATGCACCCGGTACAGCACAGCTCCTCCAGCGAGCTCCTTGCCTCACGATCTAGGCACAGCTCCCAGCTCCAGCTGGCTTCAGCGTCTCGGCTTTCAGCTTTTCTCCACTGCCCCTCCCTGGCAGGAGACCACAGCACACACACCGGCACGGACTTGGCTTGCTTCACAGCGTCAGCTGACCCCCATAACCTTTGGAGGAATTTATTGGCAGCTTCGCTTGCCCTCCTCTTTGGAGCCCACACGCTTCCCTGCGTGTCTCTGCTCCCCGGGCCTCCAGCTGCAGTTAGCAGAGCGTAGCACAGCGACAGAAGTAAGAGCCAATGATAGCCTTGTGTGCTCAATAAATCAGTCAGACTCTCGGTGTCTTCCTTATCTTACAAAGAGCTTTAATCACGTACAAATCAACAGATCGTAAAGCCCGGTGACAGCGCACTCATCTTCGATCCTCTCCCGGATCTGGCTAGACTCACTCTGTGTGTGTCTCTCTCTCTCTCTCTCAGAGATACAGAACACTCCCACTTCCGTCAGTGTTCTAAACACGCCTCCAAGAATGTGAGGCGTCACTCAGAACTTCTTAACCCTGTAAGTTCTGACTCTCTCAATATGATTTTCCAAAATTCATCATCTCCATATCCCCCCCCCCCATAAAGGTCCATGACACGTTATCAAAGTCCTTCTCTTCATCCACAAACATCAAAGCTGCTTGCTTTTCATTCCTGACTTCCAGATACTCTATTGTATCAATTAATTTTCCTTATATTATCCTTCATCTGTCAGCCAGGAAGAAAGCTAGCTTGATCTTGATGAATTAGCTCTTTTACATCCTTCATCCTTCAACAGTTCTCCCAGAAAATCCTGTAGTTTTTTAATAATATTTTGCTGATAAATCTGGCCCTGGCAATTTACCTAATTTTGAATGGTTAATTTCTTGTTGCCCTTCCTGTATTATTATTGGTGCATTTAAATAATTGATTTACTCTTTTGGAATCTATGGTAATTTATTGTGATCTAAATATTCTCCAGTTCTATCTTTATTTTCTTTACCGGCTCGATATAGCTCTATATAATATTTTACAAATTGTTGTCTAATGTCATTCGGGTTATCAATTATTTTTCCTTCTACTTTCAATTTATTTATTGCATTCAATTCATGTTTCTTTTTTAACTGCCAAGCAAGCAGTTTTCCTCATTTGTTCGCTTTTTTTCTTAAAATCTGCCTTAACATTTTAATCTTTCATTCAATTTCTTGGTTCACTAACACCTCTGAATCTTTTCCAGGTTTTTAAATCACTTCTTCCAATGTTTCTTTCTTTTTACCCTCTTCAAACTTTTTTTGATAAGCATTTTGTTGAGTAAAAAAACCATCTCATCACTGCCATGGCCATTCTCTCAACCAGTCAAGTTGTTTAATGCTCATCATTAAAGCAGAACAACTAATTTAGTGCTTTGGTTGTTCTACTGCAAACAGAGTGCTTGAATGGTTTGTGATAAGGTTTTTAAATTTCCTCTCACTATGGCTGAGACCGCCAACCACATTCTTCAGTGCGTGGCTGTAGCGCTCATTTGCTACAGACATGTGCCTAAACGGCTAATACTATCACATCCAAGATCTATGGGAAGTTCCTTGGTTCTTGATGGATAAAGGTATATTCTGAACTAGTGTCTCTGTCTTTGCTCTTACTTGATGTGGGGTCTTAATGAATTGGAAAGAGCAATATACTTTTTCTGATCTTCCAGGCTGCTAATCAAAGTGCAATGAAAGCCTCAAGGTTCTGCTCAGATGACTGCTGCAGTGGTAGAGCTAGACATAGCTCAGGACTGTTGAAAGGTTCCAGGGACACACTGGTAGACACTGAGTAGAAAACAATGAGTCCAAGATCATTACTGACAGGTAATGAAATCATTTTACAGAACTTCGACCCTCCTTGTTCCAATTGTGTCAGATGGTTAGGACAGAGAGAGATACTTTAACTCAGCTGATCTGTTTGATGATGACTGCCCTAATCCACATTGTCTTGAATTGAAGCCAGTTCACTGTTTATACCCGTTTGAAATACAATCCTGCATTTTCAAAGAAGAACCTTGGCTGTGCTCTTTTTTGCTCTTCAAGATATGGCAACCCTAACTGGAGGCACTGATGGCTACCAACTTAGATGACTTAAAAAGAGGATTAGAGAAATTCAGGCAGGGCAAAGTTACCCACAAAAGCTATGTTCTACCTCTATTGTCAAAGGAAGTTTGCCTCTGAATTCTTGGTGCCTGCCCTTCATGGATCATTGCCTTGCCATGGCAAAGGGGCTTGAATGACTCAGAGAAGCTATGAGCTATGCCGTGCAGGGCCACCCAAGAATGATCTCGATACGAATCCAAGGCAGACCTTTTAACATCACAGAAATCCAACTACTCTTTTCCAACAACACAAGAGACGACTCTACACATGGACACTACTAATAACAAGGCCAGTGGAAGTGATGATATTTCAGCTGAACTATTTAAAATTTTAAAAGATGATGTGAAAAGCTGGGCTGAATGAATCCCAAGCCGGAATTAAGATTGCTGGAAGAAATATCAAGAACCTCAGATATGTAGATGACACAACCTTGATGGCAGAAAGTAAGGAGGAATTAAAGAACCTTTTAATGAGGGTGAAAGAAGAGAGCACAAAATATGGTCTGAAGCCCTGAGTGCTCACTGGAAGGACAGATCCTGAAGCTGAGACTCCAATACTTTGGCCAACTCATTAGAAGAAAAGACTCCCTGGAAAAGACCCTGATGTTGGGAAAGATGGAGGGCACAAGGAGAAGGGGACGACAGAGGACGAGATGGTTGGACAGTGTTCTCGAAACTACCAGCATGAGTTTGACCAAACTGCAGGAGGCAGTGGAAGACAGAAGTGCCTGCCGTGCTCTGGTCTATGGGGTCACAAAGAGTCGGACACGACTAAACGATTAAACAACACTTGGTGCCTGGGAATTGCTGATGGACAGAATATTGTCAAGTCCAGCTTTCAGGCTTCCCACAGGGATCTGTTGAGATGATGGACTTGAGGGGTGATTGCCATGATCCAGCACGTTCACCTTTAACTGGTGAGGGATTGAGCAATACCATCATCTCCCACCACCCAAGGTATTTTTTAACCACACACAGCACAGAAGCCACAGAGGGTATTCTGCACTAAGCTGTCTATCTGGGGGTGTCCTTCTCTTTGCGTCATGATTTTTGTTAGGACTACTTAGCAGTGCTTATTGGCTTTGGGAAGAAGGGGATAGTACTTAGGACCCTGTCAGAATCCTCACCCCTTCTGCCAGAAGGCGTACAAATGCCTCCTTTTGCTGCTTCTTTCAGACCAGAAAGAAGGGGCTTGCCCAACCAATGCACTGTTCCCACACCTCTGTATTGTTTAGCATGGGCAGTAGTCAAAACTATCTGTTTATTCCTATATGGTAACAGGGCTCTTACAACAATGTTATTTATTTATTTATTTATTTATTTATTTATAAATAAATAAATAAATAAATATGTATTCTGTACTTTTCGTGCTTATTTGGATACAGTGTTTTAGTCATGCTGGCCACACGACTCAGAAAGCTATCTGTGGACAAACACTGACTCCCTTGGCCTGAAAGCGAGATGAGCGCCACAATCCCAGAGTTGCCTTTGACTGGACTTAATCGTCTGGGGTCCTTTACCTTTTTTACCTTTCTTCCCCAGAAGACACCGCCTCAGACTCTGGCTTATCTGATGGTTGCCTGGCTTCCAACTCTTCATCTCTTTCTCTTGAGAACAAACAGATTATTCCCTGGGAAGGAGGGTGGGCTGTCCTCTCTAAACTCAAACAGACAACTTGCATCTGCAGAGTTAGCCCTTTGCTAGCTCAGCTCAGTTTCTGAGGGGGGCCATGTTCCTGATGACCCTATGGATCCAGCCACTAAGATGATTGCCACACCTTGCCTCATGGGTGGGACAATCCGACACCATGATATGTCAAACTACACGTTCAGCACCCTCACTATGTAACCAGGATCACAAATAACAAATGGGGGAAAGCATTTACAGCTCTGTGACTCCAGTGTATGAAGTCTGTCATAGTTGAAGGATGCTATTGCTGGATTCTCTATGTAGAAAAAGTTTGCCTACATGGAGATAAGGTTCCTAAATATTTACCCAACTACTTGCTGGTTTGTCACATCTATGAGGACTTAAGAGAAGTTTTGTTGAAATATTTAATTCTCCCAACTGAGAGATGGATTGCGTATATGATTAACTTTTTATTAAGGAACAAGTACCCATACACCTCTGAAAAAGTTGTATGTTCTGCCTTTACAGCGATGATTATAATGAAAAAAAATAATTCTGCTTTTATCCTGTTTTATGTATTTTTGATTTTGTAATTGCTTCAGCTAAACCAATAAATAATAATTGCATTTGTATCTGAAACAGAACTAAGAACCAAAATTTTATTTCCCATGACCATTTATTTTGTTTTGTAATGATCATAATGAAAACTTACCTATTTGTTAATGATACACTATATGGTTCTTTGTAGTTAGAAATTACAATCCCCACATTTTGAACCATTTTTCTCTGCCCCTTGCTTCCCTTTAGCTCCACGAAAAGCAAAAAAGAAAGAACCACAGATCCGAAGTCCAGGATTTCACCACTAGGCCTCCAGTTCCCCCTTATTGTCATGGATTTTGCAATACAAAAGGAGGATGTCTACACTGTCCTATTTACCCTTCATGTTCAGGCTGGTGTGAGATTTCTGAAGCATTATAACATCTTTTTTGGGTAATAAAAAGGACAAATCCCCCACATCCAAGTCTTCTTCTGTTTTTCGTGATGGCACAAAAATTTGTTGTTCCACAACCTTGGAACATGAAAATGTGGCAATTAAAAGGGGCTAGAAAAAAAGGAAAGAAATGTTGACATTAGTCCTTTACTCAGGGACTAGGAGATTGTGCTTGTGAGGCTAAATGAGAATTTTAGTAAGTTAGTTTTAAAATGTGTATATTTAAGAAATCTGAAAAATTTAATTTCATCGGAACATGAATATACAAAATTTTGAACATGAAGTTCAGATAAAAAAAAATAACTCATATGTAATTCAGAATGGCCATCATACCCAAAGGAGTCTCAAGACATGAAGATTATTAGTAAACAGGTTATATTTATAAAATATAATGAAATTAGAGGATCTGAAAACAGGCCTAATTAACTAGATTAAACTGGTCAAATTCTAGTGTGCAGCTGAGTTGAATAAAATGGGAGGAATTCTATCCCTTCCATCTCCTGGGCATGTTAAAAGCCACATGCTGTGGTCACACAGCAAGATTTGAAAACAACACTCACTCCCTGGTGTGGGAGCATTGAGTGTTTGAACCTGGCATGAGTCAACAGCCACACACAAAAAAAAGCTGGAGGTGCACTCCATTGTCTCTCAGGATGGTTGGATGCCCAATGGCGTCGTTGCAGCTTCTCATCCTTCAGGCCATCGACGAGGCGGTCATGAAGCATGTTCTCCAGCTCTGAGAAGTTGCAGAACTGGGCAGCTTGGCGGAGAGAGGTCACAAACCCAGTTATGGTTTCCCCATGGGCTTGCCGCTTTGCGTAGAAGGCATTTCGACGAGCCACCACTGAGGGCTGTGGCGAAAAATGCCCCTTCAGCTGTTCCATTATTGTTTTGTATGCAACAGTAGCAACGTCTTCAGGCGCAAGGAGAGCCCGGGCGATTTCAAACGTCTCCTCTCCGCAGACGCTGAAGAATATTGCCCTCTTCTTGGCGTCTTCTTCATCGGTGACCCCTTTGGCTTCTAGGAGGAAGGTGAAACGGGAGGCGTACGCTTCCCAGTCTCCAGATGCTGGGTTGAATGGCGAGAAGCTGTTGTCGGTTGCCATTCTGAGTTCCTTGTGTCCCGGAGCTGAAGCCTGGATACACGGTGCGAGGCAGCGGTGCGGCAGGTGGCGGTGCTGCGGTGCTGTGTGTGGCAGTCAGCTCAGCGGGATCCCATTCTCGTCGCCAGTGAAATATACTCAGAGTCGCAAAGTGATTTCATGCTCTTTATTCAGCTCATAGTAGTGAGGAGGAATGAATGAATGTCCCCTCAAAGTATCTGCTTTATATACATTATTTACACAATGGGCTGCACATGATTGGCTAATTCTGGAATTCTACTGTAAGCCAATCAGGTTGTGGATTCACTTCTATCTGGAGCATGATTGGGTGGTTCCTGCCAACCAATCATACTGCTGCATTGTTCTAGGACCAATCAGACTGCTGCATTCTGAATCCTATTGTTCTAGGACCAATCAGACTGCTGCCTTTTGGATCCTATTGTTCTAGGACCAAGGGCCATCTAGTCCAACCCCTCAATTCGCCCCATGGGACTCGACCATGAGATTAAGAGTCTCATGCTCTACTGGCTGAGCTATAGTAAACCCACATCAGCAATGAAAGCCACAGTTGGATAGACCTAACTGTGGACTAGTCACATTTATGGAAGAGGCTATCAGGGGCTATTAATTCTGAGGGATGTACTCTTTCCAGTTGCTGGGGGAGAACAGTGGGAGTGGGTTACTGCCCTCCTGTTATGATAGTCCTGTACCCATGGACATCTGATCAGCCACTCCAAGTAGGATACTGCTACACTGCAGGGTTCTTCTTGTCTTCTGAAAATGGAGGGTGGGATTTGAAGCAGGTATAAACAGCTAGCTGGATTCAGTTCAAGACAACGTGGCCAAGGACAGTCATCACTAAGCAGAATAGCTGAGTCAAAGTATCTCTCCCTGTCCCAACAATCTGACATAATTAAAACAAGGAGGGATTAAGTCCCGGAAAATGATTTAACCAGCTCTCAGTGTTGATCTTGGAGTCCTTGTATTCTATTCACTGCATACCAGTGTGTCCCTGGCATCTTTCAACAGCCCTCAGCTATGTCTAGTTTGGCAGCTGAGCAGTCACCTGAGCAGTCACCTGAGCAGTACCTTGAGGCTTTCATTGCACTTTGATCAGTATATTGCTCTTTATCCATGAAGGACCCAGCAACTTCCCATAGACTTTGGATGTGACAGTAAAAAAGGAAAAGGTAAAGGAGCCCTGGATGGATAAGTCCAGTCAAAGGCGACTATGGGGTTGCGGCTCTCATCTCGCTTTCAGGCCAAGGGAGCTGACAATTTTCCACAGACAGCTTTCCGGGTCATGTGGTCAGCGTGACTGAACCACTTCTGATGTAATGGAACACTGTGATGGAAGCAATAGCCCACAGAAACGCCATTTAGCTTCCCGTCACAAAGGTTCCTCTTTATCTGCTTGCACTAGTATGCTTTCAATGTGTTAGGTTGGAGGAGCTGGGACAGAGCCACATGATTTGTAGCTACTGAGAGTCTTGTTGTTGTTTAGTCGTTTAGTCGTGTCCGACTCTTCGTGACCCCATGGACCAGAGCACGCCAGGCACTTCTGTCTTCCACTGCCTCCCGCAGTTTGGTCAGACTCCTGTTTGTAGCTTCAAAGACACTATCCAACCATCTCGTCCTCTGTCGTCCCCTTCTCCTTGTGCCCTCCATCTTTCCCAACATCAGGGTCTTTTCCAGGGAGTCTTCTCTTCTCATGAGGTGGCCAAAGTATTGGAGCCTCAGCTTCACGATCTGTCCTTCCAATGAGCACTCAGGGCTGATTTCCTTAAGAATGGATAGGTTTGATCTTCTTGCAGTCCATGGGACTCTCAAGAGTCTCCTCCAGCACCATAATTCAAAAGCATCAATTCTTCGACGATCAGCCTTCTTGATGGTCCAGCTCTCACTTCCATACATCACTACTGGGAAAACCATAGCTTTTACTATACGGACCTTTGTTGGCAAGGTGATGTCTCTACTTTTTAAGATGACTGAGAGTCTTATTCTTCATCAATTTGCCTAATTCCCCTCTAAAGCCATTCAAATTGGTGGCATTCACTATGTCTTGTAGAAAATTCCATAGTTTAATTGTGCTCAGATTTAAGCTTGTAACCAAACAGTGGGAAGAAAATATATTTAAGTGAGAGTCTGAATGGGAGGAAAAGTTGGCCGTGGTAAATGGAGGGTTCACCTCCCCACCTCTTGGAAATAATTAAACCAGTGTTCTGGACAATGGCTTCAAGAATTTTAATTAATGGGTGTTTTATTTTATTTTATTTTATTAAAATGCTTATTAAATTGAACCGCTTTTAATTTAAACATTTTTATTCACTATCATCTCCTCTGCTGTGTCTCATTAAGCAAACCACAAAACCAAATAATACTGATGTTAATAATCCACAAAGTAATATTTTGCTCCTGTCCTCAGCATTACCTCTGATGTGCAGATATATCCGAAACTACAATGACACCACATGGCAATTTAACAAGACGTTGTGACTCCAATAAATATTCCTGTTCTGCCAGTGTTCTGCATACAAATCTGGGTAAGATTTGCCTTACTTTTTGTCTTTTGCTGTTGGATTAGATCCAGGTTAAGATCGTTTAACTTAAGGGTTCTTTTATCTCTGTTATGTATTTAATGTTTATGTGAAAAACATTTTGATATTTTTTTCCTTTTATGATATTGCACTGCACACACACTTAAATAAATAAACAAACAAAAATTAAATAGGCCTCTCCTGAATCTGTCCCAATGTCAGTCCTAAAACCAGATTGGGTCTAGATAATCTTTTCATCGAATAATACTTGCAGGTGCCCCACCAAAACTGTAAAGCCCTTGGGTGAATTACAATAATATAACATGCCCAGACTGCTTCTCCAAAGGGACCAAAAGCCTAATAAAAAAAATTTAAAAAAGAAAGAAAGAAAAGAAACTCCAGCTAGGAGCATAGGAAGTGGGGTGTGGTGGGTGCAGTCCGCCTCGGGTGTCACCCTGATGGGTGGTGACAATATTGCATGTGGCACTCACCGCAGGGCCTGCAGCATGCCCAAGCCATGCATCTCAAGAGCCCGCAGGGTCCACGCTGTCTGCCCACTGCCTCCCCCCCCCCCAGCTGTAGGGCATCGTCAGTGTGGGTGCTGCGCGTGCGCTGCCAGGCGGTTCGCCCTGTCTCTAGGCACCCCTCCCTGGGTGCCGGAAAGTCTTCCTCCGCCACTGACTCCAGCCATCATTAGAGGAAGCTGATCTCTTAGAGTTCTCCATGATCCTGCAAACAATGGCCTGGTGGCCCTCTCTGATGGCACATGCACCATCGCCCCAGCAGGGCCGTTCCTGGGTTTTGGCAAAGTGGGCAGCTGCTCCCCCCTCCCCACAGCACCGTGGGCAAGAAACGCTCCCTAGAGCACTTGCTGGCCAAGCAGCATTGGGGGATTTGTATGCCAGCCAACCAGCTGATATTTTACCACACTGTCCCCACCCCCCAAACACCATGATTGGTTGGATTGTTTGCTGCCACGAGGAGGCGATATTCAGCGGTGATATTGTGTGTGATTTGTGGCTATGTTAAGGGTTAAGAGAGCCAGTGTGGTGTAGTGGTTAAGAACAGTAGACTCGTAATCTGGTGAACCGTGTTCGTGTCCCCGCTCCTCCACATGCAGCTGCTGGGTGACCTTGGGCTAGTCACACTTCTCTGAAGTCTCTCAGCCTCACTCACCTCACAGAGTGTTTGTTGTGGGGAAGGACGGGAAAGGAGACTGTTAGCCGCTTTGAGACTCCGTAGGGTAGTGATAAAGCTGGATATCAACTCCAAACCCTCCTCCTCCTCCTCCTCCTCCTACTTTATCATATGACATCATCCATCAAACTCTGGGGGGTTAGGCATAAGCAATTGACAGGAGGTATTATCCTTAAACAAGTGCTGCCTGTTGTAAGCATGACCAAGGTTTCCTGCCAGGTTGCTCAGTCCGTGGAATTTGGGGGACGGGACACTGTCTATGGCACCCTGTCTGAAGGCATCTAGGAGAGACAGACAGACCGGTTGTCATGCCCTGGCCTATAGTTCAATTTCAGGAGAGATGAGCTGGATGAGTTCAGGAAATCTCATATTTTAAATCATTATTTCTGTGCTAATCACACTTCTGCCTGTCTGGTCAAATGTGCTCCTTGGCAAGGCTTCCCCAAGACATGTTGCCAGATGAGGCAAACCACAAAATTGTGCCTCTCCATTCCAGGAAAGAAGGGTTGAGTTAAGATCGACATCAGGAAGAATGCAAGAGGTGAGGAACAAAGAGCTACATTGGAAACAAGAGTGGGAGGAGATCAGTAGCACCTCCTATTGTAGGGTTACCAGATGTCCCCGGTTACCGGGGACAGTCCCCTGATTTGCAAATCTGTCCCTGGACAAATTCTGTCCCTGGAATGTCCCCAGATTTGCAAATCTGTCCCTGGGAAATGTGGCAGCGGCAGCCTCAGCAGCCCAGAGCCAGCCTGTTAGCACAGTTGGCTTTGGCTGGCTTCAGGAGTTGCTCTCTACCGTGGCACCACGGCAGCAAACAGCAAGCAGCTACTGAAACCAAGCAGAGCCAACTGCATTCCCAGGCTGGCCCCTTCTGGGCAACGGCTGTCAGCCCGTTACTCCCGAGCCTCCCCTGATCTGTCAAACAAAGGGGGAAGGGGAAGGAGATCGGGGAAGGCTCAGGAGTCACAAGCAGGTGGCGTGCAGTTGCCCAGTTTTTTTTAAAAAAAACTGTGCATTTATGTTTCACAGAGTGTGAAAGAAGGGCTTTGCACCTTTATACAAAATGCATGTGTGCTTGGGCCCAGAGGAAAATCTCAACCTGGTGCCAGTAACCAGGTTGAGAGGTGGAGAAGTGGCCATCTCCCAGGGTGAGAGGCTAGGTGAGAAATTCTCCAAGGTGAAAATGGGGAGGGCATGTCATTGGGAGCCAGGGAGGGTGCTTGTGACTTGTCAATGCTGTGTCTTGTTTGCAAAAAATATTGAGGATGAAATTGCTTGCATCCACTGGAAACTTCACCCCTCTGTTACTGCAGATGAATCTCAAGGGGTATGCAGAGCACAGTCTAGCCCTGTTGTCTATTGCCCAAGAGGCCACTGAAGAGGTGACCTGATTTTGGGGGAAGGGGCCAATCTGGTCTCTCAGGAGTGCAGTGCAGCTGTTTCTGCCACTGAGGCAGCAGCAGTGGACAAGGAATTCTCTGGAGGCCAGATCTTCTGCTCTTATGGATCCAGCCGCCTAAAATGGTTGTCACACCTAGCCTCATGGTTGGGACAGTCCTGCACTTTAGAATGCCAGACTACTCATTCAGCCCCCTCACCCTCAGTATGTAACCAGCATTACAAATACCAAATGGGGAAAAGCTTTTACAGCTCTACAACTCCAGTGTATGAACTCTGTCATATGAGACTCTGTGTATGAACTCTGTGCAATGTATTTTGTTTTTAACCTCTTTTATGTATTTTATCTTTTGTAATCTCTTTGGCTAAACCAATAAATAATACTTGCATTTGTATCTGAAAGAAACAGATCTGAGATCCGGCATTTTCTTTCCCATAACCATTTATTTCGTATTGTAATGAACATAATGAAAACTTAAGTATTTTTTATTGAAACATTGCAGGGTTCTTTGTAGTTATAATACACAATTCCCACACAACTGTCATGGAAATTCTACTCAATATCAATCCAGAGAAGATCCCAATGTATAGTTAACAGAGTAAAAACTTAAACACGTTTTAGGATTCCCCCCAAAATAGACCGGAGGCAATTAATATTTCATCCAGCAGAGTTTTACTGCTACTGAAGGCAAATGAACACAATGGTCACATATACAATGCATTCAGGATTGGCACTGTCCACAAGAAATCCAGTTGCAGCAGACTTCACATAAACTTACAATAACTTACAATAAGTCTAAACCTTAACACTATATACGGAACTCCACACCAGAAGGAAGAGATATAGAAAGAGAAATGAAACCCGGGCTCCTTCTGGCCTCTTAATATGACCTTAAAAAAGAGATAACAGAACCAGTTCAAGCCAGCAGTACTAAGCTTCTCTGAAGGAGTTACCTAAACATCATGACCCTTCTGCTTGTTTCTTTCATACAGAGAAGTTTCCAGAGCCCCCTTGAATTAATCAGAATAGGGAAGATGTCTGCAGGCAGAGGGCCTTCTCGGTAGTGGTGCCTGCCCTGTGGAATGCCCTCCCATCATATGTCAAGGCAATAAGCAACTATCTTACTTTTCAAAGACATCTGAAGGCCTCCCTGTTTAGGGAAGTTTTTAATGTTTAATGCTGTATTGTGTTTTAATATTCAGTTGCGAGCTGCCCAGAGTGGCTGGGGAAGCCCAGCCAGATGGGCGGAGTATAAAAATATTATATTATTATTATTATACACCAGATCAATATTTTCTGCACCAAGAAATGCAAACTGACAGTTCTGAATCCTTTTTCTCTGCCCCTTGCTTCGCTTTACTGCCACCAAAAGCAAAAAAGTAAGAACCAGAGATCCTGAGTCCTGGATTTCACCACTAGGCCTCTAATTCCCTCTCATTGCCATGAATTTTGGAATACACAAGGAGGGGTCTACACTGTCCCATTTACCCTTCATATTCAAGCTAGTGTGAGATTCGTGAAGCATTATAACAGCTTTCTTGGATAACTAAAAGGAGAAACCTCCCTGTTCCAGTTACACCTCTTCCATTTTTCCCAAGTGCACAAAAATCTGTTGTTCCACAACCTTGGAAAGTGAAATCGTGCTCCTCAGAGAGAGCTAGGGAAAAAAGAAAACAAATGTTGACATTAGTCCTTTACCCAGGGAATAGGAGAGGATGCCTGTGATGCTAAAAAGGGAATTTTACTAAGTTAGTATTAAAATGTGCATATTTAAGAAATCTGAAAAATATCATAATTTCACTGGAACATGAATATACATGAATTCTGATGCACTATAAATCCTTGCAGTAATGGTCTGAGTTAGCCAGATACCGCTCATTGTCACAAAATTTAAGGAAATGTATTACAATCCCCTGAGCCCTGAATTGGCCCTGAGTGCTCACTGGAAGGACAGATCCTGAAGCTGAGGCTCCAATACTTTGGCCGCCTCATGAGAAGAGAAGACTCCCTGGAAAAGACCCTGATGTTGGGAAAGATGGAGGGCACAAGGAGAAGGGGGTGCCAGAGGACTAGATGGTTGGACAGTGTTCTTGAAGCTACTAACATGAGTCTGACCAAACTGTGGGAGGCAGTGGAAGACAGGAGTGTCTGGCGTGCTCTGGTCCATGGGGTCACGAAGAGTTGGACATGACTAAACGACTAAAAAACAAAATTACAATCCTTTTACATAATATGTTTTTTCAGGAAGAGGAATAAATTTTGTCCTGGATTACATTCCAGTGGTGGAGAGATCCAGATGCAACTGGGGTGAAGCCATGAATGCACTTTTTACTTTTGTTCAGAAGGGTATTTTATATACACATCTCACTCTCAATCCTTCTTCTGGACAAGCTAGTGGCATTATGAGAGTTAAAGGATACAGTGTAGGCAGGCAAAACACTAAGGAATGGTGCACAGTGGGGCCAGTGAAAGATGTGGTCCCTCTCATTTTTCCAGCAACATGCAAGGGAAAGGGAAAGGGTGGGAGGGAGAATAGGAGAACAGGAGGGAGTCTGCATGAACCATCTGATGACTAGGCCCTTTCCCCATCTGAGTAGCAATGTTACCTCTAGAAAGAGATCCTTTAAAAACAACACACTGGGTCTCATTCTCAAGGCAGTTGATGGTCTTCTCACTTTTACACTTTTTCTTTCCTTTGGAGAAGCAGGCTGGGCACTGCAAACCATTTTCAGCCAGCATGTTGCGGTCAGGAACTGCCAAAATCAAATGTATAGTGAGGCTGTTAATGGTTTTGTCTGTTTTTGTATCTCTGTGTTATATTATTGTAACCCACCCTAGGCCCTTATAGTTTTGGTGGGGTAGCTGCACATACTCATGGATGAAATATAATCTGGACACAGTCTGGGTTCAGGACTGAGCATGGGACAAAGTCACCATTGGTCTTTGAGATGAATTATCTTTCCCAAAATTCGGGTGGGGGGAGTGTGAACTTTCTTTTCCTTCTTGATCTCTCTGAAGGTTTTCATGCCATTGGTTATGGTGTAGCCTCTTTGAAATTATAGGATCTTAGAACCCTATTTTTGTACAGAGATTATGTCTCTCTTCTGCTCTTCAGCAATAACCTGTGAGTTTTAGTGAACCGCCCTAAGACTACCGGGTATAAGGTTAGTGTTAGGCAACCCATCCCTTCTCAGGCAGAGCTGTGGTTGCCCAGTAGGTCCCTCTTTTTCACAGTTTCTCCTCATGCCTGCCTCCCCATCCTGCCTGACTCTCCACCTTGAGAGTCCCTAATAGTCTTGAGCTGCTCACCCCATTTGAATGAGGCACAGGTCCTCTGAATACTGCTGATTGACTAAGGATCCAGGCCTTGGCCAAATCCAGTGCACAGCCTTAACATGTTAAGGATTCTAAAATGATGCAGAAACTTACAGCTGAGAGTTGCATTGTTACACAGTTCCATCTTGCAGCAGTGCTTCTTCATCTGAAAGAATTTACCATCACCTGCAGTGAAGCTGTAATTGCCTGAGGAACAGAATCTGGATGGCGAGCATTTATTCGAAAGTTGCACTCGGGGTTTCACTATGAAAAAGAATTTGAAAGAAATACCCAGTTTGGGGGTGGGGGCGGGAAATATGCAGGTCTATTGCTACTCAGGCACATTCGTTGCAATGGTTCCAATTTTTTTTGTATTGTCTGAATGAGGACCTTTTCAAACTAACAATATACAAAGTGTTATTAAATTTGTCAGTCTAAAGTGATGGGCTGTTCCTTTTTTATTAATTAAAATATGTATACACCACTATATCATAGAAAGAAAAATATCAAAATGTTTTCCAGCTTTAATGCATAAAGCAGACAATAAAAACTGTATTAAAAGTAAAGAAACTGATATCAATGTATACTTAATGGCTAGTATGGGCCAGAGATTTTGGGGATAACATACAACTTACAGCGTGGGAGAAGTTATCGGATTGGGATTTAAAATTTACAGCATGTTACATGCTGAAAGAAAATTATTTGAAAATGATGTAAATAGCAGTAAATTAGCAAAAATGTACAAAACTGGGTCAATTGTATGTTAGAAATGTGGTGGACATGTAAGATAGTATTGGAGGTTCGGGAAATGATTTATTATGAGTTAAAAAATGTTTAAAATAACTTTTTTATTTAAAAACCCCCCAAAGCTTTTCTTTTAGGAATCCTAGGTGCCGAAATCCCAAGGGAACAGAAATGACTAATTATGTATGCGACCACGGCTGCACGAATGTTATTGGCCCAGAGATGGAAAGAAGATGAACTCCCTACTAGAGGAGAATGGTAGATTAAGTTGAGGGATTATGCTGAATTGACAAAAATGACTGGAAGAATCAGAAAACAGGAAGACTGGAATTTTAATAAGAAATGGGGAAAATTTATAATGTATCTTAAAAACCATTGTAAACAGTCAAAACTTTTAGAAGGGTAAGCAGGGATTTCTCATTAATGCAAATCAAAGTGTCCAAGCTTGGAGAACAGCACCCAGATCCAGCCACTGATTGTGATCAGGTGATGTTAGGTTCCCCATTTTCATTTACAAACCATTGCTTACTTCAGGATTGGGAAGCTGTGATCCTCCAGATGTTGTTGGACTACATCTCCCATTATCCCTGACTGGTGGCTAGGCTAGCTGAAGCTGATGGGAGTTCTAATTCATCTATAGTTGAAGTGCTACAGCTTCCTCAACTCACTTTTTTCATGGGTGAGTTGCCCTAGCATAGACTTCTATATGCTAGTAGAACCCTTAAAGTTCAACAATCTTAACGTGGATCTAAACCAACAGCAAAAGACAAAAAGGCAGGAAAATCTTACTTATATTTGTATGCAGAACACTGGCAACACAGGAAGCTTTTTTCCAGTCACAAGTTGTTTTAAGATAGCCATCGTATGTCATTCCAGTATTGTTATAAGTATATCTGCATTTCAGAGTTAATACTGAAGACAGAAGCAAAAGTTTACTTCATGGATTATTATGATAACTAACATTATTATTAGTTGGTTTTGCGGTTTGCTTAATGAGACTAAGAGGAGGCGGTGATAGTAAATTAAAACTTTTAACTTAAAAGGGGTTCAATTTTAAAAGCATTTTAATAGAATGAAATGAATAAACACTCATTAATTAAAGCTCTCGAAGTCATCATTCAGAACATTGGCTGAATTATTTCCAAGAGGTGGGGAGGTGAACCCTCCCTTTCCATGACCCACTTTTCCTCCCATCCAGACTCTCACTTAAATACATTTTATTCCCACTGTTTGGTTACAAGCTTAGATCTGGGTACAATTAAACTAAGACTCTCAGTGGCTACAAATCATGATGGCTATGTACTACCTCCAATAGCAAAAGTAACATATTTCCTCTTTCAGTTGCTGGAACCCACGGTAAGGCAGAGTGCTGCTGTGCTGAGGTCCTGATTGTGAGCTTCCCATAGTCATTGGGTTGGCCAGTGTGAGGACAGGATCCTGGACTAGGGATGAACCAATAAATCAATGTCACTTGCTCTTAATTTCTATTTTTTCCAATTTATTTATTTATCTGCAGTCACTTCCTCCCAGAAGCTCAAGGCTGTGTGCATAGTTCTCCCCTCCCCATTTTATCCTCAGAAGATTCCTGTAAAGTAGGTTAAGCCAAGGTATAGTGACTGGTCTAGGATCCGCCAGTGAGTTTCGTGGCTGAGTGGGGATTCAAACCCTGGCCTCCTGGATCCTTGTCTAACACTCTAATCACAGCAGCACACGGGCTCTTTTAAATTCAGCTTCACAGATTTCCACAACCAACGAGTAGTAATAGGTAATCCAGAATCCTCTGGATCCTCACCAGTGGGTTACTGTGGGTTAAGTGGGTTAATGTGATCTGTTCCAAGATAATTAAATGTTCCCCATCTTACCTGCAGAAAGTGGGGCCAAGAGGAGGCATGTGCTCAGGAGTGCCTTCATCCTTCTAGAAAGATTAAGAGACTCAGAACAGAGATGGATGCAGGTAGAGGCTTACCTGGAGGAATTTATAGGCCATGGATTCATGGCGCAGGCAACACTTGGGAACAAATAGTTCAGTGAGGTCCGGGAATGGGTGTTGTTTGTTCACCACAAAGATAAAGAGGAACATACTGAAATTCAAAGCTCAGCGTAGGAATTGTCTATGATCTCATTGGTTGTTGATAGACACTTCTCAGATTTCTTTTTTGATATAAATAATTTACAATTTAAATGTAAATGGTGAAGACACTCAAGAAAGCAATTTAGAGCAAAATAGGTGAGGGCAAAAGCCCAGAGATCACAAACAGAAAAGCCCCTCAAAATAGCCTCCATCTAAGGATTCCCCACAATGGCTGAGACAGCAAACCATATTCTTCAGTGCCTGGCTATAGCCCTCATTTGCTACAGACATGTGCACAAACTGCTAATACTATCACATCAAAGGTATATGGGAAGTTGATGGCTCCTTGATGGATAAAGGTATATCCTGAGCCAGTGCCTCTGTCTTTGCTCTTACTTGATGTAGGGCCTTACCGAACTGGAAAGAACAATGTACAATCTTCCAGGCCACTAATCAAAGTGCAATGAAAGCCTCAAGGTACTGCTCAGGTGACTGCTCAGCTGGCAAAGCTAGACATACCTCAGGGCTGTTGAAAGGTGCCAGGGACACACTGGTAGGCACTGAATAGAATACAATGACTCCAAGATCATTACTGAGAGCTAATTAAATCATTTTACAGAACTTTGCCCCTCCTTGGTCTAATTGTGTCAGATTGTCAGGACAGGGAGAGATACTTTGACTAAGCTGTTCCGTTTGGTGATGACTGTCCTAAGCCACATTGTTTTGAATTTACCCCAGCTAGTTATTTATACCCGCTTGAAATCCCATCTACCATTTTCAAAGGATAAGAAGAACCCTGGCTGTGCTCTTTTTTGCTCTTCAAAATATGGCAACTCTAACAGGAGGCATTGATGGCCACCAATTTAGATGACTTAAAAAGAGGATTAGAGAAATTCAGGCAGGGCAAAGTTACCCACAAAGGCTATGTTCTACCTCTACTGTCAAAGGAAGTTTGCCTCTGAATACTTGGTACCTGCGAATTGCTGATGGACAGAATTTTGTCGCAGTCGCAGTCAAGTCCAGCTTTCAGGCTTCCCACAGGGATCTGTTGAGATGCTGGACTTGAGGGGTGATTGCCCTGATCCAGCATGTTCCCCTTATGTTTAACTGTTGAGGGACAGAGCAATACCCTCGTTTCCCACCACCCAAGGTACATTTTAGCCACACACAGCACAGAAGGCACAGAGGACATTCTGCACTAAGCTGTCTATCTTGGGGTGTCCTTCTCTTTGCGTCATGATTTATGTTAGGACTACTTGTTATTGTTGTTTAATTGTTTAGTCGTGTCCAACTCTTTGTGACCCCATGGACCAGAGCACACCAGGCACTCCTGTCTTCCACTGCCTCCTGCAGTTTGGTCAAACTCATGCTGCTAGCTTGGAGAACACTATCCAACCATCTTGTCCTTTGTCGTCCCCTTCTCCTTGTGTCCTTCCTCTTTCCCAACATCAGGGTCTTTTCCAGGGAGTCTTCTCTTCTCATGAGGTGGCCAAAGTATTGGAGTCTCAGCTTCAGGATATATCCTTCCAGTGAGCACTCAGGGCTGATTTGCTTCAGAATGGATAGGTTTGATCTTCTTGCAGTCCATGGGACTCTCAAGAATCTCCTCCAGCACCATAATTCAAAAGCATTAATTCTTCGACGATCAGCCTTCTTTATGGTCCAGCTCTGGCTTTGGGAAGAAGGGGGTAGTACTTAGGACGCTGTCAGAATCCTCACACCTTCTGCCAGAAGCCTTACAAATGCCTCCTTTTGCTGCTTCTTTCAGACCAGAAAGAAGGGGCTTCCCAACCATTGCACTGTTCCCACACCTCTGCATTGTTTAGCCTAGGCAGTAGTCTAAACCAAATCTGCAAAGAAAAACTATATACTCAGTTAAGCCCTCATAATGCCAGAGTGATCAAAAGCCAAGGAAGAACGAACCAGCAGGTGACCTATGGAAGAAGAAGGAGCTGACTTGGACAGATTTATGGGCCAAGGAAATGTTCCAACTAGGAAGGACTGTTCCATTGAGGAGCAGAAAATTATGGAAATAGAGAGTGCATGCTTTCCCAGAAATCCTATATTTCCATATTGTAACACAAAGCTCTTCTTTCATATTGGATGCAATCTTTTTAAGGAACTCTGTGGGAGTCAGCCAGATGTCTCTTCCAGTCTAGCCACACCTACATTGTCAGTGAACAGGTACTTTAAATGAATGTGTACTCACTGATGGTTGCCACATCTCTTTGAGGATCAGAAATTGGTGTTAAAATACACTAGCTTAGACTAAGTCAGATTTGTTGTTTTCTGTGTATGTATTTTCCCAAATGTTCCCTAATTCTTAAGTGACCTTCTTCTATGATCTTTTATTCCTAGATGGTAACAGGGTTCTTACTTCACAGTTGTTGTTGTTGTTGTTATTATTATTATTATTAAATAAATATGTATTCTGTACTTTTTGTGCTTATTTGGATACAGTGTTGATTCAAACCAGAACATCAGCTCTCTTTGTGCATTCTGGGTGATATATTTTGCTAGAGACATCGGGCAACAGCTTCTGCTTTCTGGGTCACCCAGATGTCCTTTGTACCCACAGGTGTCTCCTGGACCTGAAGGGAAGAATGGCTAGCAAGAGTGGTGACATCCTAATATTCTGGGAGTTTGGCCTTTTGTTGAACAGAAATCAGAAGCCAACAAGAGAACAAGCTCTTAGAATGATGGGTCCTTTTCATAAGCTACAGGAATGAAAAGTTTGTAGATAACATCTCCTCTTATGACCTATCTTCAGTGATCTGCCTTTCGAACAGCTTTCATCTGCATTTTAAACAAAGAAACATTCCTCTCTTCCCCATATTTCTATTTCCCCTCTCCTTCCTTCCTCGTTCCTTTCCTTTCCTTTCCTTTTTCTCTTATTACCCCCTTTCTTTTCTCCTCTCTTGCCTACTTTTATGCTGTTCTCTCTTTTATAGACCCTAACATCATCACCATTACCATCATTTCTGCTATTATTTCTATTTAAATATACCTCTTTCTACTCATTTCCTTTGTATAGGTGTGTCTTTCGTATTTTCTGATACTAACAGTATTCAGCTATCTCGAAATCTCAGAATTTAAGATATCTCAACCACATGATAATATGAATGCATTGGTCTGAGCTTTTACAATAAAATAAGATGAAAAAATAAAATAAAATAAGGCTTAATGTGCTGCCAGTGTTGGTGAGGGAAATCTCAACCTGATGCCAGATTGAGAAGTGGAGAAGTCGACATCTCCCAGGGTGAGAGGCTGGGTGAGGTATTCTCCAAGGTGAAAATGGGGAGGGCATGTCATTGGGAGCCAGGCAGGGTACTTGTGACTTGTCAATGCTGTGACTTGTTTGCAAAAAATATTGAGGATGAAATTGCTTGCATCAACTGGTAACTTGACGCCTCTGTTACTGCAGATGAATCTCAAGAGGTGTGCAGAGAACTGTCTAGCCCTGTTGTGTTCAATGAGTTTTAGTTGGTCAAAAGAAACAAAGATCATCAAGCTGGAGGCAAAACAAAATGACCACCTCAGTTTCTCTCTATCTTTTGTGGTTGGCTGTCTTAACTGTATTTTGTTCTGAAGTTGTTCTATGGGTTTTTGGACCTCAATAAAGATTATATATATATATATATATCTTCCTCTTGAGAACAAGCAGATAATTCTCTGGGAAGGAGGGGTGGGCTGTCCTCTCTAAACTCAGACAGCTTGCATCTGCAGAGTTAGCCCTTTGCTAGCTCAGCTCAATTTCTGAGGCTGACTGTCGTGCTGTGCTCTGGGGGGCCATGTTCCTGATGACCCCTATCAATCCAGCCACCTAAGATGGTCACCACACCTTGCTTCATGGGTGGGACAATCCTGCATCTTGATATGCCAAACTACACATTCAGCACCCTCACTATGTAACCTGCATCACAAATACCAAATGGGGGAAAGCATTTACAGCTGTGACTCCAGTGTATGAAGTCTGTCATAGTTGAAGGATGCTACCACCGGATTCCCTTTGTAGAAAAAGTTTCCCTACATGGAGATAAGGTTCTGAAATATTTACCCAACTACTTGCTGGTTTGTCCCATCTATGAGGACTTAAGAGAAGTTTTGTTCAAATATTTAAACCTCCCAAATGAGAGATGGATTGGGTATATGATAAACTTTTTATTAAGGGACAAGTGCCCATACACCTCTGAAAAAGTGGTCTGTTCTGCCTTTACAGTGACGATTATAAGGAGAAAAAATAATTCTGCTTTTATGCTGTTTTATGTATTTTTGATTTTGTAATTGCTTCAGCTAAACCAATAAATAATAATTGCATTTGTATCTGAAACAGAACTAAGAACCAAAATTTTATTTCCCATAACCATTTATTTTGTTTTGTAATGATCATAATGAAAACTTAACTATTTGTTAATGATACACTACAGGTTTCTTTGTAGTTAGAATATACAACCCCCACATTTTGACCCATTTTTCATTGCCCCTTGTTTCCGTTTACCTCCACCAAAAGCAAAAAAGAAAGATCTACAAATCCTAAGCCCTGAATTTCACAACTAGGCCTCCAATTCCCCCTCATTGCCATGGATTTTGCAATACACAAGGAGGAGGTCTACACTGTCCTATTTACCCTTCATGTTCAGGCTGGCGTGATATTCCTGAAGCAGTATAACATCTTTTTTGGGTAATAAAAAGGCCAAATTCCCCATATCCAAGTGTTCTTCTGTTTTCCGGGATGGCACAAAAATCTGTTGTTCCACAACCTTGGAACGTGAAATGGTGGAGCCTAGCAAAAGCTGAGGGAAAAGAAAACAAATATTGACATAAGTCCTTTACCAAGGGACTAGAAGATTCTGCCTGTGACAGTGAATGAGAATTTTAATTAGTTAGTTTTAAAATGTGTATATTTAAAAAATCTGAAAAATATCATAATTTCATTGGAACATGAATATACAAAATTTTCAACATCAGAAGTTAAGGTAAAAAAACACTCATATGTAATTCAGAATTGCCATCATACCCAAAGGAGTCTCAAGACACAAAGATTATTAGTAAACAGGTAATATTTATAAAATATAATGAAATTAGAGGATCTGAAAACAGGCCTAATTAACAAGATTAACCAAATCAAATTCTTGTGTGCATGTCAGGTGCAAAAAAGAAAAAAGAAAAAAAGGAGAGGAATTCTAGCCCTACCATCTCCTGGGCATGTTAAAAGCCACATGCTGTGGCCACACAGCAAGATTTGAAAACAATACTCCCCTGGTGTGGGAGCCTTGAGTGTTTGAACCTGGCATGAGTCAAAAGTGTGATGCAGCCACGCACACAAAAAAGCTGGAAGTGCACTCCAATGTCTCTCAGGACAGTTGGATGCCCACTGAGGCTTCCTCATTGCCCCACTGTGATCTAAGCATCCAGAGAATCCTCCTTTTATTTTACGAGTTTTATGTTAAACACAGCTAACATGAAGTAGGTGAAAAGGGGGGACTGCAAAAGCCAATTAGGAACTCCGCTCAGAATTCTTACAAAGCCCTTAGAAGAGAAATTTGCAAAGCCCAGGCTATAAAGGGCAGGAGAAGGATAAGAAGAAAGAATGTAGGACAGAAGCAGCTCGAAGGGCCTTGATTCTGCCTCTTCCTTTATGGGGCAAATCAACCCATATTCCCTTCCCCCGTTCATTCCAAATACCCTCTTCTTTTCAGAAAGGAGGGATTTGACAAATTTGTCTTGTCTCCAAACAGCATTATTCCTCAAAACTATGTTGATTGGGAGGTATTCATCTAAGGCTGGATCTAGACACATCAAAAAAGCGATTCAGTTAAATGCATTGCAACCTTCATACAAGCAAATGCAATTGACGAAAGACAGACTTCCATCAAGCCATCTGGTGTCACAGTGTTATAACGAATAAAAAGTGCTATATCTTTACTAATGTAGCTAAATCATGACATCAGCAAAATGATGTATGCTTGTGGAACTGAGTATATCCTCCCTCTCTTTGTCCTCCTAAATACATTTGGGAGGATAAAGAACACATACAGGCAGAAGAGAGCGGAAATCCTGTTGTACAACTGTAAGTCCTTGCACTAATGGCTGAGTTAGCCAGATACTGCTCATTGTTACAGAATTTAAGGAAACTTATTACATGCCTTTTACATAATAAATATGCTTTTTGAGCAAGAGGGACACATTTTCCCCTGGACTGCAACCTAGTGGTAGAGAGATCCAAATGCAACTGGGGTGAAGCCATGAATGCACTTTTTACTTTTGTTCAGAAGGGTGTTTTACATACACATCTCGCTCTGAATACTCCTTCTGGACAAGCGAGGCATTATGAGAGTTAAAGGAAACAGTCCAGGTAGGCAAAACATTAAGGAAGGTTGCAGAGTGGGGCCAGTGAGAGATGTGGTCCCTCTCACATTTTTAGTAATATGCAAGGGAAAGGGAAAGGGGGGAGGGAGAATAGGAGAACAGGAGGCAGTTTGCATGAGCCAGCCAATGACTAGGCCTTTTCCCCCTGTCTGAGTAGCAATGTTACCTATATGAAGAGCTCCTTTAAAAACAACACACTGGGTCTCATTCCCAAGGCAGTCGATGGTCTTCTCACTTTCACACTCTGTGGTTCCTTCGGAGAAGCAGGCTGGGCACTTCAGGCCATTTTCAGTCAGCACGCTGTGATCAGGAACTGCGAAAATCAAAAGTATAATGAGCATGTTAATGGTTTTATGGTTTTTGTACATGTATATTATATTATTGTAATTCACCCAAGGGCTTTACAGTTTTGGTGGGGAACCTGCAAGTATTATTGGATGAAAAGATTATCTAGACCCAGTCAGGGTTTAGGATTGACATTGGTACAGATTCAGGAGAAGCCTGGTTGGAAAGGGAACCCATCCCTTCTCAGGCAGAGATGTAGCTGCCCAGTAGGTCCCTCTTCTTCACAGTTTCTCCTCATGCCTGCTTCTTCATCTTGCCTGCCTCTCCACCCCTTGAGAGGCCGAATAGTGCTGACCTGCTCAACCCATATAGCCATCTGGGGCTGTCTCACCCCATTTGAATGAGGCCCAGGTCCTCTGAGTACTGCTGATTGACTATCCAGCCTTTGGCCAAATCCAATGCAAAGCCCTAACATGTTATGGATTTAAAAATTATACAGAAACGTACGGCTGAGAGTTGCATTGTTACACAGTTCAGTGTTGCAGCAGTGCTTCTTCATCTCAAAGAATTTACCATCCCCTGCAGTGAAGCTGAAATTGCCTGAGAAACAATTGTCGGATGACGTGCATTTATTCAAAAGTTGCGCTCGGAGTTCTACTATGAAAAAGAAATTGAAATAAATATCTAGATCTGGGGAATATATTCAGGACTATTGCTCCTAAGGCACATTCATTGTGATGGTTCCAATTTCCTTTGATGCCTGAATCAAGACCTTTTCAAACTAACAATATGGAAAGTATTATTAAATTTGGCAATCTAAAATGAGGTGCTGTTTGTTTGTTTGTTTAAACACGTGTGCACTGCTATAACATAAAAGGAAAAAATATCAAAATGTTTTTCAGTAATAATACATAAGAGATACAATAAAAACAACATTAAAAGTAAATAGATAGATATCAATTAACCAGTGTGGTGTTGAATGGTCTCTTTAAATTTGAAGGTTCATTATTGTTCCACAAGATGTGTATTTCTTTAAGGGCCAGAGCAAATAACGTGACCTAGTTTTACAGCTGTGAAGCAGCTTTCTCACTACCTTGGTGGATGGGTCATGCTTATTGATATATTATAATTAATGTAAAAGGAGTTTTTGTTATTAAAACCTAGCAAAAGTTATATTTGTGTTACTTGTAATGTGTGGTCTCCCCAGCATGCTTTCTGCAGCGCAACTAATCTGCAAATAGCCAACATGTGGAAAGATCTATTCTTAATGATCTGCATAGCCCTGGTGGAACAGAATAGTTTTCTGCAGGCATTTATGAGTTCAGCTCTCTGCCACAAGCAGTAGTCTCTTGCCTCCTTAATCCATAGGACCAACCTCTGTTTTTATGTTTGCAATTAATTTGTATAATGCTTTAAATTTGGAATGTATGTAGAAATTCATTTCACATCAAATTTCTAGCACGAGGACTCATGCCTTCTCCTATACATCTGACAATACCTCTGACATACACTGCACTCTAGCTGCTAGTCGATCATAACAATTTGCAGGTTTGGGGAATTCTTCACTGAACTCCTGTTGTTGAACACAAGACACTTGGCAAGACACTTGCATTGCACCAACCTTAGTGCCCACTTGCCCCTCTCCCTCCAAAAATGTAGCAGTGATGTTGGAACAAATGGTCAAGTGAGCACCACCATCCCACCCAGGATTGCCCCAAGGCATTTTGGCACCTCAGACAAACCAGAAATGGCACCCATGTCCTCCAGGATAGAAGGGGTGGGTTAATCAGGAACAAGCAAGAAGAAGAAGAGGAGGAGTTTGAGTTTGGATTTGATATCCCGCTTTATTACTACCCGAAGGAGTCTCAAAGCGGTTAACATTCTCCTTTCCCTTCCTCCCCCACAACAAAAACACTCTGTGAGGTAAGTGGGGCTGAGAAGTGTGACTGGCCCAAGGTCACCCAGCAGCTGTATGTGGAGGAGCGGAGACGTGAACCTGGTTCACCAGATTACGAGTCTACCGCTCTTAACCACTACACCACACTGGCAAGGGGATCAAATCAACCTTAACCAATGCCTGAAGTATGAAAGAAGTTCGTCAGGTGGAGGGGCCCATACTGAATCAAGCTGGATAACAGAACCCCTTTGTAATAGGCAAACTGCAAGAATACTTAATGTTGGTTCCTTCCTAATCATTTCATCACTGAAAGTTATTTCAAAATTACTTGAGGGGGGAGGGGGAGCCATGAAAGTGTGAAGCCCCTCCATTTCCCATCCCAATTGCTCAGCTTTTGATTAGTTTTTTATAGATCTGTGAAAGGACTCTCAATTTCAATGTCATTTATGGCAAAGGGAATATTCAGTTTATATTCTAGTTTTATTGTATAGTTTGATAACCAAAACTAAATTGGAGTTCATTGTTTTGGGTCAATGGGGATTTCTGGTTGATACAAATCAAGTTCTCCAAGCTTGGAGATAAGCACGCAGATTCAGCCACTGGTTGTGATCAGGTGATGTTAGATTCCCCTTTTTCATATACAAGCCATTGCTTACTTCAGGATTGGGAAGCTATGATCCTCCAGATGTTGTTGGACTACATCTCCCATCATCCCTGACTGGTGGCCAGGCTAACTGAGGCGTTCTAATTCATATATAGCTGAAGTGCTACAGCTTCCTCAACTCACTTTTTTCATGGGTGAGTTGCCCTAGCCTAGACTTCTATATGCTAGTAGAACCGTTAAAGTTCAACAATCTTAACCTGGATCTAATCCAACAGGAAAAGACAAAAAGGCAGGAAAATTTACTTATATTTGTGCGCAGAACACTGGCAACACAGGAATCTTCCTTGGAGTCACAAGTTGTTTTACCATAGCCATTGTTTGTCATTCCAGTCTTGTTATAAGTATATCTGCAGTTCAGAGGTAATGCTGAATACACAAGCAAAAGTTTACTTCATGGATTATTATGATCATTAACATTATTATTAGTTGGTTTTGCAGTTTGCTTAATAAGACTAAGAGGAGGAAGTGATAGTAAATTAAAACTTCTAAATTAAAAGGGGTTCAATTTTAAAAGCATTTTAACAGAATAAAGTAAAAGGAAATGAGGAAAACACTCATTAATTAAAACTCTCAAAGCCATTGCCCACAACACCGGTTTAATTGTTTATAAGAAGTGGGGAGGTGAACTCTCCCTTTCCCACGACCCACTTTTTCTCCCATCCAGACTCTCACTTAAATACGATACATTTTCTTTCCACTGTTTGGTTATAAACTTACAGCTTAGCACAATTAAACTATGGAATTTTCTACAAGATCCCAAGCTGAAAGACATCTGGGAAAAGATTTATAAGGAATTGAAAAAAATGTTGAAATATACATTTATTAAGAAACCAGAACCCTTTCTACTTGGAATAATAGGTTTGGAATTGCCCAAGAAAGATGTCAGATTGTTTTTGTATTCCACAACTGCAGCTAGAATTTTGTTGGCCAAAAATTGGAAATCACAAGAAGTACCAACAGTGGAGGAATGGCAGATGAAGGTGATGGACTTTTGGGAGCTAGCCGACCTGACCGAAAGAGTTCGCGACCAGAAGAAAGAGGAGGAATGGAAGAAATTCAGAGACTACTTAGCTAAATATGTTAAGATAACTTAAATAGAATTACTTGTGAGTATCAGATAGGACTAGGATTTACATATGTGATGTTGTAGAATACTATGTTAAGTTAAAATGAAAAGAAAGAAAGATGTTAATTGACTAAGTAATTTTTTTGTGAAAATAGTTGTGGAAAACTGCTACAATGACCTATATGGAAACTTAGCCAGGGGGACTCAAGAATGTTACCCAACAAAGGTAACAAAAGTGAAACTATTACAATTAGGGTAAATGTTTGTTTGTTTGTTTTTTGGTGTTCTTTTTTCTATTTGTTTGTTATAAATTTGGAAAACTAATAAAAAAATTGGGGGGGGGGAAGGAATTTTCTACAAGAGGTAGTTAATGCCACCAATCTGAATGGCTTTAGACGAGAATTAGACAAACTGATGGAAAATAAGACTCTCAGTGGCTACTAAACATGAAGCCTATGTACTGCCTCCAGTATAAAAAGTTGTATATTCCAGATATCAGTTGCTGGAACTCACAGTAAGCCAGAGTGTTGTTGCGCTGAGGTCCTGTGAGCTTCCCATAATCATTGGGTTGGCCAGTGTGAGGACATGATACTGGAGTAGGGGTGAACCAATCTATCAATTTAACTTACTTTTGGTTTCTATTTTTCCAATTTATTTATTTATCTGCATCCAAGGCTGTGTACATGGTTCTCTCCCCCCCCCCCCATTTTATCCTCAGAAGATTCCTGTGAGGTATTCATTATTTATCTCTATGACATCATTTATCCGGATGACTGTGAAGGAAAAGCTTGTTTTTGCTGGGGCAGGTTGGGTCCCCAAGTATTTTCTTTTTCTTTTCCCCATACCAGAAAAGGGTTAATGTATGGCGCCCTCTGATTGGCCAAGGTTCCAGGAGGGGGAATTGAAAAGGAGAGGATTTGGAGAGAAAGGAGGAGTGAGTTTTGGAGGGAGTGTTGGGAGGAGGTTTTGGAGTAGGTTGGGATTGAGGTTGGGAGGATAGGTAGGAAGATAGGGAGTGAGAGTTGGTTCTGGGCAGAAGCATCCACTCTGAGGAAAATATCACACGCTAGAGAAAGGAGTCTCTGAGCTTAGAGTGAAGGACAGTGTGCGGTGTCCTGTAAGAGTGTTTAGGCCAGGAATTAACTGGGGGGCTGAGGTTGAGAAAGGAGAAGTAGAAGCTGTAAAGAGACAGTCTACTTAGGTCTCATTCCAGTCAGGAGGGGAGAGATTCTTCTAGTAAGAGAAGACTCCCAAACCAGTGAAACCTTGGAGTGCCTCAGGAGCAGGGTTGTCTAGGGGTGTGTAACTGACAGAAAGTACCACCTTGTTAAGAACCAAAGTATTAAGTGTGAAAAAACTGAGAAAACCTTGAAGTGAAATAACATTGTAAACTGAAGAATCCTAAGTTTTATCGACTCGTGTCATGAACTTCCTTGTTAAATAAAATTGTTATTGTTTATTTGAGCAAATCCTGCCCGAGACTCCTAATTATTAAGTTTTACTTCACGCAAATCCCCTACAAAATAATTTGAGGTAGGCTGTGGAAATCCGTGGGATTGGTGTTCTGTGAGTTGGGTGCACTATACTTAAGTGAGAGGACGGGCCCAACGGTGCCAGGGGGAAAAGGGTCGTCGGGCCCATCATAATGACATCACAAGAAATATTCATGACTTAACTCTCTGCTACTTTCTCTTGGTAACCCTGCCCTTCTTGCTCTCTGGGGTGTTGATCTGCACTTTTAACTCCCCTTCTCTCCCTAGCTGCAATTTCTTTTCAGTGTCCTCTAAAGGTAATTAAATGTCCCCCATCTTACCTGGAGAAAGCAGGACAAAGAGGAGTGCCTTCATCATTCTGGAAAGATTAGGAGACGCAGAGCAGAGATGGATCAACAAGGGAATTGGTGCAGGTAGAGGCTTCCGTGGAGTTATTTATAGGCCATGGTCTCATGTCGCAGGCAACACTTGGGAACAAATGGTTCAGTGAGGTCCAGGAATGGGTGTGTTTTTTCCCAGGAACATACTGAAATTCAAAGCTCAGTGAAGGAATTGTCTATGATCTCATTTGTTGTTGATAGACACTTCTCAGATTTCTTTTTCGATATAGATAATTTACAATTTACAATGTAAACGATGAAGGCACTCAAGAAAGCAATTTAGAGCCAAATAGGCAAGGGCAAAAGCCCTGAAGTCACCTACAAAATAGCTCCTTAAAATGGCCTCCATCTAAGGATTCCTCATAATAGTAATAATAATAATTTTATTATTTCTACTCCCCACCCCATCTGATTGGGTTACCTCAGCCACTCTGGGTGCCTTCAAGCATATACAGAAACATAATAAAACATCAAACATTTAAAATCGCCCTATACAGGACTGCCTTCAGATGTCTTCCAAAAGTTCTATAGTTACTTATTTCCTTGACATCTAATAGGAGGTCATTCCACAGTGTGGATACAACTCCCAAGAAGGCCTTCTGCCTGGTTCCCACTAACCTCACTTCTCACAATGAGAAAATGTCCATGAGGCCCTCAGAGCTAGATCTCAGTGTTTCGGCTGAATTTAGGGTGGGGTGGAGATGCTCCTTCAGGAAAAGCCTGGATACTAGATCCATTCTAGGAAGGCTGGAAAATGTAGAAAGGGCTGTGGATGCAATGGAGACTTTAAGCAGTAAAACTGATCCTGCTGTCTTCGACGTGGTTTCCAGAGAGTGAAAAGAATGAAATGAGACGTCAGTAGTTGAATGTGCCAATGGCTGAGTGTGCCAGGTATGAATCAGCCACTTACATAACTACAAGGAAGGTCTCTATTAGAGCCAGCAATGGCCGTGGAGCTTTTTCTATTAGGGAGCTACACAAACATGGCTATTCTCTCTTTTTTTAAAAAAAGAAAAAATCTTTTTTATTCAATTTTACACGATTCATTTGAATGCAAACATTAGTCACAATCAAATCCTGTCAAAGTTTTTAGTTCTTTACAGTGTTCTCTTAAGTAAATTGTATATTTTTTCCCATTCCTTATTAAAGTTACTATGTCCTGGTTTCTGATTTCCCTGGTCATTTTCCCCATTTTGGCGTTGTCCATCATCTGCATCAACCATTCACGTCTGGTCAGGACTTTTTTCAATCTTTGGGCCAGTAGTATCCACGCTGTTGTCCTCACATACATAAATAATCGTTTCTGTTCCTTTCGTATCTCTACATCTGAAATTCCTAGTAAAAAAGCTTCTGTCCCCCGCAAACGTTATTTTAAACATTTCTTCTGATCATTATATATCAGTTCCCAGAATGTTTTTGTTATCTTGCACATCCACCACATGTGGTAGAACGTGCCTTCCTTCTCTGTACCCTTCCAATATACATTTGAAGTAGTTCTATACATCTTTGCTAATTTTGTAGGTGTTACATCATTTTCATATAGTTCTCCTTCAATGCACAGCATGCTGTAAATTTTAAGTCCCCCCTCCATAACTTTTCCCAAGATGAAAATTGAATATTGTGCCCAATATCTTTTCCCCATTGTATCATTACCGATTTATCTTCCTCACCTTTAGTATGCCATTCTAGCAACAACTTATACATTTTGGAAAGTAACTTCACATTGCATTCCAGTACATCTTTTTCAAACCTTGAAATTTCCTTACTAAACCCATTTTTCTTATCAATGTTAAAGACATCATTCAATTGATGGTATTGCAACCTATCTGTTACTAAATGTCTTGTATCCTCAAATCTTTTCAACTTTAATTGTTGTTCTACTTCCATTAGCAACTCTTTATACGTTGCCCATTCACTTTTTGCATTAGTTTTTTTCAAGGATATTGCTTCCAGTGAGGAAAGCCACCATGGTGTCTTCTGCTCTAACAGGTTTTTATATTTCTCCCATACTGCGAAAATGGATTTCCTTACCAAATGATTTAAAAACCCTTTGTGCACTCATACCAAATAAATGCATGCCATCTAAATCTATTATCATGACCCTCAAGGTCTAAAATATATGTATTAAAAAAAGTATCCACTCCCACAGCCAGGAGAGACAGGACACTTCATAATATATTATGAAGTGTTCTGCTCCACTGACTAAGGGTATGCTTTGAAATAAAAATAACATCTTGGCAATACATTCAATTTCATTGCTGAAATTCTTCCCCATAGTGATAAATTCATCCTTCACCAAACATCCATATTTCCCTTTATTTATTTCCATAGTTCCATACATAGTTTTCCTTAAAGAAATTTATATTCTTAGCTGTCAACCAAACCCCCAAACAGTTCACCTTTTTTTTTCAGTTGTCAATTGTGTTGCTAGTTGTAACTCATTTTCATGTTGTTCTGTCATATTTTTAACCAGTACTTTCATTTCATTTTTATTTATCTTAAATCCCGCTACCTGACCAAATTCAGATATTTTATCTAGGACCCTTGGTATACTTGCCAATGGGTCTTCTACGGTCATTACAAGGTCATCTGCAAATGTTCTCAGCTTATATGCTTTGCACTCAACTGTTATACCTTTTATTTCTTCTTCAGATCTTATATTTCTCACCAGGGTCTCTAATACTAAAATGAACAGTAATGGTGACAGGGGTCAAACTCTGTCTTGTCCCTTTTGTAATTTTACATTTTCTGATACTGCATTATTGACTATCAACATTGCCTGCTGGTCTGCATAAGTTGCGTCAATTCCCCTTAGGAATGATTTTCCAAAATTCATCATCTCCATATTCCACCCCCCCATAAAGGTCCATGACACGTTATCAAAGTCCTTCTCTGCTTCCACAAACATCAAAGCTGCTTGCTTTTCATTCCTGACTTCCAGATACTCTATTGTATCAATTAATTTTCCTTATATTATCCTTCATCTGTCAGCCAGGAAGAAAGCTAGCTTATCTTGATGAATTAGCTCTTTTACATCCTTCATTCTTCAACAGTTGTCCCAGAAAATCCTGTAGTTTTTAAATAATATTTTGCTGATAAATCTGGCCCTGGCAATTTACCTAATTTTGATTGGTTAATTTCTTGTTGCCCTTCCTGTATTATTATTGGTGCATTTAAATAATTGATTTACTCTTTTGGCATCTATGGTAATTTACTGTGCTCTAAATAAATATTCTCCAGTTCTATCTTTTGTTGGGTTGAAATAACGACAGACAGGTAGCGAGTGTCATCTGGGAGGCATCTCTTCAGCAAGTCTCAAGGAGCCTCTTTTATTGAATATTACAGCATTGCCACATATGTGCTTATTGTAGATTGGTCAACACAAATACAAAGCAAAGGTTGCATTAATCACCAATAGATTAAAGACTGGGAAAGGGAGCACAGAACTAGACAGGCATGAAGACCTCCTAATTAAATTATAACCAATAAATAATACAGGAAGACTTAAAACAATTACTAATGATTGATATAGAACACTTAAAAGAGCATAATAATCACGTTCCGTAGATGTGATCAACTATGCATTAAGAACGGGTCAAAGTACAATGTTTTCCTGAACTCAATGTGAACTGAACATTCTAGGGTGGTGAGTGAATGTCTTAGTATTAGGATGGTTTGTGCAGCATTATGTGCAGGAGCGAAGCGTGAGAGCAAGACTTCCCATCAGGCCACAGTCGTGTATAGGATCATAGCATCCAGCATCCCATCAATCTTTATTTTCTTTACCGGCTCGATATAGCTCTGTATAATATTTTACAAATTGTTGTCTAATGTCATTCGGGTTATCTATTATTTTTTCTTCTACTTTCAATTTATTTATTACATTCAATTCGTGTTTCTTTTTAAACTGCCAAGCAAGCAGTTTTCCTCATTTGTTTGCATTTTTTTTTAAAAAAATCTGTCTTAACATTTTAATCTTTCATTCAGTTTCTTGGTTCACTAACACCTCTGAATCTTTTCCAGGTTTTTAAATCACTTCCTCCAATATTTCTTTCTTTTTACCCTCTTCAAACTTTTTTTGATAAGCATTTTGTTGAGTAAAAAAACCATCTCATCACTGCCATGGCCATTCTCTCAACCAGTCAAGTGGTTTAATGCCCATCATTAAAGCAGAACAACTAATTTAGTGCTTTGGTCATTCTACTGCAAACAGAGTGCTTTAATTGTTTTGTGATAAGGTTTTTAAATTTCCTCTCACAATGGCTGAGACTGCCAACCATATTCTTCAGTGCGTGGCCGTAGCCCTCATTTGCTACAGACATGTGCATAAACTGCTAATACTATCACATCCAAGATCTATGGGAAGTTGCTTGGTTCTTGATGGATAAAGGTATATTCTGAACTAGTGTCTCTGTCTTTGCTCTTACTTGATGTGGGGTCTTAATGAATTGGAAAGCGCAATATACTTTTTCTGATCTTCCAGGCTGCTAATCAAAGTGCAATGAAAGCCTCAGGGTACTGCTCAGGTGACTGCTGCAGTGGTAGAGCTAGGCATAGCTCAAGACTGTTGAAAGGTTCCAGGGACACACTGGTAGACACTGAATAGAATACAATGACTCCAAGATCATTACTGACAGCTAATTAAATCATTCTATAAAACTTCAACCCTCCTTGTTCCAGTTGTGTCAGATTGTTAGGACAGAGAGAGATACTTTAACTCAGCTGATCTGTTTGATGATGACTGCCCTGATCCACATTGTCTTGAATTGAAGCCAGCTCAGTGTTTATACCCGTTTGAAATCCAATCCTCGATTTTCAAAAGATAAGAACCCTGGCTGTGCTCTTTTTTGCTCTTCAAGATATGGCAACCCTAACAGGAGGCAGTGATGGCTACCAACTTAGATGACTTAAAAAGATAATTAGAGAAATTCAGGCAGGGCAAAGTTACCTACAAAGGCTATGTTCTACCTCTACCGTCAAAGGAAGTTTGCCTCTGAATACTTGGTGCCTGGGAATTGCTGATGGACAGAATATTGTCACAGTCAAGTCTAGATTTCAGGCTTCCCTGTGGTTTCTGCAATACGTAAATCCAAACATATTGAGAAAAATAATCAGACTTCCGTGTTGGCTGCCCGTTCTGCTGGAAGGGTGAGCTCTTTCGCTGGAAAGAGCTCCGGTGCTTTGAAGGTTGGGGAAACTGCTAGAGCGACGCGGTACCCCTTAAAAACCTCGGATTGAGCATTCCGAGGACTTGGTGTTCCTGCGGTGCCTGGAACGACTCACACCCCCTGGTAAGCTCTTGATAAGGGCTCCGAGAGCGGGTGGGGTTGGAGACGGAGGCACTTGGGAATAGACTTGTTTCCTTCATCGCATGAAGCTCCGAGTCCGGCGATCGTAAGTGTCCAATTTCTCCAAGCAACTATGAATGCAAAAGAGTGAGTAACAAATTAAAAATTTGGACATTCATTTGGAAAGGACAGGCTTAAAAAAAACGGAGGTCAGTCCCTTCCTCTGATTGAGAGACAAAACAGCTACATTAGCCAAAGCCGTGATCTAAAATTTATGACTTTCTAAAGACTTTCAAGTTAACCTTTGTATTCCTCCTTCTAGTAGGGGGGAGATACTTTTCAGATTGTTTTAATCCTTGCAGACAGTTTGGATTTACGAGGTATTTTATTTGTGGAAGCGGACTACTCAGTCGGGAAGACTAGACTCCATTGTGACGTCATAAAGAAAAGGACACTTTCAACTTTCGTTTTCCTACTTGGGGAGAACAAAGTAACTGCAGCTGCTTGAACTCAAAGGCTTTTCTTTTCCCTTTCTCTTTTAAACAATACCTCTACCCCCAGATATAAATTGTAAATTGTGACTGTGTTATTAACTTCTAGGGAATTAAGAAAGGATTACAAGTTACAGAGACTGTTGACTGGTATATTAAGACTGGTGGAGCGGCTTGAGAAGAGAAACTGTCTGTCTCCTTATCTCCCCTTTGTGTTTGAGACTGACCTTGAACAAAAGAACTGCAAGTTATGGATGGGGGAGAGAAAGGAGAGAGGACAGAGAAAACAAAAACCAAAGCAAGGAGGGATTCTAAGTCACTGTCTTTTGAGGACTCTGTGTTGCAATTGCTTCAGGAAATTAAAACAGAAGTAAGAGGAAATCAAAAGTCTATACAGGAATTAAAAAGTGACTTTGCTCAATTAAGACAAGATTTGACGCAAGTTAATTCAGATGTATCAGCACATGAGTCAAGACTGGCGCATTTGGAAACTGTGAGAATTCCTGACTTAGAGATAAATCAGCGACAATCTCAAATTTCAATTGCGTCTCAGCAGCTAAAACAGAAGGAATGTAATCTGAGATTGAGGGGCGTACCCCAGAAAGAGCGGGATAATTTGAAGGATTGGTTAATTGAAGAGTTTGCAGCATACTGGGGCCTCTCAAAAGAAGAATTAAATTCCTGGATAGACAAGGCCTACAGATTTGGACTTAAAAAAGATGCTAAGATCACACATGACTGTATGGTGATTTTTAAAACTAAAGAGCAGAGAGACATTATTTTAGGCAACCATTATAAAAAAAGTTTAAAGATAGAGGAGAAGGGAATAATTCTGTTTAAAGATATTCCGACATACTTTTTGGCCCTGAGAAATAATTATACGGATTTGGCCAGTCCCCTAAGCAGAAAGAACATTTTCTTCAGGTGGGAGTTCCCGGAAGGACTATCTTTTAAATTTTAAGGAAGGAAACAAAGAATATCAACTGTCGGAGAGAAAGAAAGATTTTTGGAGAAAGACGCAAAAGAGCTTGGACTGGAAAGTTCTCCTTCATCAGGGGCAGTGGCAGTGGACCCCTAACAAATCAGGATGTCTTTGAAAATCTACTCCTGAAATGTGAATGGTCTAAATTCACATTTTAAGAGGAACCAAGTTTATCACGTATTGGCAAGACAGAATTTGGATATAATTTGTTTACAAGAAACACATGTTATAAGACTTCATAGGAAAATTCTCCAAAATAAGAAACTTGGGCAGGAATTTATTTCATCCGACAAAGTGAAAAAAAGAGGCGTGGTTTTTTATGTTAAAGAAAAATGGAACCCCATATTGCAGTTTAAGATGAGGAAGGGACGTACATTGCAGTTGAAATTACGGCACAAGGCGATAAATTTCTTTTGTTGGGAATTTATGCACCAAATGATGGCAAAGTGGAATTCTTTAAGAATCTGGACTTAAAACTCATGGATTATATGGATTACAAATTGATTTTAATGGGAGACCTGAATGGAGTAGCATCAACATTAATGGATAAAACACAGGGACAGAAAAATCCAAGTTCCAGCAGACTACCAAAGATTTTCTTTGATATGACTGATAAATACGATTTATCGGACATATGGAGGCTACGAAATCCAATGGAGAAAGATTTCACTTTTTTCTCAAATTCAAATCTATTTCTCGGGAATTGACTACATATAGGTATCTAGAGATTTGGTTCCTAAGGTTACTAAAACAGAAATCTGCCCTAAGACTTGCTCAGATCATAATGCAGTGGTTTTGGAAATGAAATTATACCTGCAGGGTTCCTTTAGATGGAGGATGAATGATGAGTTGTTGAGGAATGAACAGATGATTAGTAAGGCCCAAAAGACTCTAAAGACTATTTTGAACTAAATATGAACACAGAGGTTGAAACAAGAGTCATTTGGGATGCAAGTAAGGCAGTAATGAGAGGTTTCCTCATACAACAGAACTCAATAAGGAAAAAGATACAGAATGAGAAAAAAGAGAAAATTCTGTCTCAAATAAAAGACAAAGAGAAAAGTTTAAGATTAATGCCAAAGAGTCAACAGATTCCAAAAGAAATTAAAGCATTGCAGATTCAATTTTCTCAAATTATTAACCAGGAAATAGAATGCAAAATTAAAATGATGAAACAGAGAAATTTTGAATCTGCAAATAAATGTGGGAAATTGTTGGCTTGGCAATTAAAAAAGAGACAGAAGCAAAGTACTATTGCAAACATTGTATCTGATGGAAAATCTATGGAAAACCCTGCAGATATAAGAAAATGTTTTCAGAAATACTTTAAACAGCTGTATAAAGAAGGTAAAGAAGATAAGGATAAAATTGAGCAATTTCTTGTGGCAAATGAAATGCAGAAAATTCCTGATAAAAGGTAATAATAATAATAATAATAATAATAATAATAATAATAATAATAATAATTTATTATTTGTACCCCGCCCATCTGGCTGAGTTTCCCCAGCCACTCTGGGCGGCTTCCAACAAAGATGAAAAATACACTAAAATGTCACATATTAAAAACTTCCCTGAAGTTCAGATGTCTTCTGAATGTCAGGTAGTTGTTTATCACTTTGACATCTGATGGGAGGGCGTTCCACAGGGCGGGCGCCACTACTGAGAAGGCCCTCTGCCTGCCTGGTTCCCTGTAACTTGGCCTCTCGCAGTGAGGGAACTGCCAGAAGGCCCTCGGAGCTGGACCTCAGTGTCCGGGCAGAACGATGGGGGAGGACACGCTCCTTCACATATACTGGACCGAGGCCGTTTAGGGCTTTAAAGGTCAGCACCAACACTTTGAATTGTGCTCAGAAACGTACTGGGAGCCAATGTAGGTCTTTCAAGACCAGTGTTATATGGTCTCGGCAGCCGCTCCCAGTCACCAGTCTAGCTGCCGCATTCTGGATTAGTTGTAGTTTCCGGGTCACCATCAAAGGTAGCCCCACGTAGAGCGCATTGCAGTAGTCCAAGCGGGAGATAACCAGAGCATGCACCACTCTGGCGAGACAGTCTGCAGGCATATAGGGTCTCAGCCTACGTACCAGATGGAGCTGGTAAACAGCTGCCCTGGATACAGATTTGACCTGTGGCTCCATGGACAGCTGTGAGTCCAAAATGACTCCCAGGCTGCGCACCTGGTCCTTCAGGGGCACAGTTACCCCATTCAGGACCAGGGAATCCTCCACACCTGCCCGCCTCCTGTCCCCCCAAAACAGTACTTCTGTCTTGTCAGGATTCAACCTCATTATACATTATACTTATCTCATTATACATTATTCTTATCTCATTATACATGACAAAGCCATTTTTCACCTTCTCACCCCTTGCTTTTTCCTGTAAGACCTATTGCAGTCGTTAAGAGTCGTCAACAGGCTCATCACAGCTATCTGCCAATCACCCATTCCCACCACCCTTCTGAGTAATACCCCTCCCCACCTTCTCACTATATAGAAGGATCTGGCAACTTCTGTTTCGGTGTATCTGAAGAAGTGTGCATGCACACGAAAGCTCATACCAAGAACTAACTTAGTTGGTCTTTAAGGTGCTACTGGAAGGAAATTTTTTGTTTGTTTGTTTTAACCTCAATCTGTTAGCCGCCATCCATCCTCCAACCGCCTCCAGACACTCACACAGGACATTCACTGCCTTCACTGGTTCTGATTTAAAAGAGAGGTAGAGCTGGGTATCATCCGCATACTGATGAACACCGAGGCCAAACCTCCTGATGATCTCTCCCAGTGGCTGCATATAAATGTTGAAAAGCATGGGGGAGAGGACAGAACCCTGAGGCACCCCACAAGTGAGAGCCCAGGGGTCTGAACACTCATCCCCCACCACCACTTTCTGAACACGGCCCAGGAGGAAGGAGCGGAACCACTGTATGACAGTGCCCCCAGCTCCCAGCCCCTCAAGACGGTCCAGAAGGATGTTATGGTCGATGGTATCAAATGCTGCTGAGAGATCCAGCAGAACTAGGAAACAGCTCTCACCTTTGTCCCTAGCCCGCCGGAGATCATCAACCAGCACGACCAAGGCAGTTTCAGTCCCATGATGAGGCCTGAATCCCGACTGGAAGGGATCCAAATGGTCCGCTTCTTCCAGGTGTGCCTGGAGTTGTTCAGCAACCGCTCGCTCAATCACCTTGCCCAAGAATGGAAGATTTGAGACTGGGCGATAATTGGCCATTGTGGCCGCATCTAAAGATGGTTTCTTAAGAAGCGGTTTAATAACCGCCTCTTTCAGTGGGTCTGGGAAGGCTCCCTCACAGAGGGAAGCATTCACCACCCCACAAAGCCCATCGCCCAGTCCTTCCCGGCTAGCTTTTATAAGCCAGGATGGGCAAGGATCCAGGAGACAGGTGGTTGGCTTCACCCGTCCAAGCAGCCTGTCCACATCCTCGGAGGTAACAGATTGGAATTGATCCCACACAACTTGACTAGACAGGACTCTAGCACTCTCCCGCCCTGGCCCTGCTCCCACGGTGGAGTCTACTTCTTCCCAAATCTGAGCGATTTTATCTGCTAAAAACTTTGTGAAATCATTGCAGGATATCATGTGGCCCGTACTGGGCCCCGATGTCACAGGTGGTTCCGCTAAATTGTGAACCACCTGAAAAAGTCTCCTGCTGCTGTTTTCTGCAGATGCAATAGAGGCGGCGAAGAAAGTCTTCTTCGCTGTCACTATCGCCACTTGGTAGGCTCGAAGTTGAGCTCTAACCTGTGTCCGGTCAGATTCGGAATGAGTTATCCGCCACCGGCACTCTAGCCGTCTCAACGATTGTTTCATTGCCCTCAGATCCGTGGAAAACCATGGGGCTGCCCGGGCTCCATGCAATCGGAGAGGGCGCTTCGGAGCCAAACAGTCAATAGCCCTGGTTAACTCCACATTTCAGGGGACCACCAGGGAATTGGCTGAAAGGCCATCAACATGGGATAAAGCATCCCCTACCACTCTCTGGAAACCATTTGGATCCATTAAGTGGCGGGGGCGGACCATCCGAATCGGTCCCACCTCCCTGCAGAGGGGATGGGTCGCAGAGAAGTCCAGTTGCACCAGGAAGTGATCTGACCATGGCACTTCTTTCGTTTCGCTTTTACTTAGTGTCAGATCGCCAACATCCATAGAAGTAAACACCAGGTCCAAGGCATGTCCGCGGCTATGGGTTGGGCCAGACTTATTCAGGGACAGCCCCATGAAGGCCATGCTTTCCACGAAGTCCTGAGCAGCCCCTTGTAAGGTTGTGTTGGCATGGATGTTAAAATCCCCTAGGACAACCAAACTAGGTGTCTCCAGGAGCATATCGCCATGACCTGAAGCAGCTTGGGCAGGGAATCCTTGGTGCAGCGGGGAGGTCGGTACACCAAAAGGAATCCTGTACTGCCCCTATTGCCCAACTTCCAGAACATGCACTCAGAAAACTGGGTCTTCCCAATAGGACACCTGGTGCAAACTAATGACTTCCTAAAAATCACTGCAAACCCCCCCTCCCCGCCCACATGACCTGGGTTGCTGTGTGTATGAGAAACCTGGTGGACAAGCAGTGGCAAGGACAGGCCTATCTGCTTCATCCAACCAAGTCTCTGTTACACATGCCAGGTCAAGTCCTCCATCCATGATCAAGTCATGGATGGCAGTGGTCTTATGAATCATTGACCTGGCATTGCACAGCAGCACCTTCAGGTCATGTGGGTATCCCTTGCTGATTCTAGTATCCATCTGGTCAGAACCAGACCCGGAGGCAGGGATAGTCCTCAGACAACGACTAAACCTGCCTCCTCTGTAATGACATGGTCTGGTCTTAGCGTAACTCCTCCTCCTACCCGTGATCACTGAGATCGGTTGTCCCAGTGCATCCCCCCCCCCTGTGGAACATGCCCCAGCCATTTTGTTGGCTGGGACCTACTCCCCGGCAGCCCTGACCCCTCCCCTTAAGAACAAAATAACACCTTAAAAAAAACAAACCAATAAAACAATACAAACAAAAAACAGTAAAAATTACAAAAACATAAAATCAAACAAATTCCCAGGCCCAATAAATATCCATCCCACCCCACCGCCCCACATACAAAAAATTCAAAAGAAAATTTTTCAAACATTTTAAAAGCACTCTGCACCCCTCCAGCAGTAACAGCAACTGTCCTAGTGAGGCCCGTCAGGCCCTGCCCTGGGCCAGGTGGTAAGTGGCAGGAAGGAGCAGGCCCCTCAGACACTCACACAGGAGAGTCCTCCTGGGCAGTAGAGCGCAGCAGTCCCTGTGAGGCTTCAGGCCCCACCCTGGGCCAGGTAGATGGTAAGCGGCAAGAGCAGGGCCCTCAGACACTCACACAGGAGAGTCCTCCTGGGCAGCAGAGCGCAGCAGTCCCTGTGAGGCTTCAGGCTCCGCCCAGGGCCAGGTAGGTGGTAAGCGGCAAGAGCAGGGCCCTCAGACACTCACACAGAAGAGTCCTCCTGGGCAGCAGAGCGCAGCAGTCCCTGTGAGGCTTCCCAGACCTGCTGAAAGAGGCGGTCATTAAACCGCTTCTTAAAAAAACATCTTTAGACCCAGCCAATTTGGCCAACTATCGCCCAGTCTCAAATTTACCATTCTTGGGCAAGGTGATTGAGCGGGTGGTTGCCAAACAACTCCAAGCACGCCTGGAGGATGCGGACCATTTGGATCCCTTCCAGTTGGGATTCAGGCCTCACCATGGGACTGAAACTGCCTTGGTCGCGCTGGTTAATGATCTCCGGTGGGCTAGGGACAAAGGTGCGAGCTGTTTCCCAGTTCTGCTGGATCTCTCAGTGGCCTTTGACACCATCGACCATAACATCCTTCTGGACCGTCTAGAGGGGCTGGGAGCTGGGGGCACTGTCATACAGTGGTTCCGCTCCTTCCTCCTGGGCCGTGTTCAGAAAGTGGTGGTGGGGGATGAGTGTCAAGAGAGTGAAATCAAGAGATCTTGAGGTATGGTCAAATCTAAAACTCTCATTGATGGGCTGAATATCGGTGGTTAAGATGAATGTATTGCCGAAGATGTTGTTCTTATTTCAAGTTTTACCAATCATTGATAATGTCAAATGTTTTAAAGAATGGCAGAAGATATTGTCTAAATTTATCTGGCAGGGGAAAAAACCTGGAATTAAATATAAATTACTTACAGGTATAAAAGAAAGAGGGGGCTTTTCCCTGCCAGATTTGAAGATATACTTTGAAGCTGCTGCATTCTGTTGGATCAAGAATTGGATTCAATTAGAGAATGATGATGTGTTAGACTTGGAGGGACTGGATAATCGATTTGGATGGCATGCATATCTATGGTATGACAAGGTAAAGGCCCACAGGGGTTTTAAGAATCATGTAATTAGAAAGACATTATACAATGCATGGACTAGATACAAAGATCTCTTAGTAAGAAAAACACCAAAATGGATTTCACCAATGGAAGCACAGGCCCCAAAAAAGTTAAATATGGAAAAGAAATGGTTGAAGTATTCAGATTTGTTGTTAGAGAATCAGGAAGGTTTTAAATTAAAACCATTTGAACAAATTAAAGATAAAGTGAATTGGTTGCAATATTATCAAATTAACGAATTATATAAGAGGGATAAGAGAAATGGTTTTGCAACAGAAAAAACCAAATTGGAAACGGAGTTGTTAGATACTAATGATAAGAATATGTCTAAAATGTACAGTTTGTTGTTGGAGTGGCATACAAAGGATGAACAAGTTAAATCGGTCATGATTGATTGGGCAAGGGATGTGGGACATAATATAATGATGGAGGACTGGGAGAGGCTATGGAGGAAAGGGGTTAAGTTCACTGCATGTACGATGTTAAAGGAAAACATTATGTAGATGATGTATAGATGGTACTTGACCCCTGTAAAATTAGCAAAGATTTATCACAAAAGTGATAATCTTTGTTGGAAATGTAAAGAAAAAGAAGGTACTTTTTTCCATATGTGGTGGACTTGTCCCAAGGTGAAAGACTTCTGGGAGAAGATTTATAATGAGCTGAAAAAATGCTGAAATATACATTTATTAAGAAACCAGAGGCCTTTCTCCTTGGAATAACAGGTTTAGAATTGCTCAAGAAAGATGTTAAATTATTTTTGTATGCCACAACGGCCGCTCGAATATTACTTGCTAAAAATTGGAAAACACAAGAACTACCAACAGTGGAAGATTGGCAGATGAAGATGATGGACTTTTCGGAGCTAGCTGACCTGACTGGAAGAATCCGCGACCAGAAAGAAGAGGAGCTTCAAGAGGACTGGAGGAAATTCAAGGACTATTTGAATAAATATTGTAATATAAAAAATTAGAAATTACTTGAAAGAAACAAATAGGCCTAGGACAAATTAAGTTATAATTAAATAAATGGGATTCAGAATGTCAAGAAAAGTGAATAAGATGACTATAATTGGAAATTGTTTTAGTTTAATAATGATATTCGAAAGCTGTTACTTTTAAATTACAAGGAAACTCAGAAGGGAGTGATTTGAGGAAGTCAATCGAGATGTTTAAAAAGTTGGATTTGTGAAGAATTAAGTTTGTTATTATTGTCTATTTGTTTATTGTTCCCCCCTTTTTCCCCTCCCTTTTTTTTTTTTCCTTTTTTCTCTTCTTCTTCTTCTCCTTTTCCTTTTCTGTTTTTGTGTATTAATTTGCTTAGTGGTTTGTGTTATTATGGTGGAAAAGTTTAATAAAAATTTATTTTTAAAAAAAAGAAAAGAGAAAAATAATCAACCATTACAAGATAGTACTTTGCATTGCCTCTAGAGAGCGGTAGAGGACCAATTACATCAGCATACACTCGCTGAAACACTTTGGTAACCTTTGTTGGACCTTTCTGGCTTTGGCACCTTCTGAACCTGTTAAACAAGACACGTTAGATTTACAATCATTACAATCAGTACTATCAAAACGCAACAAATACAGTCCATTTATTCTTTAGCAGAAAGGAATGGCTTCTTATGCTTGAAGATTGTACATCTTCTCTTATTGAAGGACACCACCAGGCCTTGCTTTGTCAACTGCGACACACTGAGCAGGTTAAACTCCAAACCTGGCACATAGTACACATTGTTAATGGTAAAATTGAGACTCTGAAGAAACACTGTTCCAAACCCAGTAGCTTCTAGCTCCTGACCATTAGCTTGCTTCATGGTGAAACGTCGACTCTCAAACTTGGAAAACAACCCCCTTTTCCCAGAAAGGTGGTGCGTGGCGCCCGCGTCTGCCACGAATGAATTCCAGGTCGATGATGAAGACTTTGGCGAAAACAAAGCTTTAGCAGCCTTTGTCTGAGGCTTAGCACGACTTTTGCTACCGGCCTCTGTTTTTCCAGAGCTCCCCCTGGCTTTGGGAACTCGAATAATTAGAGTTGATGGGGGGGGGGGCAAAGCATCTTCCCGTCCCCTTGCCAGGAATCCATCTTGGCTCCAATTAAACAGCTGTCAGCTGCTTCAAAGCAAGCTGTAAAACTTCAAGCAGTCTATGAGCATCTTAATTGCTCAATTCTGACTCAAGGATTAGCAGCCTCATAAATCAAACACTGATTACTCATAGTTCCTTTGTTAGTGGCAAGCAGTCCATCAGCTCCCAACTTCTTTGACCGGCAGGGAAAAACAGCTATAACAGGCTGCTTAAAACTCCTCGGAATGAGGATCTTCGCTGTGCTTAATTCCAAAGCAGCAGCTTCTTGAGCAGCAGAGATCCGATACATCCTGGCACCACCAGTCGAGCTTTTTGACCATCGATCCGCACCGGCATCCATCTGCAAACTTCAGAGGTCTGGTTTCCAACAGCCGTCCATGGTTCCGCAACCATCCTCTGCTACCAATTGTTGGGAAAACGCCCACCCGGGAGCGTTGCCAGATCCCCAGGCACTCCGGGGCTTTTCTCCGGAGGTCACTCTCTGGCTGGAATCCAGGAATCCAACTTCAGTCCAGAGAGACTGATGAATTCTGAGAGGAGCACACTCAGTTTCTCCTGGCATCACATCACAGAAGAAAGAGGACAGTCCGTAGTCTAACAGCTACTTTATTAAGACTGTAAAATACATATCTACTCGCCTTGAGCAGTCCAGCATGAGAGTCTACGACACGACTCTGCTTCAATCCAGAAGCCAAAGAGACATCCAGTAACTCCACCCAGTTACTCTGAGAACTCTGAGAACTGACTCAGACTTCCTGTCTCATGCTCAGTCACATCACATGATGTAAACAAATTTGCTGCTTCCTCGCAGCTGGTGGGAACTGAAATCCCAACAGTCTCAACCACATGATATGAAAGTATTGGTCTGAGTTTTTACAATAACATCACATCACATCACATCACATATAAAATAAATAAATAAATTAAAATAAAATATAATAAAATATAATAAAATAAAATATAATAAAATAAATAAAATAAAAGGCTTAATGTGCTGCCAGTGGTGGTGAGGGAAATCTCAATCTGGTGCCAGTAACCAGGTTGAGAGGTGGAGAAGTGGCCATCTCATAGGGTGAGAGGCTGGGTGAGGAATTCTCCAAGGTGAAAATGGAGAGGGCATGTCATCGGGAGCCAGGGAGTGTGCTTGTGACTTGTCAATGCTGTCACTTGTTTGCAAAAAATATTGAGGAAGTAACTGCTTGCATCCACTGGAAACTTGACCCCTCTGTTACTGCAGATGAATCTCAAGGGGTGTGCAGAGCACGGTCTAGCCCTGTTGTGTTGGATGAGTTTCAGTTGGTAACATTCAAGGACAATGCCCCTCACCCCTCTTGTCTGAGGAATATTAGCAGAGAGGGGACAGCTGACTGGGTCAGGCAGGGAGGTGATAATGCCTCCTTGCAAAAGTGGGTGGTCCCTGCCCACTTGAAGGAAGCAGTGGTGTGCCATCATCACAGGTGGGTTGTGTGAATCCCCAAAAAAATCTTTTTCATGGTGGCCCTTGGAGGTGTGATGGGACTCTTGGGGTGGAGTGTCATATGACAACACCATTTAAACACAAGAGGGGTGGGGAATAAGCAATTGACAGGAGGTAGTATTATTATACTACTGATGCCTGTTGTATGCATGACCAAAGTATCCTGCCAGGTGCAAAGGCACAATGGCACTTTTCCTCTGGTGCAGTTGGGCCCACCCTCACTTAAATATAGTGCACCCACTTCACAGAACACTAGTTACTTGAATTCTTACAAACTACCCCAGACTCTTTTATTTTTGTAGAAGAATCTCTCCCCTTCTGACTGGAATGAGACCTAAGTAGACTGTATCTTTCCAGCTTCTACTTCTCCTGGTTCAGCCTCCCAGTTAATTCCTGGCCTATTACTCTTACAGGAAACCACACACTGTCCTTCATGCTAAGCTCACAGACACCTTTCTCTAGCTTCTGATATATTCCTCAGTGTGGATGCTTCTACCCAGAACCAACTCCTTCTCCTTCTCCTCTCACTCCCTATCTTCCTACCTATCTCCCAACCTATTCTCCCAACCTCTGTCCCAACCTAAAAACCTGTCTCTCCAAATCCTCTCCTTTTCAACTCCCTCTCCTGGAATTCCGGTCAATCAGAGGCTGCTATTCATTAACCGTTTGCTGGCAGCGGAAAAGAAAAAGAAAAAACTTGGGGACCCAACCTGCCCAGCAAAACAAACTTTCCCACCACACCAGGCTGCTCAGTCAGTGGAATTGGGGGGGGGGGCGACAATTGCTTATGGCACCCTGTCTGAAGGCAACTAGGAGAGACAGTTGTCATGCCCCTGGCCTGTACATCAGTTTCAGGAGACATGAGCTGGCAGTGTCCAGGAATGATACACCATTGACTGGAAAACTGAAACTGAATCCTGATACTGAAGCTCCACCATGATTGCCCCAAGGGTCCTGTATCTTTCATCCTTCCTGTCTGCTATATATGCTTCTGCATCTTAAACTCAATTTTAAAAAGACTTATGTTTTGATTTCAGCCCTCAAAACTTACAAAGTCAAAGTCACCCCACAAATCTGTTATGGTGCACAAAAAGGGGATCTCCTCAAGAGCAGAATTTGTAAAACCATGGAATAAAAATATATGTACTATCTTAGAGCTGCCCAAAAAAGACTTGATAATACAGGAAAAACTTAAACTCAATTATAAAAAGGCTGGCCCAAGACATGTTGGCAGCTGAGGCAAACCACAAAATAGTACCTCCCCATTCCAGGGAAAAAGGGGTTAAGTGAAGATCGATATTAGGAACAATGTGAGGGGTGAGGAATAAAGATCTCCACAGGAAACATTTCACATAGAGACCTGCCATCTCGATCCCATGTAATCTGTGGCTCAAAAGCAGCAGGAATCCAATATGGGTACGACTTTCAGATATGCTCATATCTTAGGAACCTGTCTGTACCAACCTATTGGCATTTATTTACCAAAGCCAGACTAAATGTATTTCCTTCGGAAGTGCTAAATGGAAGACTGAGAGGCATCCCTTATCAGAATAGGCTTTATGTTCTCAGGACATCGACTGCATGAAGCATATCTTACTGCATTATGGACAGTACGAGCAAGCAAAGGACCAAATGATCAAACCCCTACTACCAAATCTGCGGCGGAAATGTGAAGCCTCCCATTTTAAATATTGTTTGGATGACAGGTCTGATCGTATTACACTGGCCATGGGAAAGTTTCTTTGGGAAGTCAAAAGAAACAAAGATCATCAAGCTCGAGACAAAACAAATTGACCGCCTCGGTTTCTCTCTCTCTTTTGTGGTTGGCTGTCTTAACTGTATTTTGTTCTGAAATTGTTCTATGGGTCTGTGGACCTCAATAAAGATTATATATATATATTTATATCCCCACAGGAAACAAGGACTGGAGAAGACTAGCAGCACCTCCTAATGGCCAAGAGCCCACTGAAGAGGCAACCTGATTTGGGAGGGGAGGTGTAAATCTGGTCTCTAAGGAGTGCAGCTGTTGCTGCCACTGTGGCAGCAGCAGTGGGCAAGGAATTCGTTGGATCTTTGGTGGGCAAGCAGCCTGATAAGCAGCAAGGACTCTCTGTCAGTTTTATGTAAGTTTATTTACAAGAAAAACACATCCGGAGCATGCCAAACCTTTGCGCAGAGATGTCAGGAATGCCAGCCATCTTTAATGGCTGCCTGCCTGGCCCCCTCCATTCGACCCTTCATTCCATAGCGTGCTGATTTGGTTGCAGAGTAACCTGTACCATGCTCTCTAATGAGGAGGGGGTGCATCCTGGCCAGCTCATCCAGTAAGTCCCCATTAAGCCCGGCTCGATACAGCATCATGAGGTTGCTCTGTCCCAGCTCCTGCCAACCTAGCAGTTCAAAAGCACACCAGTGCAAGTAGATAAATAGGTACTGCTGTGGTGGGAAGGTAAACGGTATTTCTGTGTGCTCTGGTTTCCGTCACGGTGTCCCGTTGCACCAGAAGCAGTTTAGTCATGCTGGCTACATGACAAGGAAAGCTGTCTGTGGAGTAACGCTGGCTCCCTTGGCCTGAAAGCGAGATGAGCGCCACAACCCCATAGTTCCCTTTGACGGGACTTAACCGTCCAGGGATCATTTACCTTTTTTACCTTTCTTCCCCAGAAGATACAGCCTCAGACTCTGACTTATCTGATGGTTGCCTGGCTTCCAACTCTTCCTCTCTTCCTTTTGAGAACAAACAGGTTACTCCCTGGGAAGGTGGGGTGGGTGGGCTGTCCTCTCTAAACCCAAACAGACAGCTCGCATCTGCAGAGTTAGCCCTTTGCTAACTCAGCTCAATTTCTGAGGGGGGCCGTGTTCCTGACAGCCCCTATGGATTCAGCCACCTAAGATGGTCACCACACCTTGCCCCATGGGTGGGACCATCCTGCACCTTGATATGCCAAACTATACATTCAGCACCCTCACTATGTAACCTGCATCACAAATACCAAATGGGGGAAAGCATTTACAGTTCTGTGACTCCAGTGTATGAAGTCTGCCATAGTTGAAGGATGCTATCGCCGGATTCCCTACGTAGAAAAAGTTTGCCTACATGGAGATAAGGTTCCTAAATATTTACCCATCTACTTGCTTGTTTGTCCCATCTATGAAGACGTAAGAGAAGGTTTGTTCAAATATTTAAACCTCCCAATTGAGAGATGGATTGGGTATATGATAAACTTTTTATTAAGGGACAAGTGCCCATACACCTTTGAAAAAGTGGTCTGTTCTGCCTTTACAGTGACGATTATAATGAGAGAAATTTTATGTTTTATGTATTTTAGAATTTTGAAATTGCTTCAGCTAAACCCATAAATAATAATTGCATTTGCATCTGAAACAGAACTAAGAAGCAAAATTTTATTTCCCATAACCATTTATTATGTTTTGTAATGATCACAATGAAAATTTAACTATTTGTTAATGATACAATACAGGGTTCTTTGTATCGATACAGGCTTCTTAGAATTCACAATCCCCACATTTTGATCCATTTTTCTCTTCCCCTGGTTTCCCTTTACCTCTACCAAATACAAAAAAGAAAGAACCACAGATCCGAAGTCCAGGATTTCACCACTAGGCCTCCAATTCCCCCTCATTGCCATGGATTTTGCAATACACAAGGAGGAGGTCTACCATGTCCTATTTACCCTTCATGTTCAGGCTGGTGTGATATTCCTGAAGCATTATAACATCTTTTTTGGGTAATAAAAAGGACAAATCCCCCAGTTCCAAATATTCTTCTGTTTTTCGGTACGGCACAAAAATCTGTTGTTCCACAACCTTGGAACGTTAAAATGTGGTGCTTACTAAAACCTGGGGGGAAGGAAAACAAATATTGACATAAGGCCTTTACTCAGGGATTAGAAGATTCTGTCTGTGATGGTGAATGAGAATTTTAATTAGTTTTAAAATGTGTATATTTAAAAAATCTGAAAAATATCATAATTTCATTGGAACATGAATATACAAAATTTTCAACATCAGAAGTTAAGGTAAAAAAATAACTCATATGTAATTCAGAATTGCCATTATACCCAAAGGAGTCTCAAGACACAAAGATTATTAAAAAACAGGTTATATTTATAAACTATAATGAAAGTAGAGGATCTGAAAACAGGCCTAATTAACTAGATTAACCAGATCAAATTCTAGTGTGCAGCTGAGTTCCAATAAAATGGGAGGAATTCTATCCCTGCCATCTCCTGGGCATGTTAAAAGCCACATGCTGTGGCCACACAGCAAGATTTGAAAACAATACTCCCTCCCTGATGTGGGAGCCTTGAGTGTTTTAACCTGGCATGAGTCAACAACCACACACACAAAAAGGTAGAGGTGCACTCCATTGTGTCTCAGGATGGCTGGATGCCAACTGAGCCTTCCTCATTGCCCCACTGTGATCTAAGCATCCAGAGAATCCTCCTTTTATTTTACGAGTTTCATGTTAAACACAGCTAACATGAAGTAGGTGAAAAGGGGGGACTGTAAGAGCCAATTAGGAACTCCTCTCAGAATTCTTACAAAGCCCTTAGAAGAGAAATTTGCAAAGCCCAGGCTATAAAGGGCAGGAAAAGGATAAGAAGAAAGAATGTAGGGCAGAAGAAGCTCAAATGGCCTTGATTCTGCCTCTTCCTTTATGGGGCAAATCAACCCATATTCCCTTCCCCCGTTCATTCCAAATACCCTCTCCTTTTCAGAAAGGAGGGATTTGGCAAATTTGTCTTGTCTCCAAACAGCATTATTCCTCAAAACTATGTTGATAGGGAGATATCCATCTAAGGCTGGATCTAGACACATCAAAAAAGCCATTCAGTTAAATGCATTGCAAACTTCATACGAGCAAATGCGATTGACGAAAGACGGGATTCCATCACGCCATCTGGTGTCACAGTGTTATAAAAAATATAAAGTGCTATATCTTTACTAATGTAGCTAAATCATGACATCAGCAAAATGATGTATGCTTGTGGAACTGAGTATATCCTCCCTCTCTTTGTCCTCCTAAATACATTTGGGAGGATAAAGAACACATACAGGCAGAAGAGAGCGGAAATCCTGTTGCACAACTGTAAATCCTTGCACTAATGGCTGAGTTAGCCAGATACTGCTCATTGTCACAGAATTTAAGGAAACTTATTACATGCCTTTTACATAATGTGCTTTTTGAGCAAGAGGGACACATTTTGTCCTGGACTGCAACCCAATGGTGGAGAGATCCAGAAGCAACTGAGGTGAAGCAATGAATGCACTTTTTACTTTTGTTCAGAAGGGTGTTTTATATACACATCTCACTCTGAATCCTCCTTCTGGACAAGCGAGGCATTATGAGAGTTAAGGGACACAGTCCAGGTAGGCAAAACACTAAGGAAGGTTGCAGAGTGGGGCCAGTGAGAGATGTGGTCCCTCTCACATTTTTAGTAATATGCAAGGGAAAGGGAAAGGGGGGAGGGAGAATAGGAGAACGGGAGGGAGTTTGCATGACCCAGCCAATGACTAGGCCCTTTCCCCCTGTCTGAGTAACAATGTTACCTATATGAAGAGCTCCTTTAAAAACAACACACTGGGTCTCATTCTCAAGGCAGTTGATGGTCTTCTCACTTTTACACTGTGTGGTTCCTTTGGAGAAGCAAGCTGGGCATTTCAGGCCATTTTCAGCCAGCACGTTGCGATCAGGAACTGCCAAAATCAAAAGTATAGTGAGCATATTAATGGTTTTATCTGTTTTTGTATCTGTATGTTATATTATTGTAATTAACCCAAGGGCTTTACAGTTTTGGTGGGGCACCAGCAAGTATTATTTTGAAAATAAGATTATCTAGACCCAGTCTGGGTTTAGGGTTGGCATTGGGACAGATTCAGGAGAGAGGCCTGGTTGGAAAGGGAACCCATCCCTTCTCAGGCAGAGATGTAGCTGCCCAGTAGGTCCCTCTTCTTCACAGTTTCTCCTCATGCCTGCTTCTTCATCCTGCCTGCCTCTCCACCCCTTGAGAGTGCTGAATGGCTCGACCCATATAGCCATCTGGGGCTGCTCACCCCTTTTGAATGAGGCCCAGGTCCTCTGAGTACTGCTGATTGACTACGTATCCAGCCTTTGGCCAAATCCAATGCAAAGCCCTAACATGTTGTGGATTTTAAAATTATACAGAAACTTACGGCTGAGAGTTGCATTGTTACACAGTCCCGTGTTGCAGCAGTGCTTCTTCATCTCAAAGAATTTACCATCCCCTGCAGTGAAGCTGAAATTGCCTGAGAAACAATCGTCGGATGATGTGCATTTATTCAAAAGTTGCACTTGGAGTACCACTATGAAAAAGAAATTGAAAGAAATATCTAGATCTGTGGAAAATATTCATGACTATTGCTCCTAAGGTACATTCATTGTAATGGTTCCAATTTCCTTTGATGTCTGAATCAGGACCTTTTCAAAGTAACAATATGGAAAGTATTAAATTTGGCAATCTAAAGTGAGGTGCTGTTTGTTTCTTTGTTTAAATGTGTGTGCACTGCTATAACAAAAAGGAAAAAATATCAAAATATTTTTCAGTAATAATACATAAAAGGTACAAGAAAAACCACATTAAAAGTAAATAAATAGATATCAATTAACCAGTGTGGAAAGATCTATTCTTAATGATCTGCATAGCCCTGGTGGAACACAATAGTTTTCTGCAGGCATTTATGAGTTCACCTCTCTGCCACAAGCAGTAGTCTCTTGCCTCTTTAATCCATAGGACCAACCTCTGTTTTTATGTTTGCAAGTAATTTATATAATGCTTTAAATTTGGAATGTATGCAGAACTTCATTTCACATCAAATTTCTAGCACGAGGATTCATGCCTTCTCCTATACATCTGACATACACTGCACTCTCTCTGCTGGTCGATCATAACATTTTTCAGGATGGGGGAAATGCATCCCTGAACTCCTGTTGTTGAACACAAGACACTTGGCAAGACTAATAATTTGATCACTGTGAGTTATTTCAAAATTACTTAAGGGGGGAGGTGGAGCCATGAAAGTGTGAAGCACCTCCATTTCCCATCCCAATTGCTCAGCTTTTGAATAGTTTTTTATAGATCTCTGAAAGGACTCTCAATTTCAATGTCATTTATGGAAAGGGGACATCCAGGTTATATTCTAGGCTTATTTCTAGTTTGATAACCAAAACTAAATTGGAGTTCATTATTCATTTCATGTTGATGCAAATCAAGTTCCCTAAGCTTGGAGATAAGCGCCCAGATTCAGCCATTGGTTGTGATCAGGTGATGTTACATTCCCCATTTTCATATGCAAGCTATTGCTTACTTCAGGATTGGGAAGCTATGATCCTCCAGATGTTGTTGGACTACATCTCCCATCATCCCTGACTGATGGCCAGGCTAGCTGAGGCTGATGGGAGTTCTAATTCATCTATAGCTGAAGTGCTACAGCTTCCTAAACTCACTTTTTTCATGGGTGAGTTGCCGTACCATAGACTTCTATATGCTATAGAACCCTAATCTAATCCAACAGCAAAAGACAAAAAGGCAGGAAAATCTTACTTATATTTGTACGCAGAACACTGGCAACACAGGAATCTTCCTTGGAGTCACAAGTTGTTTTACCATAGCTATTGTAGGTCATTCCAGTCTTGTTAAAATTATATCTGCATTTCAGAGTTAATACTGAAGACAGAAGCAAAAGTTTACTCCATGGATTATTATTATTATTATCATTATTATTAGTTGATTTTGCAGTTTGCTTAATGAGACTAAGAGGAGGAGGTGATAGTAAATTAAAAGGGGTTCAATTTTAAAAGCATTTTAACAGAATAAAATAAAAGGAAAGGAAATGAGTAAAACACTCATTAATTAAAACCCTTGAAGCCATTGCCGACAACACTGGTTTACAGGAGAAGTAGAAGCTGTAAAGAGACAGTCTACTTAGGTCTCATTCCAGTCAGGAGGGGAGATATTCTTCTAGTAAGAGAAGACTCCCAAACCAGTGAAACCTTGGAGTACCTCAGGAGTAGGGTTGTCTAGGGGTGTGTAACTGACAGAAAGTACCACCTTGTTAAGAACCAAAGTATTAAGTGTGAACAACTGAGAAAACCTTGAAGTGAAATAACATTGTAAACTGAAGTATCCTAAGTTTTATCTACTCGTGTCATAAACTTCCTTGTTAAATAAAATTGTTATTGTTAATTTGAACAAATCCTGCCTGAGACTCCTAATTATTAAGTTTTACTTCACGCAAATCCCCTACAAAATAATCTGAGGTAGGCTGTGGAAATCCGTGGGATTGGTGTTCTGTGAGTTGGGTACACTATACTTAAGTGAGAGGACGGGCCCAACAGTGCCAGGGGGAAAAGGGTCATCGGGCCCATCATAATGACATCACAAGAAATATTCATGACTTAACTCTCTGCTGCTTTCTCTTGGTAACCCTGCACTCCTTGCTCTCTGGGGTGTTGATCTGCACTTCTAACTCCCCTTCTCTCCCAAGCTGCAAGTTCTTTTCAGTGTCCTCCAAAGGTAATTAAATGTCCCCCATCTTACCTGGAGAAAGCAGGACCAAGAGGAGGCTTGCGCTTAGGAGTGCCTTCATCATTCTGGAAAGATTAGGAGACTCAGAGCAGAGATGGATCAACAAGGGAATTGGTGCAGGTAGAGGCTTACGTGGAGTTATTTATAGGCCATGGTCTCATGTCGCAGGCAACACTTGGGAACAAATGGTTCAGTGAGGTTCGGGAATGGGTGTTGTTTGTACACAACAAAGATAAACAGGAACATACTGAAATTCAAATCTCAGTGAAGGAATTGTCTATGATCTCATTAGTTGTTGATTGACACTTCTAAGATTTATTTTTCGAAATAGATAATTTACAATTTAAAATGTCAATGATGAAGGCACTCAAGAAAGCAATTTAGAGCCAAATAGGCAAGGGCAAAAGCCCTGAAGCCACCTACAAAATAGCCCCTCAAAATGGCCTCCATCTAAGGATCGCTCTTAATAGTAATAATAATAATTTTATTATTTCTACTCCCCACCCCATCTGATTGGGTTACCTCAGCCACTCTGGGTGCCTTCAAGCATATACAGAAACATAATAATACATCAAACATTACAATCGCCCTATACAGGACTGCCTTCAGATGTCTTCCAAAAGTTCTATAGTTACTTATCTCCTTGACATCTAATAGGAGGCCATTCCACAGTGTAGGTACAACTCCCAAGAAGGCCTTCTGCCTGGTTCCCACTAACCTCACTTCTCACAGTGAGAAAACCTCCATAAGGCCCTCAGAGCTAGATCTCAGTGTTTGGGCTGAATTGGGGGTGGGGTAGAGATTCTCTTTCAGGAAAAGCCTGGATACTAGATCCATTCCAGGAAGGCTGGAAAGTGTGGAATGGGCTGTGGATGCAATGGAGACTTTAAGCAGTAAAACTGATCCTACTGTCTTTGACGTGGTTTCCAGAGGGTGAAAAGAATGAAGTGAGATCTCAGGAGTTGAATGTGCCAATGGCTGAGTGTGCCAGGTATGAATCAGCCACTTACATAACTACAAGGAAGCTCTCTATTAGAGCCAGCAATGGCCGTGGAGCTTTCTCTATTAGGGAGCTACAAAAACATGGCTATTCTCTCTTTTTTAAAAAAGAAAAGAAAATCCTTTTTATTCAATTTTACACAATTCGTTTGAATTCAAGCATTAGTCACAATCATCAACATTTAGGATTCCCCCCACCCCTCCATGGTTTCCATTATCAAACATTTTCTACTGCATCATATATTTTCTCTATTTTTCTTAAAATAATCCATTTTTACCTTAGCTTTTAGTACATTGCAAGCGTTACTCAAATCCTGTCAAAGTTTTTAGTTCTTTACAGTGTTCTCTTAAGTAAATTGTATATTTTTTCCCATTCCTTATTAAAGTTACTATGTCCTGGTTTCTGATTTCCCTGGTCATTTTTGCCATTTTGGCGTTGTCCATCATCTATATCAACCATTCGTGCCTGGTCAAGACTTCGTCTTTTTTCCATCTTTGGGCCAGTAGTATCCACGCTGTTGTCCTCGCATACATGAATAATCGTTTCTGCTCCTTTGGTATCTCTACATCTGAAATTCCTAGTAAAAAAGCTTCTGCCTCCCCCCAAACGTTGTTTTAAACATTTATTCTGCTCATTATATATCATTTCCCAGAATGTTTTTGTTATCTTGCACATCCACCACATGTGGTAGAACGTGCCTTCCTTCTCTATACCCTTCCAATATATATCTGAAGTAGTTCTATACATCTTTGCTAATTTTGTAGGTGTTACATCATTTTCATATAGTTCTCCTTCAATGCACAGCATGCTGTAAATTTTAAGTCCTCCCTCCATAACTTTTCCCAAGATGAAAATTGAATATTGTGCCCAATATATTTTCTTCATTCTATCATTACCGATTTAACTTCCTCATCTATAGTATGCCATTCTAGAAACAACTTATACATTTTGGAAAGTAACTTCACATTGTTTTCTTTTTCAAACCTTGAAATTTCCTTACTAAACCCATTTTTCTTATCAATGTTAAAGACATCATTCAATTGATGGTATTGCAACCTATCTGTTACTAAATGTCTTGTATCCTCAAATCTTTTCAACTTTAATTGTTCTACTTCCATTAGCAACTCTTTATAGGTTGCCCATTCACTTTTTGCATTAGTTTTTTTCAAGGATATTGCTTCCAGTGAGGAAAGCCACCATGGTGTCTTCTGCTCTAACAGGTTTTTATATTTTTCCCATACTGCGAAAATTGATTTCCATACCAAATGATTTAAAAACCCTTTGTGCACTTTAGTCTTCTCATACCAAATAAATGCATGCCATCTAAATCTACTATCATGACCCTCAAGGTCTAAAATATATGTATTTTAAAAAAGTATCCACTCCCACAGCCAGCAGAGACAGGACACTTCATAATATAACTTCAAATCTGGCATTGAAAATCCACCTCTTTCTTTGGCATCTGTTAATAATTTATATTTAATGCTTGGTTTCTTCCCCTGCTAGATAAATCTAGAAAGATATTTTTGCCATCGTTTTAAAGTGTTCTGCTCCACTTACTATGGGTATGGTTTGAAAGAAAAATAACATTCTTGGCAATACATTCATTTTCATTGCTGAAATTCTTCCCAATTGTGATAAATTCATCCTTCCCCAAACATCCATATTTTCCTTTATTTCTTTCCATAGTTCCATACATAGTTATCCTTAAAGAAATTTATATTCTTAGCTGTCAACCAAACCCCCAAACAGTTCACCTTCTTTCTTTCAATTGTCAATTGTGTTGCTATTTGTAACTCATTTTTATGTTGTTCTGTCATATTTTTAACCAGTACTTCCATTTCATTTTTATTTATCTTAAATCCCGCTACCTCACCAAATTCAGATATTTTATCTAGGACCCTTGGTACATTTGCCAATGGGTCTTCTACGGTCATTACAAGGTCATCTGCAAATGCTCTCAGTTTTTTGTTTTGCACTCAACTGTTATACCTTTTATTTCTTCATCAGATCTTATATTTCTCACCAGGGTCTCTAATACTAAAATGAACAGTAATGGTGACAGGGGCCAAACTCTGTCTTGTCCCTTTTGTAATTTTACATTTTCTGATACTACATTATTGACTGTCATCATGCCCTGTTGGTCTGCATAACTTGCGTCAATTCCCCTTAGGAATGATTTTCCAAAATTCATCATCTCCATATTTCCCCCCCCCCCCCATAAAGGTCCATGACACGTTATCAAAGTCCTTCTCTGCATCCACAAACATCAAAGCTGCTTGCTTTTCATTCCTGACTTCCAGATACTCTATTGTATCAATTACTGTATTGTTTTAATTAGTGTTTTTATGGAGCAGTCAAGTAATTTCGTTGTCCCTGAGAGGGGGCAATGACAATAAAGATATTATTATTATTATTATTATTATTATTATTATTATTATTATTAATTTTCCTTATATTATCCTTCATCTGTCAGCCAGGAAGAAAGCTAGCTTGATCTTGATGAATTAACTCTTTTACATCCTTCATCCTTCAACGGTTGTCCCAGAAAATCTTGTAGTTTTTTAATAATATTTTGCTGATAAATCTGGCCCTGGCAACTTACCTAATTTTGATTGGTTAATTTCTTGTTGCCCTTCCTGTATTATTATTGGTGCATTTAAATAATTGATTTTCTGTTTTGGAATCTTTGGTAAATTACTGTGCTTTAAATATTCTCCAGTTCTAGCTTTATTTTCTTTACCGGCTCAATATAGCTCTGTATAATAATTTACAAATTGTTGTCTAATGTCGTTTGGGTTATCTATTATTTTTCCTTCTAATTTCAATTTATTTATTACATTCAATTCATGTTTCTTTTTTAACTGCCAAGCAAGCAGTTTTCCTCATTTGTTTGCATTTTTTTTAAAAAAAAATCTACCTTAACATTTTAATCTTTCATTCAGTTTCTTGGTTCACTAACACCTCTGAATCTTTTCCAGGTTTTTAAATCACTTCTTCCAATATTTCTTTCTTTTTACCCTCTTCAAACTTTTTTTGATAAGCATTCTGGGCTGCATCAATAGGAGTATAGCATCTAGATCAAGGGAAGTAATAGTGCCACTGTATTCTGCTCTGGTCAGACCTCACCTGGAGTACTGTGTCCAGTTCTGGGCACCATAGTTCAAGAAGGACACTGACAAACTGGAACGTGTCCAGAGGAGGGCAACCAAAATGGTCAAAGGCCTGGAAATGAAGCCTTATGAGGAACGGCTAAGGGAGCTGGGCATGTTTAGCCTGGAGAAGAGGAGGTTAAGGGGTGATATGATAGCCATGTTGAAATATATAAAAGGATGTCACATAGAGGAGGGAGAAAGGTTGTTTTCTGCTGCTCCAGAGAAGCGGACACGGAGCAATGGTTCCAAACTACAAGAAAGGACATTCCACCTAAACATTAGGAAGAACTTCCTGACAGTAAGAGCTGTTTGACAGTGGAATTTGCTGCCAAGGAGTGTGGTGGAGTCTCCTTCTTTGGAGGTCTTTAAGCAGAAGCTTGACAACCATATGTCAGGAGTGCTCTGATGGTGTTTCCTGCTTGGCAGGGGGTTGGACTCGATGGCCCTTGTGGTCTCTTCCAACTCTATGATTCTATGATTCTATGATTCTATGATTTTGTTGAGTAAAAAAACCACCTCATCACTGCCATTGCCATTCTCTCAACCAGTCAAGTGGTTTAATGCCCATCATTAAAGCAGAACAACTAATTTAGTGCTTGAATGGTTTGTGATGAGGCTTTTAAATTTCCTCCCACAATGGCTGAGACTGCCAACCATATTCTTCAGTGCGTGGCCATAGCCCTCATTTGCTACAGACATGTGCATAAACTGCTAATACTATCACATCCAAGATCTATGGGAAGTTGCTTGGTTCTTGGTGGATAAAGGTATATTATGAACTAGTGTCTCTGTCTTTGCTCTTACTTGATGTGGGGTCTTAATGAATTGGAAAGAGCAATTTACTTTTTCTGATCTTCCAGGCTGCTAATCAAAGTGCAATGAAAGCCTCAGGGTACTGCTCAGGTGACTACTGCGGTGGTAGAGCTAGACATAGCTCAAGACTGTTGAAAGGTTCCAGGGACACATTGGTAGACACTTAATAGAATACAGTGACTCCAAGATCATTACAGAGAGCTAATTAAATCGTTTTACAAAACTTTGCCCCTCCTTGGTCTAATTGTGTCAGATTGTTGGGACAGGGGGAGATACTTTGACTAAGCTCTTCTGTTTGGTGATGACTGTCCCAGGCCACATTGTATTGGATTTAACCCAGCTAGTTATTTATACCTGCTAGAAATCCCATCTTCCATTTTCAAAAGATAAGAAGAACCCTGGCAGTGCTCTTTGTTGCTTTTCTGCAACCCTCTTTTTGCTCTTTTGCAACCCTAACAGCAGACATTGATGGCCACCAATTTAGATGACTTAAAAAGAGGATTAGACAAATTCAGGCAGGGCAAAGTACCCACAAAGGCTATGTTCTACCTCTACCATCAAAGGAAGTTTGTCTCTGAATACTTGGTGCCTGGGAATTGCGGATGGACAGAATATTGTCACAGTCAAGTACAGCTTTCAGGCTTCCCACAGGGATCTGTTGAGATGCTGGACTTGAGGGGTGATTGCCCTGATCCAGCATGTTCCCCTTATGTTTAATTGGTGAGGGAGAGAGCAATACCTTCATTTCCCGCCACCCAAGGTATTTTTTAGCCACACACAGCACAGAAGGAACAGAGGACATTCTGCACTAAGCTGTCTATCTTGGGGTGTCCTTCTCTTTGTGTCATGATTTATGTTAGGACTACCTAGCAGTGCTTATTGGCTTTGGGAAGAAGGGGGTTGTACTTAGGACCCTGTCAGAATCCTCACCCCTTCTGCCAGAAGCCGTACAAATGCCTCTTTTTGCTGCTTCTTTCAGACCAGAAAGAAGGGGCTTGCCCAACCATTGCACTGTTCCCACACCTCTGCATTGTTTAGCATGGGCAGTAGTCTAATACAAATGTGCAAAGAAGAAATATATACTCAGAAAAGCCCTCATAATGCCGGAGTGATCAAAAGCCAAGGAAGAATTCAGCAGCAGGTGACCTATGGAAGAAGAAGGAGCTGACTTGGAGTTATTATGGGCCAAGGAAACGTGCCCAGGAATTCCAACTAGGAAGGACTGTTCCATTGAGGAGCAGGAAATTATGGAAATAGAGTGTGCATGCTTTCCCAGAAATCCTATATTTCCATATTGTAACACAAAGCTCTTATTTCATATTGGATGCAATCCTTTTAAGGAACTCTGTGGGAGTCAGCCAGATGCCTCTTCCAGTCTAGCCACACCTACATTGTCAGTAAACAGGTACATTAAATGAATGTATTTGTCTCTCGGGCTTTATGATAAAACTGAGCTGGAAACAACCTAATCCTAATGAGGCACAAAGTAATAAAAAATTAGCACAGACATGCTCTTCCCAGAAATCAGGTGAACTTGGAACATGCTCGCATCCATGGGGCCATTCAAGTTTGCACTGGAGGTTTTGTAGCTTATCAGTAAGTTCTTTTTGATGCAGCCGTGGTTGTCATGTGACAAAGACACATGAGAGCAGAAGCAGCAAAGCAGGCTGCGAAGTGCTGGGACTGCACAGTCATTTGGGCCTACTAAAGTTATTCAGGCCTAACTGCTAACTGTTGAGTCATTCTAACATGTGACTGAGTAGCCAGTTTCTCTTTTGTGTTCTCTGTAAGATGTGAGAGTCTGTCTGCTTCAGTTGTAAACAGAGTCAGTATGTAATCTCAGACAAACTGTTTGGAACCATGTTGTTTATTAAGAAGATTATTTTAATTCAGTAAAGTTTTTATTCTTTAAAACTCTGCATTATTAATTTACGCTGCGCGTCAGTGATGGCTACCTTTCCTTCAGTATGAGAGCCATTAAGCCTATTAATACCAGTTGTTGCACATCACAGTGGAAGATGTGCCCCGGAAAGGGATGTGTACTCACTGATGGTTGCCACATCTCTTTGAGGATCAGAAAGTGGTACACTAGCTTAGACTAAGTTAGATTTGTTGTTTTCTCTGTACAGTGGTGCCTCGCAAGACGAAATTAATTCGTTCCGCAAGTTTTTTCTTCTTGCGAGTTTTTCGTCTTGCGAAGCACGGTTTCCCATAGGAATGCATTGAAAATCAATTAATGTGTTCCTATGGAGACCGCTTGCCAGGCTGGCGGTGCGGAGAAGGGCTTTTCTCCCCACCGCAAGCCTTCAGGACAGGTACGGGAACAGAGGGGAAGGCACGCAGCGCTTCTCCTCTGTTCCCGGGGCTTGCAGTGGGAGGAGGGTTTTTCCTCCCCACCGCCAACATTCAGAACAGCATTCTGAATGTTGGCGGTGGGGAGGAAAGCCCTCCTCCCACCGCAAGCCTTCAGGACAGGTCCAGGAACAGAGGGGAAGGCGCGCAGCGCTTCTCCTCTGTTCCCGGGGCTTGCGGTGGGAGGAGGGTTTTTCCTCCCCACCGCCAACATTCAGAACAGCATTCTGAATGTTGGCGGTGGGAAGGAAAACCCTCCTCCCACCGCAAGTCTTCAGGACAGCCATCCGAAGGCTGGCGCAGGAAGAAAGTCTCTCCGCCCCACCGCCAGCCTTCGGAGGAGCCTTCCGAAGGCTGGCGGCAGGAGGAGGTCTCTCCGCCCCACCGCCAGCCTTCGGAGGAGCCTTCCGAAGGCTGGCGGTGGGAGGAGGTCTCTACACCCAACCGCCAACCTTCGGAGGAGGTCCGAGGACAGTGGGGAAGACGTGCTGTGCTTCCCCGCTGTCCTGGAGATTTCCCTATGTGCTTTCGTCTTGCGAAGGAAGCCCATAGGGAAATTCATCTTGCGAAGCGCATCGAAAAACGGAAAACCCTTTCGTCTAGCGGGCTTTTCATCTTGCGAGGCGTTCGTCTTGCGGGGCACCCCTGTATGTATTTTCCCAAATGTTCCTGAATTCTTAAGTGACCTTCTTCTGAGGCATCTGATCAAGGCCTGTATTTTAAAAATGAGCTTAAAGATGTTTTTATGCCAGGCAGAAGACCAGCTGGCTTTGGCAGATGTTTATCCTCCTGGACAAGGGCCCCTTGATTTATAGCAGGAGCCAAAATTCTCAAAGTTGTAAAAGAAAATTACAGGCTAGGAGCAAAAGGTCATACTGACCATACCTATTACAGAATACAATCAAGCTGCAAAAACACAATTAAGAGTTGGTAAATAGTAGGATTCATTGTTTAACAAAATATAATACCATGTGTCTCCCATTAGAGACTTGAGCCACAGGTTAAAGGGCAAGAGCTAATGGGAAAAGCAGCTGGCCAGGAAAGGGGGGTGTAAACTGAAGAAGTTTTACTTTGAAAAGGCCTTTGCTTCTAAAAATCTATATATGTTATGTATGAAATATATTGACTTAAATGTAATTATGCAAAGGATTTAGAAAGTAAGAAATGTTAGATTCTTATGTTAGATTCTTATTTCATTGATGGTGTGTGAGAATGTGAACCCAAGATCTCTGATCTCTGTTTAAGATAAAAATTTAAAACCATTAACCATCTTTTTTGGAGGGCAATAGGGCAAGAAGGGCAAGAGGTGATCTGGTAATTAAGGTGCCTTGTTGAGGCAAATGTAAGATATATGGCTACTTGTTTGCCATTTATAGATAGAAGGAAATATAGCTCTTTGTCTCCCATAAAAGGTAATAGAAAATGGGTGTATCTTTTATGATTGGTTCTAGCAAACAGCCAATAGGAATTTCAACCAGGCTGATTGGACAGAGGCAGCCAAAGGAGGAGCAAGGGGGCTGGGCTGAGGAAATATAAGTGCTGGCCATCAGGGCCGGAGTGGGCAGAGCTTTGGTAACCATATACCACTGTGTCTCTCATTTATTTGTCTGACAAATAAATTATTATTTTAATTTCTCTATTGCTGCGTTGAATATTTCATTCCAGCTAAGCGTTAACCACAAGCAGGGTGCTACACTTCTACGATCTTTTACTCCTATGTGGTAACAGGGTTGTTGCTACACAGTAATTTATTTATTAATAAATATGTATTCTGTACTTTTTGTGCTTATTTGGATACAGTGTTGATTCAAACCAGAACATCAGCTCTCTTTGTGCATTCTGGGTGATATATTTTGCTGGAGACATCGGGCAACAGCTTCTGCTTTCTGGGTCACCCAGATGTCCTTTGTACCCACAGGTGTCTCCTGGACCTGAAGGAAAGAATGGCTAGGAAGAGTGGTGACATCCTAATATTCTGGGAGTTTGGCCTTTTGTTGAACAGAAATCAGAAGCAAATAGGAGAACAAGCTCATAGAATCATGGGTCCTTTTCATAAGCTACAGGAATGAAAAGTTTTTAGATAACATCTCCTCTTGTGACCTGTCTTCAGTGATCTGCCTTCTGAACAGCTTTCATCTGCATTTTAAACAAACACACATTCCTCTCTTCCCCATATTTCTCTTTCCCCTCTCCTTCCTTTCCTTTCCTTTTTTTCTTATTTCCCCCTTTCTTTTCTCCTCTCTTTCCTACTTTTATGCTGTTCTCTCTTTTTATAGACCCTAACATCATCAACATTGCCATCATTTTTGCTATTATTTCTATTTAAATATACCTCTTTCTATTCATTTCCTTTGTATCGGTGTGTCTTTTGTATTTTCTGATACTAATAGTATTTAGATATCTCTAAATCTCAGAATTTAAGATATCTCAACCACATGACGATATGAAAGCATTGGTCTGAGCTTTTACAATAAAATAAAATAAAAGGCTTAATGTGCTGCCAGTGGTGGTGAGGAAAATCTCAACCTGGTGCCAGTAACCAGGTTGAGAGGTGGAGAAGTGGCCATCTCCCAGGGTGAGAAGCTGGGTGAGGAATTCTTCAAGGTGAAAATGGGGAGAGCATGCCATTGGGAGCCAGGGAGGGTGCTTGTGACTTGTCAATGCTGTGACTTGTTTGCAAAAAAATATTGTGGCTAAAATTGCTTGCATCCACTGGAAACTTGACCCCTCTGTTACTGCAGATGAATCTCAAGGGATGCGCAGAGCACGGTCTAGCCCTGTTGTGTTGGATGAGTTTCAGTTCGTAACATTCAAGGACATTGCCCCTTGCCCCAACCTATTCTCCCAACCTCTATCCCAACCTAAAAACCTTTCTCTCCAAATCCTCTCCTTTTCAACCTCCTCTCCTGGAACTCCGGCCAATCAGAGGCTGCCATTTGTTAATTGTTTGCTGTCACCGAAAAAGAAAAAGAAAACACCTGGGGACCCAACCTGCCCAGCAAAGCAAACTTTACCGTCACACCAGGCTGCTCAGTCAGTGGAATGGGGGGGGTGACGACAAATAGGAGAGACAGATCAGTTGTCATGCCCCTGATCTGTCCTTCAGTTTCAGGTGACATGAGCTGGCTGAGTCCAGGAATCATAAACCATGGACTGGAAAACTGAACCTGAATCCTGATACTGAAGCTCCACCATGATTGCCCCCAGGGCCCTGTAACTTTGTAAATACAATACATTGGTTATTAATTCAGTCAACTCTCTATCAAGGTTCTGTTGGAGTAAAGGGTATATTGCAGATTCCCCCAGCCCTCAAAACTTATAACGTCAAAGTCACCCCACAAATCTCTTATGGTGCACAAAAATGGGGATCTCCTCAAAAGCAGAATTTGTAAAACCATGGAATAAAAATATATGCACTATCTTAGAGCTGCCCAAAGCTTCTCCTTTTGGAAGTTGTCAGCTGTGCCAACTTGAATCATATAGGGGTGAGGGGCTGGTTAGCCCCGCCCCACCCAATCAGTCACATGATGTGGTGCACGCATACCATCTGAATGGCAATGCCCATCAACTTTGGGAGAGCCCAGCTCCCTCAGACATTTTATTGGAGGTGGTGAAGACCCCTTGCGCCCTAAGAGTTGGCTCCTATGGAAGCTGGTGTTTGCTCAGTGGTCAGAGTGCATATCCTTTCCCTTAGGTATTTTAAAATGGGATGGAGGTTTCAATGAGATGCTGACTTATAACAATGGGGAGCTTCTAGCTAGGGATAAGGAAATGCTACACATTTCAGTGGTACCTTGGGTTATATATGCTTCAGGTTACATACACTTCAGGTTACAGACTCTGCTAACCCAGAAATAGTACCTCGGGTTCAGAAATTTGCTTCAGGATGAGAACAGAAATCGCGCAGCAGCGGGAGGCCCCATTAGCTAAAGTGGTGCTTCAGGTTAAGAACAGTTTCAGGTTAAGAACAGACCTCTGGTACAAATTAAGTACGTAACCAGAGGTACCATTGTATTGATGAGTATGAGTGTGCTAGCTATTGAGGTGGCACCTTGCCATATGAAATCTCATATTTTAAAGCATTATTTCTGTGCTCATCACACTTCTTCCTGTCTTGTCAAATGTGCTCCTTGGTAAGGTTGGCCTAACACATGTTGGCACCTGAGGCAAACCACAAAATACTACTTCCCCATTCCAGGGGAAAAGGGGTTAAGTGAAGACTGACATCAAGAACAATGTGAGGGGTGAGGAATAAAGATCTCCACAGGAAACATTCCACATAATGACCTGCCATCTCGATCCCATTTTATCTGTGGCCCAGTAGCAGCAGGAATCCAATATGGGTACGACTTTCAGATATCCTCATATCTTAGGAACCTGTCTGTACCAACCTATCAGCATTTATTTGCGTGCTGAGGTCCCCCAAAACACCCCTACCCCAATAACTCACACATCACTCATAAATTTTTGTTTAAGGTTTTTGGCATAGTTTTGGCCACAACTTTATTAAACATACAAATTGTGAGTGGTTGCTTAGGCATTGGTTATGACTAGCTGTCCCCCCCGCCTTGGGGGACAGCACTGACTCCCGGATTCCAGCGAGAGCCAGTGTGGAGGAACAAGATCAGGGATAACTGGAGCTGCGACACAGACCCTCAGCTTCTCCCCGCATGCTCCCAGGAGCTTACGCGGCCCGCACCCGATTCCAGGGGTTTGGACGAGAGGATGGTAAGCCCCTGAATTCCTTTAACAGAATTCCCATGCAGCAGCAGCATTGGAGGGGCAGGCACAGCCAATCCATACCCCTCCACCAACCAATTTAAACCAATGCCTAACCGCCTTGCTTAGGCATTGGTTATGACTAGCTGTCCCCCCCGCCTTGGGGGACAGCACTGACTCCCGGATTCCAGCGAGAGCCAGTGTGGAGGAACAAGATCAGGGATAACTGGAGCTGCGACACAGACCCTCAGCTTCTCCCCGCATGCTCCCAGGAGCTTACGCGGCCCGCACCCGATTCCAGGGGTTTGGACGAGAGGATGGTAAGCCCCTGAATTCCTTTAACAGAATTCCCATGCAGCAGCAGCATTGGAGGGGCAGGCACAGCCAATCCATACCCCTCCACCAACCAATTTAAACCAATGCCTAACCGCCTTGCTTAGGCATTGGTTATGACTAGCTGTCCCCCCCGCCTTGGGGGACAGCACTGACTCCCGGATTCCAGCGAGAGCCAGTGTGGAGGAACAAGATCAGGGATAACTGGAGCTGCGACACAGACCCTCAGCTTCTCCCCGCATGCTCCCAGGAGCTTACGCGGCCCGCACCCGATTCCAGGGGTTTGGACGAGAGGATGGTAAGCCCCTGAATTCCTTTAACAGAATTCCCATGCAGCAGCAGCATTGGAGGGGCAGGCACAGCCAATCCATACCCCTCCACCAACCAATTTAAACCAATGCCTAACCGCCAACCTTACAAGTTGTGACGATTTGCTACGCAGTAGGCAAAAACCAAATGGCACACACTAATCAGCCAAATGGAAAAATTCCTACCAGGCCCCCGCACCAAGGCGGACGACCCCATGATAGGCATAGCAAGGTCAAAGCACAAGCCCAAAAGGGAGGGCGGGCGGGTGATCCGGTTCCCACATTGAAAGAGAAAGCAGCTTGCTGTGAACCTTGTTTAAATAACCTGTTCCCACCCCCAAATTGGCAACATCCATTTTATCCCAGCAACTCAAACAGCCAATCCTTGCCAGGCCCCTCTATCTTATACTGCCTGGCAACTATGGGGTGTCTTGCTAGGCCCCATCCGCAACACGTGCTCTCCTTTAGTGAGAACACGCTTTACCAAAGCCAGACTAAATGTACTTCCTTTGGAAGTGCTAAACGGTAGAATGAGAGGCATCCCTTATCATAATACACTTTATGTTCTCAGGACGTCGATTGCATGAAGCATTGTGGGCAATATGAGCAAGCAAGGGACCAACAGATCAAACCCCTACTGGCAAATCTGCCGGGAAAATCAAAACCCTCCCATATTAAATAATCTTTTGGATGACAGGTCTAAAGATATTACCCTGGCCATGGCAAAGTTCCTTTTGGAAGTCAAAAGAAACAAAGATCATCAAGCTCGAGACAAAACAAAATGAGCGCCGCAGTTTCTCTCTCTCTTTTGTTGTTGGCTGTCTTAACTGTACAGTCATACCTCAGGATAAATGTGCTTCAAGTTAAGTATTTTCGGGTTGTGCTCCGCGGTGACCCGGAAGTAACAGAGCGCGTTACTTCTGGGTTTTGCCGCGCGCGCATGCGCAGACAGTCAAAATAATGTCATGCCATCTCATCTAGTGAGTCCCCATTAAGCCCGGCTCAATACAACACCACAAGGGGCTTATTCTCCCCACTTCAGCTGTTGCCACCACATATTGAACTCAGTCCAAAATTGCATCACTGTTCTACTCCCCTACCTCAAACTAAGCAATTGCCGGGAAGTGACAGCCAGCCTCTGGGGGTCTTGGAACATTGCATCCATGAACACCAAAATCCCGCAATCATTGTATCCATGAATGCCAAAATCCCGTCTTTCTTCTCCTTCCCTTCTGTTGCTCTTAAAGCTTCTCCAGTCTCCCCATTCAGGGACTGAATTGCTGGCCTGTCTCTTCCCCAGAGGGATGCGGGTGGTGCTGTGGTCTAAACCACTGAGCCTCTTGGCTTCCCGATCACGGGGTGAGCTCCCATTGCTCTGTCCCAGTTCCTGCTAACCTAGCAGTTCAAAAACACACCCGTGCAAGTAGATAAATAGGTACCACTGTGGTGGGAAGGTAAACGGCATTTCCATGTGCTCTGGTTTCCTTCACGGTGTCCCGTTGCACCAGAAGTGGTTAAGTCATGCTGGCCACATGACAAGGAAAGCTGTCTGTGGAGTAACGCTGGCTCCCTTGGCCTGAAAGCGAGATGAGCACCACAACCCCATAGTTGCCTTTGACTGGACTTAACCGTCCAGGGATCATTTACCTTTTTTACCTTTCTTCCCCAGAAGATACAGCCTCAGACTCTGGCTTATCTGATGGTTGCCTGGCTTCCAACACTTCCTCTATTCCTCTTGAGAACAAACAGATTATTCCCTGGGGAAAAGGGGGTGGGCTGTCCTCTCTAAACTCAGACAGCTTGCATCTACTGAGTTAGCTTCTGGGGATCTTGGAACATTGTATCCATGAACGCCAAAATCCCGCAAACTTCGTACATTGGTACCTCCGGATATGAAGGGTATCTGTTCTGGAGCCTCGTTCGCATCCTTAAGAGAATGCAACCCGCATCTGTGCATGCTCGCAATTCGCCACTTCCGCGCATGCGCATGACGTCATTTTGACCATATGCGCATGAGCGAGTGGAGAAACCCAGAAGTAACGGGTTTCATTACTTCCAGGTCACCGCAGAGCGCAACCCGAAACTGCTCAACCTGAAGCAACTTCAACCTGAGGTATGACTGTATCCATGAATGCCAAAATCCCGCCTTTCTTCTCCTTCCCTTCCCTTGCTCTTAAAGCTTCTCCAGTCTCTTCATTCAGGGACTGAATGGCTGGCCTGTCTCTTCACCAGAAGGGTGCGGGTGGCGCTGTGGTCTAAACCACTGAGCCTCTTGGGCTTGCCAATCACGGGGTGAGCTCCCGTTGCTCTGTCCTAGCTCCTGCCAACCTAGCAGTTCAAAAGCACGCCAGTGCTAATAGATAAATAGATACTGCTATGGCGGGAAGGTAAATGGCATTTTGTTGTGCTCTGGTTTCCGTCATGGTGTCCCATTGCACCACAAGCGGTTTAGTCATGCTGGCCACATGACCCGGAAAGCTATCTGTGGACAAACGCTGACTCCCTTGGCCTGAAAGCGAGATGAGCGCCACACCTCCATAGTTGCCTTTGACTGGGCTTAACTGTTGAGCGGTCCTTTACCCTTTTTACCTTTCTTCCACAGAAGACACTGTCATGTGACAAAGACACATGAGAGCAGAAGCAGCAAAGCAGGCTAGGAAGTGCTGGGACTGCACAATCATTTGGGCCTACTAAAGTTATTCAGGCCTAACTGCTAACTGTTGAATCACTCTGACATGTAACTCAGCAGCCAGTTTCTCTCTGTGCTCTCTGTAAGTTTTCAGTCAGAGTCAGTCTGCCTCAGCTGTAAGCAGAGTCAGTATGTAATCTCAGTCAAACTGTTTGGAACCATGTTGTTTATGTAGAAGTTTAATTTAATTCAGTAAAGCTCTTATTCTTTCAATTAAAAATTCTGCATTATTAATTTACGCTGCGTGTCAGACTTCGCCTCAGACTCTGGCTTATCTAATGGTTGCCTGGCTTCCAACTCTTCCTCTCTTCCTCTTCCTCAGATTATTCCCTAGGAAGAAGGGGTGGGTGGGCTGTCCTCTCTAAACTCAAACAGACAACTTGCATCTGCAGAGTTAGCCCTTTGCTAGCTCAGCTCAATTTCTGAGGGGGGCATGTTCCTGACAGCCCCTATGAATCCAGCTACCTAAGATGGTTGCCACATCTTGCCTCATGGGTGGCACCATCCTGCACCTTGATATGCCAAACTACACATTCAGCACCCTCACTATGTAACCAGCATCACTAACACCAAATGGGGAAAATAATAATAATAATAATTTATTATTTATACCCCACCCCCATCTGGCTGGGTTTCCCCAGCCACTCTGGGCGGCTTCCAACAAAACACTAAAATACAATAACCTATTAAACATTAAAAGCTTCCTTAAATAGGGCTGCCTTCAGATGTCTTCTAAAAGTTTGGTAGTTATTTTTCTCTTTGAAATCTGCTGGGAGGGCATTCCACAGGGCGGGTGCCACTACCGAGAAGGCCCTCTGCCTGGTTCCCTGTAACTTGGCTTCTCATAGCGAGGGAACCGCCAGAAGGCCCTCAGCACTGGACCTCAGTGTCCAGGCAGAATGATGGAGGTGAAGACACTCCTTCAGGTATACGGGGCTGGGGCCGTTTAGGGCTTTAAATGTCAGCACCAACACTTTGAATTGTGCTCGCAAACGTACTGGAAGCCAGTGTAGGTCTTTGAAGACCGGTGTTACTGTTACGAAAAAGGAGCAATGCTGCTGAGTGCTCCAGATGGCTGGAAAGCCAAACAGGATGTTGATGTTATGGGACTGTACCGTGGGAACCAGGGACAGTCTATTATGTGCTCTGAGCACCGGATGTTAGCTCAGAGTGGCACATGACCCTGTACTGGAAGTACATGGGTGGAGTTATTTTCTCTCTGCTGTGGCTGCTGATGTGAGAGGGTGCAGACATGTTTCCTCTGCACTGCTGAAAGACAGAAATAAAGGCATGTAAATACATTTCTGTCTGTCTCTCTCCCCTCCCTGGGGATGGCAGGGGGGAGTGGTTGTGTTCTTCTCACGTTGAGGAGGATCGGCCGATAGAGACCTCGCCTTGTCTTGCCGGGAGTCGCTGACGGGGGAGGCCAACATGGAATCAAGCCGGGCACCTGGAGAGTGGCCAAGTTCCTCTGACAAGGCTTGATTCAACATATGGTAGCAGACGCTGCTGGTTATCTGATCCATGGGAATCAGCATGAGAGGTGAGAGGTTGATGGATCGTGTGCCATCCTCTGCACCAAGGAAAGAAGATAATGTCTGCATTGCAGCCAGAAGCTGAACAGACGGCTGGACACCAAGAGGGGGTGTTTTCCAAGCAACGGAGCCCCAAAAAGGTATGCTGAATATCGGGCTAAAAGTGTGAATGCAGATTGATTTATTCTCTGGTTCACGAGAGCTGCGTTTGGAAAAACAGCTCTGAGAGCCTAGGCTTGCATACCAGAGATTTTTGTGGTTAGATAACGAAGAAGAAGTATGCACAGTTGCTAAGCAACGACGGTCAGTCGCCTCGGAAAGTTACTGACACCTGGGGCTGGCTCAGTCAGAGCCGGGAAAGCAAAGTTGTTTTGACTGTGAGACAGCTTGGAGATTGCCTGCCTGAGAGAGGCAGAAAGACAGCTCAAAAAGGAGCTTTTGGGATTTTACTAGCTCGAGTGTGAGAGCTGAGACTTGGCTTCAAAATGGATGCCAAGAAGGGGGGGACCTTGCCTTACCCGCCTCCCCTGACTAATGACAATTATTCATCTTGGTCTGTAAAGATGAAGGCCCTGCTGCAGAATCAGAGGATTTTTGGGGTGATTGAGAACCCCATCCCTCAAGCACCAACCCGAGGTTGGGAATCACAGAATGTGAAGGCCAGGACGGCTATAATTCTGTGTGTCTCGGATGATCAACTTGTGCATATTCAGGATTTGGAATATGCGCGTGAGATTTGGGAGACGCTGCGTAGAACACATCAGAGAGATGCTGGATCTTCAGCGTTGCTGTATTTTGAGAAGCTGACCAATCTGAGGCTTGCGCCTGATGGAGATGTTCAAGCGCACCTGACGGAAATGAAATATCTGCGCCAACAGATGGTGGAACGCAATTTCCGTCTGCAGGAGGAAGTGTTTTGCTTCATGATGATAAACAGCTTAAATCGGACTTACAAAACGGTTGCCAGTCAGCTGGGTTCCCTTCCGGCGAATGAATTGACCGCGGAGAGGGTGTCTGCCGTTGTTTTGAATGAACACGACAGGCTTGCTGCACTGGAGGTGAAGGACAGGGGGAGGGAAGAACGGAGTTCTAATTCCCCCACTGTTGTTGCTACTGGAGAGGATGCTGTAGCTTTGAACGTTGTCCGATGCTACAATTGTGGACAGGCTGGGCATCTTCAGCGGAGCTGCAAGAAGCCACGCCAGCCAACAGGAGCGAAGGGCCGCTCAGCAAAGCCTGAGGCAGCAGGCAAAGGTCATACCAAGTCTTCGGTGAAACCTGCAAAGGCCCTGATGGCGAAAGGAGCCACGCCAGATGTTGGACATGCTTTTGTAATCGATACGGGCTGTAATTTTCATATGTCCCCGCACAGAGGACTCTTTTCAACGTTTAAGAAGCAAAGCTTCGCTGTGGAACAAGCCAACGGTCAGAAGCTGGAAGCGACCGGGGTTGGAACTGTGTATCTTAAGAGTCTGAACCTGACTATACACAACGTCTACTTGGTTCCTGAATTGAAGTTCAATCTGCTGAGTGTATCGCAGATTGCAAAGAAAGGACTAAAACTGTCCTATGATGCTGAGATCTGCAAGATCTTCATAGATGGAGAGTTATATCTTTCTGCTAGAGAGAAAGGTGGACTGTATTTGTTGGACTTTGACCAAAGTGATTACATGGAATGTAATTCTGAGTCTAACTTGATTTCTCTTGCAGGTGTGACCAAAACGAGCGCCAAGAAGGTGGCCAGGGTCGACAGAGCGTTTCAGCGGGTGTATGCTGATGTGATTGGTCCTCTAGAACCGTCTAGAGGCAATGCAAGATTTTATCTTGTGTGTGTGGATCATTTCTCTAACTTTGTCTGGATTTATGTGGTAAAGAAGCCACAGGAAGCCTTGGAAAGGTTTCAGGAGTTTTGTGACAAAGTTAAAGATATGCATGGTGCTAACATTGATTGTCTTTTGACAGATGAGAAGCAGATTTTTCTTTTACAGGATTTCCAGAGGTTCCTGCACAAGAAAGGGATAAGACACAAGGTTGCTGTTTCAGCGGAAGCGTGGAACAGGGGTGTCTGTGTACGGGTGAACAAAGAATTGCAAAAGGGGATGAATGCGCAATTGCTTAGTTCACATCTGCCACATGAGTTCTGGGCGGAGTCACTCATGTCGTTTTGTCATGCGTGGGTGAGAAAGGTTTCAAGAGAGTTGGGAAGTTCTCCTTTTGAGAAACTGTTCCAGAGAAAACCTTCTGTTGCCCATTTCAAGGTTTTTGGGTCTCATGTGAGGACAGAAGCTCCAGGTGGAGTAAAGAATGCCAGAGGCATTTTTGTGGGATATGAAAAGGGTCTCTACAGAGTAATTTTGTCTGAATCTGGTCAGGTGATTCTCACAAAATTTCTAGAGAGTGCTCCCAAACAAGAGAGAGTGATTGTACACACATTTCCCACAGAGGACGATTCAGATGATGATGATGATTTCACAGAGTACAGTGGTACTGAGAGTGACAGTGATAGCTCAGAGAGCACAGTTGTCACAGTCATTGAGAGGAAATCTCACACAATGGATAGACCTTCACAGGTGAAGGATGAGCCACTGTTAACTATTGGAACTGGTTCTCCTAGGAGTCCTGAGACAGAACCAGTGAGCAGAGAGGATCAGCACCTCATACGCAGGTCTGAGAGAGTCACAAAGGGTGAACCACCCAAAAGGTACTCAGAAGAGTTTGCTAACTTAGCTGTTGCATGTGTTGCTGTTGTAAACAACCGAGGACGGGTTGGAGCTGTGTCTAAGTCAGAGACAAAGACACAACAGAGAGTTGCTAGCCAAGGTAATGCAGATGCACTCATTCCTTGGAAGCCAGACAACCAGAGAGGTACACTGGGGAAACCAGTGGCGGGTAGTTCCAAGGGTGGAACTGAAACAACAGGGGAGTGTTATGTGTATAACAACTGTTTGTTTTCTTCTCTGGATCACGCTTTGCTTGCCGCAACATGCATTGATTCTTTTGGGGGAGGTTGTTACGAAAAAGGAGCAATGCTGCTGAGTGCTCCAGATGGCTGGAAAGCCAAACAGGATGTTGATGTTCTGGGACTGTACCGTGGGAACCAGGGACAGTCTATTATGTGCTCTGAGCACCGGATGTTAGCTCAGAGTGGCACATGACCCTGTACTGGAAGTACATGGGTGGAGTTATTTTCTCTCTGCTGTGGCTGCTGATGTGAGAGGGTGCAGACATGTTTCCTCTGCACTGCTGAAAGACAGAAATAAAGGCATGTAAATACATTTCTGTCTGTCTCTCTCCCCTCCCTGGGGATGGCAGGGGGGAGTGGTTGTGTTCTTCTCACGTTGAGGAGGATCGGCCGATAGAGACCTCGCCTTGTCTTGCCGGGAGTCGCTGACGGGGGAGGCCAACATGGAATCAAGCCGGGCACCTGGAGAGTGGCCAAGTTCCTCTGACAAGGCTTGATTCAACAGTTACATGGTCTCGGCGGCCGTTCCCAGTCACCAGTCTAGCTGCCGCATTCTGGATTAGTTGTAGTTTCCGGGTCACCTTCAAAGGTTAGACCACATTGCAGTAGTCCAAGCGAGAGATAACCAGAGACTCTGGTGAGACAGTCCGCCGGCAGGTAGGGTCTCAGCCTGCGTACCAGATGGAGCTGATAAACAGCTGTCCTGGACACAGAATTGACCTGTGCCTCCATGGACAGCTGTGAGTCCAGAATGACTCCCAGGCTGCGCACCTGGTCCTTCAGAAGCACAGTTACACCATTCAGGACCAGGGAATCCTCCACACCCACCCGCCTCCTGTCCCCAAAAAACAGTACTTATGTCTTGTCAGGATTCAACCTCAATCTGTTAGCCGCTATCCATCCTCCTTTTTTTTTAAAAAAAAAAGTTTTTATTGTTAAAATAATTCAGCTTTAATACACACATATTGTGAATATAGAAACATACAAACATACATTTCATAGAATCCTTAAAAATGTTCAAACATACCTACACTCAATCCCACAGATAATTCCTTTTCCCATCACCATCCACCACCCCTCACCCCACCTTTGTGTTAGACTTCCAATCTACTCAATTGCAATTTCTTTCCACTTCTATTACTTTCTTTCACACAATTTAACCTAATTTCATGCTTCTTTTTCTATTACATATTGTTATCCATCTTATTTAGTATTCCAGTATTTAAAACAGAACTTGTTTATTCTAATAGGAGTTCTGATTTTTCAATATGGCTTTGCAAGTATCCTTTAAACACCTTCTAGTCCCTGTCTATCTTCTCTTTTGAGATCCTTCCAATTTTTCCCATTGTTTTGGATATTTTGTAGTACTCCAATAATTTGGCAAGCCACTCTATTTTTGTTGGTATAATACCACTTTTGCAATTTTTCGCAATCAATAGCATTGTGGCTACTGTTGCATATAAATATAATGTGTTGTCTTCTTCCTTTAGACTTCCTGGTACTATTCCCAATAGAAAACCTTCTGGTGTTTTCCTAAATGAATATCTGAAGATTTTTTTCATTTCGTTATATATTGTTTCCCAAAATTGTTTGATATTTAAACAATTCCACCATATATAGCCGCCATACATATATAGCCGCCATACATCCTCCAACCACCTCCAGACAATCACACAGGACCTGCACCACGTTCAGTGGTTCCGATTTGAAAGAGAGATAGAACTGGGTATCATCCGCATACTGATAAACACCCAGCCCAAACCCCCGATGATCTCTCCCAGCGGCTGCATGTAGATGTTGAAAAGCATGGGGGAGTGGACAGAACCCCGAGGCACCCCACAAGTGAGAGCCCAGGGGTCTGAACACTCATCCCCCACCACCAATTTCTGAACACGGCCCAGGAGGAAGGAGCAGAACCACTGTAAAACAGTGCCCCCAGCTCCCAGCCCCTCTAGGCAATCCAGAAGGATGTTATGGTTGATGGTGTCAAAAGCCGCTGAGAGATCCAGCAGAACTAGGAAACAGCTCTCACCTTTGTCCCTAGCCCGCCGAAGATCATCGACCAGTGCGACCAAGGCAGTTTCAGTCCCATGATGAGGCCTGAATCCCAACTGAAAGAGATCCAAATGGTCCGCTTCTTCCATGCGTTCCTGGAGTTGTTCAGCAACCACTTGCTCAATCACCTTGCCCAAGAATGGATGATTTGAGACTGGGTGATAGTTGGCCATATTAGCAGCATCTAAAGATGGTTTTTTAAGAAGCAGTTTGATAACCGCCTCTTTCAGCGGGTCTGGGAAGGCTCCCTCACAGAGAGAAGCATTCACCACCCCGCGAAGCCCATCGCCAAGTCCTTCCCAGCTAGCTTTTATAAGCCAGGATGGGCAAGGTTTTACAGCTCTGTGACTCCAGTGTCTGAAGTCTGTGATAGTTAAAGGATGCTATCGCTGGATTCCCTATGTAGAAAAAGTTTGCCTACATGGAGATAAGGCTCCTAAATATTTATGCAACTGCTTGCTGGTTGGTCCCATCTATGAGGACTTAAGAGAAGTTTTGTTCAAATATTTAAATCTCCCAACTGAGAGATGGATAGGTATATGATTAACTTTTTATTAAGGGGCAAGTGCCCATACACTTCTGAAAAAGTGGTCTGTTCTGCCTTTACAGTGACGATTATAAAGAGAAAAAATTGTTCTGCTTTTATCCTGTTTTATGTATTTTAGATTTTGTAATTGCTTCAGCTAAACCAATAAATAATAATTGCATTTGTATCTGAAACAGAACTAAGAACCAAAATTTTATGTCTCATAACCATTTATTTTGTTTTGTAATATCATAATGAAAACTTAACTATTTGTTAATGATACACTACAGGGTTCTTTGTAGTTAGAATCTACAATCCTCACATTTTGAGCCATTTTTCTCTACTCCTTGCTTCCCTTTACCTCCACCAAAAGCAAAAAAGAAAGAACCACAGATCCTGTGACCTGGATTTCACCACTAGGCCTCCAATTTTCCTTCATTGCCATGGATTTTGCAATGCACAAGGAAGAGGTCTACACTGTCCTATTTACCCTTCATGTTCAGGCTGGTGTGAGATTCCTGAAGCATTATAACATCTTTTTTGGGTAATAAAAAGGACATATCCCCCAGATCCAAGTATTCTTCTGTTTTTCGTGATGGCACAAAAATCTGTTGTTCCACAACCTTGGAACGTGAAAATGTGGCGATTAAAGGGGGCTAGAAAAAAATGAAAGAAATGTTGACATTAGTCCTTTACCCAGGTACTAGGAGATTTTGCTTGTGAGACTAAATGAGAATTTTAGTAAGTTAGTTTTAAAATGTGTATATTTAAGAAATCTGAAAAATATAATTTCATCGGAACATGAATATACAAAATTTTCAACATCAGAAGTTAAGGTAAAAAAATAACTCCTATGTAATTCAGAATTGCCATCATACCCAAAGGAGTCTCAAGACACAAAGAGTATTAGTAAACAGGTTATATTTATAAAATATAATGAAATTAGAGGATCTGAAAATAAGCCTAATTAACTAGATTAAGTAGATCAAATTCTAGTGTGCAGCTGAGTTCCAATAAAATGGGAGGAATTCTATCCCTGCCATCTCCTGGGCATGTTAAAAGCCACATGCTGTGGCCACACAGCAAGATTTGAAAACAACACTCCCTCCCTGGTGTGGGAGTCTTGAGTGTTTGAACCTGGCATGGGTATACAGTGTGATGCACCTGCATAAGAAACTGGAGTTGCACTCCATTGTCTCTCAGGATGGTTGGATGCCAGCTGAGGCTTCCTCATTGCCCCACTGTGATCTAAGCATCCAGTGAATCCTCCTTTTATTTTACAAGTTTCATGTTAAACCCATCTAAGATGAAGTAAGTGAAAAGGGGGTACTGCAGGAGCCAATCAGGAACTCCCCTCAGAATTCTTACTCAGCCCTTAGAAGAGAAATTTGCACAGCCCAGGCTATAAAGGGCAGGAAAAGGATCAGAAGAAAGAATATAGGGCAGAAGCAGCTCAAATGGCCTTGACTCTGCCTCTTCCTTTATGGGGCAAATCAACCCATATTCCCTTCCCCCATTCATTCCAAATACCCTCTTCTTTTCAGAAAGGAGGGATTTGGCAAATTTGTCTTGTCTTCATACAGCATTATTCCTCAAAACTATGTTGATTGGGACATATTCATCTAAGGCTGGATCTAGACACATCAAAAAAATGTGATTTAGTTAAATGCATTGCAAACTTCATACAAGCAAATGCCATTTACAAAAGACGGGATTCCATCACATCATCTTGTGTCACAGTGTTATAACGATTTTAAAGTGCTATATCTTTACTAATGTAGTAAATCATGACATCAGCAAAATGATGTATTCTTGTGGAACTGAGTATATCCTCCCTCTCTTCGTTCTCCTAAATACATTCTGGGTTTTCCCCCAATTCTGTGGAGCAGATTTTGGGACGATACAGAGCACATACAGGCAGAAGAAAACGGACATCCTGTTGCACAACTGTAAATCCTTGCACTGATTTAGCCAGATACTGCCCATTGTCACAGAATTTAAGGAAACTTATTACATGCCTTTTACATAATAAATATGCTTTTTGAGCAAGAGGGACACATTTTGTCCTGGACTGCAACCCAATGGTGGAGAGATCCAAATGCAACTGGGGTGAAGCAATGAATGCACTTTTTACTTTTGTTCAGAAGGGTGTTTTATATACACATCTCGCCTTGAATACTCCTTCTGGACAAGTAAGTAGCATTATGAGAGTTAAACGACACAGTGTGAGTTGCAATGTTACCTATATGAAGACCTCCTTTAAAAACAACACACTGGGTCTCATTTTCAAGGCAGTTGATGGTCTTCTCACTTTTACACTTTTTGGTCCTTTTGGAGAAGCAGGCTGGGCACTTCAGGCCATTTTCAGCCAGCATGTTGCGATCAGGAACTGCCAAAATCAAAAGTATAGTGAGCATGTTAATGGTTTTATCTGTTTTTGTACCTGTATGTTATATTACTGTAATTCACCCAAGGGTTTTACAGTTTTGGTGGGGCACCTACAAGTATTATTGGATGAAAAGATTATCTAGACCCAGTCTGGGCTTATGACTGACATTGGGACAGATTCAGGAGAAGCCTGTTTGGAAAGGGAACCCATCCCTTCTCAGGCAGAGATGTAGCTGCCCAAGAGGTCCTTTTTTTAACAGTTTCTCCTCATGCCTGCTTCTTCGTCCTGCTTGCCTGAGCTGCTCAACCCATACAGTGGTTCCTCGGGTTAAGTACTTAATTTGTTCCAGAGGTCAGTTCTTAACCTGAAACTGTTCTTAACCTGAAGCACCACTGATGGGAAGTTTTGCTTCTGCACATGACTAGAATGTTCAGTTCACATTGAGTTCACATTGACTTCATGAAAACATCGTACCCTGACCTGTTCTTAATGCATGGTTAACCACATCTACGGAATGTAATAGTTATGTTATTTTAAGTCTTGCTATATCAATCACTAGTAATAGTTTAATAAGGAGGTTATCAATCACTAGTAATAGTTTAATAAGGAGGTTTTCACGCCTGTCCAGTTCTGTGTTCCCTTTCCCAACCTTTAATCTATTGGTGATTAATGTCTATATGTAACCCTTGCATTGTATTTGTGTTAACCAATCAGCAACAAGCACATATGTGGCAATGCTGTAATATTCAATAAAAGGGACTCCCCGAGACATGCTCGGTAGATGCCTCCCATATGACACTTGTCATTCGTCTGTCGTTTATTTCAACCCAACACACCACTTTAGCTAATGGGGCCTCCCGCTGATGCCGCACCACTGCCGCACGATTTCTGTTCTCATCCTGAAGCAAAGTTCTGAAGCCGAGGTACTATTTCTGGGTTAGCGGAGTCTGTAACCTGAAGTGTATGTAACCTGAAGCATATGTAACCCGAGGTACCACTGTATAGCCATTTGGGGCTGTCTCACCCCATTTGAATGAGGCACATGTCCTCTGAGTACTGCTGATTGACTAAGGATCCAGCCCTTGGCCAAGTCCAGTGCACAGCCCTAACATGCTAAGGATTCTAAAATGATGCAGAAACTTACAGACCTTACAGAAACTTACAGCTGAGAGTTGCATTGTTACACAGTTCAGTGTTGCAGCAGTGCCTCTTCATCTGAAAGAATTTACCATTCCCTGCAGTGAAGCTGTAATCGCCTGCATCACAATACCTGGTTGGGGTGCATTCATTCAAAAGTTGCACTCGGCGTCTCCCTATGAAAAAGAATTTGAAAGAAAAATCTTGATCTGGAAAAATATGTAGGTCTATTGCTCTTAATGCACATTCATTGTAATGGTTCCAATTTTCTTTGATGCCTGAATCAGGACAATATGGAAAGTGTTATTAAATTTGGTAATCTAAAGTGAGGTGCTATTTAATTTTTGCATATTTATTTAAATGTGTGTGCAGTGCAATATCATAAAAGGAAAAAAATATCAAAATGCTTTTCAGTATTAACACATAAAAGAGATAAAAGACAGTTAAGTTCAACTATCTTAACCTGGATCTAATCCAACAGCAAAAGACAAAAAAGTAAGGCAAATCTTACCTAAATTTGTCCGCAGAACACTGGCAGAACAGGAATATTTATTGGAGTCACAACGTCTTGTTAAATTGCTTTGTGGTGTCAGTGCATTGTAGTTTTGGATATAGCTGCACATCAGAGGTAATGCTGAGGACAGGAGCAAAATATTACTTTGTGGATTATTATTATCATTAACATCATCATTATTTGGTTTTGTGGTTTGCTTAATGAGACACAGCAGAGGAGATTAAACTGTGGAATTTTCTACAATACATAGTCGATGCCACCAATTTGAATGGCTTTAGAAGGGAATTAGACAAATTGATGGAGAATAAGACTCTCAGTAGCTACAAATCATGTGGCTCCATCCCAGCTCCTCCAACCTAGCAGATTGAAAGCATACTAGTGGAAGTAGATAAATAGGAATCTCTGTGACGGGAAGCTAAACGGCATTTCCGTGGGCTCTTGCTTACGTCACAGTGTTCCATTACGTCAGAAGCGGTTTGGTCATGCTGACCACATGACCCGGAAAGCTGTCTGTGGACAAACGTCAGCTCCCTCGGCCTGAAAGCGAGATGAGCGCCGCACCTCCATAGTCGCCTTTGACTGGACTTAACCATCCAGGGCTCCTTTACCTTTTCCTTTTTTACTGTCACATCCAAAGTCTATGGGAAGTTGCTGTGTCCTTCATGGATAAACAGCAATATACTGATCAAAGTGCAATGAAAGCCTCAAGGTATTGCTCAGGTGACTGCTCAAGTGCCAAGGTAGACATAGCTCAGGGCTGTTAAAAGATGCCAGGAACATCCTATTAGGCATTGAATGGGACACAATGACTCCAAGATCAACACTGAGAGCTGATTAAATCATTTTTCGGAACTTAATCCCTCCTTGTTTTAATTGTGTCAGATTGTAGGTACAGGGAGAGATACTTTGCCTCAGCTGATCTGTTTAGCCACAGTGTAGCAGCATCCTACTTGGAGTGGCTGATCAGATGTCCATGGGTACAGGACTATCATGACAGGAGGGCAGTAGCCCACTCCCCCTGTTCTCCCCCAGCAACTGGAAATAGTATATCCATCAGAATTAATAGCCCCTGATAGCCTCTACCATAAATGTGACTAGTCCAAACTTAGGTCTATCCAACTGTGGCTTTCATTGCTGATGTGGGTTTTCTATAGCTCGGCCAGAAGAGCATGAGACTCTCATGGTCAAATCCCATGGCGGGAATTGAGGGGTTGGACTAGATGGCCCTTGGGGCCCCTTCCAACTCTACAATTCGATGATTAAACTGAAGAATTTTGCTGATGCAGATTATTCTTTGCTTCAGCAGAATTTCTGATGTCCTGGAGAAGCTAAACTAATTTATCTAGGCCTATTTAGCAATGCAACGCCTTCCTTGATAGCCAAGGATGCTTCTCAAGTTTCTACCCCATCCCTCACCAATAAATATATTTGGCTGGAATGATTGGAGGGAGGGGGCAGGTATTTTAGCAGACCTTGCCCATACCTGTTGCTCATTCTCCATTGGCTTTCTGGCAAGACTTACTTAACAGTTTCATTCCAGAAGGGAAGAGAAGCAGGATGGATTGCCTGACCTTATACCACCCCAGAATTAAAGGGGGCCTCGGAGCTACAAGCATCAAGTGGTACCATAAGGCTTTAAAAATAAAACAGCTAATACATGTTATAAGTAGTTTGGCTTCAGTTCCTTGGGTTAAAATTGAACTTGAGTCCCCAATATCCTCTTCTTAAACCCTCCTAGGCATGCACTGGTAAAACAGATGACCCAATCTTACATATGACTTTCCAGATATGGATGTAACTTTGGCCCCTGTCTGTCCAGTGATAATTGATAACTTTCAGTTTGTATAGCTCAAGGATGTGGACAGGATCCTTGGAAATGTGAGAGCTAATGCATGTGGCAAGCAGGAAAACTTATGCTATTTTTCTGGCTCAGAGTAACTGAAAGGGATGTGGGAAGGATATAATGAAAGGCAAGGAGGGCTGGTCATGCCTCCCCCCCCCCCAAGCTCCAACACACAGTTTGGCTGCTTCACTTACTAACATTCTTCAGCATCCTCACTGAACTCCCTTTCCCCAGCATTCATTTCAGGCTTTGACTTTTTCTGCATGAGGGCTGAGAAACTTGAGCCATCATTAAAATAACAGAAGCCTTTTTGTTAGGTATAACAGGTGAAGAGTTACCAAGAGAAGACAAAAGACTTTTTATGTATGCAACAACGGCAGTGTGAATGCTACTAGCCCAGGGATGGATGGAAGGAGAAGTACCAACAAAAGAAGAATGGCAGTTGAAACTGTTGGAGTATATGGAGATGGCAAATCTTCCGAAACCAGGAAGATCAAGTATTTACTAAAGGCTGGAGTAAATTTGTAATTTACTTAAAAGACCACTGTAAATGGTTAAAATATTTGGCAGGGATGTAAGGACACTTGTAATGTGGAATTATTTATGTTAAATATGGTTAATTAATAGATAGATAATGGTAAAAGATGCGGCAAACATACATTTAAATATGGAATCCATGGAGGGAAGGAAGGAGGTCTGAAGGTTCAAAAGAACCTTGTATTTGAATGTTTGAAAAGGTTGTTTTATATGTACAAAATTATCAAACAGCTAATTAAAAAATATTGTAAAAAAGAAAGAATAAAAAAAACACCAGCTAGGGGCTTAGGAAGCATGGTGTGGTGGGTGCGGTCCGCCTCGGGTGTCACCCTGAGGGGGGTGACAAAATGGCAGGCATGGGGTCTGCATTATGCCCGAGCTACACGTCTCGGGTGTCCGCAGGCTCTGCACTGTCCGCCCACTGCCCCCCCCCCCAGCTGTAGGGCGGCTGAGGGCGCACATACCCTGAGGGTATGGGTGCCACTCGAGTGCCGTCGGTATGGGTGCTGTGAATGCACCATCTATATGGGTGCCGCACATGCGCCACCAGGTGGTTTACCCCGCCATTCAACTCCCACACCAGGTAGAATTAAACCAGTTTTCTGGACAATGACTTCAACAGCTCTAATTAATCTGCCATTTATTTTATTTATTTAAATTTATTTTATTAAAATGTCTATTAAATTGAATCCCTGTTAATTTAAAAGTTATGATTTACTATTACCTCCTCCTCTATGTCCTATTAAGCAAACAAGAAACACGAAATCATCATCATTACATATGAAAATGGGAAATCTCAACACGTGTCTGAACCCGTGTATGAATTAGGGTGCTCATCTGGAGCTTGGCTTGCAGAATGTGACTTGCATTAAACAGAAATCTTCATTGACCCAAAACAATAAATTATTAACTTCATTAATGCACATATTTTCTCCCTCAGTGCAGCCTGAAATGAGCAGTAAATGTGCACTAAGCGAGCATCCAAGCTGAAAATAAACCCCATTCCTCCTCCTTTCTCAACCTGGAAAATGGGTCCACAAAAGTTACTAAAACGTAGAGCTTGCTTGCCCACTCCTACCCAAATTAGTTGTTTGTTTGCACACGAACATCTTGTTCTTATTGATGGTGTTGCTACTTCCCCTTTCACTGCTATCCAAGATGGACCAGATTTGGTGTTAATATGTATTTAGTTTATTCCTTCTTTTTTCATCCCGCGTTCTAACTTCTTATGAAATATTTGTCACATCATTATATTATGCTCAGAGATTCCCCACCCACTAACACCCCACAAGTGTGTGCCCAACATCAATTTCTGGACACAACCCAGAAGGAAAGAGCAGAACCACTGTCAACTCCCAACCCTCCTAGACAGTCCAGAAGAATACCATTGCTGATGGTGTCAAAAGCTGCTGAGAGATCCAGCAGAACCAGGAAACAGCTTTCAACTGTGTCCCCAGACCAAGGGAAACCATCAATCAGCCTTACCAGGGTGGTTTCAGTCCCATGGTGGGGCCTGAAACCCAACTGGAAGGAATCCAAATGGCATGCTTGAAATTATTCTGTGACTCAGTCAGCTTGCCCAGGATTGTAATATTTGAGAATGGGTGATAATTGGTCAAGACACTCAGGATGAAAGAGAGAAATGTGCTAAGAGGAAGACACACTTGGTAAACCCTTACCATGATCAACTCCCTCCTGGAAACCTATGTGTGGTGCCAGTGTGGTGTAGTGGTTAAGAGCGGTAGTCTCGTAATCTGGGGGACTGGGTTCGCGTCTCCGCTCCTCCACATGCAGCTGCTGGGTGACCTTGGGCCAGTTACACTTCTTTGAAGTCTCTCAGTCCCACTCACCTCACAGAGTGTTTGTTGTGGGGGAGGAAGGGAAAGGAGAATGTTAGCCGCTTTGAGACTCCTTAAAGGGAGTGAAAGGCGGGATATCAAATCCAAACTCTTCTTCTCTTCTTCTTCTCTTCTTATGTTCCCGCTGTGGAAGAACGTGTGCATCCAGAATTGGTCTCCACAGTCACTTACAGACTCACTGTTAAGACCATCTTAATGGAAGACAATCTTACTTGGCTATGAGTGATTGCCAAAGAAAGGACAATGTGTTGCTTTCTCTAGGTAATTTAGGATTCCTTACTATTCAATGGACAACTTGTCCTCTCATTCCTAATCTTCCAAAGGACCAAGTTCTCATGGCACCTCCCAGGCAGTTCCAGCCCACTTAATAGGACAACCAAAGGAGGAAAATTAGAAATCTCTGGGAGCTTCCAAATCTTTATCCCATAGGTTTCTTCCAGTATTATAGTCTTGGCTCCCAGATTCTCCTGCCCTTCATCACTATATCCATGTATTCAATATCCCATCTAACAGCACATTGACCTCTCTTCTCTAGCTCCACTGAGTACTCCCTATTCTAGAGGAAATTAATGGAACACAGAATTTCTGGTTTCTACTCACCTACTGAAAACAAGCTCAAGAGGAGGCCTGTGCACAGGAGAGTCTTCATGGTGTTGGGATGATCAAGAGCTAAGAAGGACTTCAAGAAGACCTCATCCCAAAAAGGCAATGGATACAACTATGAGCTTACAGAGGAATTTATACTCAGGGATGGGGGCATCAGGCAGCACTTGCGAACAACTAGTTTAATGAGACGTGGAAACTGGCACAAATGGAGGCTGCATGTTTTCCCAGAGAGCCTGTCATGTAGTCTTGGAACACAAATCACTTTTGAAATTGCATGCAATCTTTTCCAGGAACACCATGAAATTTTGGCAAATGAGAATCCAAGTTACCCCCAGTGTTCTTCACAGTGGGTTTGCGAAAGCGTTTTCACAATCATATTCACGGGGCTCGGTCTACACATGATGTGATCTTCCCCTCCAGGCAAGTTGGTATCTCTTGGACTTAAGCTATGTTGGATGGACAATTATTTAGCATTCCATAATAAAATTATTCTAAAAATATTTTTATTATTATTCTTAAGCTCAATAGAGGCATTATTATCTACTCTTTGAATTCATAACCGAGGGAGCAGGCTTAGTCGTTATTTGAGGACTATCCCTGCCTCCGGGTCTGGTCTTGACCGGATGGATACTGGAATCAACAAGGGAAGCCCACATGACCTGATGGTGTTGCTGTGTAATGCTAGGTCAATGATTCATAAGACCACTGCCATCCATGACTTGATCATGGATGGGGGACTTGACCTGGCATGTGTAACAAAGACTTGGTTGGATGAAGCAGTCTTAGCTGCTGCTTGTTCACCAGGTTTCCCAGGTCATGTGGGCGGGGAGGGGGGTTGCAGTGATTTTTAGGAATTCATTAGCTTGCATTAGGCATCCTACTGGGAAGACCCAGTTCTCTGAGTGCATGTTCTGGAAGCTGGGCAATAGGGGCAGCACAGGATTCCTTTTGGCTTATCGAGCTCCCTGCTGCACCAAGGATTCCCTGCCTGAGCTGCTTCAGGTTGTGGTGGATGTTCTCCTGGAGACACCTAGTTTGGTTGTCCTAGGTGATTTTAACATCCATGCTGACACGACCTTACAAGGGGCTGCTCGGGACTTCGTGGAAAGCATGGCCTCCATGGGGCTATCCCTGAATAAGTTTGGCCCAACTCATAGTCAGTCACGGACATGCCTTAGACCTGGTTTCACCTCTAGTGACGTGGGTGATCTGACACTAAGTAAAAGTGAAACAAAAGAAGTGTCATGGTCAGATCACTTCCTGGTTCAACTGGACTTCTCCGCGACCCTTCCCCTCTGCAGGGAGGTGGGACCAATTTGGATAGTCCGCCCCTGCCACTTAATGGATCCAAATGGTTTCCAGAGATTGTTAGGGGATGCTTTATCCCATGTTGATGGCCTTTCAGCTGCTTCCCTGGTGGCCCACTGGAATGCGGAGTTAACTAGGGCTTTTGGGTGTCTGGCTCCGAAGCGCCCTCTCCGATTACATGGAGCCCGAACAGCCCCGTGGTTTTCTTCAGAGCTGAGGGCGAGGAAACAATCGCTGAGATGGCTAGACCGTCGGTAGCGGAAAACTCATTCTGAATTAGACCGGACACGGGTTAGAGCTCAACATCGAGCCTACCAAGTGGTGATAGCAACAGTGAAGAAGACTTTCTTCACCGCCTCTATTGCATCTGCAGAAAATAATAGCGGGAGACTCTTTCAGGTGGTTCACAATTTAACGGAACCACCTTTACCACCGCGACCTTGTAAAGACCCCAAGATCTCCTGCAAGGATTTTGCAAAGTTTTTTGCAGATAAAGTCGCTCATATTTAGACACCACCATGGGAGCAGGGCCAGGGCGGGAGAGTGCTAGAGCCCTGTCTAGTCAAGTTGCATGGAATCAATTTCAATCCGTTACCCCCGAGGATGTGGACAGGCTGCTTGGACGCATGAAACCAACCACCTGTCTCCTTGATCCTTGCCCAATCCCTGATTGGGGTTACAAAATAGCAGGCAGCACTCACCGCGGGGCCTGCAGTATGCCTGAGCCACACGTCTCGGGCGCCCGCAGGCTTCACCCTGTCCGCCCACTGCCTCTCCCCTCCCCAGCTGTAGGGTGGCCAAGGGTGCAGGTGTGCTGTCAGAGTGGGCGCTGCGCGTGTGCCATCAGGCAGTTTGCCCCATCCCTCGGCACCCCGCACCGGGTGCCGGAAAGTCTTCCTCCGCCACTGACTCCAGCCATCATTAAAGGAAGTTTCTCTCAGAGTTCTCCATGGTCCTGCAAATAATGGCCTCCCTTGCCACTTCAGGCCCACAATAAGCAAGCATCACTGATGTGTGTTGGGGGGGGGGTCCCACAAGGATTGGAATAGCCAGGGCTAAGAATGAATGTCCAGAGGGTGTCATCTGCCCCAGTCACAACATTACCATCTGAGAAAGCTATCTCAGTTGATAACATATTTTTTAAAGCATCCTTAGTATGCTATCCTTCCCTGGATTCTTTGACAGATTTCAGGGCTGATCAGCTCCTTTTAAACTGCTGTACGAATGTAATGTAGACATGCAGCGATACACTGAATGGTAGCTTTCACATTCTGGAAAGCTGAAACTTTGAACATTCAGCGTAGCCGATGTTAAATGTTGAGATTTTTGAGACACTCAGATCTCCACTTGTTTCACTTCCTATACTCTTATGGAAGCACTTGTTCCTAGGTATTGTTCTGACGCTCCTCTTGTCCTGAAGCTAAGGTGGATTTGGAAGAAGTGTAATATCTGGCAAAAGTCCAGTATGTTCCAGAAAATGATTTCATCTGATTACAACACTGAATGAATGTTTTTAATTAGAACGTCATGCATTATGCAGAAACTTGCCGGCAACCATACTTCTGAGGTGCAATGCAATTTCTACAGCTTAATTTGCACTTTTGTCAGGACCGTCTTGTGCTAACCATCAAGATTTATCAGCATTTTGGAGCTTGATGATCCAGACTAGATCCTGCCTTGTGAATGAATTAATTCCCTGAAATACCAGGAAATGATCCTCCTAAATGATGATGTGGAAAACATATTAATGACTCCTATTTCCACCTTTAGTGGGAATGCCATTTGTGTTAGGCTCTTGTTATGTTATTATAAAAATATAACATCCTCCCAAAGTTCGTTTGTACTGTTTTGGAAGGGAATCAAATACCAATTCCATGAGAACCTGCATCTTAGGTTGTGTTTAAAAACCAAGTGGGGGGAAATGGCTTCCAAATATAATTTTAGTTGGCAGTAAACATTATTAGAAGTGTGTTTGTGTGTGAAAGACAGCAAGCAGACACTCTATTGGAGTGTGTGTTTGAGTGTGTGCGTGCGCACACATGTGTGTTCCATCAATGGTACTTTCTTCTGAGTAGACTAGTATATAATTGCGTGGTAAGAAATAAATAGCTCTTGCTTACACCAACAGTGCACAGGAGCATAAGAAAGTTCCCTCATAGGAATATGAGAAGAGCCTGCTGGATCTGGCCAATGGCACTTCTAGTCCAGCATACCGGCCAATGGCACTTCTAGGTATCTTGTCATGCATGTGTGTGCTGCTGGGCACCTGCGGTCTGGGGCCCAAGTCGGTGGCTCTGCCAAGAGGCCATTATAGGGGACTGATCTGGCCTGACATTGGGGACTGATCTGGCCTCCAAGGACTGCAGCACAGCAAAACCTCCCTTGGAAGCTGGATTTGCTGCTCCTGTGGATCTTGCTACCTGATGTGGTCACCTCACCTGGCCTCATAGGTAGGCCAGCCCTGCCACTTGACATGCTAAACTACCCATTCAGACTATCACAAATATCAAATGGAGAAAAGAATTTAAAGTTCTGTGTCTCAAGTCTATGAACTCCGCCATAGTTGAAGGAGACTGTCTCTGGGTCCTCAGTGAAGAAAGAGTTTTACTTCACTCCTGTGTTAGAGTATATGAGTTTAGGCATGCAGAGAAAGAGGACAAGAAAGTGTTAATTTAGGTGTGCTTGTCCTGCACCTGCAGCTGGTCAAGTGTGAGTCAACAAATGTGAGAGTGAGTCAGAATGAAATATAAATACTTTTAAAGTTTGTAGCAAGCTAGCTTGTGTTTGGCTAGAACCTAATCTGTGTTGGACTACTGCAGGGAGGTCTTGTTGATGGAAAGACCTTTCATTACTTTTGCTGTAAGCTGTCTACTGAGAACTAACAACAGATGGAGGTAGCATTGTTTTATTATACAACTGTATCTAAGTGCTAAAGCTGAGAAATTTCTTAAGGATCTAGGAAAGCCAAGGGACTGCATTATACTTTGCACTAACTGTCAATAAACGAACTGACCTTACCCAAACTGTCTGGATTTTTCCTTTGACAACCACATCCTGGCTTTTCATTTGCACAACCCACTGGCACATTGGATGGGCACTTTGCACATGCCCCAACAACCTCTTACTGGTTTGCTCAATTTATAAGGACTTAAGAGCAGCCTTGCTCAAAGATTTAAATCTCCCAATTGGGAGATTCGTTATTTTAGTAACTTTTTGTTAGTCCCCCTACACTTCTGAAAAAGGTTGCCTCTTTTTCCTTTAAGTGGCAATCTTAAGGAGAAGTGCTTGTAGTCAAATTCTTCAGAGGAGCAAATTCTTATCTAACAAAATGTCTGTTTGTAATAATTATTTTAACAGTGTAATGTCCTTTTTTTGTCTGTTTATTTATCTTTTGTAAACAAAACTATTTGTAGTTGTATCTTAAAGAAACAGATCGGAGAACCAGCATTAATTTCCCATAACCATTTATTTTTTATCATAATGAAAAAATAACTAATTTTAATGATACACTTCACGGGGTGTAGAACTAGAACACACAACCCCCACATTCTGACCCTCTTTTCTCTGCCCCTTTCCTTTCATTCCATCAAGAGAGAGGAAGAACCAGAGATCCTAAGGCCTGGCTCTCACCACTGGCCTCCAACTGCACCTCACTGCTGTGAATTTTGGAATCCATAAGGAAGGAGGTGTGCACTGAATCCAATTTACCCTTCAAGCTTAGGCTGGGATAAGATTTGTGAAGCATTCTTGGGTGACAAAAAGCGTAAATTTCCCAGCACCGATTACAAAGTTTCCACTTTTCCAGATGGCACAAAGGTCTGTTGTTCCACATCCTTGCAAAGTGATATCTTAGCTCTTACCATCCAAGGGAACAGCAGCCGCACGCTTAATGCAAGGAAGCTGGCTGGCCATCGTTAACTGCAAGAACTGATCGCATCAGATTTAATTACCTGAAAAGACTGTCCTCCATGCCTTGCAAGCGCTTGCCAGGCCTGTGCTGTGGAACTGGAGAACAGCCAATGGTGGGAATCTGACACTCAATGTTATTTGAACTCTTGTTATTTCCCTAAACGAGAGGATATTATATCCACAGACAAACACCAATTAAGTGATTGGTGCCACTGGATAGAATCACTATGATCAAATCTTCTAAATGCTCTCCTTGGTTCCCCCTTCTAAAAATGATCCATTTTAGAGTCAGTTACCTGTCGAATCACCAGCCGGCCTCACTTAGATTGGCTTTTACAAGCTATGCCGTTCACTGTCTTAGACAGACAACTTAATAGGGTACCATACAAAGACAGGCTCTGTATATGTGGGCAACCGCAGGTGGAAGACATATTGCACTATTTACTATTTAGCCCACTATACATTGGACCCAGGAGGAGATTTCTCACCTTACCATCCATACAGGAAAGATGTCTCTCCCCAGCAGAGAAGGTCCTATGGCTTCTTAGCAATGTAAATGCTTCAGTGACTCATAAAGTCGCCCTTTTTGCTTTGGCGGCCAAAAAGATCAGAAAAAAGACAATACAACCATGAACTGGAAGGGAGACACAGTGATCTAAACAGAGACAATTATTTATGATGTGAAACCCCTTTTGCTTGTATTTATTTTTGATTCAGATTTGTCATGGCCAATGGCTAGTATAATAAAGATATTTGGATTTGGTTTGACTCTTACTAAAACCTGGGGGCGGGGGGAGACAGAGAGATAAATGTTGAAACTAGTGCTTCACCAGGGGCTTGGAGGTTGTGTTTGTGGAGGTGAATGAGAATGAGAATGTTAATAAGTTAATATGTTAGATTTGTAATATGTAAATTTAAGAAATCTGAACATGAATATACAATTTTTTCAACATCAGAAGCTCAGATAAAAAGTAACTCAGGTGTAATTTAAATTGCCATCAAAACCAAAGGAGTATCAAGAGACCAATATTATTAATAAACTGGTTGTATTTATTAAATATAACCAAATTAGAGGATCTGCAAAGCAGCCTCATTAACCAGATTAAGCAAATCAAATTCACGAGTTGCAATAAAATGAAGGGAATTTGATCCCTGCTGCTTCCTGAGTGCCCATTCAACACGCCAGCAGATTGTACAAATGGAAAACCCAGAATAGGGTTGCTTTTGCCAGAGAAGATGTGGGTTGCCTTTCCAAGCAGGCTTCTCCTCCTCACCAGTTTCTTGCACCCTGAAGTAGCAGCATGCTGGATCAGATCATTCTGCTGATAAGTGAGAGGATCTGATCCTGCACAGTGTCCGTGACCATGTCCCAGTCATATTTTTTACTGTATGTCAAAATACATTTCAAGAACCAATAAACAAATCTCTTACCACCCTCCACTGCTTTGGATATAAAAAAGGATATATGTGGCAAACTATCCCAAAACCTTTCAACTGAGAGGAGTTGGCTTACTTTCTTTAACTATCAAAGGTGGTCAGGGTATTCTTTTCTTTCTTTTAAAAAATCCTGTTTCTGCCATTTTTTTAAAAAAAAATCTCATGGCTGGTTGCAACAGCTGGGAGGGCATCTGTGGACTTTTGGCATGGCTCCCTTTGTATCAGCCAGCCCAGGAAGGGGAAGTGAGATTCAATGGTGTAGGACAGGCATAGGCAAACTCCGGCCCTCCAGATGTTTGGGACTACAATTCCTATCATCCGTAGCTAACAGGACTAGTGGTCAGGGGTGATGGGAATTGTAGTCCCAAACATCTGGAGGGTCGGTGTTTGTCTATGCCTGGTGTAGGATACAAATTGGTTTTAAAAATAAAATAAAACATTGTCTATCCTAAGGCAGTGGTGGCCCTCTCTGTTGGCACACGCACCATTGCCCCAGCAGGGCAGTTCCTAGGTGTTGGCAAAGTGGGCAGCCACTTCCCCCCCCCCCGCCCATGGCATTGCGGGAAACACTCCCTAGAGCACTTGCTGGCCACAAGTTATTGGAGATTGCTCAGAAGGTTTTTGTGAACTGAGACACAGAAGCTAAGAGGGAGGCGGAGAGGAGGATGAAGAAGAAAGCAGAGTTACTTGCTCTGGCCATCACAGGGGCACCTCAAGGGAAAGGGAGGGGATGGTCCCCCTCAGGTCGAACCCCCTTAGGGAGAAATCAATGTCCCATCTGCAAACAGGAAGTGCACTGGAAAAATGAGTGCCCTAACACGGGTTCAAGACAGAATCGTGGCAAAGGATGGAGGGGACAAGGACAAGGAGGAGGAAACAGAGGACATGGAAGAGGATATGTGAAGGAGGGACCTTACCAGCCAGGCACCCCCAGATTGAACCCCAGAGCCAACGAATATGAGGGACTGGCAGCCATGATGGGGCAGGAAAATGACTACTAGGACAGACCGGGTTCTTTCCCCTTTGGCCCACGAGAACCTATGGTCAGATTGAAGGTGGGGGGGACAGTCCATCGACTTCTTGGTGGATACAGGGGCCCAACATCCTGTAGTCACTGAACCCCTTTCCAAACCCAGCACCCTGAGAATCCCTGTAATGGTAGCAACCAGACAGAGAACGATTAAACCCTTTTTTGCAAGCCCAAAAATGTGAAGTGGGAGGACATTTGGTCACTCACCAGTTCCTGTATGTGCCTGAATGCCCTCTACCATTGCTGGGACGGGACCTGCTTAACAAGCTGTGAGCCTAGATAACCTTTTCAGATGAAGGCATGAATTTGAAGATTCCCCAGAGAATCTTAAGCCTTACAATACCAAGAGACAATGCATGGAAATTGTTGGTGGTCTTGAGGGAACAAGGCAAAGGGGGGTTAATGCAGCCTGACGGCTCACCCCTGAAATTTTAGGCATTCTGCCAGGGGTTTGGGCAGAAGGCAACCCCCCAGGATTTGCAAAGAATGCAACCCCAATAGTAGTCCAGGTGAAGCCAGGAGCAGCCATCCCCAACATGGAATGAGGGATCCTATCCCCTGCCATTCTACCTGGAACACACCTTTGCATTTCAAAGTATCCCCTATAGAGCAAGTTGGACCCATAGGAGGGACTGAGAGAGCCTGAAGGGCCTTGCTTGCCTCTTTCCATCTGCCTTGGGGTGGGGCCTGAAGGGCTCTATAAGGACTGTGGCTGCTGCAGCTGCTGCTGCCCAGTGGGGGACTGACTGCTGAGAGCCTGGGGGTCCCTGCCTTGCCTTTTAAAAATGTTTTTATATAGTTTTAACTTACAGTGTTTTAAATTTTGGTTTATGATTTGGTTTTAGCTGGGTTGGGGTGGGATTAATGTCTACTTGGGGTTGAGGGTTACTCTAATTTTTAATATGAGTGTAAATTATTGTTGTTTTTCAGTTAGTTTTATTGTTTCATAGAGTTTGTATTTTTGTATTCTTAAGGGGAAAGGGTCAGGGCTGCCGGGGAGTGGGCCCCAGCCAACAGAATGGCTGGGGCAGGTTACACGGGGGGGGGGGTGCGCTGGGACACCCGATCTCAGTGATCATCAGGGGGGTTGGGCTGGGTGTTCATCAGTATGTGGATGATACCCAGCTCTACCTCTCTTTTAAATCAGAACCAGCGAAGGTGGTGAATGTCCTGTGTGAGTGTCTGGAGGCAGTTGGAGGATGGCATCTAACAGATTGTTGAATCCTGACATCAGAAGTAACTTAGGGTTGCCATATGTCTGGGATATCCCAGACATATCCTCTTTTGGGGGGACCTGGCCATCCAGGGTATTTTTATTATTATTTTAAATCAAGGTTTGGGATTTATTATTATTATTATTATTCTTTTTTAATTGGGCATGGCTTGGGTTCGGGGGTAGGCAGCCCAGGTGCTGGATTGAGCTCTGGCAGCTCCAAAGAAGCTCAATAACTTAGCGGCTCAGGGACTCAAGATGGCCACCGATCTGTGAGGCAGGGTGAGGCAGCTGCTCTCACCATTTTATAGTTTTATTGTCCTTTTATTGTTTTATTTTATTGTTTTATTTTATTGTTTTACTGCCCTATTTTATCATTTCATGGTTTTACTTCCTTGTTATCTTGGATGCTTTCCTACTGAGCTAGGAGGGTGACACAGCAAAGGAGCTCAGCAAATTGGTCTCAATTACTTGCCTACCTTGGAAGTAGTCTCGCGGAGAACCCTGCTGCAACACCCGACGGAGTTAGTGAACTGAGGTGAGCTTTTTACCAACTTGGCCTTTACAAGATAAATAATGGTGACGACCAGGAGTGGCTGTGGAGCACCGGGCTTTTGTCGGAGTGATTTAAGACCCCTCTCTAAAAGAGCTACCCTAAAGGGAGCACAAACAAAAAGCACTCGGCCCTTTAAGAACAGGGGTAAAGTCAAGCCGAGTGAGAATCAGCAGGAAACTGAAACCTCTCCCTCCTGCACTGAAGGGCCGGCTGTGCAGAGAGAGGATTGTGTAGAAGAATGCCACAACAAAGGGCCAATAAAGCCCAAAGTAAATCTAAACATAATTGGTACAGTCACCGAAGTACTCCCAAAACAGAGACTTAAATCCCAAGCTTCTCCTGAACCATCCCAAGTCTGAGAAGTGGAAGAACTAATGTTAAAACAAATTGCAGAGATGTCTTCTATGCAAAATTTTTGCTGTCTAAGCTGTCCCATTGGGCAAACGACTCAAATTTGATTGGCCATGAGCAAGCGGGCTTTAGGAACAATTATTCGACCTCTGACCATATGGTAATCATGTATCATCTTGCCAGAAAATATTCTGCCCTGAGTCGGGGGCGCCTATGTGTCGCTTTTATAGACCTAAAGGCTGCCTTCGACAGTATCCCAAGAAATTGCCTATGGAAGAAATTAGAGAGATGGGGCATAGATAGAAGGCTGTTATGGCTTATAACCCAATTACATCATGGGTCGTCGGCTAGAGTGAGACTCACACCGGCGGGAAACCTATCCAACGAGGTCCCAATAAATAGAGGTGTGCGCCAAGGCTGCATTTTGGCCCCACTCCTCTTCAACCTGTTTATTAGCGATATGAAGCTTTTTCTGAACGAGTCTCAAGCCAACATTCATGCCCCCCGCCTAGCTGATTTTCGCTGCCCTTTGCCGACGATGCAGCGATCCTTTCCTACTCTAGAGTTGGTTTATGCAGAGCTCTAAAGATTTTTGCGGCTTATTGCAAACTTAACCATCTGACAATTAATCATGGGAAATCTAAAGTCCTGGTCTTTACCAGGTCTCGGAAAACTTACAGCTGGAAGTTAGATGGAGTCCAATTAGAACAGGTTTTCAAATTTAAATACCTGGGAGTCTTTTTTCATTACAATCTAAGCTGGAAGCCACAGATACAGTATTTACTAAACAAAGGGGAAACAATACTTTATACTCTACTCCAATTTTTTGCGGCCGACGGAGCCTCTCACATCCCTTCTGCATTGAAGGTATACCACGCAAAAGTGGTTTCCACCCTCTGTTATGCTGCCCCGCTCTGGGCCCCAGGGTCCAATTTAACATCACTGGGGACATTGCAGAATCAGTTTCTCCCCATGTGTGTGAGCAACGCAGCCATACGTCTGGAGTTAAGGATTGCATCATTGGAGACTGTTATCTGGAAGCGAGTCTTTGGCTATTGGCTGTCCAGCTGGCATAGGCTTCCCGACCATTACCTTTTTCAGTGCCTCTGGCGGGACGTCTTTGTCAATCCGTGGGTAGGAAAAATCCATGCCAAACTTCTGAGCATCGGAATTTCCCCAGCGGACTCCTTAAAGATGAACTTACGCTCAGCCAAAAGCCTTATTGAGCAAAGATTAGCGGACATTGAAAATCAACACAACCTCGCCAGGGGTGGTGGTGTCTGCTCCCCCAGGTATCACGGAATAACCCCACCACTTGGCCTTCCATCATACATGTCATCTCTTTCATCAGTACCACACCGACTTGCATTTATTCGTGCAAGGTTCAATGCCCTTCCATCGAACCTGCTGAACCACAGATTTTCCAAGGGTTTGGTGTCTCCGCTATGCGTGTGTGACGGGGAAACTGTTGAATCTCTTTCACATATAATGTTCAACTGTCCCCTACATAGCATAGCCAGGGCTAAATTCCTGGGTCCTGCTTTACTGCGCTTGGTTGGCAGGCCTGTTGAGTCACACGCCGCACTGCTTTTGCAGGATACAGATCCTTCTGTAACTCTGCAGGTGGCGAGATTTCTGAATGCGGTTATCTCACACTCAAAAACCACCAAAAAACAACAACAACATCAAAACTAATCGGACTGTTATGATGAGAGTGCATGTCGGAGTTCGTCTTCAGTTTTCCTTTTCTGTGATCCGTCCCTTGGAGCTCTCCTGGCCCCAAGCTGTCACTTGGCTCTGCTCAATGACCCACCCTTGCATCGTGGTGTTCACCTTCTGTTGTCGGATATATCTGTTTTTATGTCTCTGTGTTTTTATGTTTGTACATATTTTATGGGCTAATAGCCGTAAATAAATAATCTAATCTAATGTTAAAACAAATTGCAGAGATGTCTTCGGGAAACCCTAAAACATCAAGAGACTCCTGCTTCCAACTTGAGACAAATGAGGATGAGGATTTATCAGTTATCAAATGGCTTGTGCTTTTAACTGAGGATATTGAAAATATAAAATCTCATCTGGCCACCTGTACAAAAATCCTCACTATAATGATGGACATTTGCAAAACTCTCTGTAGGGAACCCAGCGGGGTGACTGTAGAATTGGAAAGTAATAACAACTCCTTTCCTACCACCCGCAAAAACAGATCATCAAGGAAGGCCAAGAGATCTTGTAGGGCTACTGCCTTAAAAAGGAGGCCCATAAGGGTAAAAAAGAGCAGAAATGTTAAAAATTTTAAAGCAGTGCGTTACAAAAAAATGGATTTTAAAAAGCTCTTTAATCTTCTCAAGAGTATCCCAAAAACCGAGACCAGTGGGAACACTGAGAAACTTCTAACCAGGAAATCTTCTAAGCAAGAACGTTCTATAAACCCTTGCCCTGACGCTTCGATGGATTGCTTGGAACCCTTAACACCTACCCCAACACCTAACTCCAAGCAAGACATTTTGATCCAAGATCCATGGTCTTACATTCTATCTGTAGATGAAACCAATCCCTCAAAGAAGAGAAATCTGACAAATCTAACAAATAAAAACTGGAAACTGGTGCTGTACCGAAACAAACTCGTTTTATCAAATTATCCTAAACCCCCAGGACTCCTGTCACAAGAAGAGCGTAAAGTCCATCTATTGAACCTTTTAAAGATCTATATGCCGGGTATCCTTAATAACCCTACTGATTTGGCCCAAGTGGAATATCTATACTTCAACGGATTCCTTGCCAGAGCGGTGGTCTCATTCTATGAGGGGAGACTGGCAAAACTAGTGTACAAATGTAGAGAACATCTGGAGACGAGTGGTATAAGAATCTCAAGGTACTTTAAAAATGAAGCACCTCCAATTCCACTTATCCCCCATATTGTAAATTTGCCAAAAACTCAACATGAGATTGACCAACACGTTCTAATTGATATAAACTCTGCGGAGGACATCTCCAAACATCCTACTAGTCTGGTTGCCAAGGACTCCCTTGGGCCCAGGTATGCGGAGAATCAGGGAATAGACCTTGATAGCTTTGATAATAACTTACTCCACTCTTACAGCGTTCTCCCGCAAGAAGTTCAGAAAGAAATACTTCATAAAATTGATACCCTTTACCTCTGCCTGACAAAAGTGACGGAGGAACAGCTGAGATTACCTAAACAAAATATGCTTGATAGAGACTGTGGTTCAGATTCTGTCCCACGCTTATACCACCAAGAACTGGACCTGTGGGTTGGGAAGGCACCCACCCCTACCAGCCAACTGGTTGTTGCGGAGATGAATCCACTCTTCCATATTCTGGAGGCGGAAACCCCATCACCAGACCCACCTATCATGCACCCCATATCTGAGGCAAATATGGCTACAACATCTGCCTGGGACAAAATGAGGGAGCTTAACGAATCTGAATTAGGCTCTCCATGTAAAGTGCCCCATATGGGTCCACTTACTTGTAACTTTACTAGTTCACTCTCTTCTAACGTGTGCAAGTTGAATAAATCCATAGATACCATCGAACCGGTAACAGAACCAGCTGAACCAGACCAACAAATGAGAGACGACTCCATTTTATTTTTAGCCCCGAAGAGTGATCTGGTTGAAGACCCGACAGGTCGTATTAACAAAACTATCCAAACAATTAATGATCACTCACTAGAGGCATGATACCTGTTGACTTAATTTCGCTCTTGCTAAGTAATACCCCCCTAATTCTACCATCTGGCTCTGAAAAGTCGACTATCTTAGGCCTAACATCTGCCTTTAGCGAGACGAGTGGCACGACTTTACAGCCAAACCACCCCAATAAATCTAAACAGTTGGGATGTATAGCACGATTGCCACCTTCTCAAAGGAAAATTACTGATTTTTTTGAAGCTGAAACTCCCCCAAATTTAGAACCCCATTCCCACATGATCTGACTGCCCAACGACCAACCCAGCCACTCCTCGATATCATTTTTATGCTGGAATATTGCGGGATGGAGGGGGAAGAAATTTGATCCAGACTTCTTAAAATTTGTTAATTTATTCCAAGTAATTCTCCTACAAGAAACTTGGGAAGAGGAGGGGATTGACATAAATGGATATGATACCATCTTGCTTCCAGCTAGCCCCTCTCTTAAAGGTGGACGCCCTAGGGGAGGTTTGGTAATAGCCATTTCCCTCAAATTGCAAGCAAAACCTACGCTTGTTAAATCTTCCTCTCCTTACGCGATTACAGGATTGATTTCAGGAGGGAAATTTGAATTACTGGTAACAAATGTTTATTTCCCCCCTGGGGGGCAGGTAGTGGACCTCCATTCCAAATGGGAAACACTTGAAGAACACCTAACTTTCTGTTACACTAAGTTCCCAAATATTTCATCAGTCATGGGAGGTGATTTAAATGCTCGTACAGCTGCAAACTGGGAAGCGCTAGGCAAGGCCAAATGGTGGGTCATACCTGATCACCCGAACTTGCATTTCTCCCTCCATATGCAGAGAAAATCGAAAGATAATAGGGTCAACAAAGCAGGAACCCTTCTTTATCAGCTGATTTTACGTTTGAATTTGATAATTTTAAACGGAAATTGTCCCCTGGATATTCCGGGTGAGTTTACTCATTTGAGCACACTTACAAATAGTGTTCTTGATTATTTTATTGTTTCCAGAGATTTATTCCCAAATTTTTCTTATTTTAAAATAGAAAACGTCCAAATGAGCAACCATCTCCCCTTGAGCGCCAAGCTTTCCCTAGACTGGCAGTCTATCAAGTCTAGACACCCCATATATATGGGAATAAATACTGCAGAACAAGTGAGAGGAATAAAATGGTCAGTAACTCAAGCCCAAAAATATATGGAATTTTTCCAACAAGAGATAATTCAAACCTATGTTGTTTTAGATTTAGATCTGTATGGGCATGAACAAATTATTAATTCATTCTCTCTGCTTACAGAAGATCTTATGTCCTTTTTTACAGTACCAGCCATCCAAGTAAATCGGGCCCATTTTAAGACCGGTGCCCCTTGGTTTAACTTAAAATGCAAACAAGCTAGACGACATCTCTGTGCCATTTACAATGAATATAAATCTTCTGGTGCTTTAGTATTACCTAGGAATTACCAACAAGCAAAAACAGCATATAAGCAAGCCCAGAGAATGGCTAAGCAAGAGTGGCAACAAAATCGCTGGCAGGCGCTTATAGTCGCCTCTAGTTCATGTAACTCGCGGCAATTTTGGCAATTGGTTAATAGAAGATCAAGGAGATACCCCTTAATAATTCCTGCCCTGGTCTGGGAATCCTTTTTAAGGAAATATTTTGCGTCACCAGATTCCAATACCAACGCTCTTGATGATGTATTTGATCATCTCCCCATCTGGGCTCCTACCGACCCCGATGAAATCTTGAATTTAATCTCTAAACTTAAAATCGGCAAAGCCCCTGGGCCAGATTTGGTCCCGGCGGAAGCCATAAAACTACATTCCGACTGGTGGGCAAAAATCCTGGCTGTTACTTTCGATGCTATTAATGCAACTGGAAGGGTGCCAAAAATATGGAAGGACGCTATTATAATTCCAATATATAATAAAGGCTCCCCAGACGATCCAGAGAATTATAGGAATATTAGTCTACTGTCAATAGTTGGAAAGATATACGCACGTTTTCTGCTGAACAGACTTACCCAATGGGCTGAAGAAAAGAAACTGATAGGCCCCGAGCAAGCAGGATTCAGACCGAACCAGTCAACTACAGACCATGTTTTAGTCTTGCACCATCTAGCCCGAAAATATTCCTCTTCAAACCGAGGCCAACTTTGTGCGGCTTTTATTGACCTTAAGGCTGCATTTGACAGCATCCCCAGAAGGTTACTCTGGGAAAAGTTGGCCCGATGGGGAATTGATAGAAGACTTTTATGGTTAATAATCCAGCTGCATGAGGGGTCGGCTGCTAGGGTGAGAATAACCCCAGCCGGCGATCTCACAAACTCTGTGCCCATCAACAGAGGAGTCTAGCAAGGATGTATTCTAGCTCCTTTTCTTTTCAATTTATTCATTAGTGACATGAGGATACCATTGGCTGAATTTCAGGAAACCATCCATGCCCCCCGTCTCGCAAACTATCGTTGCCCATTATTACTCTATGCTGATGATGCTGTGATTTTATCCTTCTCAAGAATTGGCCTCAGGAGAGCATTAAAACTCTTTGTTTCATATTGCAAAACAAATTCCCTCACTATAAATCAATCTAAATCAAAAGTACTAATTTTCTCAAAAAGTCGGAAATCCTATAAGTGGCAATTAGATGGAAAACCTGTTGAACAGGTCTATAAATTTCAATACCTGGGAGTTTTTCTCCAATATAATCTGGGTTGGAAGGCGCATATTACACATATTTTAAACAAGGGCAAGGCCCTATCCTTTGCGCTTTTGCGCTTTTTCTTTTCGGACGGGGCTCTTCATGTTCCATCTGCCTTGAAAGTATTCAAAGCTAAAGTAATTGCAACATTGGCATATGCTGTTCCTTTATGGGGGACCGCAGTAAACTTGATGCCCTTGGAGGTAATTCAAAATCAATTTCTAAGACGACTGCTAAAACTCCCTCAGTGTGTTAGTAACGCAGCTATTCGCTTAGAATTAAAAACTACATCTTTAGAAAATACTCTTTGGAGGCGCAGCCTTTGTTACTGGTTGTCCTTAAGGCATAGGCTCCCGAATCTGTATTTGATCCAATGCCTCTGGAGAGATAATTTTCCGTCCTAGGGGCAAAAGAGATCCATTCTAAAGTAGTGACCTATGGATTGTCTCCATCAGAATTATTGGAATTGGACCTAGCCACAGCAAAAAAAAAACCCTCACTCAAAAACTTGAGGAGATTGACCTACAACAAAGCACCATTTTGGGTAGTGGCACTTGCTCACCATTAAATCTCGGCATAGTGCCCTCACAGCAGATACCATCTTATTTGACTTCTTTGTCTGTAGTGGCCCACAGATATGCCTTTATTAAGGCAAGATTTAACACCTTTCCTTCCAATGTCTTGAATAATAGATTTTCCAATGGCTGGATCTCAGCGGTGTGTGTATGTGATAATAGATCTATAGAATCTTTACAACATATACTATTCTGTTGCTCACTACATTCAGTTTCTCGGACCAGATTTCTGTCCCCTTTATTATTGGAAATCCCAGGTGACTCCCTGGAAATACAGCTAATACATTTATTGCAAAATTCTGATCCAAGTAGGTCCCTTTCTGTTGCCAGGTTTCTGATAACAGTATTAGCCTATAAAAGGAAAAATGGATTACTCTATGATTATTGATTTTGCCTAAATAATATTGATTTATATTGATAATTTGATATTTTAAGCACTATATTGTTCTTATTTTAATGGAATTTAGAAACTTACGGTTTGAGATGTATTTGATTTAAACGTATTTTAATTAATTAATTTTATCTTGTCATACCTGTTTTACCTGTTTTGCTGTATGATGTACGGTTTGAAATGCATTTGATTTAAACGTAATTTAATTTATTAATTTTATCTTGTTGTATGATGTATTGAATATGGGCCTATGGCCGCAATAAACTATCTATCTATCTTAGCGGCTCAACAACTGTCCAGATTTTTCCTTCTAAAAATATGGCAACCCAATGGCCATATCATGATTTTCAGTTTTCTTCTTCTTCTTGACCTTCAAGAACTAACATTCATTGCACCATCATTGCATAGATATTATTCACTTGAAAAGAGCCAACACAAGACACAGTATTCATCTACCTTATCCATTTTATTCTCATCATGATTCAGAATAAATGTACAGGGGAAATGTAACACCTGTACCAAATGTTCTGTAACTAGAGCTCCCAACCTACAATTTCATGCCCTCTTGCGCCTGCCTCCTGGAAACACATTCACTCTGCAGCATCTTCAGAGATCTTCCAAGCCGTCAGAGATTTTGCAAGTCTCAGGATGGGTATTGATTTATTCTGTACTCTTTAAGCTGTGAAGCATATAATCTTTGGGATGCCAGCATCTTGCTCTTTTGACCTTAATAGAGAGCCAGCCGTTGAGTGCTTTCATTACACGTTTTGGGGCTGTCGTTACAAAATTACAAAAATCTGGTGTTGCACATCCTTTAAAAGCAAGCTCTTCCTCTATTCCAAGCTCTGAAAAGAGAGGAATGATAATATGAGTCAGGGTTGACTTCAGGACCCAGCACACTTGAGCAACTTCAAGTACCATTGGGTCCACATGATCCCCTTTACCCCACACCCTGATAGCTTCTCTGAAAATTCAGAGGATGTATTGTAACCCCCAAAAAGGCACTGAAATGAAAGTGGAAGCAGGTAATATGAGTCAGGTTTGGCATCAGGGCCTGGCATCCTTGGGCAGATGTCAGGGCCACTGCACCTGAGAACAGTCCACATCTGATGTCTTCCACAAGCTCTGTTTTACCTTTCTTCCCTGTCTATTGGTATTCTGACCAGACCAAGGCTACTGGGTGAAGCCCACACATGTGAATTTTGTCACTAATTAGCTCTTCCATAAAGCCCACAATATAGCATGCCTCAAGGGCCTGGGAAAACTCAAAATGGGAATGGAGCCAACAGTGTGTTCCTCCCTGATAACCAGGAAACCTCACCTTCCTAGGGCACATCTTATATCCCTTCATTTCTCTTTCTCACATACTGAAATCAGGGACAGATATATTTCCCCAAAGTACATTCAAAACAAGGAAATACTACGTTAAAGAAAATCTTGAATATTTCCTTTCAAAGAAAACATATAGTACCGCTCCCTGCACCATTTCCTTTTATCACATTTGGCCAGAAAAGGTAGTTAATGATTGGCAGCTGATTGGCAGTTTACTCACCATTCTTAAAAACAGCATTAAGTCTCAGACACCTAAACCATTTATAACGGCTATGGCTTTTCCACCAGCAAGACTTGATTTCATTTTCTACCGCACAGCAGGCTGCCCACATCACATTTATCGTTTCCTTCTGTTGAACTGGCAAAATGAAGTATATGGTCAGCAGCAGAATTCCATATACATTGGCATACCTAGTCCATTGTGGCCCTTAGTTTCCAGTTCACACAGACACGCATGGCATGGCATGGCATGGCATGGTGTTCTACAACTGCAATCAAATAGGCTGGCTGTGAAAATCTAATATAAATATTTTAGTGTTGCATATTTTGTCCTCAGTATTACTTCTATATGTATCACATTCAGATCTTTTTCAGTACATGCATCTTGCTGTGTACCTGCTTCTGCATGAGAGTAATCTGACTTGAGTAAAATGAGATTGACAGTTCTGTCAGGACAAGAACAGATTAGCTATAATCCTTACCATTCTATGAGATCAAACAAGGGTTTCTCACGTTTTTAGGCTCCAGGCTGACTCTTTTGAATGGAAGAAAAGAAGACACTTTTCTACTATCTATGATACACATTTGTGGTGCTTTTATCCTACATTAAACAAAACTGTGCCCCCCGCCTGCCCCCTGCATTCTCAATTTCTCTGGTTCCCCACATCCACACTAAAATTTCCCAGATTCCCTAGATCATTGACTCACAGCCCTTTCAGGTGATGAACATGGGGCAAAAACATGAAGACTGCCTAAATCTTTGGGAGGGGAAAATATTTTACTGGTTTTAATTAATTTACATGTTTTATGCTGTTAAACTGTGTGTTGTTTTGTGATGAACAATGTGTTAGAAATGAAATCCAATGAATAAAACCACAGAATAATTGTTATCATAGTTGATTGCCAGACATAATTTACCCCTAGAATGATCCTGATAATGGTGCTACCCCCAGGGACATTTTTAAAGGGACAAATGACCGAGTTTTTCCCATTGGTGTTTTTTAGTGTTGCATATTTTGTCCTCAGTATAACTTCTATATGCATCACATTCAGATCATTCAGATCATTCTAAACATGCATGTTGCTGTTTATCTGTTTCTGAATGATTCTCAGGATCATTCTAGGGGTAAATTATGTGTGGCAATCAACTATAATAATTATTGTGACCATCATCACCAACAAGCTAATTTGTTGGGAAGGATGCTACTGGGTACATACTGGGTTGTTGTTGATGTTTGTTGTGGTTTTAATATGTTGGAAGCCACCCAGAGTGATTACCATCTATGATCATTGTAATCATCACCTTAAACAACATTCTTTGTTGGGATTGAGGCTGCTGGGTTCATACCTTCCCTGCCCCTAACAATGAAATGAAAATGCTGCAATTTTTATCCATGTTGAATTTTGCCTTATTCTCTTTCCTCCCACCAAAGGTTACTATAACAAAGTCTCCTGTGCAATTGGGGGGGGGGGGGGGAGTGGGGACAGTGGCAGGAGGGTTTCAACCCAGCCTTAAATAGGATCCAATGTGTAGAGGTTCTAGTCTTGACATTTTATTTGGGTTATTGCTTATTTCATTTAGCTTCAAAGAACGTGACAATAGTAACACACCCATTCATGAATACGATCACAGTAAAGAATGTCTCATTTTCTTCTCCTGTTGGAAATGCATGAAACTAGAGGGTACTAAAATGCACCTATGGTGGGGCTGCGAAAAAGTTAAAAAATTCTGGGGCTGCATCCATGATGAATTTAAAAAGATGCTCAAGATATCTTGGGGCGGGGGGATAGTAGGAGATGCTGGGTATAGTAGGAGATGAGATACCACAAGACAGGAAAAAAATTATTCCCAATCGCAACTGCAGCAGCCAGGCTACTTCTCGCAAAGAACTGGAAAGGAAATAATATACCCACAAAAGAAGATGGGCTATATAAATTAACAGAATTTATAGAAGTGGCAAAATTAACTGTGGCAATAAGATATCAAACACATCAGAAATTAAGGTCACAATGGTTATGGTTCGAAGAGTACATGAGTAAACTCTGCTCTAAAGATAACATGCTGGTATGTTTAGACTAAGCTTGTAAAGTTGTTTTGTTAATATAATATAATAGCATAATAAAAGAAGTAATGTAGCGATACATGTTTTGCAATGTAAATAAGAACTTGAATGAAAGAAAAATGACGAGTACTGGTGGAGAGAAGTCAAAAGGGAGTATTATCATCCACTGATTTTATGTACTTCTCTCTTACCTTACCTTACCTTTCTTCTTTCTTCTTTCTTCTTTTTTCTTTTGTTATTACCGCTGTAAGTTTATGTATATTATTGTTGTATGAGTGTCCTTTTTTTTTAAAAAAAAAAGGAAGACAAATCTTGGACCCAGGTATAGTTTGCCTATGGTTAAAGAATTATTGATGCAAAAGGTGTCCAAAATAAAAGGGTTCTTACTTTCGAGAGGTCTTTCATTGCATAGGTCAGTAGAGCAGCACTCGACTTTCATCGATAAAGTTCCCATATGCATGGCAAAAAAACCAAAAAGGCCTGGAGTGCAATCCTCAGTGTTAACACAGTCACTGAAATGATTTCTTCTGGGGTGATCTGCAACTGTGAAGAAGAATGAGAAAGAAATATCAAGTCAATCATTTTTGTCCCATTTTTGTTTCTTTTTTTAATATGACATTTCAACTATGCATTATATTAACATTTGGAAAAGGTATGTGAAATGTCAGTTTTTAAACGTATGTGAAATATCCTTACTGCTTCAGCATTCTGTCTGGTAGTCCTTTCTGAATATTGTATGACACACCTGACACCAGGTCTTCAGATGCAGGGAAGAAAAGGGGAGATGGTTTTCTGGGAACATCACATTGAAGATGAAGAGCTGCAGTACTAAGATCCCTAATCTCCAAGGTCCCACCTTGGTAATTATCAGTTTAAGCAAATGGAGGGGCAACTAGGCATTTCAGAGGCAGCTGTGACTTCCTAGAAAGCCACAATGTCATATGTTCTTAACAATAGTGCCCTCATGATGAGAGCTGGACCATAAAGAAGGCTGATCGCTGAAGAATTGATGCTTTTGAATTATGGTGCTGGAGGAGACACTTGAGAGTCCCATGGACGGCAAGAAGATCAAACATATCCATTCTTAAGGGAATCAGCCCTGAGTGCTCACTGGAAGGATAGATCCTGAAGCTGAGGCTCCAATACTTTGGCTACCTCATGAGAAGACTCCCTGGAAAAGACTGATGTTGGGAAAGATTGAGGGCACAAGGAGAAGGGGACAACAGAGGACGAGATGGTTGGACAGTGTTCTCAAAGCTACTACAGTGGTACCTTGGGTTACAGATGCTTCAGGTTACACGTTTTCGGGTTGCACACCGCGCCGAATCCGGAAGTACTGGAATAGGTTACTTCCATGTTTCAGCGCTCTCACATGCACAGAAGCACTGAATCGTGTCCCGTGCGTGCGCAGACACGGAGCTGCAGGTTGCGAATGCTGTGGGTTGCTAACGTGTCTCCCGCACAAATGACTTTCGCAACCCGAGGTTCCACTGTAACATGAACTTGACCAAACTGCAGGAGACAGTAGAAGACAGGAGTGCCTGGTGTGCTCTGGTCCTTGGGGTCATGAAGAGTTGGACATGACTAAACGACTAAACAACAACAACATGATTTAAATGTTTTGTAATTGGCGTTATTAATTAGAGTTTGCATGTTTGCTTTTCTGCTCAAAGATTATAAATAGAATGCAACATATTCTCTCCTAAGTGTGCTTATTGGCTTCAGATCCAAAACTACGACAGCCCATGGCAGCAGAAGTTGCAAACATCTGTGCCATGCATGTCACATTCAAAACTTTCTAAACTGAAAAGCATCTGATACATGTTTTCGTGCATTTAAAATAAATACTTTTGTTAGTCTTTGGGGGACTTACAATTCAGTTTTAAAGCTTCTAAACAGATATAAACTAACTTGTTTTTACCCTTAGCTGTTTCGTTTCATAGTTAATGCATTTTCAGAGTTAAAATCATTTTTTCTTTTGCAGCAAAAACTACAAAAGTCTGGGTTAATAAAGTGAAATTGATGAAGCAACCCATCACCAACCAAACCTGTGCATCACAAACCTGTGCCTACAAAGATAGCCATCTCTACTGAGACGTACGTCACTCTGAATTGAGCAAGGCATAGTCCTGGGTAAGAAGGGTTGGGATTTCAGCCACTCTCACTACTTTGATTTCACAATTCAGTAGACACTTGCAATGCTGTTTAGTATTGCTCACTAAAGCACCAGTGAGAGAGAGAATATAGCTGTAAGTGAAGGGGGGAAGTGCCACAGGGAGAGGGAGGGAAATAATTTTAAATGTAATGTCACTCTTAAAATGGAGATTGGGTGGTGAAATCCATTTAAATCCAGATGGTTCTCCCAAACTGGACAAAGAGGCTAGCAAGAAGGAGCATACAAAAAATTCACAGGGGACCAAAGAGATATCTCTTTTCCATGTGAAAAGAACTGTAATGATTGATGCATTCCCTTGGCTTTTAAAATTCATGAATGGAAACTATTTAAGGCTGAAATCCAAACCCCCACATACCTGGGAGTAAGGCTCACTGAATTCAGTGGCATTTGCTGCTGAATTCATATAGTCAGGATTGGAATTTTAGTACATATAGCTTCCATTTGGCCAGAAACAACACTTCAGAAAGAAGAAAAGCAAAGAGGCACCTCTATACTTAAAGGAATATGAAAATGATATGCATAAAAAACAATTTATCTACCTCTTAATGCATCGTGTGTACATGTTTCAAAAGAAGTTCATTACAGAATCTGTGCCATTTGTTGACTGAATGTGTGGATGGAATGACATTTGATTGATTCTCCATTGTCAATCGATTCCAACAACATCCCAGGTTCATGCAGAAATATGACAGGGTCCAGAAAATCTGGATATATTGCTGAGCTTAGCATATGTGCTGGAATCTTTGCTAGGCCTGGTTCCTGCCAGAGATCTCTTGAGATAGGCATGGCATATTTCAAGGTGTAACATTCTGAACACAAAATGTTATTGAGCTTTTTATTGGAAAAATCACCCACTTCCAGGTTCTGATTGCAAAAACCTGGACATTTTGCCAATTTTAAGAAATCCCACCCACCCACCGGACACTACTCATGCCCCTGGAATCCCAGACATGACTGGGGAAAACTGGACATTTGGCAACCCTATATTGAGAAGTGTCCTCTGTATACAAAAGAAAGAAAGAAACCTAACTCACATATTTCGTCTCTCATAATAATTTCACGACAAGTATTGCCTGGACAAAAACTTGGCTCTCGCGAGATGCATTTATTGTAGGCATTATATTTACAGGTCATACATTGTAGTGGCGCCCCTACAGAGAGGAAAGAATATAACAAGAGATCAGTGTCACTATCTTAAGCCACAAGAAACCTCCTTGGCAAGAGAACTTACTCTATGGCTTTAACCTCTTCATGCATTCATTACACTTACGTATGTTGGTTATATGACGCCAGAGGCTTTTAAATGGTGCTGTGCTTAAAGAGGAAGACAATGGCAAATCCCTAAGCCTTTATAAAATGGCTTTACAAATAATCTTAATCCTTTTTAGATTAGGAATTTGAAGGATTTGAAAACTGAATTATATTTAATGGATTAACTCCAAGTGCTCCCATGTCATCCCGTTTTACTTCTTTCTGAGAAGCTAGCTATAATTTGCCCAGCATGATTAATTTGACATTTCATTGTGTAAAAGAGATGGGGGTTTCCTTCATTCCCCCTTGAAACCAAAGTAGAATATTCAGAGGGCCCAGAATATCCCCCAGAAGGCCACCACTGGCTCATTCATTGAGGAGTGGAGTCAGTCTTTAGGATCCTCAGAATGGGCCATTGCCTATACGCTCCAGCAGAGCCATCTAGGGCTGGCCCCTACCCAGCTGCTGTCCCCAAGCAGTATAGCCAGCAGAGCCATCTAGGGCTGGCCCCTACCCAGCTGCTGTCCCCAAGCAGTATAGCCAGCACTGCCAGGCACTACCACATACCCCTCTCTGCCTCAAAGCTGCAGGGTAGATGCCAGTCATGAGAGTTCCACCTCCCAAAAATAAGCTGAGATAATGTTTTTTGCTCTGATTATTACGAGCATATTTCAATGCAAGACGTGCTTTCTTGGGCACCGATCACTGGTCCTCTGGATGCAGTGTATCTCATGTATTTGGTGCCAATGAGCCTTTCAGCAACACCTCCTGCTTGGTGGCAGCACTGCATGCAGAGGCCATCTGAAATCCCTCTTAGCACAATGCTAGACATGTCTACAAAGAAGTACACCCAAATCAATTCAAAAGGGCTTCCTTCACGGGCAGAACATTTCATATTGCAGCCTTCCCACCCTTTTTACTTCCCTAGGAGGCCTTTTCACACATGACGCAAAGCTGTATTTACAATGTAAAGATGCCATGGCTCCACATACAGTAAATGACACACATTTGGAGTTCCCAATTACCATTTAATTCATCTCAAGCAGAATGTGTTGGTAATATCCATTAGAGTTTGGCCACTGTTTTCCCCCAAACATACAAAACGTTCCTGTGCTGTTTTTGAGGGCTGCCTTTTAAACCACAAAACTAGCACAAAAGGAGTTCGAGACCTTCCTCCCATTCCTGACATTTCTGCTCTCTGTCTGTCACTCATGCTCTTTCCCCCACCCTCCTGCTGGACTCTCAGATCAGAAATAGGTCTGTGTTGGAAAAGAATCCCAGAGGCATGAAGTCATGGCATGGTAAATCATGGAAGCTTCCACAACCCCTTGCCTGCATGCCCAATTTGCTCCTTAATGGAGCAATCTAGGCCCCAGCAGAGCATCCTGGCAAGTGCAACTTCATCTAAATGATCCAGGAATTCTCACTACCTGTTCAATGGATCTCTGGTCCTCTCTCCCATTCCTAATCTTCCAAATGACCAAGTTCTCATGACACACACCCCCCAGTCAGTTCCAGCCCACTAAATAGGACCATCAAAGGAGGGGAATTAGAAATCTCCGGGAGCTTCCAAACCTTTATCTCATAGGTTTCTTCAGAGATTATAGTCTCAGATCCTCCTGCTCTTTATCGCAATATTCGTTTATTCATTATTCTGTCTCTAGGCACATGACATTATTGACCTCCCTTGCTCTTGCCCCACTGGCCATTCCCTACTCCAGAGGAAACTAATGGAACCTAGGATGTCTGGTTTCTACTCACCTGGTGAAAACAAGGCCAAGAAGAGGCCCATGCACAGGAGGCCCATGCACAGGAGAGTCTTCATGGTGTTGAGATGGTCAAAAGCTAAGGAGGATTTCAAGACAATCTGGTCCCCAAAAGGCAACGTATGCAACTATGAGCTTACACAGAGGAATTTATAGATTAGGGATGGGAGCCTCAGGCAGCTCTTGCAAACAACTGTTTTAGTGAGATGTGGAAACTAGCCTAAATGGAGTTTTCCCAGAAAGCACATGATGTGATTTCGGAATACAAATCACTTTGGAAACTCAGTGCAATCTTTTTTCAGAAACACCATGAAGTTTTGCCAAATGAGAATCCAAGTTATGCCTGTGTTCTTCACACTTGCTTTGGGAAAGCATTTTCACAATCATATTCACAGGGTCCATGTGTATATCGTGGGTCCTTCTTGTCCAGGCATGTTGGTATCTTTCGGACTTTACTCATTCAGTCGAGCTATGTTGCATGGTTAAGAATTTTTCATTCTTAAGCATTGTTGCCTATACTTTGAATTCATAGCAGTTTAGTATACACCTGATTCTCTTCATCTTTCAGATAAACTTCAAACAGCCAGCCTTTAAAACAGAGAACTGAACAATTTAAATAAGGCCTGTAGTGGCTATTCTCATTTTGTGTCCCTGACAGCATCAGTTTCTGAAGAATATTGGGGTAGGAAGGATTCTACACAGAAAAATCCCAGAGGGAAGATAACCGTGTTTTCTTATCTACATCTATCTGTGCAAAAAAGTGGGGGTGCTCTTCCACTGCGACAGACTTTGGTGTTAATGCACTGTGAATGGTGGAGAGAGGATTTTAGGACTCTTTTATAGCAAACTATCACAAAACCTTTTGACAGAGAGGAGTTGGCTTACTTCCTTTAACTATTGAAGGTGGTCGGGGTTTTCTTTCCTGTTTTTTTAAAAAAATCCTGTTTCTGCTGTTTTGCAAAAAGTCTCATAGCTGGGAAGGCATCTGTGGGCTTTTGGCAGGGCTGCCTTTTCTGAACTGTGTCAGCTAGTCCAGGAAGGGAAAGAGTGACTGAATGGTGTAGGTGGGGAAATACAAAATATTGTCCACCATGAGGCAACAAGCTGAACTCCCCCCTAAAATCATGCAGCTTCTTTTCTGCCCTCGCCTTCCCAATACACAATTTACTGAAGAAAGCTAAGGTGAAAAGAGTGGTCAATCACAAGTGTAAAGTCACTAATTCTCCAGCATAGGCCTTTGAGCAAGGAGGTGCTCTTGTGGCATTTCCACACCTCTATGAAATCCCAACTTGGAGGCTTTTCGGGAGTTACTGAAAATGGCCTCTTCTGCATTGAAGATGTGGGTTGGTTGTGACATTCCACGTTTCATCTCATTTGAGAACTTAAGAAACCCCCCAAATTGGTGTTGTTTGTCTGCTGGCTTCTTTGTGCTGCAGTGAGCATGTACAGAGCAGTGGCAGAGCTACCTGCTCTGGCACCGGGAGCGGCTTACGTGTGAGGGCATGGCTGGTGCGCATCCCAGGGGGCGTGGAGAGGGGCTCATGGCCTGGGTCTGTGCAGTGAGCGGTGTCATCCCCCCCAGGATTGCACCTCTGGCGGGCCGCTCCCTACACACCCACCTTCCTCCAACAGTGGGAACAGAGTGTTAAGAAAATTGTCCCCCCACTTAGGCCTCTGGCTGAAAGCTGGCATTGGGTTGTAATCATTCTGAGCCAGCTATTCTACCTAGGCTTTCTGTCTTGAAGGCCAGGGATGAGGCCAGAAAATTGAGAAGTCCTTTCGGCTCAGGGAAAGCACATAGGCAAAAGTACCAGAAGATTCTAATTTTGTAATATTTTTGGTTGAGGAAACTCACCCCAGTTACTATGCTTATTACTACATAGCAAGCCTATACTGGTAGTTTGGAGCCAGTGTTTCTCACTGCACTGCTTTGCAACACCTGGGATGCTGTGACTTCCTTGTTATGAGCCAATGTGTTCTGGTGGTTAAGAGCGGTAGTCTCTAATCTGGTGAACCGGGTTCGTGTCTCCTTTCCTCTACATGCAGCTGCTGGGTGACCTTGGGCTAGTCACACTTCTTCAAAGTCTCTCAGCCTCACTCATCTCACAGAGTGTTGTGGGGGAGGAAGGGAAAAGGAGATTGTTGGCCGCTTTGAGACTCCTTAGGGTAGTGATAAAGTGGGATATCAAATCCAAACTGTTCATCTTCTATGGAATTTAACCTGTAGATTCAATGTTCAATGCTATGTATATCATAGACAGAATCACAGGACTGTAGAGTTGAAATGAACCCCAGGGATCATTTATTCCAACTCCCTACAATGCAGGAATCTCTACTAAAACTGCCACGATAGATTTTCTTAGATTTTCTATCATTGGGGCCAGGGATGAGGCCTGAAAATTCATTGTAGGTTTATGGGCCATATTGTCCCTCTGTAGACTGCAGAGCCAGTGTTCAATAGAGAGTGCTTTGGTCCAACTGCCTGCAATGCAGGGATCTCAACTTAAGTATTCATGGCAGATGCATAAGTTAGCTTTGTTAGTTTACTCTGGTTTGTACATTTTCAAACGGTTTTTCTCATTGTAGGTTTATGGGCCATTTTGTCCCATTTTAGACTGCAATTGCTTCTTTCTGAATAAACCTACTTCACGTCAAATTTGTGTGTGTTGATTTGGGTACAGCCTTGATACTAAATCCAGTTCTTGCTTGCTATTGAGCAAGGTTGCAACTGTGAGGATCAGAGAGCAGAGATCCCTGTTTTCAGTTATTGCTCTTCAAGATTTTTAATGTCCCACGTTGTGTACCCTATGCAGCCTTGTGTCTAGAGGGAGGTCAACACAAGGTAGAGACTGTTGCCTGGGCATCTTCTATGCTGGTTAAACATCTGCCTTACATCATATAAAGATCCTCTCCTCAGCGAAGTTTTGTTAGACCCCTTTCTTTCCCCAGGGCTACAACAGTTTAACAAGAAGGTACAGCAACTCGGGCTGTCAGTGGAACTTTTGCGATCAATGTTCGTACCATCTGCCAAGGCTATAATAAAAACTAGGTTGTGGGATATTGAATGCCAGGAACTAACAGTAGCAGCAGAGAAAACATGTTCTCCTCTTTATTTTCAACTTTCTTGGGCACATGAAACTAGCCACAATTACCTTGAATTTCTGTTTAATCCTCAAGAAAGAAGAGCATTTTCGCTGGCCAGGTTTAATTGAAATCCATCAAACCTCCTTTGGGGAAGGTTCTCAGGCAGGGTGGAAGGAGAAAGAACTTGCCCATGTGAAGACCACCTGGTGGAAACCCTTACACACATGGTTCTTAATTGTAAACTGTATGCTGATCTCCGTCAGCAATTTCTAGATCAACTCTGCATCCCCAAATGGAAATCAGAGTTGGAGGTCATACATTTTCTATTACTGGGGAATGATCAGGAGCTCACCAAGTTAGTGGCTAAATATCTCTATTTGGTTTATTGTCGTCGAAATACACTGCAGATGTCTGATCTCCCTGGAGACCGAGAGATGTGACAATAGACTGCTCTGCCTCCTTTCTTTTAGCAAATGTTTTGTGCCACTGGGGACTCTGTATTGATTTGCTTTGGATGTTTGTATGTGATGCCAATAAAAGGTTTGATGATGATGACAGAAAGAATGGGGGGCGCGGTGTAGCTGGCAGGGTTGTGGTGTTAGACCCAGCTGCAACACAAGGATGGGGACCCGTCTTTCACACAGATCACTGCCTCTGTTTTTATTTGGAATTTGTGCGGAATCCTGCATAATCAGAAAGAGGGCAGACATTCTCTGCTTTCCCAGGGATACGGCTAACTGACAGCTGATGTTAGAAGAAACTTCTCAGCTGCCAAAACTAGACACAGGGTTGTGACCAGGTGTCCAGAACATCATGATGACGGTTTCCACCTTGTTCTATTAAGACTCCAACTAATGGAAGCAATTTGATGGAAATCTTTTCCTGGAACACTGTACCTCCCAAAGTGCTCTACTCTTACTCAATTTCAGCAAATTGCTGGGACAAAAGTAATGAGAAGTTGGGCTACCTGATTTCTGTTTTTAATTCAGAAACAAGTTGCAACTTCACAAAGATGAGGGGAAGATTTATTTGAAATGTCAAGAGGGTGCATTTTATTCATCTAGGGTGGTTCCATGTAGCCAGGTGTTCAATGGCTTTGGGTGAATCTTGAATCAAAAGCTGAAACCTTTGAAGCTGGGAATATGGTAGATCAGGAGTTCCCAAACTGCAGCCTACAGACCACTGGTGCTCCATGGGATTCATTCAAGCTGTCGGTGGGGTTCAATAGAGCACTAGACTTGGAGCCAACAGCCATTCAAAGAGCTCTGTCAATAAATAGGACCAATGACCACCCTTAGCTGGAATCAGCAGCAGCACATTCTGAATCGTATTTCAAAGCATCCCCTATAGAGCCGGTTGGAGTACTCCCACAGGGAAGCTAATACAGTAGGGTGTTCTCTGGAGTCAGCTGTAATGTGCCATAGCCAGTACTTCTCGCATGTCTACTGTGAAAAATGTGTGCTGTCAGATCCAGGATCAGTTTTTGGCCTCGCTCAAATCCCACTGTCTTTCTCAGAACTTGCCTTATGGTCCTGTCTAGATAAGTAGACAAGAGCCTTTCTTTCGTTTCCCAGGGACCTTGCCAAAGGTTAATGGATGTTTGGAGATAATTCTCATCTGGCAGAACTAGAAGGGGTGGGGACAGGTGTCTGGAATATAATGATGATGGTCATCCACCTCTTTTTCTGGGACTGCAAGATCACTGGCGTTGTTTCATGAAACGTTTGTTCCGCAACACTGTTCCAACTTGCCTATTCCATTGCTACACAATTTCACCAGGTTGCTGGGAAGAGTTCATTATGCTTTTGGTCATCTGATTACATTTTAGGAGAAATGTTGCAAACTACCAAAGATGAAGAAAATGTTTCTCTCTGTAACAGAGTAATGTTACAGTATGTAACTGATTGCTCATCTGCTCTGCCCAACAGTTTTTGTGGGATCTTTCTATAAACCAGATTAAGCCCTCATTCAGCCAGAATTTTATACATTGACAAGGGTGCTGGTGTTGCATTTACTACTGAGACCATGCTGGGTTAGATAAGGAGTTCCCAAACTGCAGCCTACAGACAACTGGTGCTCCATGGGATTCATTCAGGCTGTCTGTGGGATTCAATGGAGAACTAGACTTGCAGCCAACAGCCATTCAAAGAGCTCTGTTAATAAATATGGCCAATGACCACCCTTAACTGGAATCACCAGCAGCACATTCTGAATCGTATTTCAAAGCGCCCCCTATAGAGCCAGTTGGAGTATTCCCACAGGGAAGCTAACACAGTAGGGTGTTCTCTGGAGTCGGCTCTAATGTGCCATAACCAGTACTTCTCGCATGTCTACTGTGAAAAATGTGTGCTGTCAGATCCAGGATCAGTTTCAGGCCTCACTCAAATCCCACTGTCTTTCTCAGAACTTGACGTAGGGTCCAGTCTAGATAAGTAGACCAGAGCCTTTCTTTCGTTTCCCAGGAACCTTGCTGTAGGGATCAGATGGGATTACCATGAGGAATTATAAAATATACATCAAGCCATCGTGTCCACGATGAAAGCATTGTGTTGACTGGGTTTGATATATTGACGATAATTTCTGATTAAATCCCATAAGATTCTACATTCATGCTCTTTTCATGCCCTTTTGCCTCTGCTGCCCATTTCTCCTTGCTCTTCACAAATCACGTACACACTTAGACAGGCAGGCGTCCTGTGTCCTGAAAGACTGGGCAGTTTCGTCTTTGTAGTTTTCTGATATTAATCTTAGGATGTTAATCTTAGGGCCAGGAAACAGGTTTCACATTAAGATGATAATGGTCACTGTCCTCCTGGCCATCCTTCTTATCATGTGTACTGATTGTTTATGACCTCCGGGGTTGCTGTATTCGCTCCTTTGTAGTTTTTCATTCATTTACTCCAGAGTATGTATGCCTAACTAGTGTTTATAGTTTAACTTTGTCCCCACGTGGGTTTGTTGAAATGTTCAGAAGAAATCTGATTGGTTCTTACGAACACTCTGTAAAAAGCTCTTTTGTGAATAAAACTACCTGGGCCAGGGGCTGCACATGGACAAGCACAGAGAGACACGATTATACGCACCCTTCCCAGAGTCTTGCTGGTTCAAGCCTCTGTGTGTATTCTTATTAATCAGAGTTCAATCCTTCCTTTACTTTGCAAACGCAACATAGTGGTGCCCCGTGTGAGGCAAAGCTAAAAAGAAACGTTTGAGGCTTGTAAAAAAAACCTCAGCGTGTGAGGCAAAGCTAAAGAAAACCTCAACAAAAGGAAACCCCCAGGATTGGACTCCCCTCGGAGCTAGCAACCTGTTATCCCTCAGTTGCGGTGGATCATCTCCTGCAAAACGATTCCCGGACTTAGGATCTCATTCGCTCGGAACGAGCCCCAAAGACGCACATCTATAACCCTTCAGGTGGGATCATGGGAAGCAAGCTTTCACATGAGCAGGAAAAGCATAGGAATAATTTGTTATTTTTGCTAGCTCAGGCAGGGCATGATAAGCATTTAGCACCCCTAGTAGAAAATTTGTTGTTAGAAACTGCTAGACTGTGCCCCTGGTTTCCAGAGGGGGGTACTTATGATATTAAGAAATGGAATGAGCTGGGAGATGCACTCTATGGACATCCTGAGGCATCTGTACAAGTCTTGCACACCTGGCATTTGTGTAGAGATGCAGTTGGAAAGCTCTCTAACCCTTTACTGCAACCACCAGCTATATCTATGAATGTTCCCATATTGTTGCAACCCCTAGCTGCTTTTAAAAATACCATAATATTGTTACCTCCATCTCAGCCTCTAGATTTCCAGCCTCTCTCCTCTGAGGCCATGCCAAAGGTAATTCCATTGGCACCTTCCTTTGCCAAAAATTTGCCTGGGTCGAATGTAAATTCCATGCCACCTTCGGTGGACCAATGCCCGCAATGGGCTCAGATCACAGTGCAAAAATTGGTTATTCCAAATATGGCAGAAGGAAGCAGTGAAGAAAAAACAGCTGACACCTTACCATTATTAGCAGTCTGTCTTGTTGTTCAGAATGCACAGGAACAGAGAGCCCATGAATCATTGCCCTTCACAGTTTTTAAACAATTGAAGCGAAGTGTGACAGAAAATGGCTTGCATGGCATTCTTGATGGGCTAAGAGGAGCCAGTACTTTAATTCCAAACCTTGAAGCCTCTGAAGTCTTAATGAAACAATTGGCTTATGAAAATGAAAATTCTGATTGCAAGACTGCTCTTAAAGCGATGTATCAGAAGCCAGAAACAGAGATTGCTCAAATGATTAAGCCTTGCCAGAATATTGACACCGAGACTCACAAATCTGCCCTCCTAGCAGCAGCTTTGTCTCCTTCAGTGCATCCTGCTAAAGACAGGCAATGCCACAATGGATGGCCTTCCAGCCTGAGTTTGAACGGGAGAACAAAGACTGTTGTGCCAGCTGATTGTCAGTCTTTTACTGAAGCTAAATTAGAAGCAATAGCTGGCTCTACTAACACAGTAGCTTTTAACACACAGTCTCCTGTGACAAATCTGCGCTATGCCGCTAAGGGCAGTGCTGGTTTGAATCTAATGGCAGCAGAACTTGCTACTTTTCAGTTCCAGTTCCCTATGGTGGAAATTAAGACATAGCATACAGGTCTGATTCCACCTCAGACAGTGAGATTCATTCTTCATCACCTATTGCAGACTGTTTTTTCTCCTTTCCTCCCTAAACTTAAAATTCCTAATGAATTTACTTTACAGCAGTTGCAGAGTTTTGGAGTCACTTCATATGCATGCTTCTCCTTAATACATTGTTTTCACCTACAGGACTACTTTTTCCCCAGACACTGCTGACAGAATAGTGATTTTTAGAGTGGCTGCACTCTGATTTGCCTAACACTGGATTTGATATTGCTGTTTGTTATTTGCTTTTTTTCTAAAACAGGAGCACGAGTCCTTAATGAGTTCTTCTCTTTCCTATCTGTTTGCATTTACTGATTATATTGGGATAGTTTATTTTAACCCTCCTAAAGATTCACACCTAGTTTTAATCCAACAGGTACCCTGAAATTTGGTTTCTATCCAAAAACAGGTTCCTATTAAACACTCTAGAGTGTTTTAACGTATAAGGATTCTGAAAATAACTGGCATTTATTTTTTTTGCGGCTAATCAGGAAACTAACATACACTTCCACTGCATTTTGTGATTTTGTGTGAAGTTTGTGTGAAGTTTATCACATTTGGCTAATTTCTATCTTTCTCCTATGCAATTGATACCCATGCATTTTTTCATCAGGGAATTATGCAGCTGATTTTAAACTATTTTTTCCCCTCTGACACAAGCTAAGGATATCGTTGATGGGCGTCCTTCATGCACTTTAAGTTCTGTTAACTTTAAAGGTAAAGGTAAAGGTACCCCTGCCCGTACGGGCCAGTCTTGACAGACTCTAGGGTTGTGCGCTCATCTCACTCTATAGGCCGGGAGCCAGCGTTGTCCGCAGACACTTCCGGGTTACGTGGCCAGTGTGACAAGCTGCATCTGGCGAGTCAGCGCAGCACACGGAACGCCGTTTACCTTCCCGCTGGTAAGCAGTCCCTATTTATCTACTTGGACCCGGGGGTGCTTTCGAACTGCTAGGTTGGCAGGTGCTGGGACCGAGCGACGGGAGCGCACCCCGCCGCGGGGATTCGAACTGCCGACCATGCGATCGGCAAGTCCTAGGCACTGAGGTTTTACCCACAGCGCCACCCGCATCCCCTGTTAACTTTACCTTAAATCAATTAACTGTTTTATTTCCCAGAGTCTTGCTGCTTCAAGCCTCTGTATGTTTTCTTATTAATCAGAGTTCACTCTTTCCTTTACTTTGCGAATGCAACACCTTGCCAAAGGTTAATGGATGTTTGGAGAGAATTCTCATCTGGCAGAACTAGAAGGGGTGGGGACAGGTGTCTGGAATATAATGATCATGGTCATCAGCCTCTTTTTCTGGGACTGCAAGATCACTGGTGTGATGAAACGTTTGTTCTGCGACACTGTTCCAACCTGCCTGTTCTATTGCTACCCAATTTCACCAGGTTGCTGGGAAGAGTTCATTATACTTTTGGTCATCTGATTACATTTTAGGGGAAATGTTGCAAACTACCAAAGATGAAGAAAATCTTTCTCTCTGCAACAGAGTAATGTTACAGTATGTAACTGATTGCTCATCTGCTCAGCCCAACAGTCTTTGTGGGATATTGCTATATGCCAGATTAAGACCTCATTCAGCCAGAATTTTATACATTGACAAGGGTGCTGGTGTTGCGTTTACTACTGAGATGTTGGTGGGTGATCGACAGAATACATTTCCTGGAAATACTGAAATATAAATTTTGTTGCTCCTTTAAACTTTATCTTTTAGGCCTTTCATTCTTTTTGCTGGAATATTAGCAAATATTTTATAATCACAATTTAGTAATGAAATTGGTCTACAATTTTTATCCTCCCATCTATCTACATCTTGTTTTGGAGTTAAAATAATATATGCCTCTTCCCAGGTCTTTCCCCAGGTCTTTCACCTATTGTGAATATCTCATTTATCACATTTTGTAATGGTTGAATTATATAATTTTATTAATCAAATTATTAGTTTTCCTTTTATTTAATTGTCATGCTAATAGCTTCCCTGGCTTATTAGCATGCTAAAAGTTTTTCTGCTTCAATATTTTTATTTTCATTCCATTTCTTGATTAATTATCCTTGAATACTGTGATTGTAATATTTTAACTGCATGTTTAGTCATTTCCTTTTCTGGATTATTTACTAACTCTTTTCCTTTTTTGATTAACTCATCCAAAATCTCTTTTTTCTTCTGCTCTCTAGCCTTCTTTTGGTAAGCATTTTGGCTTATATAAAAGCCTCTAATCACTGATTTGCTTTCATCCCATACTACATTACTATCTGTACCTTTATTTACAGATAGGTAGCCGTGTTGGTCTGCCATAGTCAAAACAAAAATTTTTTTCCCTTCCAGTAGCACCTAAGTTAGTTCTTGGTATGAGCTTTCGTGTGCATGCACACTTCTTCAGATACACTGAAACAGAAGTTGCCAGATCCTTCTATATAGTGAGAAGGTGGGGAGGGGTATTACTCAGAAGGGTGGTGGGAATGGGTGATTGGCAGATAGCCGTGATGAGCCTGTTGACGACTCTTAACGACTGCAATAGGTCTTACAGGAAAAAGCAAGGGGTGAGAAGGTGAAAAATGGCTTTGTCATGTATAATGAGATAAGAATCCAATGTCTTTGTTCAGACCAGGTCTCTCCATGGTTTTAAGTTTGGTAATGAGTTGCAATTCAGCAGCTTCTCTTTCCAGTCTATTTCTGAAATTCCTTTGTAGTAAAACAGCTACTTTGAGATCTTGTATAGAATGTCCTGGGAGATTGAAGTGTTCTCCTACTGGTTTCTCTGTCTTGTGATTCTTGATGTCCGATTTATGTCCGTTTATTCTTTGGCGTAAGGTTTGGCCTGTTTGTCCAATATAGAGAGCTGAAGGACACTGTTGGCATTTGATGGCATATACAATGTTAGACGATGAGCAATTAAATAGTCCCGAGATGGTATGTGTGATGTTGTTGGGGCCAGTAATGGTGTTGTCCGGGTGTATGTGGCAGCAAAGTTGGCATCTGGGTTTATTGCAGGCTCTGGTGCCAGTGTCCGTGTTACGTCTGGTTGTAGTATTATTGTGGGTTAGGAGTTGTTTAAGATTGGGTGGCTGTCTCAGAGCTCTGGGAGGAAGACCTTTCATTGCCTACAGACAGGCCAAACCTTACGCCAAAGAATAAACGGACATAAATCGGACATCAAGAATCACAAGACAGAGAAACCAGTAGGAGAACACTTCAATCTCCCAGGACATTCTATACAAGATCTCAAAGTAGCTGTTTTACTACAAAGGAATTTCAGAAATAGACTGGAAAGAGAAGCTGCTGAATTGCAACTCATTACCAAACTTAAAACCATGGAGAGACCTGGTCTGAACAAAGACATTGGATTCTTATCTCATTATACATGACAAAGCCATTTTTCACCTTCTCACCCCTTGCTTTTTCCTGTAAGACCTATTGCAGTCGTTAAGAGTCGTCAACAGGCTCATCACGGCTATCTGCCAATCACCCATTCCCACCACCCTTCTGAGTAATACCCCTCCCCACCTTCTCACTATATAGAAGGATCTGGCAACTTCTGTTTCAGTGTATCTGAAGAAGTGTGCATGCACACGAAAGCTCATACCAAGAACTAACTTAGTTGGTCTTTAAGGTGCTACTGGAAGGAAAAAATTTTTTTTTGTTTTGTACCTTTATTGTTATTTAATTCAAAATAATCTTTTGTGATTTATTTTCAGCCTTCGCCACTATTTCCTGATTATCTAATAAATCTTTGTTTAATTTCCACCTTCTTGGTGTGTTTCTTTTACCATTTGTTTGTATCAGAACTGCGTTATGATCCAAAGGGTTCCTTGTTAATATATCTGCTGTCTTTCATAGAATCATAGAATCATAGAATCATAGAGTTGGAAGAGACCACAAGGGCCATCGAGTCCAACCCCCTGCCAAGCAGGAAACACCATCAGAGCACTCCTGACATATGGTTGTCAAGTGACAGATCTTGCTCCCCTTGAGACTCTGCAAAGCCAATTCCTACGTCGGCTCCTAATGCTCCCCCTGTGCGTAAGCAACGCAGCCATGCGACTAGAATTGAAGGTCGCATCCCTAGAAACTTGCCTGTGGAAGCAAGTCTTCAATTACTGGTTATCATTGTGGCATAGATTACCAAACCATTACCTTGCCCAATGCTTATGGCGAGATGAATTCTCCAGCCTTTGGACTAGCAGAATTCATGCCAAACTCCTGAGTTATGGAATCTCTCCCTCAGATTCCCTAAAACTAGACCAAATCACTGCTCAGAGACTGATCCGCCAAAGACTGGATGACATCGATTTACAGCGAAATTATACGCTGGGGGGAGGTGTTTGTTCGCCCCAGAACATTGGTATCACTTTAACTTACTGCGTTCCATCATACCTCTCCTCCCTTTCGACTGTTGCACATAGACTGGCCTTCACCAAAGCGAGGTTTAACGTTTTTCCCTCCAATGTCCTGAGACATAGGTTCTCAAAGGGTCAAGCCCCCGCCGTGTGCGAATGTGATAAGGTGTCGCCGGAGTCGCTCCAGCACATTATGTTCACTTGCCCCTTGTTTAATGTGCTACGGGCAAATTTGTTGGGATCAATCATACAGAAACTAGAGGGTACCCCACCAAAATTCCACCTTGCCCAAATCTTGCAGGACAAGGATACCCACACGACCCTGAAGGTGGCTAGGTTCCTAGTTGCTGTCCTTTCCCAAAAGCGACGCCAAGGAGCTCTACAAGCTAATTAAGGCGTAGTATGCCTTTCCATTTTATAGTATTTTATTGTTATAGTAGTGTTTTAGCGATTGCTTTTTTTTTCTCCTTACGGCACAAGCTGTTATTTATGTGTTGTTTTTACCTGTATGGGCCTATGGCCGTAATAAATGATATTCATATGGTTGTCAAGCCTCTGCTTAAAGACCTCCAAAGAAGGAGACTCCACCACACTCCTTGGCAGCAAATTCCACTGTCGAACAGCTCTTACTGTCAGGAAGTTCTTCCTAATGTTTAGGTGGAATCTTCTTTCTTGTAGTTTGGATCCATTGCTCCATGTCCGCTTCTCTGGAGCAGCAGAAAACAACCTTTCTCCCTCCTCTATGTGACATCCTTTTATATATTTGAACATGGCTATCATATCACCCCTTAACCTCCTCTTCTCCAGGCTAAACATGCCCAGCTCCCTTAGCCGTTCCTCATAAGGCATCGTTTCCAGGCCTTTGACCATTTTGGTTGCCCTCCTCTGGACACGTTCCAGTTTGTCAATGTCCTTCTTGAACTGTGGTGCCCAGAACTGGACACAGTACTCCAGGTGAGGTCTGACCAGAGCAGAATACAGTGGCACTATTACTTCCCTTGATCTAGATGCTATACTCCTATTGATGCAGCCCAGAATTGCATTGGCTTTTTTAGCTGCCGCGTCACACTGTTGGCTCATGTCAAGTTTGTGGTCAACCAAGACTCCTAGATCCTTTTCACATGTAGTGCTCTCAAGCCAGGTGTCACCCATCTTGTATTTGTGCCTCTCATTTTTTTTGCCCAAGTGCAATACTTTACATTTCTCCCTGTTAAAATTCATCTTGTTTGTTTTGGCCCAGTTCTCTAATCTGTCAAGGTCGTTTTGAAGTGTGATCCTGTCCTTTAGTCTTTACCACTAAAGAAATTTCTTTGGAAAGCCAAACAGAGTCTGTCCGGCTGCTCGACTGGTGTACATCTTAGAAGAATGTGTATTCTTAATCCAATGGGTGTTTTTATCTTCAAGCATTAATTAAGCTTAGATTTTCCATCATATCAAAGAAGGTTAATGGTAATTTCCCTTCTTCCAATTCCAATTTCCTTATTGTTCTATCCATTTCCAAAGAGAATACCCCATTCATATCTCCTAATAAAATTACTGTTTGATCCATGTATTCCATTAGGTTAATTTCTAGATCTTTAAAGAATTCCAACTTCTTTTCATTGGGCGCATATAAACAAATTATATCTAAATTTTGTTTCAATATTATGGGTGCTATTTTGTTTCTTTTAACTTGACTGTTTATTCCGTTAACATTCCAGCTTAATAATCTCATGTCAGCCATTTTAATTATGTTATTAAAGTCTTGTCCTGTCTTTTTTACCTTTTTGCTTTTTCTTATTTTACTCTTTCTCCTCCTCTTGACTACCTACACTCTGCTCAGATTTTCCTGGGTCCTGTCCTCCAACTGCACCCTCAAAAGAGGGATCCATTCCTCCAAAATCCTTATAGTTTTTCTTCCAAAACATTTCTACCTCCTCTGATTCTCTGATTCTCTGATTTTTATCTTTATATGTGAAGGAGATGCCTTCAGGATACTGCCAGGAATACCTAATAACATTTATTTTTAGAGTGTCTGCAATGTCCTTGTATGGGGCCCTTTTTCGAGAAGACGGGGAAGGGGATTTCCTTATGTCCATAAAGGCACTGCACAAAAGTCTCAAGTTCAAGTCAAGTTCAAGTTCAGATCCAAAATCAATACAAATTGGAAACCTTTCCCTTGTTTTAGGGCA